>NW_026775571.1:38772747-39972747 GCF_030987335.1 Cornus florida | reverse complement strand
TACTTTCTGTTAGGTTCCTCTTCGAGTGTCGCTACACCACAAGCTTGATGAGAGTGTGAATTTTAAGGCGAGGGCTAAGAGTTTTACATTTATAGAAACCACTACTACCTTTCATTATAAATATAGCTAGGGCGAGTAGGGATCGTCCCAAGGGATTGAAGTCGTACTTGAATGTGGAATTACAACTAAGGTTAGTAGGTCGAGTGATCAAACAAATGGTTGGTTGGTTAATTAAACTAGAGAGGAACTAAATTAAGCTAAGTAATTGAGTGTAACAAAGAGTAATCAAGAGAGAGAGAAATCTTGGGGTTTAGAGGTCACCACCAAGCAATGCTTTTCTACACTTCCAACTAGTGACTAATGAGGGTAAAGTATGTTGCAATATTTGTGTGTGTGTGATTGGTTGATTCAATTAGTAAGGGTGACTAATTAAGCATACATTGTCTAATCAACATGTGGAAAGCACAATATATCTAGCAATTAAGTATATATTGTCTAAATAGCATGTGAAAAGCACAACATATCTAGCAAGTCATTAATCCTTTCATTAAGCTCACAAGCCAAACACACCACAAGGTTAGAGACATAAGCTACTTGCATTCAAAAGTATGAAACATCAAACAACTAACATTGATTGTCCTCTCATCTAACAATTATGATATCACTACGCTAAAATGAAACTAATGACATGAAATTGAACTAACTAAGCTAAGGGAGAGGTATAATCCATCAAGAAATGAGCATGGACCATCTAGAAAATCACAAGAGCATTCTTTTAAGCACAATGTTTTGACAATCCCTAAATCCATAGCATTAATACACATAGACATACATCAATTACACAAGAAATAGAGGCAAACACATGAACATCTATTCTATCATGCATAGACATATGGATAGAATGAGATGATTGATTGGAAGTATTAAACAACATAAATCATTGAATAAACAAGATCTATATGTATAAAAGTGTCAAAACATTAAATACAATACTAATCCCTCAATAATACACAAGATTAAGATATAGAAAGCATGCTTGGGGCTAACTCTAGCCCCAAGAGGATGTCTAGCCACTCATGGTGATGATGCTCCAACCCTCAAGGGCTAAATCCATGGTTGAAATCTGCTCCTTGGTGACGAAGAGTCTCCAATGGTGTCTCTAGCCTTCTTCTCCTCTAAGCTTCCTCTCCAAGAGATGATATGAAAATAATGTTGGCTCCCTTTGTAAAAAGCAATCCTTATCTTTATATAGGTAGGTCAAAATGACACTCAAAATGAGCTGGGGTCATGGACAAAATATCCCTAGTGATTGGATAAAGGACAACTTTCAATGAGATGGAATTTTAACTTTTTCGCACTGGAGGAAGTTCGATCAATCGAACCTTGGTCTTAGATCGATCGAACTAGCTGAGATCTATTGAACTTAATCTCGATCGATCCAACTGGCTGAGCTTTTTGGAAAAAGACAAATCCGAGATATTTATGGGAAAAGGACAAAAGTGGTTAGTGGGTGGTACAGTTGTGGATATGATCAATCATTTGAATAAGGACAAAAGTGTTCGATCAATCGAAGGATGGTGTTGGATCGATCAAACTTTTAGACTTTGTGCTTTTGGGTCAAGGCTTGGATCTATCTTGAAGTGCTGAGATCGATCATTGTTCGATCGATCGAACCTTAAACTTAAATCGATCGAACTTTGCTGCTTCCCACTTTTGGCTTCATTTGCTTCCTTCTTTCTCCACTTTGCTCTTTTCTTTGTTTAATCCCAGAATTACTTCAATTAAGCTCTTATTTGGCTGAGTTAGCTTATTTTCGAGATAAGTGCCTGAAAATGAAAATAATATGAAATCAATCTAAAACGGTAAAGTAAGATAGATAAAGGTACTAGAATGCCTAAGCTTAAGGGGTTTAAATACGCACTTTTCAGTGCTCATCATACCCCAAACATAAATATTGGTAGTCCCTAGCAATGAACTGG
Organism: Cornus florida; assembly: GCF_030987335.1. NCBI lineage: Eukaryota > Viridiplantae > Streptophyta > Magnoliopsida > Cornales > Cornaceae > Cornus > Cornus florida. The sequence goes on along the minus strand of NW_026775571.1, from coordinate 39,970,768 downwards.
AAAGTAAAGGAATGAAATGAACAATTATATAACTATGAACTAGAAAACAATAAATGGATAACGCCACTTTCGTAGGGAACACGATTGCACTTAGCACATGCAACAAGCCTTTTAAACCCCTAGGTTACCCCTAGTGGACGAGTGAAGTCTCGTGAGGGTTTCTAGAAATGGTACCCACAAACATTAAGCTCATTTTTTCAAAAGAGGCACCAATATTGCAAATAAGCATTGGGAGAAAACTATCTCAAGTATGCAATTTTTTAACCCTTTCCAAGCAATCTCCCAAAATCTCAACATCAAGCAAGCAAGTATGGTCCTCCACACATCAAGAAAATGATCATGCAAATCAAAACAACTCTAGAATCCTTTTGAGTGGATCGGCATCAAATGTGTTGCTATCTTAGCCAACTAAAGAGTTAATCACATCCTTACCCTCAAACTAGCACACAAATCTAGTACCGATCATCAAGACAAAAAGTGGACCTTTTATTAAAGCTTTATTCATCTAGGTGCGCTTATTCTTTTCACTCGATTTGGTCTTTTCTTTTTTTTTTTTTTTTTTTTTTTTTTTTTTTTTTCTTATAGGATCAAAGATGGAAGTATGGTGCAATGTGTTGATCTATTAAGCTTTCTAGCGATTCATGAGGTCGAGCGTTAGGTCAATGACTCCCAAACCAGACGGCTTTTGGGCATTAGGCATTTAAATACCCATACGGACTTACAAGCTCAAATCAACTAGGCTACAAATCAAGACAACAACCATATAATCATTTCCCACTTCTCACCTTTTGGGAGAAGTCCTCACTTTTTTATTGTTTACGTAACTTTTTTTTTTTTTTTTTGGAAGTTCAATTATTAACCTAGAGTTTGGGCCCTCCACTTTCTGGAGCGAGAAGTTCAGTGCTTGGTAAGGCTAGAATCCCGGTTACTTAGTGAAAAGGGGTTGTTATCCACTTTTGTCAAGAATGAAAACTTTCAATGCACTACTAGCTCAATTGCGATATAACCAATTCAATAATCAACAAAGGATGTACCCCACAAATGAATGCTAGTGTGCGCCTGTGCTAGTTTAGAAGACTAGAGTGAATCTCAAAGCAATCACAAAATCAGGATGATGTGGACCACAAGTGCAAGCATGATATCAATTTTTCGAAAAATTTACTCCTAAATGGCATCACTAAGGCATACAAGGAGTATTGGGCTCTCAAGTCAAGAAATTTTTAAATTTTAAGCAATATAGTCCTCAAAAGATTAAAATCATAGCTAGATATGGACCAATCATAGAAATATCCCTCAAATACACAAGTCATGCTCAAAATTTGAATTTAAAACTAACACTGTAAAACACCATTCCCCCCAAACTTAAATTGCACAATGTCCTCAATGTGCAAAGAGAACAAATGAAAGAGTATACCAGTGCAGCTAAGCAAGAATGATCGGGACTAAAGTATCCGAAGTGGGTGGCATGCCCCCCCCCCCCCCCCCCAAACTTGGGATGAACTATGGTCCTGAAAATTGGCACTTGGATAAACTTATCAGATAACAAAAAGGGATAATCAGTACACAGTGGACATGCAAGTGTAAATGGGATAAACAGATAAAGAAATGAGAGAGGTGTAAGGGTGGTCCTGAAAATTGGGTAGCACTCACTCATTGAAGTCACTGAGATGCACCTGATGGAATTAAAAGGACAGATATATCAATAAAAGCATACAACATCCATTATAGATAAATACAACAATAAAGTGTAATACATCTAGTGTCAAAGCCGACAGACCCGGCTACAAAAATAATATATCACAAGTGTAACAGACATATAACATAGATAGAGAACATAAAAAGATAAAGAGACTGGGAGTCTCAGGCAGAGGAAGCTCCGCGGATCTCTCTGGCTAAGTCATCAATGGCAGTTAAGATTTCCGTACGGAGGCAAGAAATGTCAGCTCGAATGGCAGCCATCATATTTAGACGAAGGGTACTAATGTCAGCTCTAAGGGCAACCAGCATATCCTCTAGACTCTGAAGGTGCTCCTCTAAGTGACATATCTGATCATGAGCCTCAGGTGTGGTTGAAGTGAAAGAACTGTCATTCTTAGTCATGGTCTGCAAAAAGGAAATCTTGCAATGGGATTAAGTGCTAGAATAATGAATTGAAGGCACAACAGAAACATGTTTGTCAAATAGGATAGACAAAACATATATGACATGAATCTATGCAAGTGATAGGATGTGAACTATGCTAAGCAATATAAGTATGAAATGCATCCAATGTAGAATATCACAGGCATTGGGCATATATATGATAGCATGAAGTGAATAAAAGATGAATGAAGTATGTGTATGAGATCTGTGAAATTCGATCGGTTAGAAAAATAAGTGAGATCGATCACAAAAGTTGGATCGATAAAAAATAAATGAGATCGATCTCACAACTTCGATCGATCTAGGCGCAAGTTCGATTGATTAAACTGTGTTCTGTGAAAAATGAGAAGTCACAGATTTGTGACTGTGGGAGCACGGGACCCACACGAACATGTTCGAGGGCCCATTAACATTCCCAAAAATTAAAGTAATTCATTACAATGGATATGGCATAAAGACGAATATGGACATATAGACATGAAAAGCTTAAAACTTCATCGATGGCTAACAATCATCATGAATAGTGGAAGTGGATCAAACATTTAAAGCATACTCTTAACAAATCAAGGTGCAAAATCAATAAGAGGGTCTCGGATCTTACCTTGAAGCAAAAAAAGGAGAGATGAAAGGTGAAGAGGAAGAAGATCCGAGAAGAGGGAGAGATCGACACCTGGTTCACTATGGAGATCTCGTCGGAGATGAAGGAGATGGGTGAGGCTATGGCGGCGTAGGAACTAGGATTTGGAATGGGGGAGAATGGGATCTTATCCTCTATTTAAAAACTGTCACACATAAGTTCAATTGATCAAACTAGAATCTCAGATCGATCGAACTGTCTCGTTTTTTTTTTTCTTTTTTCTTTTTTCTTTTTTTTTTTTTTTTTTTTTTAATCATTGAATAAATAAGATAATAAAAATGAAAATATTTTTGGATTTTTGAAATTTAAAAAGTCAAAACAAAGTCAAACAATGAAATGGAGAATTGAGATCGATCAGAAAAAAAGTTCGATCGATCAGACAGAGAGCAAAAATATGCAGGTTTTTGGTTCAAAAACTTGGCTAAGTGTTGGAACTTGAAGATCGATCGAACATGGAAGTTGGATCGATCGAAGAACTTCAAATCGATCTTGGAATGTTTCGATCAATCAAATAGAGAGCAAAAATATGCAGGTGGATGCAGGCTCAAAATTTTTCTAAGTGTTGAATCATGAGATCGATCGAACTTGGAAGTTGGATCGATCGAAGGCCTGTTGATCGATCTAAGAGTTAGTTCGAACGATGGAACAGAGAGGTGATTTGGATGCAGGTTTTTGCAGGTCGAAAAATTTTCTAAGTGTTGGACGCAAAATGGAGTTTGATCGATCGAACTCAGGTTTGAGATCAATCGAACTATGCAAAATGCTTAATAATGACATGAAAACTCATGCAATCCTCACCAAAGTTCCTTTCAATGCATATGAGGACCAAAAACAAGTATCTAGACTTTGCATGAAATGAAATGAAAGATAGAAATGAGGGGGGAATAGCGAGACGTTGGGCTCTTTTAGCCCGGATCAAAGATCTTGTTATGCGTCCCCTCCTTATTGGGGTGATGAATGGTTCTTTGAACTTTTCCCAACAAATGGTTCTTCAAAGAACTTATTGGTTTAAGCTGAAAAGGAGCTCTTGGTTCCTTGTCAATGCAATCTTCTATGTGCTCATACACCGGGTCAACTAGATGTACAGCTTCAAAATGTCTTTAAAAGACTTGACCCTCTATGTAAGGTTTCAATCTTTGACCATTAACTTTGAAAATGTTGCCCTTCTTCAAGTTTTCGATTTCAACCACCCCATGCGGTGAAACAGAGATGATTTCATAAAGACTTTCCCATTTGGTTCTCAATTTCCCAGGAAAGAGTTTTAATCTAGAGTTAAAAAGCCAGGCTTTTTGACCGGGTTCCAAAGACTTTTTCACAATATGCTTATCATGAAAGGCTTTGGTTTGTTCTTTGTAGATTTTGGCATTATCATAAGCATTGTATCTCAACTCTTCCAACTCACTCAATTGGAGTAACCTATTCTCTCCGGCTTTATCAAGGTCAAAATTGAGCTTTTTAACTGCTCATAAGGCTTTATGCTTTAGCTCAACTGGAAGATGGCAAGGCTTTCCATATACAAGTCTATAAGGAGACATGCCAATGGGAGTCTTGTATGCCGTTCGATAAGCCCACAAAGCATCATTTAGCTTTCTTGACCAATCCTTCTGGGTGGTGTTGACCGTTTTCTCAAGAATATGCTTAATTTCCCGGTTAGACACTTCAACTTGCCCGCTTATTTGAGGATGGTAGGGAGTGGCTACCTTATGAGTGACAGAGTACTTAAGAAATAATTGCCTCAAGAATTGATTGTAAAAATGTTTTCCTCCATCATTTATTATAGCCCTTGGCATACCAAAACGAGCAAAGATATTGGATTTGATGAATTGAATGACCACGAAGTGGTCATTCGTTTTGGTAGCACATGCTTCCACCCATTTGGAAACATAATCAACGGCAAGAAGAATGTATTGAAAACCATAGGACATAGGAAATGGACCTATAAAATCAATGCCCCATATATCAAGATCTCAACAACAAGTATATTGGTCAAGGGCATCATATCTCTTCTAGACATTGTTCCCATCTTTTGACATCTCTTACATGATTTGCAAAAATTATAGGCATCTCTATGAATAGTGGGCCAAAAGAGCCCACTTTGAAGAACCTTCAAGGCTGTCTTCTTTGCACTAAAATGCCCACCACATGCAAGAGTGTGACAAAACACTAGGACACTTGGAATTTCACTCTCTGGAATGCATCTTCTCACAATTTGATCCAGACAATATCGATATAAGACAGGGTCTTCCTAATAGTAATTCCGGATGTTGGCAAAGAAACAATTCTTTTTGTTCTTTGACTAAGAAGTTGGTAGCTTGCCTACTGCCAAATAATTCACAATGACGGCAAACCAAGGCATTTTTCCATTAGAAATTTGAAAGAGTTGTTCATCCGGAAAAGAGTTACAGATTGGTAGACTGGGGAAAGGCTCTATCGATAACCTAGAAAGATGATCGGCAACCACATTTTCGGTGCCTTTCTTGTCCTTGATTTCAAAATTGAATTCTTGAAGAAGCAAAATCCATCTAATTAGCCTAGGTTTTGTTTCCCTTTTTGTCAATAGATGTCTCAAGGCGGTATGATCAGAATAAACGATAACCTTGGACCCTAAGAGATAAGAACGAAATTTATCAAGAGCATATACTACGGCAAGTAATTCTTTCTCGGTAGTGGAGTTTTACTTGTATAGTATACGGCATAAGGAAACTTACCCAATCTTTGTCCCAAAACTGCCCCCATGGCATAATCAGAAGTATCACACATGATTTCAAATGGCAATGACCAATTGGGAGGTTGCATGATAGAAGCAGATGATAATAATTCACGCAATTTATGAAAAGCGTCTAGGCATGCTTGGTCAAAGACAAAAGGAGTTTCCTTGGCAAGAAGATTGCACAAGGGTCGAGAAATTTTGCTAAAGTCTTTGATAAAACGGTGGTAAAAGCCAGCATGACCTAGAAAGGAGCGAACCTCTCTCATCGTTGAAGGTGGAGGCAATTCAGAAATAAGCTCGACCTTTACTTTATCTACCTCTATTCCTCTTCTTGAGATAACGTGACCCAAAACAATACCCTCTTGAACCATGAAATGGCTCTTTGCCCAGCTAAGTACAAGGTTGGTTTCACGACATCTCTTAAGCACTAGATCTAAGTTTTTAAGGCATGCATCAAATGAGGACCCAAAAACAAAAAATCATCCATGAAGACCTCCAGATACTCTTCCACCATATTCGAGAAAATTGACATCATGCACCTTTGGAATGTGACGGGTGCATTGCACAAACCAAAAGGCATCCGTCTATAAGCAAATGTGCTGAATGGACATGTAAAGGTGGTTTTCTCTTAGTCTAGTGGGTAAAGGGCTACTTGATTATACCCTGAATAGCCATCAAGGAAGCAATAATATTGTTGCCCGACCAATCTCTCTAGAATTTGATCAATGAATGGCAAAGGGAAGTGGTCATTTCTAGTGGCGGCATTCAATTTGTTGTAATCAATGCATACATGCCATGAATTGGCGGTACGCTTAGAGATTTCCTCACCCCTTGCATTCTCAACCACTGTAATCCCCGATTTTTTGGGAACTACTTGAGTTGGACTCACCCATTTGCTATCAGAGATTGGGTAAATGATTCCGACATCCAAGAGTTTGACAACTTCCTTTTTAACTACTTCCTTCATGTTTAGATTAAGTCTCCTTTGGGCATCCCTAAAGGGTTTTATATCATCTTCCATAAGTATGCGATGCATACAAATAGAGGGGTCAATTCTCTTAAGATCCGCCACACTCCATCCTATGGCTTCTTTATTTTATTGAAGCACACTTAAGAGAGCATCTTCTTGGTCTTTTTCAAGACTTGAAGAAATGATGACCGGAAGAGTCTCTTTTGGTCCTAAGAATGCATACTTGAGATTGAAAAGTAGAGTTTTAAGCTCCAGAATTGGTGAAGAGACTAAAGATGAGACTGGTGGAGTGCTAGAGAGTGGAGGAAGAGGTTCTATTGGAGTTTTCCAAGATGGAAAATCTAAGCTTGCAACAGATTCCATGAGAATGCTTACTTCATTCATTGAATTTTCATTATCAAATCCACAACTTCCATACATTTCAAGAAGGTAAGAGGCTAGAGGATCATCGGATAAAAGAGATGAAAGACTATCCTCAATTGGTTGTTTCATTAGCATCATTGGAATCGATTCCTCAACAACCTCATCTAACACATCTATAAGGCAACACTCATCTTCATCCATGGGATGTCGATTTGCATGGAAAACATTACGTTTGATCATCATATTGCCAAAAGAGAGGTCCATAATCCCAGATCTACAATTAATTATTGCATTTGCGGTGGCAAGGAATGATCTCCCCAAGATGATTGGGATGTGGTTGGAGGGATTAGCAACTGGTTCGATATCAAGAACTACGAAATCAACCGGAAAGTAGAATTTATCCACTTTGACAAGAATGTCCTCAACCATGCCCTTAGGTGTTTTGATGGATCTATCGGCCATTTGAAGCACCACTGAGGTTGGCTTCAAGTCATTCAACCCTAATTGGACATATACGGAGTAAGGAATCAAATTGACACTCGCACCTAAGTCAAGAAGAGCTTTACGAATTTCATGAGTTCCAATTACACAAGAAATAGTCGGAGCACTGGGATCTTTGAACTTAAGTGGAGTGTTTTGTTGAAGAATGGAGCTCATTTACTCCGTGAGGAACACTTTTTTAGGGCTTGGACCCTTGCTCTTCCTCTTTTGTGTGCAAAGATCTTTCAAGAATTTTGCATAAGGTGGAATTTGTTTAATGGCATCCAAAAGAGGAAGATTGATATTGACTTGCTTAAAAACTTCCATATGTCATGTGTTTTCCCTTCTTGCCTACCATGAGGCAAAGTTTCTTTTAAAGCATAAGGGAATTGAGCTTTTGGCTCACAAGACTTTGTAATTTGAGAGGATGATGGAGAAGCTTGAGAATTCTGGTTAGGAACATTTTCATTCAAAGGAGTAGGAGTGGAATTAGAAATTGGATGGGTGACAACTTTAGGTTGCACCGATTCTCTATCTTCCTTTGGTAGCTCAACCCTATTGTCCATTATCTTACCACTTCTCAAGGTGGTGATGGCTTGCGCTTGAGCTTGGGAAGAGTACCCCAATGTAGGGTTTGCTTCCACACAAAATTGGGCCTTTGGATTCCTCTCGGGTTGACTAGGTAATTTCCTAATCTCTCTTGCATTCAATGCATTAGCTATGGTCCCAATTTAGGATTCAAGCTTTGATATAGATTAAGAGTGGGAACACAACAAGTTGGTATCCTTTTCTAAGCTACCCAAAGCCATCAAGACCTTGTCTTCAAATGTGGAATTACTAGAAAGTGCTTGAGGATAATGAAAGCCAACTTAGGAATCATACATTTGAGGATGTGAGAAGTCATTCATTCTTTGATGATGGAAAGAAGAAGAAACAAACCCTTGAGAACCTCTATTTCTTTTATGAGGTGGAATGTATTTTCTTTGAAGATTTTTAGCTTGATAAGGGCTTTCATTCCACAATGGAACATATGCTTTTGAATAAGGGTGAGCAAAAGTGGCATTAACTTGTTCAAAGTGTTCATTAACAACATGTCCATGGGGACAATTGAAAGTAGAATGCAAAACACTTGAACATGTCATGCAAGGCTCACAAAGATGAGTTGTATGATGAAAAGGAGACGTATGGGTAGCCGGTTTTTGATTCAACAAAAATTGATCAAGTTTTTGAGAAAGAGTTTTAACCTCGGCTACAATTTCCCTTGAATTTTTAACTTGACACACTGTTGCACTTTCCTCCTTTTTACTAAAACCATGATCAAGCCGAGAAGTGTAATATTTGTGCAAAAAATTTTCACTCATTTTTTCAAAAAGGTGCCAAATGTCATCTTCATGTTTTTCAAAATATGAACCTCCACATGAGGTATCAACTATGTTCTTCTGCATGTCGGATAGGCTTTCATAGAAGTATTGGACAACTTGCCATTTTAGAATACCATGGTGTGGATACTTTCTTAGCAAGTCATTTAATCTCTCCTAAGCCTCATGCAACAACTCTCCTTCCCTTTGAGAAAATTATCTAATTGAAGCATACATTACATTGGTCAAACTTACGGGGTAAATTTTTTTAAAAAACTCATTTTGCATTTGTGCCCAAGATGTTATTGAATTCACCCCTAAAGTATTGAACCAATGCTTTGCTTTATTTTTAAGTGTGAAAGGGAAGAGGAGTAATTTAAGAACTTCCTCCGGGACATCTATGTACCTCACAGTGGAACATATTTCAAGAAATTCATTAAGATGCCTATATGGTTCCTCTTCATCCAAGCCATAAAAGAGTGGACACATTTGAATGGTCTCGGGCTTGATTTCATATTGATTAGCCTCAAAATTAGGCAACACAATGCAAGTAGGTGCATGGTATGCATGAAGATTATAATGATCACGAAGGACCATTGGAGGAATTGGAGCTTGAACTCCGGGGTTATGTTGATTAAGATGTAGGTTATGCATGAAATGTGGGTCTAAGTAGCCAAGATTACCCTTTAGATTTTCCATGTGAATGCCTAGAATGAATGGTATGACTAGGTCTATACAAGACTACAAATGACACACAAATCACCACAAAACAAGCAAGCACTCCTCCTTCACAACAAATCAACAATCAACAAACTTCCTCCACATACAATATTCCCAAACTCCCATGCTTTGATAACAATGCAAAGAAAAGTAAATTGCCTCCACGCGGGCTCACGACTTATCTAAGAATTCAAAAACAAGCCTCCACGTGGGCCGATAATTTAACTAAGGGATTGAGTAAGAAAGTTTCACAAAGGTCCTTTAACAATTCAACTCCAAATTTAAAGCTTAGCTTAGCAATTTTTTTTTTTTTAGTACTTTTCCTTTCTTGCTTAACTCCTTTACTTGATGGCTCCTTTGCTTGCCTCCTAGCTCAATGCTCCTTGTCAAAGATGAACAAACACAATAAGTAATCTAAAGGAAAAATAAAAACAAAGTAAAGACACGATCAAAAGAGTACTAATTCCTAATTGATTCCACAAATACGACGTTGCCTAATTCTCGACAACGGTGCCAAAAACTTGTTGGGTTCCTCTTCGAGTGTCACTACACCACAAGCTTGATGAGAGTGTGAATTTTAAGGCGAGGGCTAAGAGTTTTACATTTATAGAAGCCACTACTACCTTTCACTATAAATATAGCTAGGGCGAGTAGGGATCGTCCCAAGGGATTGGAGTCGTACTTGAATGTGGAATTGCAACTAGGGTTAGTAGGTCGAGTGATCAAACAAATGGTTGGTTGGTTAATTAAACTAGAGAGCAACTAAATTAAGCTAAGTAATTGAATGTAACAAAGAGTAAGCAAGAGAGAGAGAAATCTTGGGGTTTAGAGGTCACCACCAAGCAATGTTTTTCTACACTTCTAACTAGTGACTAATGAGGGTAAAGTATGTTGCAATATTTGTGTGTGTGTGATTGGTTGATTCAATTAGTAAGGGTGACCAATTAAGCATACATTGTCAAATTAACATGTGAAAAGCACAATATATCTAGCAATTAAGTATATATTGTCTAAATAGCATGTGAAAAGCACAACATATCTAGCAAGTCATTAATCCTTTCATTAAGCTCACAAGCCAAACACACCACAAGGTTAGAGACATATGCTACTTGCATTCAAAAGTATGGAACATTAAATAACTAGCATGGATTGTCCTCTCATCTAACAATTATACTATCACTACACTACAATTAAACTAATGACATGAAATTAAACTAACTAAGCTAAGGAAGAGGTATAATCCATCAAGAAATGAGCATGGACCATCTAGAAAATCACAAGAGCATTCTTTTAAGCACAATGTTTTGACAATCCCTAAATCCATAGCATTAATACACATAGACATGCATTAATTACACAAGAAAGAGAGGTAAACACATGAACAACTATTCTAGCATACATAGACATATGGATAAAATGAAATGATTGATTGGAAGCATTAAACCACATAAATCATTGAATAAACAAGATCTATATGTATAAAACATTAATTACAATACTAATCCCTCAATAATACACAAGATTAAGATATAGAAAGCATGCTTGGGGCTAACTCTAGCCCCAAGAAGATGTCTAGCCACTCATGGTGATGATGCTCCAACCCTCAAAGGCTAATTCCATGGTTGAAATCTGCTCCTTGGTGATGAAAAGTCTCCAATGGTGTCTCTAGCCTCCTCCTCCTCTAAGTTTCCTCTCCAAGAGATGATATAAAAATAATGTTGGCTCCATTTGTAAAAAACAATCCTTATCCTTATATAGGTAAGTTAAAATGACACCCAAAATGAGCTGGGGTCATGCACACAATATTCCCTAATGATTGGATAAAGGACAACTTTCAATGAGATCGAATTTTAACTTTTTCACACTGGAGGAAGTTCGATCGATCGAACCTTGGTCTTGGGTTGATCGAACTGACTGAAATCTATAGAACTTAGGCTGAATCGATCCAACTGGCTGAGTTTTTTTGGAGAAAGACAAATCTGAGATATTTATGGGAGATATTTATGGGAAAAGGACAAAAGTGGTTAGTGGGTGGTACAGCTGTGGATAGGATCAATCATTTGAATAAGGACAAAAGTATTAGATCGATTGAAGGATGGTGTTGGATCGATCGAACTTTTAGACTTTATGCTTTTGGGTTAAGGCTTGGATCTATCTTGAAGTGCTGAGATCGATCATTGTTCGATCGATCGAACCTTGAACTTGGATCGATCAAACTTTGCTGCTTCCTACTTTTGGCTTCATTTGATTCCTTCTTTCTCCACTTTGCTTTTTTCTTTGTTTAATCCCAGAATTACTTCAATTAAGCTCTTATTTGGCTGAGTTAACTTATTTTTGGGATAAGTGCCTGAAAATGGAAATAATATGAAATCAATCTAAAACGGTAAAGTAAGATAGATAAAGGTACTAGAATGCCTAAGCTTAAGGGGTTTAAATACGTATTTTTCAGTGCTCATCACTTTCACTAGCATTCGGCGCTTTAGGCCTTAGATATTTTGTAAACTATGTATGTTCTGAAGTTCGGCAATTTTGGCCTTAGCCACTTTCACTACCGTTCGACGCTTTGGGCCTTAGCTATTTTTGTAAAATATATATGTTCTGGCATTCGACACTTTGGGTTGTTCGGCACTTTGGGTTGTTTAGCACTTTGGGCTTTAGCTTTTTTTGTAAGGAATGTTTTCTGGCATTCAGCTCTTTAGGCCATTCGGTACTTTGGGCCTTAGCTGTTTTTGTAAGGAATGATGTTCGGACGTTTGGCACTTTAGGCCTTAGCCACATATTTTTTCTTTTCATCTCTTTTTTCTCTTTGGCCTATTGGGCTTAGGCCATAACTTTGTGGACCAAAATATGGAAAGCCTCTTATACATGGCTCAATTAGCTTGGTGGGCTATGTGTAAAGGGCTCCCATAACACTTGATGTGTCATGAGTTGATGTTTACTATCTATGTTCGCAAGTCATTTTAATTTTGACGATGTGGGATTATAATCAACATAGGAATTATGAAAGGAAATCGTGCGCTTAGTACTGCATATATATGCAACTCAAGTATCGTATATATGTATTTTTATATACAAAAATCACAGTGACCCTTCTGGCTATTCCTTTTTGTTTATGATCACGAATGAATAAAAGAATGCAATTGAAGCCCCTCTCATCTCTTTTGTGGGACGGGAGGGACTCGACTGCCTTGCCCTCAATACTGGGGTTGTTATTATTGAAGTAGGGTATTATATTATTTCCATTTGACACGGGACATCTACTTTTGGAACCAAAACACTTTTTTTTTTTTTTTTTTTTCTCATAAGAAAAATGTAACATGATAATTGAATGAAGAATGAAAATTTGAGCTACTTTTCTATTGAAAATACATCTTGGGGTGTATGGCATCTCTAGGCTTGTCCACTTCACCTCCATTCATGTATTGGAGTTTGTAGGCCCCTTTTCTAATCACATATGTTACGTGAAACAGACACTTCCATTTAGGCTATAATTTGCCCACTTGCCTTTCTACCTTCTGCAGAAAGAGATCTCTAGAATTAAACCTTTTATGCCTAACTTTCCTGTTGCAGTTGTTCATTAGTCTTTGTCGGTAGGAAGCTAGTCTTACTGTTGCGATCTCTCTCTTTTATTTAAAGAGATCCAAGTTATGCTCTAGTTGTCGAGCATTGCCCTCCACATTCCATGTCAAGCTCCGAATGGTTAGAGCCACTTATTTTATTGGTATTGTTGCCCTCGTCTCATAGGCTAGGGTGAATGGAGTCTCGCCCATTAGGCATCTACAGTTTGTTTGATAGGCCCAAAGGACGTTCTACAATTATTCCAACCATTTTCTTTTTTTATCTTCGAACTTCTTTTTTATGCAGGAGAATATTGTTTTGTTGGTGATCTCGGCCTGTCCGTTCCCCTAGGGGGTGGTTTATAACTAAAAGCTTTTGCTTAATCCCGTATTTGGTAAAGAACCTTTTCACATGCTAGATATCTAGCTTTTTGCCATTATCCATCATGATCAACCTCGGGACACCGAACCTGCATATGATGTTATTCCAGATGAACTTTTGAACCTGTGTATTTGTTACGCTAGCATAAGCCTCTGCTTCTACCCATTTAGTGAAATAGTCATTGGCTAATAAGATAAACTTCTTATGCGATGCTGCTGAGGTAGTGGTTCAACCATGTCCATTCCCCATTGGTGAAGGTTCACAGATTTCCTATGGAGTGCAAGTCCTCTAGAGGTTGGTGTATAAGTAGTGCATGGTATTGACACTTATCGCATCTTCTGGAGTACTCTTGAGCTTTCTTAGTCATGTATGACCAAAAATAGCCCTGGGTGATTGCCTTATGGGCTAATGATCTCCCACCTGAGTGATTGTTGTATTCTCCATCGTTGACTCTTTTTAACACTTCTTTTGATTTTGTATGGGTTAGGCACCTTGATTAGCGTCGAATATTGCATATTCAAGCGCCCTTAATTGCATTAGTTAAGCCCATTTTTTGATCTTTGTATGTAGATTATCTTCATTTTTGTGTTTTTGTGTTTTTGAAGGTTTATTTACTAAAAAGAAATAAAAATAAGGTTTTAAATGCTTTTAAAGAACAAGTCATATCGGGCCTAAATATCAAGTGATTTTCAAGAAGAGATGGCCCAAATATTCAATGGATGTATTCAGCACTGTAGAAGAGAAGAAGAAAGAAGCCAAGCCAAGTGTTTGCCTTGCGTCCGGACGCCACTTCCCGCATCCGGATGCTATCCAACTACACCTCGTATCTGGATGCCATGCTTTGCGTCCGGACACCAGCCTATAGGCCCCCATTTTGGATAAGTCAACGTTTGTTCCTTTTTAAGTGGTAATTTGAATTTTGATGAGTTATTTTGTTTTGAAATTCATTTTGGGATTAAGAGGGGGCTGAGGCCTGGATTAAATTAGTTAGTTTTGGATTCTAAAAATATAGAGAGAGGGAGAGAGATTTTCCTTAGGGTTTATGCTGAGTTTTGTAACAATGGAGTAAGGAGGGGAATCTTCTTCTTCTTTAATCCTTGATGTTGCTACCATATCCATGAGGAACTAACTCCTTTCCTAGGGAGTTGATGTAACCTAGACCAAGTAAATATGTTTTAATTGTTATTTTAATTTGGGGATTCATCTTGTGTATATTTGATTTTATAAATTAGAAGTTGTTTACATTGAATTGATGTGTTTTTACATTAAATTAATATATATGATTTTCATTTGAATATATAGTTATGTTGATATGTTTATCTTGTCTTAGAAATCATATTGGTACAACTATGCACTTGATTTCCTATAGTGACAATGGGAATGAATTTATTAAATGGTTTTATTGGCATGTTAATTAAGAATTTGTATAGATTATACCTAGGGAAGATGGACCATGCTACACCTTTAGATTAATTTAGTTAGGTAGATGGTCCATACCAACTGAAGATAATTTATGATAGATATTTGAATTTCATGTGTTTCAACATACAATTGAAGGACCTTGTTAGGCCATGCCTAGGGAAGATGGTTCATACCACAACCTAATTTAGGTGGATGAACCATGCTAACCAAAGATGAGTTATACTTAGTTCTGAAATGTATGATTTTCTAGAAGATGTTGTGGTTGTTTTATACTTCTACACTTCATTTTATATACATAGTTGTTTATCCCTAAGTTGAGTGCAAGTTAGCATATTTATGAGGTTTTGGTAAAGTCAATTCCCTAACCTTTATCTCTATAAGTTCAATCGATTTGAATTCATTTTATTACTATTTTATACAAATTCAATTCATAGTTTAAGTGACAAACCAATCAAACTATCATCTCTCATATTAAACTAAAAAGCAATTTTACAATTTTGGTTGCCATAAACTAGCAATCCTTGTGGTTCGATAACCCTTACAATAGCGTTATTCTATATTGAATTGTACTATTGCAAGTGGTATTATAAGTGGTAACAATTTATAGCCATCAACTTGTGGCGCCATTGCCGGGGATTGCATGTGGTTTTGTAACCGAAGTTTAAAATTGCTTTATGTTTGATTGTATATATTTTATTTATTTTGGTGCGTTTTATGTTTTTAGTGTGTTTTTATGTTACTAGGAGTTGAAGACTTTCCAGGTGATCTAATTGCAAAATTTGAAGTCTTAAGGACTTTGGATAAGTTTTTGAAGTTTCTAGTGTATTCATTGTTTGGCCCTTGTCGAGGCAAATTTTTCTGTTTTGTTCAGAGCATAGGTCCTTATCGTGGCCATTTAAATTTGTTTTCATTATTGTTGAATTGAGGAGAAAGGGATCAATGCATGTGGATGTATTGGTGAAGGGTTGTTGTGATTATTGTATTTGTTAGTTGATGGTAAGTCGTAGGTCATCATCTCTACCAAATCTTGAGGAACCAATTGTTATTGCTTTACTTAAAAGGACTCTTAGGCAACAAAGAAGGAACCTTAGGGAACCCGAAACTATAAGAGAACTTGAAATTGAAGTAGACAATATGGCTGATGAATAGAATAATCTCGAATAAGCTAATCTCGAAAATGCTAGAGTTGAAAATCCTAGAGTTGAAAATGAAAATTTAGCCCCATTGACTCTAAAGGATCACTTTGTACCCTCCACATATACATCTCCATCATGTATTGTCATGCCCAATGTTGAGGCTCATCATTATGAGATCAAATCTACCACAATCCAAAGGCTTCCAATCTATCATGGGTTTGATAATGAAGATCCTTATAAACATCTTGATGAGTTCTTGGAAATCTGCTCCAACATTAAGATAAGGGATGTCCCCCAAGATGCACTTCATATGCTTCTCTTCCCATTTTCTTTAAAAGAAAGAGCAAATTATTGGTTGAACTCTCTTGTTGCAAATTCCATCATTTCGTGGGTCCAATTGCAAGAAGAATTCCTTAAAAAGTATTATCCTTTGAGTAAGACCAATCAAATGCGTCAATCCATTCTTAGCTTTTCCCAAATTGATGGGGAATAATTTTATGAAACATAGGAAAGACTTCAAGTTTTTCTAAGGAAGTGCCCGTACCACTAAATTCCAAAGTGGCAATTGGTGCAAGCCTTATATGATGGTTTAATAGAACCACATAGACAATTAATCGATTCTTCATGTGGGGGTATGTTTATGTCTAAAAATCCTAATGATGCTTGGACTCTAATTGAGAATATAGGCGAAAATTCTATGCAACATAGTTCTCGTAGAGCTTTTACTTTGAATGTTGTGAAACCCTCAAATCCGTGTTAACCATAGACTCTTAGGGAAGAAGCCTCTCAAGTGGATGCCATAGCCCATAAAGCTTTTTAGCTTGTGGCACCACATTTCTCATCTTCTCAAAATTCTCCATCCATTGCTGTGTGTGCACATTGCACAAGCACTTTTCATAATACAGAAGATTGCCCCACACCAGAGCAATTTTATGGAGGTATGCCAGAACAGGCTAATGCCATATTCTCCCACCCTGGAAATAATCCTTATTCTAATACTTATAATCCATGTTGGATAGATTATCCAAATTTCTTATGGAGGCAACAAGGCTCACAAAATTCATCATTTCAAGGTTATGGGCAATCAACTCAGTCTAATTCTCAGCCCATGAACCGGTCATTCCAAGTTTCTTCAAGCTACCGTCCTCCTTCCTATAATGCGAGCTCTTCTAATCAAAATCCTACTGCTCTTTCCCCGTCTCAATTAGATGAGATATTGAATTCCAATAAGTAGATAATGGCTGCCATTAGTGGTATATAATCAACTGTGCAATTGGTTAATACTCATTCCCAATCAATAGCCAACATTGAAACCCAACTAGGACAATTGGCTACTTTTGTGAACCAGTTTCACAAGAGGGACACGTGAAAACTTCTAGCTCAACTTGTGGTGATCTTGAAAGGGTAATATATGATTGATGAAATCACTCCTCTGAGTGGTTCAAATCTTGAGCAAGTTCAAGCAATCACCATACTTCGGAGTGGAAGAATTTTTGACAATAAGGTTGATGAAAGAACTGAAACTCTTACTCCCAAGAATTCAAGTTTTCTTACCCGAAAATCTGGAAGTGAGGCCAGAAATTCCGAATCCACCAATTCCAAATGTTGAGACATCTTATGAGCCCAAGGCTCATTTTCCACAACACCTCAAAGAGTCTACACACTTTGGGAAAAAGGGCGATAAAATTCAAGAAATTTTTGAAGTCTTTAAGCAAGTAAAGATCAACATTCCTCTCCTTGATGCCATTGAGCAAATTCCACCTTATGCTAAATTTTTAAAAGATTTATGTACTCAAAAATGCATTTTTAGAAGTAATACTCCCAAGATTGTGTGGTTAACTGAGCAAGCAATGCTATCATACAGCATAATACACTTCCAAAGTTTAAGGATCCGGGTGCCCCGACAATCTCATTTCTCATTGGAGATAATGAGATAGAAAAGACCCTCTTTGACTTAAGATCAAGTGTAAATCTGATCCCTTACTCAGTTTACTTGTAACTTAGCTTAGGATAACTCAAACCAACTACGGTTGTCTTGTAACTTACAGATAGATCTATCAAATAACCTCATGGTATCATAGAGGATGTACTTATTCAGGTGGATAAGTTCTACTTTCCAGTAGACTTCTTGGTTAAAGCCACTCCTAGCTAATCTTAAGTATGTATTTCTTGGTACAAACAAAACTCTTCCGGTCATTATTGCATCTGATCTTTCCAAAGACCAAGAAAATAACCTTCTAGCAACGTTATAAGAGCATAAAGAAGCTATTGGTTGGTTGGTGGCTGATTTAAAAGGAATTGACCCCTCCATTTGCATGCACCATATTTTTTTGGAGGAAGATGATGCATCTTCCCGAGAGGTGCAGCGCCGATTGAATCCTAACATGAAGGAAGTTGTCATGAAAGATGTAATCAAGCTATTAGATGTGGGAATCATTTATCCCATCTCGGATAGTAAGTAGGTAAGCCCCACTCAAATTGTTCCAAAGAAATCTAGTCTCACCGTTGTTGAAAATTTGGTGGGGGAACTTGTACCACAACGCAGCACTACTGGTTGGCGTGTATGCATAGATTACCGGAAACTAAACTCTGCAACTAGGAAAAATCATTTTCCACTTCCATTCATTGATCAAATCCTAGAAAGGCTAATCGGTCAAAGTTATTGCTATTTTCTTGATGGTTATTCCAGCTATACCCAAGTGGCTGTAGATCCTCAAGATCAAGAGAAGACCACCTCCACTTGTCCTTTTGGAACTTTCGCTTATCGTCGCATGCCCTATGGGTTATGTAATGCACTGGCCACTTTTCAGAGATGCATGATGTCCATATTTTCTGATATGGTAGAAAAATTTCTTGAAGTATTCATGGACGATTTTTCCGTCTTTGGATCTTCCTTTGACTCTTGTCTCCATAATCTATCTCTTGTGCTTCAAAGATGTAAGGAGGCTAATTTGATCTTAAGTTGGGAAAAGAGTCACTTCATGGCACAAGAAGGGATTATCTTGGGACACATTATCTCTAAAAGAGGAATTGAGGTCGATAAGGCAAAAGTTAAATAAATTCACAGCTTTTCTCCTCCTTCTTCGGTGAGTCAAATTCGATCTTTTCTTGGCCATGCTGGCTTTTATTGCCGCTTCATCAAAGACTTAGCAAGATATCTCGGCTTTTGTGCTATCTTCTTGCCAAGGATACTACTTTTAACTTTGATGAAGCATGTTTGGAAGCTTTTAAGAAGCTCCGTTCATTACTCTCTTCTGCCCCAATCATGAAACCACCTAACTAGTCTCTTTCCTCTGAGATCATATGTGATGCATCCTACTATACAGTAGGTGCTGTTTTGGGCCAGCGTGTGGATAAAGCTCCTCATGCAATTTATTATGCTAACAAGACCCTCTCATATGCTCAATTGAATTGTACGACAACTGAGAAAGAGTTACTAGCTGTTGTCTATGCCTTGGACAAATTTTGTTCATATCTTCTTAGATCCAAGGTCATTATCTTCACGGATCATGCCGCATTAAGACATCTGCTTGCCAAGAAAGTGACCAAACCTCGACTCATTCATTGGATACGCTTATTCTAAAAGTTCAACCTTGAGATTAAGGACAAGAAAGGCACTCACAATGTTGTAGCAGACTATCTCTCTCGGCTTCTCATTAAAAACACTTTTAATTTTTCTCCAGTTCATAATTCTTTTCGAGATGAACAATTGTTTCAGCTTTCTCATGTGTCACCTCCTTGGTTTACTAACATTGTCAACTATCTTGTAGTTAGAAAAATTCCATCCCAATGGTCTAAATAAGAGAAAGACCGATTCTTCGCTCAAATCAAAAATTTCTTTTGGGAAGACCCGAAATTGTTCAAGTATTGCCCGGATCGAGGACACTTCAGTGCTAAAAAGACTTCATCTAAAGTCCTTAAAAGTGGACTTTATTGGCCTTCATTATTCAGGGATGCTTATAATTATTGCAAGTCTTGCGAGCGATGTCAAAAGCTTGGGGCCATGTCTAAAAGAGACATGATGCCATCGAACTCAATTTTAATTGTTGAAATCCTTGATGTATGGGGAATAGATTTTATGGGACCATTTCCATCTTCCTATATTTATTTCTATATTCTCTTAGCGGTGGATATTGTGTATCTAAATGGATAGAGGCTGAACCAACCATAACCAATGAACACGATGCAGTGGTCAAGTTTATTCAAATAAACATATTCAGTCGGTTTGGTACACCTTGAGCACTCTTAAGTGTCGGAGGATCTCATTTTTGTAATCGCTATCTTTGATCCGTCCTTCTTAAGTACTATGTCACTCATAAGGTTGCCACGCCTTACCATCCTCAGTCGAGTGGTTAAGTGGAAGTCTCAAATCGGGAAATCAAAATATTCTTGAAAAGACGGTTAAACCAGATTGCAAAGATTGGTCTTTATGACTGAATGATGGGCTTTGGACTTACCGAACTGCGTTTAAGATGCCAATTGGCATGTCTCTATACCGGCTCGTCTATGGTAAGGCATATCACTTCCCGGGTGAATTAAAGCATCGAGCTTTTGGGGCCATAAAAAGATTCAATTTCAATCTTGATCAGGTTGGCTCTAACCAGAAATTGCAGCACAATGAGCTAGAGGAAATCCGGAATGATGCTTATGAAAGTGCCAAAATTTACAAAGCAAAGACTCAAGCATTCTATGATAAGCATACCATCAAGAAGTCTTTTGCTTCGGGTCAAAAAGTTTGGCTTTTCAATTCTCGGTTGTAACTTTTTCCTGGGAAACTACGTTCACGGTGGGAAGGTCCTATCCTTATCATTTTTGTCTTCCCCCATGGTGCTACTGAGTTGCAAGATCCAAAGAATGGGAATCTTTTTAAGGTCAATGGCCAGCTTAAGCCCTACATTGACAACCTAGTCTCGGTCGGATATGTGGAATCCATCATCTTGACGAATCCAATTTATGAGGACTAGATAGATTCCCATATCATCTAGCTATCAACGATAAATTTACCACTCTAAGGAAGCAATTCTTTCTATTCCAAGCTTCTTTCATTTTTTTGCTACTATAAACCAAAAATCTCTGAAAATAACTAAGTAGAAACTCCACTTTGTATTCTTCATGAATCATCTACATTTTTATTACAGTGGTTATCGTAGGTTTCTAAAGTCATAAAAAGACCAGGGTACAATTGCATCCAGGTGCCATTTTTCTCGTCTGAATGCCAATCTCTGGGTACATTCGTGGCCTGACACCACTTCCCACATCCGAACGCCAACACCTACTATCCCCCGCATCCAGATGCCAACACCTGCTCTACTCACGTCCGGACAACACATACCGCGTCCAGATGCCAATCGCCGGGACCTTCCACAACTGAAAACTATATCTCACATCCGGATGCCATGCTATATAGCCCCATAGCACTCAAAACACCTTCCAGTGTGTGGCCCTCAGCATCTCACGTTCGGACGCCATTTCTCACATCTAAACGCCAAGGCCCATCTGGAGAAACTAAGCGCAGCATCGGCTCTATAATTTGCTCCTCTTTTATGTTATTTTCACTTCCTACCTTCCATCTTTTCTCTCCACGTCTCCCACCTTCTAACCCCACCTTCTCCATCTTCTCAATCTCTTCTTTCACCATCTCCATCTCCATTAAGCACCAAATCATCACCTTCTATCATTATCATTCCATAAAAAGGAGCAAAAATTTGGAATACCAAATTGAGGTAAGTTCTTTTCTCTTCCATCTTTTAATTCTCGAGTATTTCATGGAGGTTGGGGCTTAATTTTGTGGAGGATTTATCTATTGTTAGGGGATTTGTTATGCTTCCATTCTAGGTTCATGAATTTTGGGTAAATATCATTTTAATCTTAACACTTGTTCCCTACTTTTTAGTCTTGCACACCACGTGTTTGATAGAAGTCCTAAACCAAATCTCTCCCTCAAATGGCTTATGTATCTACTTATAAGCGTTCTGGCACTTCCGAAGGGTCTTTTGAGGAGGCTCCTACTCCGAATTGGAATGACTGGCCCCTTCAATTTGAGACTAGATTCAACGTTAGGAAAGTTTTCCGAAGGTGTCCCAACACAGAATGGACAGTGAAAAATCTCAAGGAATGTAGCCTTGCTTCTATATTTCAGCCATATCATAGTGTGGTTCATCCTGGCTTAGTCTGTCAGTTCTATTAGAATCTTTCATATAAATGTGAGGAACAAACCGTAATTTCAACTACAATTGATGGCACCATGCTTACACTTACATTGGTTGATTTTGCAAATGCATGTGGTTATCCCATCAACTCCCTAGTGGAGGTGAATGGTCAACCTCTCTATGCTCCACTATCGGACATACTTGAATTATTAGATGGCGTAGCGGCAATTTTGAAAGAAATGGTAAATAGTAATCTCATAAACGTCGAGGGCACCTCGACTAAAAAGTCCTTTTTGCCACCCCGAATTTGTTTTATCGAGGTTGTACTAGCAAAGAATGTTCTTCCAATTGGCAAACCTATGGAACATAATAGTGTATTCCTGGATTTTCTCTATTCAGCAGATAATGACTTTTAGTTTTCAGTTCCTATGTTGATTATGAATTAAATTTTGAAGGTCTATAAAAAATTGATTGTCAGACAAACCGAAAGTTCATTGACCTAGTCGACCTTCCTATTTCCCTATCTAATCACAAAGATGATTAAGGACCAATAGTTTGTTATTCCATTCAATGAATAGCGGGCAACCTCGAAGAAGGTCTACAATTTCAAAAACTGGAGGGAGTCACTTATTGCCCGTGATGGTGCAGTCACTGATTGATCGTATTCCTAGGGGAGTAGGTACTTCGTCCTCTACTCTGAGGGCGGAGTGATTTTATATTTGCTACTTTTATTTCATGCTATTTGTTTATGTCTTGAATTTTGTTACTATTTGGGCCGTGTTTGGCATAACAATTGTGGGTGCACTTTTTAATGTGCACATATTTTGGTTTCTTTCCTGGTTTTTAATAAAGCATGACATGTTACTTCATATTTATATCTTTATCTAAGTCTATGCTTTTATGCTTGGTGCCTATTGTATATGGACAGATTATCAGGTATAAGTTTGGAAGAACTTTGGCATTTTCAATGCGACTGGTTGCAATGGAGTTACTATTTCGCACTCAGTGGTTTCTCTCCTTTTACGCTTCTATGCATGCTTAATCTTTCTATACTAGTTTCATACATTGAAGACAATGTATCATGTAAGTTTGGGGGTGTTAAGAGTTACATATGTATATTGTCATTGTTGAATGTGGTTGAATTGTTTAAAAATAAATAAAAACTATACTAAAAATAAAAATATTGTTTGTTTAGGCAAATGATTTTTGGTATTATTGGAACTAAGTTTGGGGGAGGGTCTATGTAATTAATAAAACTTGTATGTTTATATACGATATCAAAGAATGATTGAAAATTACTAGCATAATTGTTCAAATGAAAAAGGTCAATTGCATGATTTAAATGTTTTGTTTTGGAGTCTTTCATCTCTAAGTAACTTCACAATGCACATTGAGTACATCGAAAATTGCATTCCCTTCCTTGTGGTTTTAGTTAATTGGCTACCTTAGTAAGCTAGATGAATGAAATAATCCTTAGCATTGGAAAAAAAAAAAAAAAAAAAAAAAAAAAAAAAAAAAAAAAAAAAAAAAAAAAAACTGCATTCTTTCAACATGTCAACTGAATAAAAAGGAAGATAAGGAAAGAATGTAAGATGTATGATTAGTTTGAGTTTATAGCCTAACCATTCTGAGTCAGTACGCCCTTAGGAGTGTTTTTACACTTAACGCTTTAAGACCATCTGGTTTGGGAGTCATTGGCTCAACACTTATTACATGGGGTGATTAGAGAGCTTAAGGAACTTAGATATTGCACATGGTCATACATAATAGTAATAATAAAAAAAATAGTGTTCAAATAAATTCATGCCTTGGATTATGATTTCAAAAGATAAATTAAGGATGTGGAAGACATTGAATGAACCATAAAAGGGTTAAAAGTGCATTTTAAAATAAAATAAAATTTTGGTTCACTTCTAAGGAACTTGAGATGAAATTCTATTATAAATGAGATGTTAAAGACCATGTATGTGGACTAGTTTGTTGATCCATGAATGTTGGAAATTGAATATTGTTTTGAGATGTCATTATATGCATATTTGTTGTAGTCTTCATGATAGAATCTTTTCCCCAAAGTCATATGCTGCAATTTATACTAGAATGAGCATTGTTGCTTAATGTTTATGGGTATCAATTCTGGTAAACCCTTACGAGACTTCACTCATCCTCTAGGGATACCTAAAGGTTTAAAAGGCTTGTTAAATATGCTAAATGCAACCGTCACTCCCACGGAAGAGGAAAAATGTGCATAAATAATTGTGTATTTCATTTTATTTTTGCTAAGGGACTACCAAAATGTAAGTTTGCGGGTGTGATAAGTGTCAAATATTGCATACTCAAACACCCTTAATTGCATTAGTTAAGCCCATTATTTGATCTTTGTATATAGATTATCTTTATTTTTGTGTTTTTGTGTTTTTGCAGGTTTATTTACTAAAAAGAAATAAAAATAAGGTTTTAAAGGTTTTTGAAAAACAAGTCATATCGGGCCTAAATATCAAGTGAGTTTTAAGAGGAGATGGCCTAAATATTTAATGGATGTATTCAGCACTGCAAAAGAGAAGAAAGAAGCCAAGCCAAGTGTCTACCTTGCATTCGGATGCAACTTCCCGCGTTCGGACACCATCTAGCTACACCACACGTCCGAACGCCTTGCTTTGCTTTCAAACGCCAGGCTACAGGCCCCATTTTGGATAAGTCAAAGTTTATTCCTTTTTAAGTGGGAATTTGAATTTTAACATTGAAACTCATTTTGGGATTAAAAGAGGGCTGAGGCCTGGATTAAATTAGTTAGTTTTGGATTCTAAAAATATAGAGAAGGGGAAAGAGATTTTCCTTGGGGTTTATGCTGAGTTTTGTAACAATGGAGCAAGGAGGGGAATCTTCTTCTTCTTTAATCCTTGATGTTGCTACCATATTCATAAGGAACTAACTACTTTCCTAGGGAGTTGATGTAACCTAGACCAAGTAAATATGTTGTAATTGTTATTTCAATTTGGGGATTCATCTTGTGTATATTTGATTTCATAAATTAGAAGTTGTCTATATTGAATTGATGTGTTTTTATATTGAATTAATGTATGTGATTTTCATTTGAATATATAGTTATATTGATATATTTATCTTGTCTTAGAAATCATATTGACATAATTATGCACTTGATTTCCTATAGTAACAATGGGAATAAATTTATGAAATGGTTTTATTGGCATGTTAATTAACGATTTGTATATATTATACCTAGGGAAGATGGATAATGCTACACCTTTAGATTAATTTAGTTAGGTAGATGGTCCATACCAACTGAAGATAATTTATGATGGATAATCGAATTTCATGTGCTTCAACATACAATTGAAGGACCTTGATAGGCCATGCCTAAAGGAAGATGGTTCATACCATAACCTAGTTTAAGTGGATAAACCATGCTAACCAAAATGTATGATATTCCTGAAATGTATGATTTTCTATAAGATGTTGTGGTTGTTTTATACTTCTACACGTTATTTTATATATATAGTTGTTTATCCCAAGTTGATTGCAAGTTAGCATATTTATGAGATTTTGGTAAAGTCAATTCCCTAGCCTTTATCTCTATAAGTTCAATCCATTTGAATTCATTTTATTTACTGCTTTTATGCAAATTCAATTCATAGTTTAAGTGACAAACCAGTCAAACTATCATCTCTCTTATTAAACTAAAAATCAATTTTACAATTTTGGTTGTCATAAACTAGCAATCCTTGTGGTTTGACAACCCTTACTATAGCCTTATTCTATATTGAATTGTGCTATTACAAGTGGTACTTTAAATGGTAACAATGTATACCCATCACACCTCAAATAAGGCCCAGAGAATTACCTCCTGAAGAGTTGACTGTCTAATATGGTATACTGTATTGCCTTGAATCTGATCTTTTGTGCCTCTTGTAATACCCCTAATTTTCATGGCATTTAATTAATTAATTTAATTGCAGTTTAATTAATTATTTAGCTATATGTTATGTGCTTAAATGGTTTGATTATTTATTTAAATTATTTGTGTGCATTTGCTTATGTGTAAATTGGATTTGTTTGTATTTGTTTAAAATAAATGTTTAGTAGTTTTTTTATTTTATTTTATTATTTTTATTTTAAGTATGGGTTGGGCTTATAGTAGCTAGACCAACTAGGTGGGTCTTGGGCTACTTGGAAGGAGACCATGATGATGTGGGCTATAATATATATATATTAAGCTATATATATATATATATATATATATATATGTATAAATGTATATTATTGTTATTATATAAATGTATATATACATATATATATATATATATATATATATATATGTAGTGTGTGTATTGTAAGGATTTAGAAAACCTGTATAAGAGAAAGCAAAGAGAGAGAAAGAGAGAGAGGGGAGCAGCCAGAGAGAGAAAGGGAAGAAGGAGAGGCATTGGCCAGCAAGGAGAGGGACAATGGTAGCACAAGGTTGTCGGTCTTAGAGAAGAAGAACAAAGAAGAAGGAGGTTGGTTTTCAATCCGAAAACCTAAGGCAAGTTCTTCGTTCTACACTTCTCCCTTTGATCTTGTGGTCATAGATCCTTAGGATTTATATAAGAAAGAATTAATCTAGTAGCATGTTTAAATCGGACTAAATCGGAGGTTTATATATGTATGAAATTGCTAAATCAAGGTTCAAATCTATGTGTTAATGAACCAAATTGTGTATACTTGGTCTATATTAATACTAGAAATCAATTGGGACATAAATGCATGCTTTAGGACCTGAAAAGGTGAATTTCTGGGCTTAGAATATACCTCCCAAGTTATTTCCACAAAATAGTGCTCGGGCACTATTTACAGGACTTGTGCGCCATTTTATGGAAAACAGTGCTCGAGCATCATTTGGGTAGCGCTCGAGCCCAGTGATGGGGTACTTGAGCGCTGATGCGTGATTTTGGTCTGAATATGTTCCGTTTGGCCCCAAACTAATTTATTAAGATCTCAAACTAATTTATTAAGACTCGAGAACAGTAGTATGTGAGTTAAATAGCATGAATTTTAAGCGTGCATGTTAACATGGAATTTAGTCATTTATTAAATTGTAAATTGAATACTTTAAATTGCTTAAACATTGTAGTTTAAATATTTAGCATGAGATATTATTTTAATCATTTGATTTGCTAGAATTGTAAATTATCAAAATGATTCATGACAGGATTTGGGGTCATCATGGTTGATAATGAGGACTTTAATAATTTATAAGTTATTCCTGTAATGGAGTAATGTTAATTTTCTATAATAATTGCAATATTTGATGATGTGATTTTAATCTTGTTTATGGTTGTTTTGTTTGATTAAATAAGTGATCTATCTTTGTTATATGTGAGCCTATTGTCAATATATGGTTTTAGTGTTGTATTGATATTGGTGGATTGACAAATAAGTTAAATCCCTTTATTTATGCCATTGCCAGGATATGGTTATGTTGTTTATTGTGCCATTGTCAGGCTATGACTACAATATTATTATACGTGGACGTTCCATTGTTAGGATATGGTTATGGTATTTTATATATGGTTGTGCCATTATTAGGATATGGCTAACTATATATTTATATTATTGTTGTACCATAATATGAGCTTGAGGCCTCATAATCAGTGGTTAGGATTAAGGCGTATATTGTCAGTTGAGATGGGTAGCTGGATATAGGGATGTGTGTGCCCTGGTAGAAGGAGGACTCGTGACCACCTTGTGTGCACTTTACATGAGATACTCACTATCCGGTTGAGTCTTCCTTATTTCAGTGAGAGTCTATAATGTGTGTATATATATTTATCGACTATATAGATATTGCATAAGTTGGTTAGGGATGTATCATTCATCAGGTCTCTGTTTGGGTTGTTGTAGAGAGGACTTGTTTATGGGTTTCGACCCACCTTTGTTATATTTTTTAGGTCCTCGTTAATAGCAGGATTAAAGGTTGCTCGTGTAGATCAAAGACTTGTCTTCCTCACTCTTCTGGTATCATCGATGTAAGATTCTACTTCATGTTTTTATTATTTAGTTTTAGACTGTTATTTTCTTTCAGTTATGGGATTTTATTAGGGGTCCATGATATGGATTCTCGAGTTGTATTATGAAGGATTATTTACATTTGGGATTTTTAGATTTATTCAGAGAATTAATTATTTATTATTTAGTTTCCTTTTCAACGATGTTATTTATTTATTATTTATCTTTTTGTATTTTGTACTTGTTTATTATTGATTATTTGATATCCCCTGTTTTGGGTGCGGACTTGATCAACTCGTATCTTTGAAATCGGGGGTTATCACAGTTGGTATCAGAGCACTCTAAGTTTAAGTGCCTCTAGGGTTATTTTGTAATAAGATTTCGCGTTGCGTATTCTTTTATTTAGAGCCTAAGTTTTAGGAATCATTGTATTCCTTTACGGTCCATTAAAATGCATACTGATGTCCAACTTTTATTGTTTAACAGAATGGTTAACGCTGGAAGAAGATGGGGAAAGGAATAGATCCAAAGAGCAAGGCAACAAAGGAGGGCAGAGCACAGGCACCAGAATCTCCTACAACATCAACAGGCTGTTGAGGAGCAACAGTTCCCTTTGTTTCAAGAGAAGGACCAAGAGCATCAGGAACCTTAGGGTAAGGACCATAACCAGGGCAGGGATCTAGAGTATACTCCTCAAATGGCTGACATTATTGCTCAGACAGTAGCTGCAGGGGTAGCAACTGCACTTCATAATTAACCACCTATTAAACAGGCACCTGCCCCTTTACTAATGGTTTAGCCTAACACTTAGGACAAGGTCAAGAGTTCTTTCACAATGGGGAGTCCACCAGAGTTCCCAGGCTCCACTGATATGAAGACAATATGTCAGTGGAAGGACATAAAATGTCATCTTCGCATAGTTGAGGGCACAGAGGTCCAGAAGCATATATTTACTACGTTCAAGCTTGTGGGAGATGATCTTTAGTGATGGGAGTCAGTTACCACTACAGAGGAGAGGAGTTCCTTGACATATGATCAGTTTCAGGCTCTCATTGATGAGAAATATTTCCCTTATGCAGTCAGAGCAGCAAAGAAGAATGAGTTCCTTAATTTACAGTAGGGGGACAAGACCGTGGCAGAGTATGAGCAACAGTTTACCATTTTATCTCTATTTACTCCAGAGAAGGTGCACACCAAATAGAAGAAGCACATTTGCTTTATTAATGGGTTGATATGTCCATTAAGTAAGTCATCATTGGTAGTCCAGCCTACACTGCTTATTCTCATGTAGTTGACATAGCACTACAACATTACCAGATGAGGAGAGAGTACAAATAGCTACGGGGTGAGAAGTGGTGCGACCGAGACTCTGCTAAATAAACCACTTGTGACGACCCTGGTTTTTAAGCCAGTGCATCAGTGATGAACCGAAAGGATGATCTGATAATGGATCCAAAATGTGAAAGCGAAAACTGAAAACAAGACTCTAAGAAGTCAAAGTGACCTTCCATGAGGTCGTGGAACTCAATGAGAACTGATGCAGAAGCAAAAGATCGAAAATGTAACAATTTAGTCCCCAGGGGCAAAATAGTCATTTTTAAAAATATAGATTCGGGTGCCACTGAGCACACCGCTGGAAATACAACGAAAAACTAATCAAGATGGACTCAAGAATCGCATAATTCGGAGTCCGAATGAAGGAGAAATGGCATGATGAAGAAAAATGAGCCCTTAAGGCTAAAAAGGTAAACTGGTAATTATCCCGGAAGATCTGAGTGCAACTGAGCACACCATTGGAAAGACAGCAAAAAATTAATCAAGTTAAAAAAAAAAAAAGTTCACTCAATATGGAGTCCGGACGAAGGAGAACGAGCAAAAACAAAAGTCGACGTCATAACGTCGAGATGAACACCCCATGAGCACCCCGACAAGCACCATGACATGCTAGGGGAAGAAAAGTTTAAGCTAGAACTGAGAGCTGAGACGAGGTCCAAAACGAATTTTTTTGAAAAAACACAAAAAAGAAACCCCGCGACAACGTGGACGGAAACAAAGAAAATGCACTATAAAATGCCCAGAATACCCCCAAGAAAATTAAGTCAAGAAATTTAAAATCTTTTTTAGATGCTGCCAAAGGAAAGGAAATGGGACTTCGGGAGGTTTTTAAATTGTCTAAATTGAAAATGCAATCTTAAAATACACCCACAAGACCCCCGGAAATTTCGAATCGGTCGACACATTTTTCAAAAAAAAGTCGATGAATAGTACCAAGTACTAAAATCTCAAGTTTTAAAAACATATTTCTAAACTTTAGAATTAATGGCCCTTGGCCTTATGTCATACATACAAAATAAACATCCAAAAAGTGTTCTTAGGTACACATTACATATTTGGAATCAAGGATACAAGTTTTGCTACATAAGGCTACAAAACTGGCATTTCATGCTAACATTTGCATGAAATGGAAACTTAAAAACTATAAGTCATCCAAGGAATGATGAGCATCGCAAACCAAGCCTTCGTACCTAAAACAAATCCCCAGTAACTTCGGAGTGAGTAACATAAAGCTACTCGTAGGAAATGAGCATGCATCAACCTAACATTTTACAAAATTATCACCTTAAGGTGAAACATATCAAGGGGCTCATGCCACCTAACGTATATGTCAAAATGAGACTAAGGGAGCATCCTAAGCTACCTTAGATCATTTCTAGCATAAATCACATCATTCATGCAATTTAACCATATAGAAGCATACCATGCAACGCGACAAGATATAGGTTCTCAACAGTATCAATTTGCAATCTAAGATATGAAAATAGTTAAAGTGGGTCATGCCACCAAGCGTCTATGTTCCAAATGAGTCTAAGGAATCATCCTAAGCTACATTAGAACAATAAAACACAAGTCACGATATCAATGCAATTTAACCAACATTGGAACTTCCAATACCACGCATAAAGCATGTTTTCTGAAGTTAACATCTTGAAACTCAAAATGGAAAATCAAATAAGGAACAACAAGTTACGATATCATCTAGTTATCAACTTGAAATAAAATGCGAAATCAAACCAGGTGGATACTTGGACGTCACGCTGGATCAGACCGACACCGTAGTTACTTTAGGGTTACTAGCCCAGGGGTAACCTCCCTATGTGTGCACTAGACTTGTAGAGGGATAATCCCCCATACTAGAACCATGTCATAGCCTTAGTCAAACAACGACATCCCCAAGTTTCCAAAATCAACAAGTTGTGCAACAACGTATATATCAACATGCATATACAACATAATCAACTATATACCACGCACAACCAAAATTGGAAACACATACAATACATGCTCTAAGTCCATAACTACTATGACATGAAAGATGTCAAATACAAAATGTGCAACTCATTACACAAGACAATGATATATTCAATAAGGAAAACATATTCTCATGAATATAAATATAACAACTATGTTATCCAATGCTCAAAATGTAACCAAATGAATATACAACAAGTCCAAGTCCATGATTTAAACATAGAAATAACTTCCAAAACACAATTAAATACATGGAGCAATTAGATAGAATTTAATTAAATAAAAATAATTAAATTCTCTAGATTCCAAATAACCTCAAATTTATATATGTTGAAGGACATATCAAGATCATCACATATATAACATCAAATAACTAATTAAGTGATTAAAACACTTAAAATAAAATTAATTAAGCTAATTAATTAATTTCCTCTAGATTTTTAAACAACTCCAAATGCTCTCAAATTAACATATGTTCAAAAACTCACCAAGGCCTACTTTAATATCACATTACAAGTTTATTTCACGCTTAATACAACTATGTGAATTAAACTTTCACAAAAGATAAATATTAAATAAAAGTTGCAATTCTTATTCAAATAATCCCAATTTAATATATATCAACCACCATACCAAGGCCTAAATTTCTAGCATGCCACAATTTAACTCTAAGTTGAATATCATCATAAGAATTAAATCTTACACAAAGTAAATAATTAAATTAAATTCTAGATTATGAACAAATGCATGCATATAAGTTGTATAAGCATCATTAGCATGCAAGACAAAAAAAATATGAAACTATAGCACCCCCTACCTCCATTTGAGATGAAAATCTCAAATCCCCACCAAAAGAAAAGTGATCTGAATCCGATGATACTCCTAGGTTATGTCAGGGACAATACGGTGAACATTAAACTACAAAGAGGACATACCAAAATCCAAACTTGAACTCAAACCCGAACTCAAAAAAATGGCCAAAAAAGGATTCTAATAAGGGGGAAAGATGCGCATAGTCAAGATAATCATAAAACACGAAGGCACTACGACTTGTTAACAAAGGGAAGGAGGTTTAATTGAGAGAAGAAGGGTGGCAGCCCCCCTTGGGCTGCCATGGCAGCTTCTGGTTGTGCATGAAGAGAGGGGAAGATTACTTTTTAATTTTATAACCCCCTATTTATAGGAAAACCCTAAAAGGGCCTCGAAAGGACCCTATCGGGTCCGGAAAAGTGAAATTTGAGCAGACGCGCTCAAACGGAAAAACTACATGAATGAAAAAGAACCAAAATGAGAAAATATGAATAACGGAAGAAAAGGCGTTGAAAATTGAGTCCCGAGCAAAGAGATATGCCCCGAACAAGTTCAGTGGCAACCGGGGCCACAAACCCTGAAACTGGGAAAAAATGACCAGAAGACAATTCTAAGAATATATGACTCGACAAAAAGTGAAAATAAATCCTATACGAGAATCCAGGCTCAAAACGAGACATTTTTGCAATAACTTTCGTTAATTGCACAATGGCCCTTCCAAAAAGTGAAAACTGCATTAATAACCTAGAATGAAAATATCATCCAAAAATATTTTCTTAAAAACCCTTGAAATAAAATATATTCAAAAGATATTTATGAAAAATACCCTAAGAAAAGAAAAAGATTCTGAAAAACTATGCATCCATGCCCCTATGGACACTAGGAGCAACCAGAGTACTTTACTGCAAAAGTAAAGATACGTATTTCATGAAAACCACTTAGAATGAAGATACATGAAGTCAAAAACCAACTCCAAGCACAAAAAGTGAGGTGGCACCAAAAGTGACAAACGGGGAAAAGATAAAATAGGGAAAAGGACGAAAAGTGAATAGTGTCAAAAAACGAAAAATGTGGAAATGACTCGGTCCTTAAAAGATGTTGTCAATCCAAAGGAAA
This sequence comes from Cornus florida, assembly GCF_030987335.1. NCBI lineage: Eukaryota > Viridiplantae > Streptophyta > Magnoliopsida > Cornales > Cornaceae > Cornus > Cornus florida. The sequence goes on along the minus strand of NW_026775571.1, from coordinate 39,937,504 downwards.
GAGTCTCAGAAACCATTTTCGAGCACTCAAGATGACACTAAGTGATGAAAAACCAAACACATAATAGAAAAGACAACAGAAAAAATTTATCCGTAAAATTTGAGGAAAAAGCAAAGGAAGAAAATGACCGGGTCATTACACCACTGAGAAGAACAATGGCAATGATCATAAACATAATGACAAGGCCAGCTTTTAGGGATAGCAGTTTTGGAAAAAGCACAAGGGTAATTCAGATGCTCAGAGAAATAGGGCTCTTATTCAGAGATAACAGAATGGGGTACCGCAGGTATGATAGGGATAGCCATAGGGTAACCAGTAGAGGAAACAGTTTGACGTGACATTTTTATGGTTGTGGAGAGCTTGGGCATTTAGCTAGGAAGTGTCCCAAGGCTACTCAGGGACAGTATGTGCAGCAAAGGCAACGACCACCATTTTCTTTACCAGCTCCACAGATTCCGCGCATTCAGGGACAGACATTCCCAGCTTTACCGGCGCCACTACCACCATAGGGACAGGCACCGCAATAGTTGCGTTATGGTAGGGTATATAACCACATGCCACTGGATGTTTAGACTCCTCAGGCTATAGAGGGTACGTTTTTTATACACGGTAGATATGGTTGTGTCTTATTTGATACAAGTGCCACACATTCATTGGTATCCCTTTCTTTTGTTGCATTATCTGGGATATCGACACAATTATGTGATCAGCCTCATAGTATTGCCACACCATTGGGTGTTACTTTTATTTTGCATTAGAGTTATGGGTATGTGACCATAGATATCGGTAGACTAGTATTTCTAGCCAATCTATTGGTCTTGGACATGCATTCTTATAATGTGATACTTGGGATGGATCGGTTATCTCACTACCATGGCTAGGTTAATTGTCACGACAAGTCAGTTGGTTTCATCATACCAGGTCAGGATATGTATTTTATTATTATGCCACGTTATAACCGGTGTCCTATCGCATACTTATTCTACATTAAGGAGGAGTCTGAGGAAGAGATCACTGTATCACTTGATAGTGTACCAGTTGTATAGGGATTTTTAGACGTATTTTAAGAGATTCCAAGGTTGCCACCAAGTCGAGAGATAGACTTTATGATTAACTTAATTCCAGGAACTACATTTATAGCTAAGACACTATATAGGATGGCATCGATAGAGATGCGAGAGCTGAAGGATCAAATTTAGCAACTTATCAGTAAGGGATTTATTCACAGAAGTACTTCACCTAGAGGAGTGCCAGTTTTGTTTGTGAAGAAGAATGATTGTTCGTTTTGCCTGTGTATAGATTACAAGGAGCTGAACAAGGTTACTATTCATAACAAGTATCTTTTGCCTAAGATCGATGACCTATTTGATTAGTTGAGGGGAGCTACTTACTTCTCCAAGATTGATTTGCATTCTGGCTATCATTAACTTTGAGTTAGGGAGCAAGATGTTTCTAAAACAACATTTCTCATTAGATATAGATCTTACAAATTCCGAGTCATGCCTTTTGGGTTAACTAATGCGCCAGCTGTCATTATGGACTTAATAAACAGGGTCTTCAGGGCTTACCTAGATCAGTTTGTCATTGTTTTCATCGATGATATTCTGGTTTATTCTAAGTCAAAAGAGGACCATGCTATACATTTTCACACGGTTTAGCCAAAGCTTTGTAAGCACCAGTTATACGCTAAGTTTGAGAAGTGTGACTTTTATTAGTGAGAAGTGAATTTTTTGGGTCACGTGGTTTAGAAAAGGGCATAGAAGTAGATCCAGCTAAGGTCTCCACAGTGCTAGAGTGGGGACAACCTACCCCACCTACAGAGATTTGAAGTTTTCTAGAATTTGCTTGATATTATCGCAGATTCATCCAAGGGTTCTCGAAGATAGCGGGACCACTCATCCATCTGACTAAGAAGGGTGTGCCGTTTGTGTGGGATGAAATTGTCAAACTGGGTTTGACAAGTTGAAGAGTAAGTTGACTTCTACACCTATTTTAGCTACTCCACATAGTGGGATAGAGTATTTTGTCTACACAAATGCTTCTTTACAGGGTCTAGGATGTGTTTTGATGCAGGAGGAGCGACCAATTTCTTATAGGTCTTGTAAGCTTAAGCCCATGAGCTTAACTATCCTACTCACGATTTGAAGTTAGCAGTTGTGGTCTTTTCTTTACGCATCTAGAGGCATTATCTGTTAGGAGAGTCCTTCAGATTATTTGGTGACTACAAGAGTTTGTAGTATCTCTTCACGCAGAGGGAGTTAAATATGAGATAGCGCAGGTGGTTGGAGTTTGTGAAAGATTACCACTTTTCTATATAGTACTACCCAGGGAAATTGAATGTAGTGGCAGATGCACTCAGTTGCTGACCTTATGCTAGCCTTTCTGTGATGTTTGCTACAGAATGGGATGTTTTTGAAGACTACAGATGAGTTATCTTATGCTTTTGTAGCTTGCATAGTGATTACCCACTCTATCATCTACAAAATACTTAAGCCACAACTTACAGATCAACAGTGCATTGATAAAATTACAGAGTTAGCTTATAGGGATGTTTTATTTTATTTTATTGGGACAGACGGAGACTTGAGATACAAAGGACATCTAGTAGTACCTTTTGCTGATGATATGAAGAAGGATGTGATGACAGAGGTTCACAAATCTGAGTTATCTATTCATCCAGGTGGAGATAAGATGTATCAAGACATAAAGTGACAGTTTTGGTAGGCAGGTATCAAAAGGGACATAGCTATCTTTGTCTCCAAGTGTAGTATATGCCAGATGGTCAAGATTGATCATCAGATACTGTCGGGTTCCTTACAACCACTTCGTATACCGAAGTGGAATAATAGAGTATTCTAAGTACTTTGTGGAGGGATCGCCTAATTCCATTATAAATCAAAATTCCATTTGGGTCATTGTTGACAGGTTAACTAAATCAGCTTATTTCTTGCCTATTCGCACTAATTTCACTTCAGAATAGTTGGCGAGGCTTTACATTGTAGAGATTATGAAGTTACATGGTATACCATTATCCATCATATCATATAGGAATTCGATCTTTGTAACAGGATTTTGGGAGAGCTTTCAGCAGGCTTTGGGTATAGAATTACATCTTAGTACTAATTATCATCCTCATATGGATGGACAGATCGAGAGGGTTAATCAGATTATGAAAGATATGCTTCGAGCTTGTGTCCTTAACTTTAAGGGCAATTACAATGTGACGACCCTGGATTTTTCAACCCAGTGTGTCCTGTGATGACCCGAAGCGGATCCAAAATGTGGAAGCAAAATGAAACCAAGTTCTTAGAGATGTACATCATCCCTAAGACACAAGAATGGCCCTTCAAGGAATTTTGAGACTCAGCGGAAGCAAAATGAAGACAAGGGTATCAAAACCCTACCAAAAGAAGGACCAAGGGTAAAATGATCATTTTACCCTAAGGGGAAGGAATTTGATTCCCAATAAGTCGAATGAGATCAAAAACATCCAAAAACATCCTTTGGTAACTTCACATGAAGTCCCAAGGCCAAATGAAAAGAAATCCCAAATGAACCTTATCCCGGTTCGAATTAAAACTGACATACTCTCACTAAAACAAGTATATCTTGAGTTAGGAGAAGAATTTGAAACTAAAATTGGCACCATTTGAAAGCTTACTTTGATGTGGTCAATTTAGACTCAAGAACAGACTAATTCGGAGTTAAAACGAAGAAGTTATATCAGATTCAAATTGGATGACCAAAATTGAAAACTCTGGAGAACTTAAACTGGTTCAACCTCTTTGAACCGGTTCAACATTGGCAGTACACCCAAGCTGAACCAAAATGACACCTTGAACCGGTTCAACTATTCTTGAACCGGTTCAACTTGAACAGAACACCCAAAATGCAGTAGAAACAATGTTTTAGCAGAAAAATGAGTTTGCGACACAATTTTCGAGGTCAAGATGACATTTTTCGAAAAAATGTTGTGAAGAAACTCCCCCTAATATCACATTTTCTATGTCACAGAGTCAAAAACGAAATTTATTTCCCAAAGGAAATTCCCAAAATTCCCTTAAGTTGAATTTTTCAACAAAAAAGGTGAAATGAGTCCATAGGAGGCTCAAAACACAAACGAAACGAGTTTTCATGAAAACGATCATTCACGCAAACATAAATAGTGATTTTGAGCTCACGGGAATGATCCGCGGCTCCCGAAAATGGCCAAGTCAAAATCCAACCCCCCGACGGCCAAAAAGGCGAAAATGAACTTAAAATGGAAACTTTGGAAACCAAGATCAACAAATGACTTCAAATGACCGTTTGGCCCTTGGCAACACTTCGTACATGATTAATGAGACCCTATGAAAGAATAAAAAATGGAATTCCCACACCCGATGCAAACATGGTGAAACTATTACTTGGCATTTTTTAATATTTTCATAATATGTCATGAAATCATAAGTCTCATAGGATACAAAATACATGACATTGGCCTCCGGCCTCATCTTATATATGTTGAATATATTGTAAGGAGTGCACTCATGTACACACTACATATATGGGATCAAATATACACATTTTGACAAATAAGGTTACAAATGGCATTCCAAGCCAACCTTCACAAAGATGGAAACCTCCAAGTCCACAAACCATCCAAGCATAATGAGAGTCTCAACTTTAATTCCTGTACCTGAAAAATGTCCTCACAACGTGGGTGAGTAACATAAAGCTACTCGTAGGAGATGAGCATGCATCGACCTAACTTTTTACAATTTTATCACCTTAAGGTGAAACATGTTAAAGGAGCTCATGCCACCTAATGTCTATGTCAAAATGTGACCCAGGGAGCATCCTAAACTACCTAAGATCATTTCTAGCACAAATCACATCATTCGTGCAATTCAAGTAATATGCGAGCATGCTATACAAAGTAACAAGATGTAGATTCTCAAGGTCACTAACTTGAAATCTAAAATGCTAAAATAATTATAGTGGATCATGCCACCTAAAGTCTATGTTCCAAATGAATCTATAGGATCATTCCAAAGTCACATTTGAATAACAAAGCACAAATCACAATATCTACGTAATTAACCAACATAGAAGCATGCTACACAAGTATCAAGATATAGATTCTCAAGGTTACCATCTTTAAATCTAAAATGCAATAACAACTAAATATAACAATTTAGTACAATTAGAATTTCAAATACCACACATCAAGACATAGATTCTCTAAGTTATCAACTTGAAATCTAAAAGTGTGAAAAAAAACTAAATATAACAATTTAGTATGGATGTACTTAACAACATCAATTGCCAATAGCCAAAACTGCAAGTCACAATTAAACATGATTGTCAACTTGGAATTGAATGTGAAATCAAATAGTGGAAGACTTGGACATCACGTCTCGGATTTCCACCGAGAACGAAATGGTTATTCCGGACATTAACCCGCTAGGAAGACCACCCTAGTGCGCACTATCTTAATTGGGGAGAACTCATACCTCCCGCACTAGAACTAAACTCTAGCCATGTCACTTGTAACAATGTCCCAAGACTCCAAAATAATCAAATAAGTTCACAACTTATACGTAATTTATATAATGCATGAAAACCACCTTCCATGCACAAGTAGGTTGAAACCACACAATCCATGCCTTAGAGTTTCAATTCTAAAATGGCATATATAATGTCAATCACAAAGTGTGCAATTCATTACACATGGCATCAGTATATTCCATAAAGAAAACATGTTCTCATGAATATAAATATAACAACAAAGTTGTCCAATGCTCAATACACAACAAAGTGAATACATAACAAGTTCAAGTCCATGATTTGAATATAGAAACAACTTCTAAAATACCAATAGATCCATGGAGCCATTATATAGAATTTAATTAAACAAGATAATTAAATTCTCTAGATTTCAAATCAAATTCGAATAACCTCAAATTAATATATGTTAAACACTATAGCATGCTCATTACATATATCAAATCAAAACTGTCAAATGAGCAAGATAGCATCATATAGAATTTAATTAATTTAAATTAATCAAATCTCTAGATTTGAAAATTCATCTAAATTATTCCAAATTAATATATATCAAAGATCAACTCATGGCCATGCCATTTACCAACTCTAAAATGAGTTATATGCAAGATATGATAAATCAATAATTTCTCAAATTAACAAAAGACATGCATACAACTTATAAAAGTATCAATAGCATGCAAAAAACAAAAATATAGCCCTATAACGTCCCCTACCTCACTAGAGAAGAGTCTCTCTAGAATCCAAGGCAAATCAACACAAAATGGCAAACCCTTCTAGGGTTATGTAGAGAAGGATGAAGGGAACAAAAAGTGTTCCAAGCTTTAAGGTCTAAGGTGAGTAGAAGGCCATCAAAAATCAAGGTCAAGGCCTAAGGTTTCAAGCTCCATCCATAGAGGCTAGGGTTTACTTTACAAGAGAGGGAAGAGATAGAAATTAAGTGTGAAAGAATGTGAGTGGAGGAAATAGAAATCCTCCACTCACTATGTGGTCTTACACCAAGGTCAACACACATAAGTTTTGGTCAATTGCATAAAAACCCCTCTTAACAACATAATTCCAAAGTGGCCCAAAAATTAATTGCAAGACTTAATCTGAAGCATACACTTGCCACTCATCCAAGGCTCCATCCTAGGCATAATCTCAAGCCTACACTTGTCAACCATCCAAGCCAACAAGTGCACCAATCCTAAGCCAACAAGTGGTTGAATCTCCACCCTCCACATGTCATCATCCAAGCATCAAAGTGTTTCTACACAAATGTCAACAAGTAGACTAATAAGAGTGTGACACTTGTCACACTTTTCAAAAATTACAAAAAGGTCCTCTTTAAAAATATCTTCCAAATTAAATTGCAAAATGGTCCCTAAGATGAAAAATAATTACTTTATAGTAATTGTACAAATGACCCCAAAAGAAAGAGAAAGTACAAAGAAGTGTGCATCCACACCCCTAAGAAAGAAAGACCACAACTAGCATGTTTTTCTACAAAAGTAAAAATACACATAGCATGGAATTTAAATATCGTGGATGCTTGCAAAACCAGAATCAAATCCGAACACGAAAAATGAGGTTATTCCAACAAAGTGACAACCAAGAAAAAGACGAAAAGAGAATAGTGTCACAAAAGTGAAAACGTGAAAATGACTCGGTTCTCAAAGGAAGTCGTCAAACCAAATGAAAGAGTATCGGAAACCATTCCCGAGCACTCAAGATAACACTAAGTGACGAGATGCCGAACCCAAAAAAAAAGAAAGATCAACGAAAGAAAAAAATATATATATCCGTAAAAAATCAGAGGAAAGGAAAGGAAGGAAAATGACCGAGTCATTACAGCCTTCCCACCTTAAAGGGATTTCATCCCCGAAATCCAGCCCCAACAAAACAAAAGGTGAAACCAGGGTAACTACGGAGTACATCTCCGAGTATCCCACACAACATGCTACAAAAGCAATCCTAAAACTAAAAGACAAAGTACAAACCAATATCATTTGCACCCACGTGCTCATAACAAGACAACCTCTCAAAAGAAAAGTGATCATACGGCCACACAACAAGTCAAAACACACACACAGAAACTAAGGTCAAACGAGGGAACAGAAGACAACAATCGAAAGCATCCCTCCTGAAGAACCACCATAAGGAACCAAAAACAACCACTAAAAGAACTCCAAGATATCCACGTATCAAGTCAGGGTATAGAACAAAGACGACATGGCAGTACGAATAGTGACCAGAACCCGCCCACGATGTACTCAAATGTGTGGTAGCAATGACAGTACCTAGCGCCCGCCCATATTTACTTGTCAATAAGGTAGCATCGATGGCAACTAGCACTCGCCCACAACACACAACTTTGTATGGTAGCATGACAGTATAAGGCACTAATTCATAACCTGCCCCCCACTAGGTTTACCCATGAAACCTCTCGATACCAATGACATCAATGTCACAAAACGATCATGGGCAAAAGCAATGTGGGAACCAGGCATCTGTGAGAGTTAGAATATGGTCCAAAGACGTTCCAGACCATTTTGGCCAATCCCAAACTCTGACAACAATGTCATAGGCACCATTATGCTTATGGCCCAAAATCCTCAATACAGTAAAACCAATATCTCTAATGTCTCAAAATACTACTACCAACAACATTAATTAAGAATTCAAAACCTAAAAAGCAAATTGAAACCTCCATAAATCAAAATGAACCTCACGACAAGGCATGTCATCGAAAGTCCTACATATCCCCCTGAAACAGATCAATTACAAGATCACACCGTAATCAAACATCGGATCCATATCCTTATCAAGGATAATTAAATCCTCAAAATACAAGTCCACTAAGTGGCATATACATCAAAATCCTGATAACTAAGGTCACAAAACAGATCTCTCAAAACCGTGCTTGGCATCACCAATCTAAATCAAAATTTCCTCAATTTCCATCGATCCTAAACAACCACTAGAACTACAATTCCTCAAAACTGTGCCTAGTCATAACTAGGATGAGACGACTCCATAAACAAGCCATATCCAACAGCGATCCTTCAAAACTCCTCCTAAGAGTTAACCACATCAAGGTCTCCAAAACTAGAACAAGTCTCCAAAAGACATCCCTAAACAGCATCCAACTTACACAACGAGTCAACTAAATCCTCAATCAAATGGACACAAGTCCCCGTCTCACACCAATCCACTCACACCGAGCACCATAACCCGTCAACAACCACGGCAAAACTCCCCAAGGAAAGATACAAAAGAAAGGGAACTTCCAGTCCTAAGAAGGACAACACCATGACTCAGTCTATGAAACGAAAGATAACAAGGTCAAAGACTTCACCCCCTACATGGAAGTAAATCGACCAAAATCAACCAAATCCTTACCAAGGACTCAAGAAAACAATGGTGATCCTCACGGAGCAACCAAACCTAAAACCGTGCATAAGGCGACAAAGAGAAGAGACTCACTCCTTGTGAAGTCCCTTACTTGAACCAAGAAAGAGAAGAAACCCTATTCTCCCACAAATGTCAACACGACAAACACGAAAAGGGAACAAAAGGGAGAACCAAATATGGAAGTCATGCATATGACAAGGAATGTAACTACCAAATAAATAAATCTACCCACATAGATAAAATCAAGGGTACATGCAGCAAGTCTCCACGTAAGCACAATATCATGTCACTAAAGTACAGTAACAATATGGCATCTCTAAGTATATAAAGAAAGCATGCTAATGTCACACAATAAGAAGACTAATGTGGATACACTTCCACCTACTCATGCATCACAACATCATAAATCATACTACTACCATGGTAGTAAACGAAACTGCAGAAGATAAAAATGATGCAACAATGAACCCTATGGATATCGTGTCCTAGAGTGTCTAGATAAAAAGAAAGACCAGTCCTATCCATAAACTGACTCCAAAAACCAATGCGACAATAACCTGTCTCAAAACAAACGTGAGCCCTTACCACAATGGTAAGACTCTAACATTCCAACTCTGAATCTAGAGGTGACACTACAAGTGACACTAATAGTGCAATGTTTTCTCTACCCAAACATCAATCAATCAACCTGATCCCAAAAGTGTCATCACGCAAGGACTCCTCAAAGAAAAGGGCAATTATAGTCATACCAACAACAACTAAATCAATCACTACGACTGATCCTCAAAATAAACATCATCATCATCGTTCAAAAGAACAACACCTATCACAACAAAACCAATATTGATTCCATCCGAACTGCACTTGTAGCTAGCCAGTACGGTAGCATGACAGTGCCATGCACCCGCCCACAAACGTACCCACCCACGAAAATTGCAATCTCAGAGGAACCTTCCAAAATAACCAAGGATCCTAAGAGGTCCATAACCTTATCGTGGCCCAAAAGCAACAAATCCAGCACAACGGCAACGCCAAATAACTCACCCCACGAGAGCCTAAACAAAAGGTGTCTCACCACCTACCTCAAAACCAATGCTAGGTCGACAACAACCTATACTACCACGAGACTGTGACTTCAATCACCATCAACCTCAACTCATGCCTCAATGACCAATCTCGTGTCATGCCGATTATGCAACACAATTATGCATATACAAATCTAATCTAGCATACATCATATGTCATGCTCTTTACAATGGAATCCAAGCAAGATATACAGTTAGCATACCACATATAGCACATAAGCATATAAACATGTTATCAAACCAAAACATGTTATCATGAAGCATATAAGCACATAGAGCATTGCAACATAAGCATGATATGCACCCAAAACCTGTCGTCCAAGGTATTCAAACCTAGGAGTTCTGATACCACCTGTGACGACCCTGGATTTTTTAACCCAGTATGTCCTGTGATGACCCGAAGCATATCCAAAATGCGGAAGCAAAACGAAACCAAGTTCTTAGAGATGTACATCATCCCTAAGATATAAGAATGGCCCTTCAAGGAATTTTGAGACTCAGCGGAAGCAAAATGAAGACAAGGGTATCAAAACCCTACCAAAAGAAGGACCAAGGGTAAAATGGTCATTTTACCCTAAGAGGAAGGAATTTGATTCCCAATAAGTCGAATGAGATAAAAAAACATCCAAAAACAACCTTTGGTAACTTCACATGAAGTCCCAAGGCCAAATGAAAAGAAATCCCAAATCAACCATATCCCAGTTAGAACTAAAACTGACATACTCTCACTAAAATAAGTATATCTTGAGTTAAGAGAAGAATTTGAAACTGAAATTGGTATCATTGGAAATCTAACTTCGATGCGGTCAATTTAGACTCAAAAACGGACCAATTCGGAGTTAAAACGAAGAAGTTACATCAAATTCCAATTGGATGACCAAAACTGAAAACTCTGGAGAACTTGAACCGGTTCAACCTCTTTGAACCGGTTCAACATTGGCAGTATGCCCAAGCTAAACCAAAATAACACCTTGAACTGGTTCAACTATTCTTAAACCGGTTCAACTTGAATAGAACACCCAAAATGGAGCAAAAACAATGTTTTAGCAGAAAAATGAGTTTGCGACACCGTTTTTGAGGTCAATATGACATTTTCTGGAAAAATGTCATGAAGAAACTCACCCAAAAATCACATTTTCTATGATGGAGTCAAGAACGGAATTTATTTCCCAAAGGAAATTTCCAAAATGCCCTTAAGCTGAATTTTTCAACAAAAAGGTGAAATGAGTCCATAGGAGGCTCAAAACACAAACGGAAGGGGGTTTTCATGAAAATGATCATTTACGCAAACATAAATAGTGATTTTGAGCTCGTAGGAATGGTCCGTGGCTCCCGGAAATGGCCGAGTCAAAATCCGACCCCCCGACAGCCAAAAAGGCGAAAATGAACTTAAAATGGAAACTTTGAAAACAAAAATCAACAAATGACTTCAAATGACCATTTGGCCCTTGGCCACACTTCGTACATGATTAATGAGACCCTATGAAAGAATAAAAAATGGAATTCCCACACCCGATACAAACATGGTGAAACTATTACTTGACATTTTTCAATATTTTCATAATATGTCATGAAATCATAAGTCTCATAGGATACAAAATATATGAAATTGGCCTCCAGCATCATCTTATACATGTTGAATACATTGTAAGGAGTGCACTCATGTACACACTACATATATGGGATCAAATATACACATTTTGACAAATAAGGTTACAAATGGCATTCCAAGCCAACCTTCACAAAGATGGAAACCTCCAAGTCCACAAACCATCCAAGCATAATGAGAGTCTCAACTTTAATTCCTGTACCTAAAAAATGTCCTCACAACGTGGGTGAGTAACATAAAGCAACTCGTAGGAGATGAGCATGCATCGACCTAACTTTTTACAATTTTATCACCTTAAGGTGAAACATGTTAAAGGGGCTCATGCCACCTAACGTCTATGTCAAAATGTGACCCAAGGAGCATCCTAAGCTACCTAAGATCATTTCTAGCACAAATCACATCATTCGTGCAATTCAACCCGCTGGGAAGACCACTCTAGTGCGCACTATCACAATTGGGGATAACTCATACGTCTCGCACTAAAGCCAAACTCTAGCCATGTCACTTGTAACAATGTCCCAAGACTCCAAAATAATCAAATAAGTTCACAACTTATACGAAATTTATATAATGCATGAAAACCACCTTCCATGCACAAGTAGGTTGAAACCACACAATCCATGCCTTAGAGTTTCAATTCTAAAATGGCATATATAATGTCAATTACAAAGTGTGCAATTCATTACACATGGTGTCAATATATTCCATAAAGAAAACATATTCTCATGAATATAAATATAACAACAAAGTTGTCCAATGCTCAATACACAACAAAGTGAATACATAACAAGTTCAAGTCCATGATTTGAATATAGAAACAACTTCTAAAATACCAATAGATCCATGGAGCCATTAGATAGAATTTAATTAAACAAGATAATCAAATCCTCTAGATTTTGAAATCAAATTCGAATAACCTCAAATTAATATATGTTAAACAACATAGCATGCTCATTACATATATCAAATAAAAACTGTCAAATGAGCAAGATAGCATCATATAGAATTTAATTAATTTAAATTAATCAAATCTCTAGATTTGAAAATTCATCTAAATCATCCCAAATTAATATATATTAAAGATCAACTCATAGCCATGTCATTTACTAAGTCTAAAAAAAGTTATATGCAAGATATGATGAATCACTAATTTCTCAAATTAACAAAAGACATGCATACAACTTATAAAAGCATCAATAGTATGCAAGAAACAAAAATATAACCCTATAACATCTCCTACCTCACTAGAGAAGAGTCTCTCTAGAATCCAAGGCAAATCAACACAAAATGGCAAACCCTTTAAAGGTTATGAAGAGGATGATGAAGGGAACAAAAAGTGTTCCAAGCTTCAAGGTCTAAGGTGAGTGGAAGGCCTTCAAAAATCAAAGTCAAGGCCTAAGGTTTCAAGCTCCATCCATGGAGGCTAGGGTTTTCTTTATAAGAGAGGGAAGAGATAGAAATTAAGTGTGAAAGAATATGAGTGGAGGAAATAGAAATCCTCCACTCACTATGTGGTCTTACACCAAGGTCAACACACATAAGTTTTGGTCAATTGCATAAAAAAAACCCTCTGAACAACATAATTCCAAAGTGGCCCAAAAATTAATTGCAAGACTTAATCTGAAGCATACACTTGTCACTCATCCAAGGCTCCATCCTCGGCTTAATCTCAAGCCTACACTTGTCAACCATCCAAGCCAACGAGTGGTAGAATCTCCACCCTCCACATGTCATCATCCAAGGCATCAAAGTGTTTCCACACAAATGTCAACAAGTGGACCAATGAGAGTGTGACACTTGTCACACTTTCCAAAAATTACAAAAATGTCCTTTTTAAAAATGTCTTCCAAATTAAATTGCAAAATGGTCCCTAAGACGAAAAATAATTACTTTACAGTAATTACACAAATGACCCCAAAAGAAAGAGAAATTACAAAGAAGTGTGCATCCACACCCCTAAGGAAGAAAGACCACACCTAGCATGCTTTTCTACAAAAGTAAAAATACACATAACATGGAATTTAAATATCGTGGATGCATGCAAAACCGGAATTAAATCCGAACATGAAAAATGAGGTTATTCCAACAAAGTGACAATCGAGAAAATGACGAAAAGTGAATAGTGTCACAAAAGTGAAAATGTGAAAATGACTCGGTCCTTAAAGGAAGTCGTCAAACCAAAGGAAAGAGTATCGGAAACCATTCCCAAGCACTTAAGATGACACTGAGTGACGAGAAGCCGAATCCAAAAAAAAAAGTTCAACGAAAGAAAAAAAAAATATCCATAAAAAAATCAGAGGAAAGGAAAGGAAGGAAAATAACCGGGTCGTTACATAAAAGGACTATTTGCCACTCGCGAAATTTGCTTATAACAATAGCTTTCAGAAGACTATTGGTATGACACCTTTTGAGCGTTGTATTGCCGACAATGTAGATCTCCTATTTGTTGGTTGGAAAGAGTAGATTTTTAGGTCCTGAGTTCATTAAGGATACCTCAAAGAAGATCGTTTTTATTTGAGATTACATGCGTACTACCCAGAGTAGATCGAAGAGTTATGCAGACCATTGTACTGGTAGTTTAAAGTTTCAGGTTGGAGACCAAGTCATGCTCAAAGTGTCTCCCATAAAGGGAGTAATGCGCTTTGGGAAGAAAGGGAAGTTGTTACAGCGGTTTGTGGGCCATTTTATGATTACGGATCATGTGGGAGCTGTAGTTTATCGATTAGCAGTTCTGGTCCATTTACATTGTGTCCATCATATTTTTTATGTGTCTATGTTATGAAAATTTTTACGAGATGAGGATCGCTATCAGTATATAGATGTTGGCGAGATTGAGTTGCAGCCCGATGTGACATACATAGAGCCACCATGTTGTATTCTTGATCGTAGGGATCAGGTTCTTCTTAACAAGGTTAATCTTGTTGTGCATGTTCAGTGGAGCCATCATAATGAGGCTGAGTCTACTTGGGAACGGGACGATGAAATCCATTCAAAGTTTCTAGAATTATTCAAATAAGGTAAAAGGTGATGTTTATCATGATGAAATCATCACAAACATATGCATAATTATTAAAAACAATTAAACCAGATTTAGCACATCACTAGTAAGTACTTGGCTAAATAGAAATCAACTAAGGATTGTTTGATAAGTTTATTTTTTTGTTTAAATTAGATTTATTTATTTGTTTAAATAAATAGTTTAATTATTTATTCATTTCTGATTTATTTATTTAAGGGTCAATCATTAAATAAGTAAGTGAATACAAAAGTTGTTTAGATTCACCAACCTTCGCTTGAATTAATATATCTATGATATATTATCTTCCGCATTCAAAAGATAAAAAAAGTTTCTGTGAATTAACAAGCAAATTCAAAACGTAAACGAAAAGTGGTTACTGACCTATTCACCCCCTCTTTAGTCCTATCTCAAGATCCTGACTATTGCGTTCTTGATTGTGACTGGCTATAGTCTCAGTTGAGACCTCTTCAGTTAGACTCACTCCCGAGCTAAACTAATAGAACCCGAATCATCAACACCATTTTGTTGTGGTGTTATAGGTGTTGAAAATTCATGCTTAATGCCGAGATCATCACAATATGTAATAAACTCTTTAAGTTCGAATTCAACTCCATTATCGCTCATAATCTGAGCTATTTTACAACATTTCTCATTCTAAATCAATTGGCAAATAAACCTGAAATTCACAAAAGCATCAGATTTTGCTCGCAAAAAAATAAATAAATAAATAATAAATAAAATAATGTAAATCGAGAATAATCATCAACCATTACAAGCATAAATTTTTTTCTCCAATCTTATCAAGTGTTACACGACCCATCAAATCCACACGTATCAATTCTAAAGGTCGAGAATTGACTCTATGGCTAAGTCTCTTAAAAAACACTCTAGTTTGCTTTCCTAATTGACACGGTCCATACACCTCATCCTTAGTCAGTTTCAATTTAGGCAAACCTCGAACAAGATCATCATTAAAATTCACATGATCAAGTCTCCTAAGGCATAAAATTATCTCATCTATAACTACAGAAAAACACACAAGTGAAAGATCTGAATAAACAATATAACAATTATCAGAATTTCTAGTTCCTTTCAAGACATATTCACCTTTTTCATTAGTTACAAAGCAGCCTTGTTAAGTAAAATTAACTTGAGACTTCTTACACATATTTGACTAATACTCAGTAAATTAGTAGCTAAACCTTTAACATATAGAACATTGTTTGATTCCTCAATACCTAAAATTTTGATCTTACCTTTACCACTTACCTTTGAAACATTACCATCACCAAAAGTAATGGATCCACCCAAACATTCCTTAAAAGTTGTAAACGATGATCTATCCCCTGTCATATGCCTAGAGCAACCATTATCAAAGTACCAACCACGTGGACCAAGTGCTCTAAGTGTTGTATGCTAGCAATGCACATAAAACTATCTTTCTTTACCCAAACAACTTTAGATTCATTATGTAATGATTTCCTATTGTCTTAGGAAAAGTGCCACAAGGCTCAAAAGGCTTCTTCTTTTTAATCTTTAGCTTTATAAATATCATGAACATAATTAAAGTGAAACAATTTATACAATTTTTCTTTCAATTCATGTTGCTTCAATACAATTTCTTTCAACTCATTTAGCAAAGACTTGGAACTTATAAAATTTTATTTTTTCTTCCTAACTTCAATCTTCCTTACCTGACACTTATACTTGTTGTGACTTTTTCCCCACAAAAATGACATATGAAAACAAGTTTGGGAGGACTAGTGATAACAAAAGGTTTAGTCTCAACTTCCTTAAAAACTTCTTTGGATTCTTGAAACACAAATCCTTTGAAGTTTAAGCCAATTCTTTATTACTGCTAGTGTCCTAAAGTACTCCTTTCAACTTATCAAATTTGCAAGTATTAGTGTCAAATTTATGAAAATATTGATTGGTTTTAACAAAATCACTACTCAAATTGTGAATTTTAAGTTCAAGTGATTTATTAAACTCTTTAACCTATTCAAGTTCTTTTTTAAAAAAATTAGCCTTATGAAGAGCATTCAATTTTTCATGTCCAAGTTCTTCCAAATTTTTATTGGTAACTGAAACTTCTAACTTATAAATATCCTATCAAGTCCGCCAGTTTTAATTTCTACAACAAATTTGTAAAATCCCTTTTTCAACTTAGACCACTCAACAACCATGCTTGTGACAGAATTAGAAACATAAGATGCAGCCACAACTTCAATAGAAAATGTAATATTAGGCATAATGAAAAAATCATAACAAATCTACAAGTATGGTCTACTCAATATGTTTGGTAATTTGCTTTGTTACCAAGTGTGAGTTGCACTATGCGAAATGGATGTGGAAGTTTGTATTAAAAATAACCTAAAGGGGTGAATAGGTTTGACTTGCTCATTTATCCAATTTTTACTTATTTTATTTCCTCAAAATAAAACTAAAATCAAACTAAGAAAGCAATAATAAAGTGAAGTAAAGTAAATAAAGTTTGAGAGATGACACTAGGATTTTTGGTAAGGGAAACCAAATGGAAAACCTCGAGGACTTTCATGCTATCCTAGGCAACATTATCCACTATGTATAAAGCAAAGGACAATGGACTTCGCCTCAGGCTTACACCCTTTCACTCCACTAAGAACCAATTTGTTGAACACCTCTGGCTTTGCGAATCATCAGTCCAAATGCTCTCGACTTCAGGCTTACTCCCTTTATTACTATAGAAGGATTGCTGGTAGATCAACAAAACTCCATGAATGCTTTGGCCCTTTCAAAGTGTGATCGATTCTTCCTTTTCTTCAAATCAAAATTTGATGAATGGAAATAAAAACCCTGGTTTTCTAAACGGAACAACGGAATCTTTTATATGTTTCAACTCCGACAAGATCACTCAAGTATAATAGTGTGTGCTTTCAAGTATATAAAAATATATAGAATAATAAAGGTTATTTTATGTAGAAAATTACTCTCAAACAATTCTCTTAATTAGAAAAATAACAATCTTCAAGCCCTAAAAATTTAGGAGAGAAAGAGAGTTTATATAGAGTTTTAGGAGACCTAAATTTACTTAGAAAACAAGTTTAATTCATGCAAAAAATAAATAAATAAAGTCCCCTAAAATCTTATCAAAAAGGAAACCAAGTTGGATTAGGATTATAATTCCTATATTGGTTTCAAGGAAGCGCAACTTGTTCCGTTTAGGCCCAACTTGTTCCGCTTAACTGTGTGAAATTCAATAACGTGAATTTGAAAAATACCCAACGCAACTAGTTCCACTTGAAACGCGACCGGTTCTGCAATGGCAGTGAGTTTTGTTTCCAAAACGTATTTTAAAAAGCATGTGTGCAACCGGTTCCACTTGTAATGACACCGATTCCAAACAACAACTGCAACCAGTTACATTAAAGTGCGCCCGTTCCAGTGTGGTAGTGAACTTTGTGAAATGAAATGTGAAAATTTCTTAAGTGCCTAACACCAAAACTCACAAAAGTAAATATAACTTGTTCATATGTCGTCAACAACATACCTTCTCAAACATGAAGTTTTCAACCAAATCAAAATTAAACGCACATTAATTGCACTAATTGTTCCACTTTTGGCATTGAGACTTACAAAATTAAAGAAAAAAATTACAACTCGATCAGACTCGTTTTGACACAAAATTTTGCCAATTACAAATTAATATCTCACATTGATGGGCGGCAAGCTGGAGGAGTTGGAAAGACCTCGGCTGCTTGAGCAGAATTCACTTAGATCCAGGAATGCCCTCTTTAAGGGGGCCAGGGTTAGCATAATCCGCTAAAGGGGTTTTTGCTATTAAGCATTTGCTACAAAGGGATTCGAGCTAGGTAGCACCTCATGTGATGAATAAGTCTCAACACATGAAGAAATCACCCTTTAAGTTTGGCATGCAAATACATGGATTGGAGCCAACTGATATGAGACATTTTTTTTTCCCTGAATGGGGTATTTTATAAAAATATTCAAAATAGTACAATTACAATAGGAGTATAAACTCCAATACATGTTAAGAGGTGAACTGAATCCACTTTCTACCAAAACTTCCTATCCTTAGTACAAACTAAGCATAACCAGAAACATGAAAAAATAACCTACAAAACTAATATTCATATATGAATTGAAATAAAAGCCTGCTCCACATATATGTGGAGGGAACTAAATTCAGATGTGAACTAAATCCATTGATATAAGACTTAAAATCTTATAAGGAGTTTGATCGATACGAAATGCTTGATGTTAGATAAACTCCAATTAATGAATGGATGAGGATAATGAATAACATTCTTATCCGTGTTGGAGAATTAAAGGAAAATAAATTCCCTACTTAAATGCTACTACATGTCTGTGGAGGGAAATTTTCCCACCAATCACAGCACACCACACGTCCACATGATAAGAAAGGCCCATCATCAGAATGACCAGCCCAGAAGCCCAACACAATCAAAAGCCCATCAAAGAAGGCACCAAACATTTAAGCCAGCCTAAATAGAAGAACGTGGCCCAATCCAAGTGTTTTCAAACAATCCCATAACGCTTGTCATGAAGAGGAAATCGTAAGAAATTAGGGCCATAATTGCCTACATTCAAAACCGCTAATAACAGCCCCAAGAAAGGCTCTGTATAAACATATAAATAAGAGATCAATGAGATGGGAAAGGACATCAATTTTACCAGCGTATATTTCTTCTACTGAGTTTGTTTCAATTTAGTCACAGTTTTTCTACTATAATTTTTGTATTTATTTTTTAGTGTCCTGGTGTTAAATTTTTGCACCTACACTTTGGCGCCATATGTGGGAAGCTCTATAAGAAAGCCTCTCACTATCACTTTTTCATGCAACATCGCTTCAGAATAAGGACAGGATTAAATGTCGTTCAATTACAACAATTAGAAATTATATAGAAAATGCGCGAGGATATTCAAGCATAGTTTGACGTCCTACAACAAGACAATGAGGCCATCACCGAGCAGATTAATGCGTTAAAGCAAGTTAATGAGACCAACATAGTGCAAATCAATACTCTATACCAAGAGAATGAGGGACTCCGGGCTACCGCTCAGCAGGCCAATCCACCCCCCAGTGGAACATCGACCAGCACCGTTCTGTCTTCTATTCAAGCATAAGAATGAATCGGTAGATCAACCACCAACGCCTCATGTCCAAGGACTCAACAACCCTCCTAAATAGCCGAGGGCTCCTCGGTAGCAACTCAATATGTTGTACAACACTTTAGACCGGAATGATGGAGATGAAACAACAAGTCAGTCTCGTATCATGGCAGACTCCACAGGACCATGAGCAACACGGACTCAAGCCTTGGAGGACCAGGCCAAATCAGGAAGAAATAATACTTGGGTCCCAGGCGGGGATCACCAATTTCCAGGAAATGACATTCTAGCAAAATTCCAAATAGAAGTAAACGAATGGATCAAAGGGGTGAAAGCCCAAATGCTTAAGGACATGGCACGAAAATTTACCGCCTCTATAATCAAGAGTCCCTTCATAGAAGAAATAGAACAGGTCGAAAGACCCAAGAAATTCACCATGCCAAAATTCATCAAGTTCAATGGGATAGGGGATCCCCTCCAGCATTTAGACCACTACAACCAGGAAATGACTCTAAAAGCATGAAACAACCTCTTCACGTGCAAAATTATTCCATCTAACCTAACCGGAGTGGCGTTGGAATGGTTCAAGAACTGACCACATAAATCAATCTCGAACTTCGAGACATTATGTACGGCATTCTTAGCCCAGTACTGCAGAAATAAGAAGCAAAAGAAAAACATCTCCAATTTCTTCACAATTCGACAAATGAAAGAAGAAGGTCTCCAAACCTTCCTTACTCGATTCAACATGGAGTTCTTAGGTATTCCAGACTCCAATCATGCTACCGCCATAGAGGCATTCAAAATAGCCATGATCTAAGGGCACAAGGTTTCATTCTTCATTAGTAAAGAACACTCTATCAGACATGTTGGAACTGAACGTGAGGGCACAAAATTACATCAAACTTGAAGAGAACGAGATGACAAGGCTGCAGAGAGCAATGTAGGTCATGGTGGAAAGCCTACCAAGAGAACGGCCGAGCATCTCAAGGGCTCAGGGAGAGCCACCAAACATTAAAGGCAGGGCCCCCTAGAAGAGATCACGAACTACAAAGAACACCACTTAAAACCACGCTAGCACACCACTCAAAACCACGCTAGCAAGACTGTACCAGGAAACCAAGAGCAGGAAAATATTCCAAATTCCTTCACCAATCAGGCAACCAATGGACCAAAGGTAATAAAGTAAGAACTGTGCATTCCATAGTGATTTTGGGCACCTAACCAATGATTGCAGGAGTCTGAGGAGACAAGTGGAAGCCCTGATAGCCAAAGGCGAGTTAGTAGAATACCTAATTGACCTAGGCCATCAGAAACCATTCAAGCGGGCAAGACCAACCCCGAAGGCAACTATTAATAGCCAGTCGGTTCGAGTCATTAACATAATTCATAGCCGTCCGAAAAAAGATGAGCAGCCATAAAATTCTTATAGAATATACCTCAAACAAGCTCACAAATTACGAAGGATTGGGGAGATCAACACAATCGAGTGCAAATTGAGTTCAACCCAAATTTCCTTCCACGAAGGAGATCTGAAAAGGGTGCAGCAACCACATGAGGACCCTCTAGTGCTCAGTCTTCTAGCAGCAAATTGTCTAGTCAAACATGTCCTTGTTGATCCAGGAAGTAGTGCCAACATTATAACTAAATTGATATTTGATCAGCTAAAAATCACTCCAGATCAAATCCGTCCCACCAGAAACCCCTTGGTAGGATTTAACGGAAGACGAGTAGAACCAATGGGCGTTATCACACTATCTGTCACCACAGCTAAAATGACTCTAAAGGAGAATTTTGTGATTGTGGACATCCACCCAACATACAATTTGCTTATGGGTTGGGGCTAGATCCATCGAATAGAAGGGGTCCTTAAACCCAACACCAAGTCATGAGGGGCATTGGTCCCAATAGACGCGAAATTATAGACATCTGGGGAGATCAAGTAGCAGCGAAAGAGTGTTATCATACTACCATCAGGCCAGATGATAAGGGGAAGCAGCCACTGAAATAGCAATTACCAAGCTCCTCATCCCCTGAGGAGGAAAAGGAGCCAGCAGAAAAGCATTCAACCGAAGAACCCCTAAAAGTAGTATAGTTAATCGTAGAAGACAAGCTGAAAGTAAACTATATTGGGGCACTCCAATCACCAGAAGAGAAATATGATATGGTGAGGATCCTAAGGTAGAATACAGTCTTTGCTTGGAACAATTCAGATATGCCTGAAATTGACCCAAAGACAGTGTTTCATAATCTAAATGTAGACCCAAGCTACCGTCCAGTGGAACAAAAGCAAAGAAGATTCACCCCAGAAAAGAACAAAGTCATTTCAGAAAGGATCGACTGACTCTTGGAAGCAGTGTTCATCTGAGAAGTATAATATCCATAGTGGCTGTCAAACATAGTCATCGTTCAGAAGAAAAATGGCAAGTCGAGGGTATGCAATGATTTCACCAACCTGAATAAAGCCTGCCTGAATGATAGTTTTCCACTCCCCAAAATTGATTAAATGGTAGACGCTATAACCGGGTACAAAAGGTTAACATTCTTCAATGTTTATTCGGGCCTACAACCAGATTCCTACAGACTCATCAAATGAGGAGAGGACATCCTTCATCACCGAATGTGGGACTTACTGCTATAAGGTGATGCCTTTCGGACTGAAGAACGCAAGAGCAACCTATCAACGGCTGATCAACAAATTGTTTAAAAAATAGATCGGGAGGACAGTCGAGGCCTACACAAACGATATGGTTGTAAAAAGTAAGAAACAAAAGGACCACTTGTAGCACCTACAAAAAGTGTTTGACATCCTGAGGAAAAACAAGATGAGGCTAAATCCCACAAAGTGTTCATTCGAAGTATCTTCAGGCCATTTCCTAGGCCATTTGGTGAATAAGAGTGGAATAGGGGCTAGCCCAACCTAACTAACAAAGCTACTACAGAGCAAAGAGCCATAGACCATGAAGGATGTCCAAGTCCTGACTGGATGGATAACAACCCTCAGTAACTTCATTTCCAGATTATTTGACAAATGTAAACCATTCTTCGACGCCATCAAAGCCAGAAAATGAGAGATATAGGGAATGAAACACCGGGAAGCTCTCATAAAACTCAACAAATACATGATCAATCCACCCATCTTGTCCTCCCCAATGCCCGAAGAAATTATGTACCTCTACCTGGCCGTATCTCGATTAGCAACCAACTCTGCCCTGATAAGGGAGACAGACAAGAAATAACATCTCGTATTCTATTCGAGCAAAACCATGACAGATTTTGAAAGTAGATATTCAGTGGCTGAGAAAATAATCCTTGCCCTAGTCCAGGCAAAAAGGAAGCTCAGACATTACTTTGAAGCACATCGAATAATAGTCCCCACAACACACCCGATCAGAGCAATCCTCAATAAGCCAGACCTCTCATAAAGAATTACCAAGTAGGTAAATTGAGTTAAGCTCTTTCAACATAAGGTACGAACCATGTACAGTAAAGAAAGGACAGGTGGTCGCAGACTTCCTCCTAGAAATTGATCCCGAAGACGAGGGACAAATTCCTAATAACCCTCTTTGGGAGTTGTACGTGGATGGCTCTGCCAACCAGAAGGGAGCCGGGGCAAGACTGGAGATCAGAACCCCCAAAAGGACCAAACTCTATCAAGCAATCAAGTTAGAATTCTTCGCCACAAATAATGAGGCAAAATACGAGGCAATGTTGACAGGACTACAGTTAGCCAAAGAGCTTCAGGTAAAATATCTCCGAGTTTATAGTGATTCACAACTTGTGACTTGACAGGTGACAGGTGAATACAACCCCAAGGAAGAAATGATGAGTGCATACAGAGAAAAGGTGGAAAAATTGGCAAAAGGTTTTGACACAATATAATTCAGACAAATTCCAAACGATGATAATCCAATTGCCGATTGCCTGGCTTGCCAGCCTCAATGGTAGATGATTCGATGGTCAGACTTGTTCCCATTGACATCTTAGATACTATGAGCATTACAAAGGGGTTGTCGGTACTGGTCATACCAAGGGAATCGAGTTGGATGGACCCAATTCTAACATACCTAGAGAGAGGAGATCTCCTCGACTCAAAAGAAGCAACTAGACAGTTAAGATTGAAAATGTGCAAAATACTCAGTTATCAATGGGCAGCTCTTTAGACGCTCATTCTCTGGTCCATATCTTATATGCCTGACTCCTATGGAGTCAAGAGGAGTCTTAAAGCAACTACATGAAGGAGAATGTGAAAATCACTCTAGGATGGTCATTAGCTCACAAGGCCTTAACCCAAGGCTACTTTTGGCCTTATATGGCAAGAGAGGCCGAAGAGTATTCCAGAAGATGCGATAAATGTCAAAGATACGCACCCCTCGTGCACCAACCACCAGAAGAGTTACATACCATGAGTAGCCTATAGCCTTTCACTCAATGGGGAATAGATGTTGTCGGTCCCTTACCCCCAACTGCATCACAGAAAAGATACATCCTTCTAACAACTGACTACTTCACGAAATGGGTAGAAGTAAAAACATATGCAAGCATAATTAACGTTCAAGTCAGGAAATTTGTAATGACCCAAAACCAAGGGTCCGAATTGCTACCCGAACCCGAGGTCGTCTAAAAGCACTATGGTCAATTCCAAGGTCGATACATAATATACGTGCCACCTCATGGCTTATATAAAAAAAAAATTGAGATCACAAATACAAAAGATGTCAAAACAGTCCACTAAACCATTCAAACCCGATGTTCCGAATTGTTACCCGAACCCGAGGTCGTCTAAGGGCACTATAGTCAATTCTAAGGTCGATACATAATATACGTGCCACCTCATGGCTTATATAAAAAAAAATTAAGATCACAAATACAAAAGATGTCAAAACAGTCCACTAAACCATTCAAACTTATGGAGAAGTATCATCCGCCACTTCCTTCTCGTGACCTGAAAATGTAAAAATATGATCGGGTGAGCCAACCGCGCATTAAGAGGTGTCTGTCTAAGACACACCTCTTAATGACCCCGTGAATCTACACAAAGCATGGTGTAAAAGTAAACGAGATTACGTTAATCGGGGGAAAAACACAACAACGACAACAATATCATCAACAACTGCAAAATATGTCATCTAACCATATGTATTCAATGTATGCCAATATAATGCAATGACATGCCAACGTCACTCCCCATTTTTGAAACATTTCCGTTTCACCGTTCCAAACCGCTAATGCAACCCGACCCATAACACCTCTATGGCATTGCGAGAGAAGGATTGGCTAGCTATCCCCGACCACATGGCACCTCCATAGCGTCGTTTTGGGCCTAGGTAGCTTAACCACACTAGGGTCTCTCCCTAGTTCCTTTTAGATCACATTAACGCTACGGACCACTAGGCACCTCCTAAGCGTCCGAGTTTTCGCAAACCTTTTTCAAATCATTTTTCCCAAAATAATTTCCATTTGCTTTTCAAAACATTTTCCCCTTTTCTTTCCCAATGGAATGCATGAATGCTTTGTGCTTCCCAAATGTAATGATTTTATACAATCCAACCTTACAACGTTGCATGCTTAACAAGGAAATTCTCATTAAAATATAACATACTCATTAACAACCAAATTTTAGTAGCTAAGCCTAAGGGATAAAAACACAATCACCTAAACATGCTTCTCAAATCAATTCAATAAACCACATGCACACATACCACTTACACATAAAAACTCACAAGGATAAACAATTTATATATACAACATTATAACAAATTCTCAAGAAATAACCATAACCAAGCATGTTATACATCATATATAGAAAAATGAGTCACTAGAATCAAATAGATCATGGATTAGAACACCCTTACCTTAATTAGAAGAGAAAGCTCCAAAATAGCCCAAAATTCAATATTCCAAGAGTGGCCAAAATGAAATTTGCTCTGATCAAAACGTAAGCTTCGACGCCCTCACCAACTTTGCCTTAAGTGACAAGATCAAAATCTCAAAGGAGAAGGAGGAATCTAAGCCTTGAAATGGTGAAATAAGAAAAAGAAAAAAAAAAATTACAAAGGGAGAGAGAAAAAACGTCACTGACATGAGAGAAATGAAATTCTGTGATAAAATGAAAGTCATTTGTAATGACTTTGATAGTGGTGGGACCCATGCATTATAAAAATCTTTCTTTTATCATTATTATTATATATACACACAATAAACGTTATACAACCACACAATAAACATGAATCCACATAAATTGAATTAAATAAACATGCATGAAATGCAATGGACCCCAAACATAACCCCTGTACACAACGACCCCGGTAGCGGGTCCCACTTGGAACCTTACGGTCCGAAAAATGGAAAAATGCCAAAATGGCAACCGATGCATTTCCAAGAGTCCTAAACTCAAGGGAATGCCCCAAACAACTCTCAGGAATGTCCCAAACAACTCTCAAACACTCCCGGCACACCCCGCAGTATCCGACACCCAAAACAAGACAAGGATTAAAATAATCCAGAAAAATCAGAAAACCCAGAAAATGGAAAACAAGGAAAATCAGAAACATTATATTCTACCCTCCTTAAAAAGATTTCATCTTCAAAATCTACCCTCCTTAAATAAGGAAGCCCACAACCACACACCTTCCCAAGTAACACCTCACAAACCATAAGACTAAGAACCCACCAACCTTATTGCCTTTGACACTAGAAGTCAATAGGCAATCACACATCAATGCTACTAAAACACAATGCTCACTGCCCTACAAGGGTACTCATCACTCACAACATCATAACATAAGACCGGCTGGTACGCCCTATGCTATACCCGACTCAAAACGGGTATCGGTGCACCCCACACTAGTAGGCAAGGCTTCGGAGCCATAAAGAAGAACGGTCACAAGACCACTGAGCTTGACAACATCCAATCACGACTCATCCTTAAAAGGATACACAAAACCCCAGACTAGGAACCCCATCCATCTCATAATCAAGTTCAAACTCAAATCTACAAAATTCCTGTCAAACCAAGCACTCATTATCTAACGCATAGCTACACCATCGCATAACTACACCATCGATTACTAATTGCACTACACGACCATTATCATACTAAACAACTTCAAGATGACTAAACAACCGATCTCCCAATGACTAGATAATCATGAGTCACCAGAACAATAAAACGTTTTATCTCAAAGAGCCAAACTCCGTACTAAATTTCAACAAAATTTGGCTAAGTCCAAGAAAGTCGAATGCCCCAAGAGCCGATTGCAACAAAAGGCGAATGCCTAAAGAACCGAATGCCATACCAAATTTTAACAAAATTTGGCTAAGTCCAAGAAATCCGACTGGCCCCAAGAGCCGATCGCAACAAAAGGCGAAGGCCGAAAGAGCTGAACACCATACCAAATTTCAACAAAAATTTAGTTAAGTCTAAGAAAATCGAACAGCCCCAAGAACCGATCGCAACAAAAATTAAAGGCCCAAAAAACAAATAACATCCCCAAGGGTTGATCGAAACAAAAATAAAAGCTCAAAGAACACAAGCAAAAAATTTAGAATCACAAGGAGTGTAAAAGGACTATATTTCATTATAAAAAAAAAAAATTACAAATGGAGGCAGGATATACCTTACACCTCCAAACAAAAAAGAAAAAGGTCTATATACATTTTTTCCTATCACTATTCCTTCACTGGATCTTCCACAATAGTTACTCCACCATCTGCATTGAAATCCTGAGTGAAGGCGTCGACCAACTCTACCCTAGCCGAACCAGAGGGAGAACTTGACGCGGAGCAAGGGCAACAGTAGGAATGCCTAAGGAACTTGAAAGATACTGAAGAAGGGGAAGAACGTCTGGAGCCTTTTCGGCAACAATGTAGTGAATTCCACCTCACTAGCCTCAGCAGATGGCTCAACATACTCCCCAATGACTTGGAGCCCTTGCTCCACATCATGCTCATCAGCATCGCCATACTCCTTCTCCTCCAAGGGAAATAGACCCTGAGAAAGCCAAGCCTAAAACCCTTGGCATAACGAAGGTTGGCAATTTGGGAGAAGTGGGCGAACATCTCCAACCCTTTATCTTTGCAAGTCTCGATTACAGAATTCGCCTTCCCAAGCTGCAATTCAAGCTTAACTGCTTTATCCTCTAGCTTTCTAGCCCTCTTGCCAAAGTATTCAACTGACTTATGCCACTCAGCACTATCCCTCTTGGCATATCCTTAAGGGAAGTCTCCAAAGACAATATCTTTTTTTTAAGAGTAATAGATTGGTTCGCTAGAAGAGAGTCAGCCGAAAGCTTCTTTATGAGGGCGAACATCAAGAAAGAGCTCTGCAAAGGGAAACAAGTCACACACAATATATATATATATATATATATATATATGTATGTATGTAATGAGAAGATCAAAAGAAAATATCAAATAAGTCACCTCCATGATAAACTGGGAAGTAAGGGAGAGAAGATCATCAACACTCATTTGTTGTAGAAGAATCTCGTCTCTAGGTAGCCACATTCCTCTGGCTAAACCCATCAGGACTTTTGGATTTTCAGCTCCAGAATCGCCAAGAGTAATGGAGGAACCGCCAGCCTTCAACATCTCGAGAAACCACCTTTTTATGGATCCCGCAAAGTCATTGCCAATAGTATCGTCTGCAGCAACAACTAGGGCACCTTTGCCCTTGAAAGCCCCAGCCATAAGCTTAAGATGCTTCGAAGCAGAAGCATCCTTCACCGAAGGGCGTTTAAGGGCCAGCTCAGAAGAGACTCCCTTCTATTTTTAAGGAGTAGGGGTCTTGTTCACCTCAGCGAGAACATTCTTCCTCTTCTTTAGCAGTTTAGTAGTCTCGTCCCTTTCCTTTTTGGTTATACGAGCCCTGGGGGGTGAAGTTTATGGCTGATTCAAAAAGTGAAAGATGAGCAGGGTAAACAGAACAAGCTTCAGTTTTGGAAGCGTTAAGGTTGATAGGCTCCTCAAGATTTTGAACAATCAGGGGAAGATCCCTGGAGATCGCCTGAAGAAGAGAAGAAGAGAGGAGGACCTGAGTAGAAGGGATGTTTTCCAAACGTTCAACTACAAGTACTTAAACTGGATGTCTACAAATTTAGAAGGAAAAAAATTAGTTTTGTGACCCAAGATTTTGAAAATATAACAGAAATGCTTAACTATACAAACAAAGCAAGAAGACTCGCCCAAATCATCGAATGTAGGGATAAAGGGAGTATGAAATTAAACTCATCTGAATAGGAAAATCCTGAGCAAAAGAGGAGCGTCGAGCCCCTCCTACCTTAACAATCATGTCATTCCATTCTTTATCAGAGGTATTAAGACCAGAAAAAAGATATCTACCTGTCCTAAATTGGAAGTGATACCTACCCTACTTATTCTTTATCCTATTTAATGTATAGCAGAAGAGGAGATCAACAAAATTCAAAGTCAGCCCTCGAACCCTATTTAAAGCTAGAAGGTAAGAAATGATGCAGAAAAAATTAGGGTTAACCTGAAGAGGGGCTAAGTTCAATACAAATAGAACCCGAAGATAAAAGGGATTTAGCGAAAATCTAAAGTTAGATAAATGCCCTGCAGATAAAAACAACTCGCCCTCTTTTAAACCCTCACCAATGCTAAAATTTAAGTCATGGGGGTACTCCTCCAAAGTAACATCAGAGGGAACCCGATTTTTCTTTATTCATTGTGTAGCGGAGAGTGACTTCCTCTCCACAATATCCAAGGGGAGAATTATAGGGCCTTCGTTATGACTTGGAGTACTTGCACTAACTTCCAGCATCCTCAATTTAGAATCGGATGCCCGAGCGCTATGAGTACGTTCACTTCTCTCTTGACTCATTGATGAGCGTTGAAAAGTGCATAATTAAACCCCTTAAGCTTAGGTATTCTAGGACCTTTATCTATCTTATTTCCCTGTCTTAGATTAATTTCATATTATTGCCCTTTTTAGGTACTTATCACAAAAATAAGTTAATTCAGTCAAATAAGAGCTTTAAAGAAGCAATCTCAAGCTGAATGGAAGAAAGGAGCAAAGTGGAAGCAAAATGGAGGAAAAGTAGCAAGTTCAATCGATCTCATCATTCCTTCGATCGATCAGAGCAACATCGATCTAGATATATCAAGATGGATCCAAGCAATTGTCCTTATCCAAAAAATCTCACCATCTTCAATCGATCTAACATTTCTCAAATCAATCGAAATTATTCGATCTTATCCACACCTACCACTCTTGTCTCTTTCCCAAAATATCTCAGAGATTTGTCTTTATTCAAAATGGCGCCGCCAAGGATGATCGATCTCTGCAGCATTCGATGGATCTCACATTAGTTCGATCGATCTCAACACAGTTCGATCGATCGAACCTCCTCAAGTCCGAAATAAAACAAATTCCAACTCATTAAAAGTTGGTTCATGGTGCAATCAATGCAAGGACCCTAGTGCACGAATCCAGACCATTGAGTGTGACACTTGAGCCTCCTATATAAGGATTTGGAGCCATTTTAACATTCATTATTAAAGATTGAACATATCTTTAATACACATATCATATCTCATATCTTGGAGAGGAGGCTAGAGACTAGAGAGCTTTTACACATCTGTGGGAGTTCTTCCATTCTTCTAGGGTTTCTATCAAGAAGGAGGTCATTCCTACCATGGAGATAGCCCTTGAGGGTTGGATGACTACTTCAATGAGTGGCTAGACATCTACTTGAGGCTAGAGTAGCCCCTAAGTTTACTTCAATGAGTGGCTAGACATCTACTTGAGGCTAGAGTAGCCCCTAAGTTTGCTTCTTAGACCTAGTGTTTTGTATTTTTTTGGGGATTTGCTTGTAATAATTGTTTTTATCTTGGATTTATATATATATCTTATGGTTTCTACTTGATGTGTATGGATTTTAATGCTTTCAATTGATTCTCTATCTCTAACCATATGTTTATGTATGCTAGAATGGATGATTCATGTGTTTTTCTCTAGATTTAGTGGAGTTTATACATGTCTATATGTATGGATGAAGTTTATATAGAGATGGTCAAAACATAATGCTTAATTGAACACTCTTGTAATTTATTTGATGGTTCACATTTGTTTCTTGATGGATTGTGCCACACCTTTAGCTTACTTAGTTTAATTTTCATGTCTTTAGTGTAGATGTAGTGTAGTTGCTTTAGATTCATAGATAGGTGGGCAATATTTTCTTGTTCCTTAGTGTTCCATACTTATGAATGCAAAGGGTGTATGTTTTTAGATAGTTGTGTGTGCATAAATTATGATTTCATTGAATGGATTTTGGTCTCATTTGATAGGTTGCGCTTTCCATTTGAATTGGCTAGACAATCTATACTTATTTGCCATCCATGCCTAGTTTCAATTAATGTCACACACACACATAAGTTACAATTCAATTTTTTCCATTGTTATACAATTGCTAGTGTCTAGTGAAGTCAAGCTTAGTGGTGAGTTCTAGTACCCCAAGTCCTCTCCTCTATATCTTTTTCCTTACGTTCTAAATTGTTACCTTTTACTTGCTTTAATTTCAATTGCATTGTAGTTTAATTAACCAAACAAACCATCTTTTAATCATTTGACCTACTAACCCTATACATTGTTTCCGTTGCAAGCATGCCCACAATCCCTTGGGACGATCCCTAATCACCCTAGCTATATTTTTAGTTAGAGGTAGTAGTAGCTTTTATAAATTTAAAACTTGGCTACATTGCACACTCACACTCTTAGTGCATCTTTAAACATTGGTGCCCGTGATAACCACCACTCATAATGAGAGAATAAAATAAGATAACAAGATAGTAAGAGAGTGATTGACCTTGACAACGAGGAAAAGTCCGGAACAATGACGGGCGGATTTTGGTCTCAGAACCAAGGTATTTTTGCAAGTGCAAATAGCAAAGAACAGCAAGAGTTCGATATATAAAGTTGCAAAGCAGGAAACTAAGGGGCAACAGCACGAGACCCCAAAGTTCGGAACCCCAAGTGATAATGATGAGCAGTAATGGCCGCAGGAAACCACTCCACTTTCAAAAACAGTTAGAATTTCTTATATGAATTTGATTCATAAAGGGAATTGGAGGCAAAGTGTGGAGGGAAATTTTCCCACCAATCATAGTACACCACATGTCCGCAAGATAAGAAATGCTCATCATTCGAATGACCAGCCCAACGCAGTCAAGAGCCTATCAAAGAAGGCACCAAACATTCAAGCCAGCCCAAACAGAAGAACGTGGCCCCGTCCAAGTGTATTCAAACAATTCTATAATGTCTGTCATGAAGATGAAATCGCAGGAAATTAGGGTCCATGATTGCCCACATTCAAAATCGCTAATAACAACCCCAAGAAAGGCTCTGTATAAACATATAAATAAGAGATCAATGAGAAGGGAAGGGACATCAATATTTCCTGCTTATATTTCTTTTGTTGAGTTTGTTTCAATTTAGTTATAGTCCTTCTGTTACAATTTTCGTATTTATTTTTAAGTATCCCAGTGTTAAATTTTTGCACCTACAATTTCCTTGTAAAAGGTGAGTTTGATCAACCTGAGAGGTACGACACAAATCCATAAGAAAATCTTTTTCTCTTCTCGATGTATTATTAACTTGATCGTCGAGGACCATTAGGCCGGCACCACACTGGTGCCCCTTCATTTACCCTTCTTTTCTCTCTTTCAAATACAATGCCGGGGGTCGGTGCAGAATCTTACTTAAACATATTCCATCCATGCCAAAGCTCAACTACATTGTAATCAAAATATGAAATAATGCCAAATTATAAATAAAATAACAAATTTATCCCCCTCTCGGTTTGTTTCATGTCACACTTAACCCTGCTGACGAGTAAAACACATTTTAGTTGATGAGAATAAAATTAAATTTGAAAACTTTATATGTAGTTTTCATATGTATACATATAAAGTTTTCAAATTTTATTTTATTTCAAAACAGAATAGCAGTAGGATAACAAAATAAAAAGGGTATTCTCATCAACTAAAATGTGTTTATAAAGAGAAAATTGCATTAAACTGCCATCTACTTTCAATTTTTGGCACAATATAAATTTTGACCTAAATTTCTTCACAACTATCCAATCGTTGCAAAGTGATATTACAATGACGAAAACGTCCCTTAATATAAAGTTAATAAAATTGTATTCTTTAAAATAAAAATTAATATAAATAACTCATTTAACATAGTATTGTTAAAAGTAATTTTTCAGAAAATAATTTAATGGAGCGTCAATAAGAAAATGAAAATACCTTAGAACAAATTTTAGAAAAGTTCTTTAAATTAAAAATTAAAAAGGAAAAAAAAAACATAAAATCATTTTAAAGAAAATCTATTAAGGGGCATTTTCTTCATTGTAGTATCACTATGCGATAATTGAATGAGAGTTTGACGTCAAATTTTTTATTTTTTATTTTTAAAAAATAATTAAAAGAATTTTTGTGCCAAAAATAGTAAGTTGAGAAAATTTTATTCAATTTGCGCTTTTATTTTTTTAGCTGATCCATTTATATGCCATTTCATATTGAAAAGATATTGGTTTACTCTTCTTCTAATAATACCCCCACTAAGCTGGTCGTCTGTTGTGACATATGGAGGCCTATAAGTACAGGCTGATTTTCTGATTTTCTGTTGTTATTATTAAAAGGCATATAGAAATTAGAATAGTACAATCAAAGTGCTGAACTTAACGGGACCAAAATCGTCTCTTGTGGAACAGGAGAATTTGTTCCCTCCGATTTTCATTGTAGCAGTGGTAAAAAGAGCCAAACAGTACTTTGGGTAAAAAAGATACACAGAGACACATATACGAGCAATACACATACAAAAAATTATACATACATATATACATACATACACGAAATTTTTATATATATCACAAAGAATAGGTGAGAATTGAAGAGTTGAGAAAAAGCAGAATCAGACAGAATAGTTGCGAATTGAGTCCGAGTTCTTTGGTTCACAATCGCAAAACCAGCTCGCGGCTGTTGAAGACCGATCGTATAAATGTTAGTGGTGGACCTCCATTGATTCGTCATTTAAGTTCAGGGTCTTCTCCAATTTTTACAGACGAGTTTGAATTTGGTCAATCGAAGGCAAGGTGTTTGAGAAAAGTCTTGAAAGAACTGAACTTAGTCTTACCCAACACATCTGTAGTTATAGGAAAACCAAGAAACTAGAATCAGTCTACTAAAAGTTTCTCGGTGATGGATCCCATCAATGGTGATGATAGGATTAGCGAATTGCCCGACGGTGTAATTCACTGTATATTCTCATTTCTTCTAACTTCTGAAGTGGTAAGGACGTCTGTATTATCAAAACGATGGAGGCACTTGTGGGCTTCAAACCCTTACTTGAACTTCTATGAAAATCCTTTCAGCTTTTTGAATATCACAGTGGTCACAAAATTTGTTAACTTTGTTAACTCAGTGTTGATTCTCCGAGATGACTGTGATATACTCAAGTTCTGTCTGAAATGTCGTACCTGTGACTGGCTAGATAGATGGATACAAATCCTGGTGAGACGCAACATCCAAGAGCTCGTGCTAATCTGCTGCCCACACGATACGTTCCGATTTCCGCTTTGCCTAGGAAATGCCAATTCATTGGTGACATTGACGTTGATATTGTTCTGTTCCCGTATTGAAATCCCAAGTGGGTTGTGCTTCAGAATGCTCACTTCACTGCAGGTGAGGGTGAAGTTCTTCAATGATGAAGAGATACCACAACTTTTATCAAGTTGCCCTCTCCTTGAAAGTCTGAAACTAGAATGTTGTGATTATGGCTTGATTGAGGTTCTTGATATTACTTCTGCTAAACTCAAGAATCTGAGTATAGACAGTTTTGAGGAAGGTCTGGGTTTAACGCATACTAAACTAAAGGTTGTTGCCCCTAATCTTGTATCATTCGAGTATTTGGGTCCAATGGCACGTGATTACAATTTGCAAGAAATGTCTTCTGTAAGTATTGTGTACATCCAATTAAATCATGGTGTTGAGGAAGAGGATGATGATGATGATGATGAGGAGGAGGAGGAGGAGGAGGATGATGACGACGACGATGATGATGATGATGATGACGACGACGATGACGATGACGATGATGATGATGATGACGACGACGATGATGATGATGATGATGATGATGATGATGATGAGGAGGAGGAGGAGGAGGAGGAGGAGGAGGAGGAAGTGGAGAAGGAGGATGATGATGATGATGAGGAGGAGGAGGAGGAGGTGGAAAAACTTGGTTATATATCGTGTGAGGAGCTGGAAAAACTTGGTTACTTAGGGTGCAAGTTTGTTGGGGCCTTCCACAATGCAGAAGTTATGAAATTATCCGATCCCTTGTTGGTGGTGCGCATCATTTCTAATTTCATTCTATAAAATTATCTGGCATCTATTTTTATTTTTTTTATGCTACATCTGTCATATTAATTCGAGAATTTACTTTATTTCCTATATTATTTTTATTGTTAAATGGCCCTGTTACTACTAGATGTTTTGATGATGCAGGGGATACGTAGAATTGTGGAAAGGATACTTAAAACTTCATGCTCTACCCTGAATTCATCTTAGTAATTGTAGGTGCAAAAAATTTGGAGACAAAGAAAATTCAAACAAACTCACACCAAATGAATACACTCAAGAATGGTATCAAATTCCTTGTTTTACTTAGGCTGATCCTGTGAATACAATAAATCACTTTATTGTATATTTTCACTCTCTATTTTCACATGCCTCTTCCTGGTGTTCTTCTGTCTATTTATACGGGATCACAACTGATTCTCCCTTTCTTTTCCTTCGTTCTCTTGAGGAGGTTATGGTAGGCTTGATAGCTATGAGGATAAATCTAGTAATGTCAACCCTATTCTTGCTCTCTGCTGATATTGTGAGATCTTGGGTTGTTGTCCTGTTTACTAGACTCAGGTTGATTTTTGACCAGCCACGTTTCACCTTGTGCTGATGTGGACTATTCCTTGGTTACTCGCCTTTCCTTTATACAGGTGGCTCATCCTTATTGGTGGGGATTTTTCACTCCACACATTGCCCCAATTCCCTCCAATTTGTGTAACGGCACAATTTGGAGGGAATTTTAACTGTATTGAGTAATTTGAACTATAACTCATCAAGCATTCCAACAGCCACGTCTCCTAGAAAATCGTCACTTGAGGTGGCACATCAATAAATCATCATGTTATCTGATATGTCAGTTGGCTTCTTTTCTTTAGACTTACCTCTCAACGCGATTGCATATCATTCTTTTGCGGCCACCTGATCTCCTAGGTTGTCGATCATCTCCCTTTCATTTGGAGCTACACATCTTATCAACTGATGAAGGGTGGAAGGAACTCCCTGCATTATGTGAATCCATCCTCTGCCTATGGTAAGATTGTACGATGAATGAACATCGACAATCACAAAACTTTCTCTCAATGTCTTACATGTGACTGGTAACTCAACAGTTCCAATCAGCGTTACAGGCTTCCCATCAAACCCAACCAGTTCCGTAGTTGTCTAAACGTGGTCTGAGCCCACCCCCAATTGTTCGAATGTCCAATAAGTCATTAAATTTGTGTTGCTGCTTACATCCACTAGTACCTTTTTGACGAAATAGTTCACCACCATCAAACTGATCACCAATGGATCATCATGAGGCATCTAAACTCTGCATAGGTCTTCATCACTGAATTTGATTTGCACTTCTGCCTTTTTGTTTGAGATGGTATTCACCTCACCTACTCTTCAAAGTTTCTGCACTTGTCAGGGGTTCCGTTGTTGTCTCCAATTGTTTGAATGTCCAATAAGTCATTAAATTTGTGTTGCTGCTTACATCCACTAGTACTTTTTTGGACAAAATAGTTCACCACTATCAAACTGATCACCAATGGATCATGAGGCATCTAAACTCTTCATAGGTCTTCATCACTGAATGTGATTTGCACTTCTGCCTTTTAGTTTGAGATGGTATTCACCCCGCCCACTCTCTGAAGTTTCTGCGCCTGTCAAAGTCGCAATCTACACACATCGTTGTAACGCTTCCCATCAAACCCAACCAGGCATTCTGTTGTTGTCTAAACGTGGTCTGAGCCCACCCCCAATTGTTCAAATGTCCAATAAGTCATTAAATTTGTGTTGCTGCTTACATCCACTAGTACCTTTTTGACGAAATAGTTCACCACCATCAAACTGATCACCAATGGATCATCACGAGACATCTAAACTCTGCATAGGTCTTCATCACTGAATGTGATTTGCACTTCTGCCTTTTTGTTTGAGATGGTTTCACCTCGCCCACTCTTCGAAGTTTCTGCGCCTGTCAAAGTCGCGATCTACACACATCTTTGACATCTTTCTCTGGATCTGATCGGCCATGAATAAATTTGATCACCTGAACGGGTTGGGCGTTCAGAGGGTTGTTGCTCGGGCCTGTGCTGGATGATCAGTTCACTTTGGAAGATTTTTGTCTCCCAGGTGCTCTTTCGATTTTCCTTTGGCAATAATTGCCCCAACCTGTCTCCTCAGGTTTCTACAATCATTCGTTTGATGACCATAATCACTGTGGAAGGCTCAGTGTTTGGTACGGTCCCTCTGCTCCAAAGGCTGATGGATAGGGGGAGGAGTTCAGAAGATGCCCTTGTTCTTGTTCTCCTCGTAGAGTTATGCTAGAATTACCTTTAGTGGAGCCACCTTTTCTTCATTCCTTGACTTCTTCTCTAGTGGTTTGTTGGTTAGAGGTGGGGCACTTCTCTGAGCCTTGGGATTGGATAGCCGATCCTTTGTTTGATGTTCGATGTTAATCAGTGTTGATCTTTGTTGCCACGCAGCTTTGTCTTCTTCCAACCTTAGGTAACCCTGAGCTTTGACGTTTAACACACTCATGTCCGTTGGAGTCTTCTTCACAAGAGAAGTGTGGAACTTCGTCCCTTGCATCATGGCCACTTTGAAGGCTTCCACCGCTGCTGTCTGATCGGAGCGATCGATCATGACATCTCCAGGTTGAATCTGGTGAGAAACTCCCGTAGGGTCTCCCACTTTGCCTGTCTCGTCATAAAGAGAGATGAGACGGTCTTCCTCTGCCTTC
This sequence comes from Cornus florida, assembly GCF_030987335.1. Lineage (NCBI taxonomy): Eukaryota > Viridiplantae > Streptophyta > Magnoliopsida > Cornales > Cornaceae > Cornus > Cornus florida. Next base: position 39,899,615 of record NW_026775571.1, on the reverse strand, counting down.
TATTCCGTACTTATTATGCGATGAACAATTCACAAACTTTCTCAAATTTGGGAATTGATTTGGGTGGTTGTTGTTTGAACCATATCAAAGCTGGTCCCATTAGGCTGGATGGGAAGATCTTGCACATGAGCTTCTTGTCCTCTGCATCCAGTGTCATCTGCTGCTGAAAATGATAAATGTGTTCAACAGGATCTGTGGTCCTGTTGAAGGTTGTGAAATTTGCCATCACGAACTTCTTGGGCTTCGGAGTCCTAATGCTGTCGTATGTAAAGGGCAACTGGATTAGCCTGGTAGTCACCTACATGGCCAGATTGGCTGGCGTCTGCGCTCTTAGGGCTTTGATCTTTGCGTACACTTCCTTTTTCACTTGTGCTTTCCACTCCGGTTGTACGCTCTACTGAACCTTTAATTGGTTTTGATTTTGATGGGATCCCTCAACAGATGGGTGGCTTGATTCTGCCTGCTCCTCTTGGAAGATTTCCAGTTCTTTGACTCTCCGCACATTCTACCCTTGCTTGGAATTATGCATTCTCCTGGCAAAGGGTTTCGAGTTGTTGTAGCATCTCCTGTTGGTTCTTCAGCATGATCTCTTCCCGCTGGCATAAAGTTTCCTCACCAAGAGCCAAGCTGGATCGTGACTGAACCATGGCTTTGATGAATAATTTTGTTCTTTTCCATAGACGGCGCCAAATTGTAGGTGCAAAAAATTTGCAGAAAAAGAAAAATTGAACAAGCAAACTCTTACCAAATGAATACACTCAAGAATGGTATAAAATTCCTTATTATTACTTAGGCTGAGCCTCCGAACACAAGAAATCACTAAACTGTATTTTTTCACTATCTATTTTCACATGCCTCTTCCTGGTGTTCTTCTGTCTGTTTATACAGGAAATTCACATCGATTCTCCATTTCTTCTCCTTGATTCTCTTGAGGAGGTTATGATTGGCTTGACAGCTATGAGGATAAATCCAATAATGTCAACCCTATTCGTGCTCTGTTGTGAAGTCTTGGGTGGTTGTTCCATTGACTAGACCCAAGTTGATTTTGACCGGCCATGTTTCTCACCTTCTGCTGGTGTGGACTAGTCTGTGTGTGAAGTGGTTACTCGCCTTTCCCTTATCCAGGTGGTTCGACCTTATTGGTGGGGATTTTTTCCCCCTCAGTAATTTTGTATGTTTTTTAAAATAAAATACTTATTTGAATAGAAAACACAATTTGGTAGTTTCAAGAGAAATAGCAGATTCAGAGCCTTCTTTAAAAACTAATGTGCAAAATATTCACAGGTTAAGAATATTTTGCCCATACAGGCATACATCCATGACTTTGAAGCCCTAGGTGCTACATCCATTTTTCAGCTTAGCACTTAATCTTCTTTATGACCAACCTCCTCATTATATTGAAGGAATCAAATATGTTTCAAGTGTGATATAGGTATATTAATATTTGGAGGATTTAATTCAATCCCCTGAATATTGCCGATCACGTATACTCTAATACAAGTCTGATACTTGCTGGTCGTTTCTAATTTTAGTGAAATTGTAAAAAGTTGTTAATTCTCCTTCTCGCTTATTCTCTAATGCATGTCTGATACTTGCTGGTAGCTTCTAATTTAAATGAAATTGTAAAAAGTTGTTAATTCTCCTGCTGCTGGTTAATTCGGAGGGTATTGTGCGTCTTAATAAAACTTTGTAGTATATTGACACTATGTAGTTTGATAGAAGCTCTTGCAGTCGCTTTGAAATTGTACAAGTTTCATATATATATTTTTTTTAATTTGTTGACAATAGATTTTTCTTATCTATATCCATAAACAAATAATATGGGCTTACCAATATTTGTTCTAAAGGTCAGGTGCTCAATTTTTTGTTAATTTTATGGTATGTAAATTATTTGTTATTACTAAAAGATGTATTTCTCATCCTTCGTTAGGTTTTGTATATAACTCTCATGTGGTTAGATTGACAATTTGCATTTATTTTTATTGTAGAGAAATTATGTTCTTGTAGTTACATAAAGGGTTTCTCATTCATTTATTCATTCTTTCTCATTTTGGCTGTAGTTCTTACTCTTTTCTTGGCGAATTTATTTGTCTTTCCATTCCATTTTCTTATTTATTGGCCTAAAAACTGTATATGGAGCGAGCAAACAAAATTTGAAATTAGCCTATAACAAAAATAAAAAACAATTTAATTGATTAAATTTTCATTGATGTAATTTGCCACCTGATTTGATTTAAAATGATATATATGAGTATTTTTTGGCGTTTTGATTGCTAGGATGTACTTGATATGCAATCATATTTGTCTAAGTTTCCTCGTACATAAAATATTACTCCGTATTTGATGGCTATATTGATTCCTAATTCCCTCTTCTTTTGCAAGCAGAGTCTTTGTTGCGTGCAGAATAAACCAGAATGCTTCCCCAAATTATTTTGTTATCTGAAAGACTTGAAACTTCTGTTGGGTTCCACTAAATGGCATCAGCAAACCATATTCCACCTACTCAAGTATTGTCCTAATCTAGAGGCCCTTGCTATAGATTTTGTGGAGGTGACATTCTTACTTACATTTATCTTAAATATTGTTTTCTTGTACAAACTTGATAAAATGCTCTGTTGGAACAATTTATTTTTTTATTTTTTCTTTTCTTTTCAATATGTAATACAATATCACTGCTCAAAACCATATTGACTTGTACATTCTTTTAGATATTGATGTAACTTAAAACATGCATAATAGTACAGTCATGGCTTAAAATCATACTGAAATATTATTCCTAGTTCATGTATAACTTTCTTCTTCTTCTTTAACACTAAATGGTCAGTCTTCTTCTGCATTGCAACTTCCCTCGCCAACTTCATTTGCAGTTGGACCCAGATTCTTATTGATCTTAATTATTTTGCGAGCTGAAATAGATATTGAAGAGAGGGGACGATAAAAAGAAAATTTAAACTATCTCTACGTTTCCTTAGGCTCCGTTTGGATTGAGTAATTTGGAGGGATGGTGAGGGAAAAGAGAGGAAAGGATAGTGTGTTCAACCCAGCTTTGCTGGGGCAGTTTTTAGGAGAACATCCATCCCTTCAATTCATTAAGTCCTCCTTTTATAAGTAAGGACAACTCTTAGGAAGTCACATGTTTGGGTTTAAAAAAACGAGAAATGAAAGGATTGGGAGGGATAGCTCCTTATCCCTCATATCCTATCCTCCCAGAAATGAGAAGATTGGGAGGGAAACGATAGTGAGTTAAGTAGTTTTTTATAATACAGAAACTGTCCTTAACAATTAGAATGTGGAAATTATTATTCCACTCTTGTCCCATCTAATTAAATGGGTATGATAGTAATGTGGTTGTTATCCTTTCTTTTCTTTTCTCTCCTCTCTCTTATCCAAACCAGAATACTATCATTTTCTTTCTTTTCTCTCCTATCTATCCGAACATGAATAGATTTTATTGTTATCATTTCCTTTCTTTTCTCTCCTATCTATCCAAACGGAGCCTTTAGTGATTTCTTGCTATTCTTGATGACTGCACATCCTTCTTATTTTCGCAACATGACACTTTCTTACCCTTACATCTGGAAGAATTTGTCCTAAAAATTCCGAATCTTATGCTTCTCATTTTAACAACTAAATAAGTCTTGGATCATCTAAAGTATATCCCTGCTATTTCTTGACTCACTTCCAAATGGTGAATTCTTGGGAAGCCTAATTATTAGTAAAAGCCAGGATAAGTACTTGCATGCAAAGAATTGTATACCAAACTAAAAATGATTTGGCAATGGAATGGCCATTGGCCGATCTAAAGGGTTATGAGAGAATTGGATGGATATTTGTATTAATGCTCTAATGGTCTTTTGAAATTTAAATGTTTCGGGATGTTTTCTATGACTCCGGGTTGAAGAGATGATTAAATAATGATCTAGTAGTATGAAATGAAATACTTGGCCTTCTTATTTTCTTTTGCCTGCAGGTGTGTTTTTTCATTATGTTGTATCTGTGTGAACTAACACACTCTTCATGTTCTTGCTTGAAATTTTAGATGTTCGATTGGGAATGGGATGGTGGTGATTGGGAAGCTCAAGATGAGGCACTTACATGTTTGATGTATCATCTAAAGGTGGTAGAGATTAGTGATGCTCAGGGTATCGATCCTCTTGGTTACAAAAACATTCAAATGCTGATAGAGTTTTTGCTAGAAAATGGGCGAGTGCTAACAAAGATGATACTATCTTCATCCACGGATCTAGAGATAATCAAAAAGGTGCAGACATGTCCTAAAGCCTCTCCAAATGTGGATGTAACATTCGTTGCAGATGGGGAAATGAGAAATTTTTTTAGAATGAAGGATTTTCTTTCTGAATTATTGGACTGAGAAAGTTTGAGAATAATGCTATTTTTCGACTTATGCTCCAAGTATGGTGAAAATTGTGATGATAAATGTTATCATGATCTGGAATGTTTCCATGATACTGTGAGATTAGCCGTTCGCTGGTCTCACAAGCATCGCTTTTTGAGGAAGAAAAAAAGAAAAGAAAAGAAGAAGATGTTTTTTGTGCCTCCATTTTCAGCCCCACCTCCCTTTCTCTTCTTCTCTTTGTTGTGTTTCAAAATGCTTAAATTAGAGGCTTTGCAGTGTCGTAGTCCAAGTCTTTAAGGCCACTGAATGAAACCAGCACTCGCATCATTTGTACATAGTGTTTGTATTAGTTTGTGATAATTTTTGCAATTTTTAGTGTTAATTTATTTCTTCCTTTTGTGTAAATATCAAATTTTCTCATAGATTTAGCGTGGGAGTTTGTGATTTGGGTTTTAATCTTACAAATTTACATATGAGAAAATCTGTGATCCCTTGGATGTTTGGGTGAAAATTTCCAGAAAATAACTTAAGTTTTGCCTTTTTTCTCTTTTTTTTTGAATTCCAGAAATCTCTAATCCCTTGAACGTTATGGGTTCGTTATGGTAGGTTGGCAACAGAAGTCCTACATTCATTGTAGTTACATTGCCATCTCTTTTATGTCATTTAGTAAAAACCTCACTTTTCAATCCATTTTATAAGTAAAAACTTCCCATTTTGTTACTATTGTCATTTCATTATTTCTTTTTTTTTTACTTTTAGTGAAAAAAACATTTCTCTTGAGATTTTTAATTTAAAAGGGAAAAAAAAAAAAAGAAAAAAAAAAAGGTATACTTAAAATTTGTACATCCTGCCAAGACTAATATTCGATAGTCCTTAGTGGTTGTCCAAAACATTTTCCAAAATGTATTTTACCATAGTTAAAGGGTTTAAAATTGTGAATTGCTTAATTCCAATATCAATATGGTAAAAATTCATTAGGTGCTTTCAAGCACCACATATGTTTTCACTGGAAAGTTTGCATATGAATCATTTTTTCAAATTAAATGCCATTTTAAGAAATTCTAAGTGATAAAGATTAATGAATCATGATATTCAAGCCAATTAGTTTGGTTTATTTGTTAAAGTGAAACCCATTGATGGTCTTCAAGTGGGACCCATTTTAAAATCCACTTTAGGCCATCATTGACCTTAATTGTGCCACTTTGAAAAATTGGATTAACAAGTAGGCCTAAATATCATTTTTCAAGACTAATTGGGAATTTCATTAAAAGATGCTCTAACCATGGATTTTCATGCATGTGTATAGGGGAAAAGAATCCTCTCCTTTACACCTCTCACTGAAAACTGTCCAGTGAGGGGTAAATGGGCTGAGGTGGCAAATTGGTTAAATCTGTATTTATTTGACTTGGTCTTATACTTATACACGTAATTTATACACACTTGCTTATACTCTATATAATTGCAAATTGTATTTGACATTCAATTTTCAAATTCCCCCCAAAACGAAAATTGAGCTTGCCCCCAAAAGTGTGGTATATATATACTAATTCTGAAATAGCCCTCTCTGAAATTTCAAACATCCAAACTGAACCTCATCTAAGATCAAGTGAAATTGAGAAAGACAAGGCAACCAAGAGAATACACATAAAGATAAAGGTTTTGAAGAAGAAGCATAGCAGTTCAGTGTATCTGGCGAAGAGTTGAAGCTGAACTGAGGACGTTTTCTGGAAGCAAAATGATCTCCCTGTTCAAAGAAGGTCCCTGTTCAAAGAAGATCCGTTCGGAAAAATCACCATACAGTCCGGCGAGAAGCTAAAATCTCCGAGAAAGAGAGATTCCCCAAAAAATTTCCAATCCAGCGAGAAGTAGAAGCTCCGATCATCCAGTCCGGCGTAATTTATACATCTTCTTTATACACTATATTATTGCATCTTTCCAAAATCGTATTTGAGTTTCAATTTTCAATTTCACCCCAAAAGGAAAGTTAACCTTCACCCAAAACTCTGCTATATATATTAAGTCTGAAATATCAAATAGAAAATCCCTCTTTGAAATTTGAAATCCGGCCGAGAGACTCTCCCTAAAACTTTGTTATTTATGTTTATGTGTAAAAAACTCTCTTGGTAAGGTCAAAAAGATATCTAGTCGGAAAAATCACCATACATTCCGGCAATAAACTAAAATTTCCGAGAAGTTGAGATTCCCCCCAAAATATATTCGACAATCCGGCGAGAAGTTGAAGCTCCGATCATTATAAGTATTAGGTTGTTATTTTGAATTTCTTGTAACTTTATTCGTAATGATATATCAAAGTTTAACTTATATGGTGATAATCCAGTGGTGATTATTGGTAATCAAAAAATTTGAAGGCTGGGTTCATCACCTACTTTTTGTAACAGCATACATATCAATTTATTATGCTTACAACCTATTTAAACATGTATCATGTATGAATTGTATATTGCATCAACATATTTTCCTACAACTTTAAAAAAATGAACTTGCACAACCCAATTTCACAATTCCTAAATTAATAATCATAATCACAAATACTTTCAATATATATGTAGGAAGATTTGCATAATTAATCACCTACTTTTTGTAACAACATATAATAGAGATCAAATTATTATTATCACAACTTTTTAAAACATGTATCATGTATGAAGTGCATATAGCATCAACATATTTTCCTAACACGTTAAAAAAAATTAGCTTCCGCATTGATTATTATTATCACAACTTTTTTAAACATGTATTATGTATGAATTGCATATAGTATCAATATATTTCCTAACACATTAAAAAAAAAAAAAATTAACTTCCACAACTCAATTTCACAATTCCTAAATTAATAATAAGAATCACAAATACTTTCAACATATATGTAGGAAGATTTGCATATTCCATCACCTACTTTTTGTAACAACATACAATATAAAAGTTGGAGAGATCAAATTTTTATTATCACAACTTTTTTAAACATGTATCAGGTATGAATTGCATATAGAATAAACATATTTTCCTAACACGTTAAAAAAATTAACTTTCACAACTCAATTTCACAATTCCAGACCCTAAAATCTATATAATTAGTCAATTTTTTCAAAACCCTAAAATCTCAAATAAATTTTTATTTGGATACTGAACTGTACCGATACATAATCAATGTTTAAGATTTTTAATTTTACTAAAAATGAATGTAATAAAATATTTTGTATATAATATATTGTTATACCTATATTTGGATACTGAACTATACCGATATATTTTTGTATATAAGATTTGTTTATATATAATGTATAAGTGTATGTTGTATGGGGATTTGTAATTTTACTGAAAAGGAATGGAATAAAATATTTTTGTAAACAACATATTGTTATACGTATATTTTGTACTGATATATTTTTGTATATAATATTTGTATATATATTTGATATATATAATGTATAAGTGTATGTTGTATGTGGATTTGTAATTTTACTAAAAAGGAATGGAATAAAATATTTTTGTATTTAATATATTGTTATACGTATATTTGGATACTGAACACCGATATATTTTTGTATATATATAATGTATAAGTGTATGTTGTATAGTTGGAGATCCTGCTATAGATTTGGCTGTTGTATTAGTACATGTGGTAAAAAAAAATAAATAAATAAAAAAATAAAAGAAAAGTACATCAGTAACTTTGTTGACTAAGTTGCTGACTGGGCGCTGAGTTGAAGCTCATTAGGTGGTGATGTGGCAAAAAGGGTTAAGGTGGTTTCATGTCAACCCTTGGATCCTCACTGGACTCTATCCAACTGGAGCAAATTTTTGTTCGTGTTTAGGAGTCCTTAAGGCCTTTTCTTAGCCATATCAAACCACTAATCTAAACTCTCTTGCGAATGTAGATCTTTAAGGAGTCACTAAAGAAATTGCCCTTCATTTATTTAAAAAATAAAAGCTTTTTTTTTTCACAAAATTCATTTTTTTAAATCATATTTTGAGGTTTTATTTTTTTATTTTATCCTAACAAACAAGAGAAATGGGGGACTCGAACATAGGCACACCCGTTAGGGAAGTTAGACGCTCCACCAACTAGACCACTGAGTATGCCCATAATTTGAGGTTTTCTAACTTACCTAAACTGATGCCTACCTAAATTTCTATTTAGTTTCAATTATCTTTGTTTAATTTACGTTAAATTTGATAGAGTTAATCCCATTTTATAATTCTTTGCAGATTTGGTTTTTTAAAATAAATTGGTTCAAAATTGTGACATTGTTATGTGCAGTCACAAATGCACTAACTAACCCCTTGATTATGTGAATTATGTTGTGGAACTCACATGATAATGAGTAAAATTTATACCTTCACGACAAGAGCATCTTTACTTTATCAATAGGAGAATAATTAGAGTTAGGGATGGGAATTGGGCAGCTCAAGAGGTTAGCCCACGACAAATCTAGGATTCTTAACATCTTAGCTTTGCCAAGGTAAGTGTCGAAAAATCCATCGTATCTCAACTCGCGCCATACTATACGAATTTCACTAATCTTTTGAGTTCTTAGGTGGTCATAAATTTTAGTAATTTAATAACAAATAAATATTATAAAAAAAATAATTTAAAAGTATATTACTATATACACTTGACATGAAATAAAAAAACTCATATCATGTGATAAAGTGAAATTTTAGAGACATTAGTGAATTTTAACTCGCAAGACTTACTAATATTACTTAATATTTAAATTTGTAAGCAATTCAATATATTATATTATTTATTATTTTGGGTAAATTATACAGACCTCCTATATGGTTTGTCATAATTATAGGGACCTCTCCTATGGTTTGAAAAATTACTCGGACCTCCCCTAAAAATGTAACTATGGCAAACCATAGGGGCTAGATATCTACCTAACACTTGTACCGTAGCAAACTCATATTTCGGATGCAGACCACCCAATAACTTATTAATTCGATTCCTTTCTACTATAGCCCAAAATGCTTCAACATCAGCACACACAAGTATATAGTCTTGGGATCTAACTCTTGCCATTTACCACGTACAATGTGGTAATATGCAACAAGAGATTGGTCTTCCTACTTGAATCTTGAAATCTCTTTTTGAAGTTCATACAGTTTTGCAACATTATCAACTGAGGAATACGTCTCTTTCATAGCATCCCATTGATCTTTAGTTGTTTTCACAAATAGAGACCCCTTGCTGATTTGTGGTTGCATTGACTACAACAAACACGTCTAACTAATGCATTTTTTGAACTCCACTCTTTGAATGCATGATCGCCCTTTGAGGGATACGTGACAGTCCCTTCCACATGGTCAATTATCCTACGACTAGTGATAAGCATATGTGTAATGACCCGGTCATTTTCCTTCCTTTCCTTTTTCCTCAAATTTTACGGGTAAATTTTTTTCGTTATCTTTTCTTTTATGTGTTGGGTTTCTCGTCACTTAGTGTCGTTTTGAGTGCTCAGAAATGGTTTCCAGGACTCTTTCTCTTGGATTGACAACTTCTTTTAAGGACCGAGTCATTTCCACATTTTTCATTTTTTGGACACTATTCACTTCTCGTTTTTTTCCCGAGAATGATTTTCTTCGCGTAACCTCACTTTTTGTGCTTGGATTAGGTTTCGATTTTGCATGCATCCATGATATGTTATTTTCATGATATTTGTATTTTTACTTTTTGTAGAAAAGCATGCTAGTTGCTTACTTTTCCGTAAAGGGCATGAATGAATAGTTTTTTCGGAAATATTATTTGTTTTTGGGGTTTTTTTATAATTATGAAAAATAATTATTTTATTTCTTAGGGACATTTTTGCAATTTATTTTGGTAGATATTTTCAAAAAGGACCTTTTTGTAATTACCGAAAAGTGTGACAAGTATTGCACTCTCATTGGGCCACTTGTAAGTATCACATTGGTTAACACTTGGAAGCCTTAGATGATGACATGTGGAGGGTGGAGATTCACCCACTTGTTGGCCTAGCATTGATGCACTTGCCTATTCAAGTAAATATATTTATATATATTTTCATTTTGATATAGATTTTGGGGGTCACGTGCCTATTCAAGTGACCATTCTTATGTTGTTGAGGTGTAGAGGGACCCACAAGCTTGCTTGGGTGCCCCCCATGTCATCCACGTCACAGATATATGACTTTTCAAATTTCTCATAGTTGTTCGATCAATCGAAGTTTTCTCTGATCGATCAGAGAAAAATCGATCGAACTTAGTCCAAATCGATCTGAGAGAGGTCGATCTCACTCAAGTCATGATCGATCGAACTTCACAGATTTGCATATGCACACTTCACACACCATCCATAGTGTTCATGCTAGTTTTTTGATGCCCAATGCCTATGTTTTCCACATTGGATGCATTCCATACTTACACTATTTAGCATGTTTCACTTAGTTACTGTTTATATAGCTGCGTCATCACTTGCATAGATTCATGTCGATTATTCTTAGTTATCTATCTTACTTGACATACATGTCTCTATATACTGTGCTTCAATTCTCTATTATCTGTTACTGACTTCTATTGCAAGTGTTTCTTTTCTGTTTTGCTGGCCATGGCACGGGTTAAGACAGTCGCCCGTCGACAGTATGAGCGGAGAGTACGACAGAAAGTAGAGGATCCAGTTGAGCCTTCTTATGCTCAAGATCCAGCTCTAGAGTAGGCTGAGCAACCTGAGCAGATAGAGGAATATGAGGAGCCAGCCCCAGCTCAGTCTGACCACTCTGCCTCTGCATCTTTATCACATTCTGATGAGGCTGAGCATATATCTTCTCCTTCTCTACCACTGGCAAAGCCAGGCCAGGTCTAAGATAGACCTATCTGGAAGTTCAGACGCCTTTCAGTGGCACATGAGTCAGTCTTTGACATTGTTTTCTTCTCTCGGTCGATTCTGACCCTGTCAGCTTTTGACGATATTGAGCGGCGCGACATTTCAGCCATTCTGGCCCCAGTTATTTATCCTGTTTACCCGCAACTTGTTCGGATGTTCTACCAGAACCTCCGGCCGGCCCCGAGTAATCTATCAGAGCTGCAAACTACCATCGATGGCTATCCCATCTGCATTACAGTTGACACATTGGCTACAGCTTCTCGGTGCCTACATGTTTGCCCTCTAGGTCTTGATTATCCTATTCTCAAGAGGCCTTCTGATGCAAACATGGCCGTTGCCCTTACTGGTCATTATGCAGATGGTGAAACTTTCGCCACCAGGACTTATCTGCCCGATGACTTATGGTTTTTTGATTCGGTCCTATACCGAAATGTATTTATCGCGGGCCATAAGATCCAGAGATGTTCAGACTTTCTGGCAGCTCTTTATGCTTTCTACACTGGGCACTGGTTCTCCATTCTTACACTCTATTGGAGTGTCATAATGAAGCTATATACAGATTATATCAGCAAGGCCAAGCCCAAGCAGGCTAAGTATCTCCCCTTCGCTCATTTTATTACTCAGATCCTCCGGGACCAGCGCTACCATTTCCATCCACAAGAGCGTACTGAGTCAGGGGCTTGCCACTACGGCAAGAAAGATTGGAACAAGAGCTACAATGCTCTTATCAAGAGCTTAAAGGAAGAGGCTATTTTAGCAGTAGAGGAGGCTACAGAGGCTGAGGAGGCAGAGATGGCAGCAGCAGTGGACAATCCAGCAGTCACATCGGTGGCTGCATCACATATGGATATAGACCTGGAGCAGCAGCCTCCAGAGGAGTTACAGCATCACTCTCCAGTTGGGTCGCCAGTTCATTTCTAGGAGCAGGGTTAGGATGTACCACAATTTCATGATCCAGTTACCCATGAGGCTCCAGTTCAGACACCCAGCCTAGGAGAGCGTGTCCAGTCAATAGAGGATGCAGTAGTCTCCCTCAGAGCAGATATTTCTACTCCCCATGCAGATGTTTGAGCTGCGCTGCGTGACATATCTAAAGACATCCGGGGATCACGCCCCGCTCGCCCTACCTCCTCTGCCTGATCTTTTTATCTCTCTTTTAGTTGTTATATATACTTGTGATATCTAACTGTTCTTTTGATACTGATATGATATTTTTACGGCCAGTCTGTCGGCCCCAGACACTGTGATGTATCATATACTGCTTATTATTTTTGTTTCTATATATGTTATCTTTTGGATGTCATATCTTTATATTGATATATCTATCTATGATTGACTCCATTATCAGGTATATCCCAGTGACTTCAGTGAGAGAGAGTGCTGCCCAAATTTCTATTTCAGGACCACCTTTATTCCTCTCTCTTTACTTCATTTACTATCCCATTTACACTTGCATGTACACTGTGCAATGTTATTATCCCTTTATTATCTAATGAGTTTTATCCAAGTGCCATCTTTTCAAGACCACAGTCAATTCCAAGTTTTAGGGGGGGGGGGGGGGGGTTATACCACTTGCTTTGGATATGTCCGTCCCGGCCATTCTTTGCCTTAGTGGGGGGGGGGGGGGGGTGTTTGCTTTCAATTCAAAACCTCGAACATAGACGTTAAATGGAATGATCCCTTATATTCGTCTATATTGATTTTGCAATGATATTAAAACTTTAGGGTATACGCATATGCTTCTCCTATGAGTAACTTGATTACTCACCCTAGTGGTTTGGGTTGTTTTTCATGTAAGGAGACCATGTTCATGGATGCTCATCATCCTTAGAAACTTTTGAGCTATTTAAAGCATTTTTTTATATTAACATGCAAGTGTTTAGCATGACTTGACTTTTGATATCATATTTTGAATGCCATGGATGTATGGTACTTTTGGAGCTTTAGTAGCTTTCTTGATATGTAATAACACTCAAATATTTGCTTTTGACATTTTAAGTATGTATGTAAAGAGGCCAAGGGCCAAGCATGTCTATTTTTATAGTTAGACACTTTTTGTATCAAAGTTTTGCTTTAAACGTCTTTTAATCAAAATTTGAGGTTTGAACGGTCAAAATCTTGTAAATGTTGTGTATGAGGCCATGGGCCATTAAATTGCATTCAAGGATCCATATCAAGGATGTTAGTATGTTCACATTCTCAAAACTTCATGAAAAATTAGTTCTATACATGCATTATGAACCAATTCATGAAGGGATTCAAGTTGAGTTTAGACCTTAGCACCTTAGGCTCATAACAGGTTCAGCAGTAGGTTTTCAAAGTGTTTTGGTCGACCGAAACTCCATTTCCATTTTGGTCGACCGATGGTTAATGGCTTGGTATTTGTACAGTAATCTCACATTCCAGTTGCCAAAAACACTGTTCAAGAGTCATTTCGGTAGACTGAACCTTTATTTCGGTCGACTGAACCTTTATTTCGGTCTACCGAAGCAATTGGAACCTTTTCTTCTTGATTTTAGGTCTCAACATCTTCATTTTGGTCATCTGAAACTTCATTTCGGTCCACCGAAATAGCCTGAACCAGAGCCTTGTCTCTGTTGAGTTTCAGCACTAATCATCCGACTTCAACTGGTCATAACTTCTTCGTTTCTAATCCAAATGGAGTGATTCTTGAGCCTAAACTCAAGGACTTTGAGTCATATTTCCAATGGCACCAATAACATTCTCAAATTTCAAACACAGTGAGAGTTATGAATGTTTTAGTGAAGTAGTGTTAGTTTTCACTTCAACCGGGACGGGGCATTTTGTGGGATTCTTAGCCAATATTCATGGAACCTCTTGGAATGTTTTAAAATGATTATATTAGGTTGTATTAACCTTGTTTGAATTTTTTAGAGTCAATTTTCTCCTTTTAATAGTGAATTGACTTTTTTGCCCCTTGGGAAGCAAATTTTGTTCTTTTTGACCTTTGTTTCCGTTTTTGTCATCTTTAAGTTCCGTGACCTCATGGAGGGTCACATTTGTGTCTTAGGAGTGACTCCTATCTCTAGAGACCTTGGTTTACCTTTAGCTTCCGCATTTCGGATCCGTTATCGGATCACTTTCGGTTCATCACTGACACACTGAGTTGAAAAACTTGGGCCGTCACAAGTGGTATCAGAGCTCTTAGGTTTGAACACCTTAGGATAACGGGTTTTGGGTGCATATCATGCTTTTGTTGATGTACTTTAATGCATTCACATGTTTTTGATAACATGTTTTAACTTTATAATATGTTTAGGTGTTTCGTGATAAAATGCTTAGTAGTATGACATGTCTTTATGCTTATATGCCTATGTGGTTAAGAGCACCTTGGTTTGACATGTATGCTTATCTACTTAAGTGCTTAATTGTTTAAAAGCTTTTGTTAATTGCTTTAGCATGACAGTATGTTGCATATCTCGTCTTGCTTCATGTCTTGTGCATTCATAGTGTGAATTGCACTTGGTCATAATAACTTGAGTTATTGTTGACCTCATTTCTTTCGTGCGTTTAGCATCATGGTTGTCACGCGTGGAGAGTCTTCGCGTCAGGGCACTAAGGAGCAGGTGGCTGACACCGAGTTTACACGGGGTCCGAGGAGGCCCAGGATTCCAGTTTGTGGCATGGATGCTAATCCGCCACAGGCACCAACTTATGAGGAGCGAGTGGCTCAGGGAATCAATCAGGGGATTGCTGGATCTCTACAGGAGTTGATACGCAGGCAGGTGGTAGGGGTATAGATTCCAGCATCGGCACCGGCACCGATAGTCAATGAGGCACTGGAGTACTTTATGCGACTACAGAGGGTCAAGATTGATCCATTTGCAGGTAGTTCAGATCCACTAGTCTCAGAAGCTTGGTTGGACCTTATGGTTCGCAAGTTTGACAGTATGGCGGTACCCACGGACAGGTTGAGGATTTCCTTGACTGTTTCCTTGTTCATGAGGGATGCAGATATCTGGTGGAGGTCT
The DNA here is from genome assembly GCF_030987335.1 of Cornus florida. Lineage (NCBI taxonomy): Eukaryota > Viridiplantae > Streptophyta > Magnoliopsida > Cornales > Cornaceae > Cornus > Cornus florida. Next base: position 39,884,401 of record NW_026775571.1, on the reverse strand, counting down.
ATGACCAATGTCTATAATGTTAAGTTGATGACTTGGAATAAGTTCAGGGGTTCGTTCTTCGAGCGCTTCTTTCCTAGGGCTATGAGGCGGGAGATGAGGACACAGTTCACAGGTCTTTAGGGTAATGAAGTTTGAAGATGGACTACATCTTGACATTAGGCCACGGGTCCCCATTCTTGATTTGAGGACCTACAGGGAGGTGGTTCAGAGGGCTATACTGGCTGAGGCAGAGGAACGGGATCAGTTATGGATCAGAGGTTCACACAAGCAGCCTCGCAAAGATAATCCATCATCTTCCGGGAGTCAGTGGAAGAAGGCCAGGGTAGGGAACAATACTCGTTCACAGGGGGCATCACAGCAGAATCGTTCTGCACCCACAGTTCCTGTATCTACGGAATCAGCTCAGGAAGTGGTTTGTTACCATTGTCAGCGGCCAGGGCACATCAAGCCTCGCTGCCCACAGCTTCATCCACTGGCCAGTCAGACTTTAATTTCTATGAAGACAGGGCAGGGAGCTTGCTTCTATTGCAAGAAACCAGGTCATTTCAAGAAGGATTGTCCAAGATTATTGAATAAGCCACGTAGTGGCACAGATTCACAGATGGTACCGGCACAGTCTGTAGGGGTTTAGTTTGGTTTCAGAGTTCCTCAGGCACCACAGTTAGTGGCGTCGATTGGCACTTATCCAGCCAGGGGTTCTACACCTACTGTTTCTACACATCAATCAGGCTATCATGGTAGTTCACAGCAGGGCTCAGGGACTCAAGGATGAGCCTATACTCTTCCACAGGCGGATGCTTCTACAAGCACCGTTTCAGTTCGAGGTATCTTTTCGGTTTTCAGTTCTTGGGCACGAGTTCTTGTTGACACGGGTGCATCGCATTCTTTCATTTCTGCATCATTTGCACATTCATTGGGTCTGGAGGTCACACCTCGAGACAGTTTTCTCTGTGTTGACACACCAGTAGAAGGTCCAGTGTCTTTGGATCGTGTTTGTCGAGGTTGTGTTATTGAGATAGCTAGACGGACTTTGGAGTTCGATTTCATTGTTCTCGACATGATGGGTTTTGATGTCATTCTTGGGATGGATTGGTTGTTATTCTTTCGGGCTGCGATCGATTGCTTCCGCGGGAGGGTGAGCATTTGTACTCCCAAGGGAGATTGTTTCCATTTTGTGGGAGATCGGAATGATTCCCACCCGGCTATGGTTTTCAGCATTGGTGACTGGAGTCGCCACAGATCCTACTTGGCTAGTTTAGTAGTTGACGAGGATAGCAGTTTGGGCTGTGTTTTTTCGGCAGTTATTGAGGATTTTGTTGATGTCTTTCCAGAGGAGCTAATGAAGTTAGCTCCTTTAAGGGAAGTGGTTTTTGCCATTGATGTCATTCCCGGCACGGCACCCATCTCTGTGGCACCGTACCGCATGGCACCCGCAGAGCTTGATGAATTGAAAGGTCAGCTAGATGATTTGAAAGCTAAGGGCTTTATTAGTCCTAGTACTTCACCATGGGGAGCACCAGTTCTTTTTGTGAAGAAGAAGGGTGGGTCTTTGAGACTTTGCATCGATTATCGCAAGTTGAATCAAGCTACGATCAAGAACATATATCATTTGCCTAGGATTGATGACTTGTTTGATCAGTTGAAGGGAGCGACATGCTTTTCGAAGATTGATTTGAGATCAGGTTACTATCAGTTAAGGGTTAAGGATGAGGATATATCTAAAACCGCTTTTCCTACACTGTATGGCCATTATGAGTTTCTGGTGATGCCATTTGGTTTGACCAATGCTCCAGCAACTTTTATGGATTTGATGAACCATGTATTCAGTGACTATCTTGACAAATTTGTGGTGGTATTCATTAATGACATTCTCGTGTACTCAGCTTCGAGAGAGGAGCATGAGTATCATCTGAGAGCAGTTTTACAGATCCTTAGGGATAACCAATTGTATGCCAAGTTCAAGAAATGCAAATTTTGGCTACCAGAGGTGAAGTTCCTTGGACACGTTGTGTCAAGGGGTGGTGTTGCAGTGGATCCGTCGAAGATTGAGTCTGTGATGGATTGGGACCGTCCGAAGACAGTGTTTGAGATTCGGAGCTTTCTTGGCCTAGTCGGCTATTACAGGAGATTTGTTTGGGATTTCTCTCGTTTAGCAGCACCAATGACTCGACTTACTCGCAAGGGGGTCAAGTTCATATGGAATGAGGCTTGTGATTTTACTTTTCAGGAGTTGAAGGTCAGGTTGACATCAGCTCCAGTTTTGATCATACCTGAACGTGGTTTAGGTTACGTAATTTATTGTGATGCTTCGTGAGAAGGTTTGGGTTGTGTTCTGATGCAGACTGAACGAGTGGTAGCTTATGGGTCTCAACAGTTAAAGACTCACGAGTTGAACTATCCGACACATGATTTGGAGTTGGTAGTAGTTATCTTTGCCCTTAAGGAGTGGAGACACTATTTGTATAGGGAGAAGTTCAAAGTTTTCTTCGATCACAAGAGTCTCAAATATCTCTTCTCTCAGAAGGATTTGAATTTGAGACAGCGTAGATGGGTTGAGTTCATGGAGGACTATGACTTTATGTTACAGTATCATCCGAGGAAAGCCAACGTAGTGGCTGATGCATTGAGTAGGAAGTCACGGGGTACTCTTGCTAGCATTTCCATTCACAAATGGAAGATGCTAGAAGAGCTTGCAGATCTTGGTTTGCAATTGTATAAGGATGTTTCACCGGCTATTTTGTTTAGCCTTGTGGCTCAACCGGCTCTTATTAGCAAAGTTATTGAGGCACAGCAGGAGGATGGGGAGATGAAGTCCATCCACGAGCAGATTTTAGGCGGCGGGAATGTAGAGGGTTGGACCTTGCATTCAGATAGTGGTCTCAGGTACAGAGGGAGGAGGTTTATCCCTTTGTCTTGTCGTGACGTTGTTCTTCGGGATTTTCACCATTCTCAACTCGCAGTTCATCCTGGTGGTACAAAAATGTATCACAATTTGCGGAGACAGTTTTGGTGGAAAGGTATGAAATGGGATGTTTCTCAGTTCGTGACTAAATGCCTTACTTATCAACAAGTGAAGGCAGAGCATCAGAGACCGGCAGGTTTGTTGCAACCACTACCAGTGGCAGAATGGAAGTGAGAGCACATCACTATGGATTTCGTGACGGGACTCTCGAGATCCAAGGCAGGGAATGATGCCGTTTGGGTCATTGTTGATAGATTGACTAAGACGGCTCACTTTTTACCTATGATAGTGATAAATGACACAGAGAGGCTTAGTGGACTGTATGTGGGGCAGATTGTCAGGCTTCATGGGGTTCCAGTATCCATTGTTTCGGATAGGGATCCCAGGTTCACATCTCACTTTTGGCAGAGTTTTCAAGAATCTCTTGACACAGGGCTTCATTTCAGCACAGCATTCCATCCTCAGACTGATGGTCAGTCAGAGCGTACCATTCTGATATTGGAGGATATGCTACGAGCTTGCATTTTGGATTTTGGGGGTAGTTAGGAAGACTACTTACACTTGGTTGAGTTTACCTACAACAACAGTTACCAGACCAGTATAGGCATGGCACCTTTTGAGGCGTTATATGGCAGACCTTACAGATCTCCAATTTGTTGGACCAAGGTAGGTGATACAGTCGCCTTAGGTCCCGATATTGTCTTTGAGACCACAGAAAAGATCAAGTTGATTCGGCAGCAGTTGGCTACAGCTCAGAGCAGGCAAAAGAGTTATGCTGATAAGAGAAGGATATCCTTGTCTTTTGAGGTAGGGGACCACGTCTTTCTCAAGATTTCTCCACGAAAGGGACTTCTGAGATTTAGACAGACAGGCAAGTTGTCTCCTAGGTTCATTGGACCATTTCAGATTTTGGAGCGCATCGGTGAAGTTGCTTATCGTTTGGCATTACCGCCAGACCTGGATAGGGTTCACGACGTCTTTCATGTATCTATGTTGAGGAAGTACGAACCGGATCCATCGCATGTTTTACGGTGGACAGATGTTATTGTTGATGAGGACGTGACCTACGAGGAGGGTCCGGTCCAGATTCTTGATTCCCGGGAGCAGGTTTTGCGAAGCAAGACCATTCCATTGGTTAAGGTCTTGTGGAGACATCACGGCATTGAGGAGGCTACGTGGGAGCTCGAACAGGAGGTTCGCTCTCGGTATCCCCATTTGTTCTCTCTTTCAGGTACGACTCGATTTTAGGGACGAAATCCTTTTAAGGAGGGTAGGTTGTAATAACCCGGTCTTTTTACCCCTTTTCCATTTTCGGCGATTTTCTTTTTTTGTCTTTTTCCTATTTTGTCTTTTCCTTATTCCGTCTTTTTGTCGTTTTTCATTTTTCCTTGCATAACCTCATTTGTTGTGCTCGGATTTGTTTCCAATTTTGCTTGCATTCATGATAATTGATTTCCATGACGTTGGTATTTTTACTTTTCTTGAAAACCATGCTAGATTAGTACTTTTCTTGTAAAGTGCATGAATGCATACTTTAGTATAATTATTTATAACTTTTGGGATTTTAGTGTAATTATGTAAAATAATTATTTTTCGTTTTGGGGACCGTTTTGTAATTTATTTTGGAAGATATTTTTAAAAAGGACCATTTTACAATTTTTGGAAAGTATGACAAGTGTCACACTCTCATGGAGCCATTTGTTGGCATTTAGGTGAAGAGACTTGGCACCATAACTTCTTAACATTTGGTGGGTGGAGATTCATCCATGTGTTGGCCTTCGATTAGTGCACATGTAGCCTTTGATTTGTGACAAGTGTGGGTCTAGGATTAAGTCTTGGAAGGGGCATTGGATTAGTGACAAGTGTAGGTTCACCATTTAGTCTTGCATTGTGTGTGTATGAGAGGTAGTGCAAAAGCACATAGTGAGTGGAGGATTTCTACCCCTTCCACTCACCATTTTACACTTTACCTTCTTCATTTCATTATCTCTCTTGAACCCTAGCAAATCCACCATTGGAGGAAAGCTTAGTTCATAGCTTCTCCCTTCAATTTGGTTCACTTCCTTTCACCTTAGAGTAAAAATCTTGGGAGAGAAAAGATTTCTCTCACTCTCCTCTTCAATAACCCTAAACTTGTTTTACATTTAGAGTTTGGTTGCTTGGATTATAGAGATTCAATTCTCTATTGAGGTAGGGGTGGTAGTATGTTTATATTCTAAGTGTTTTATAGTCCTTGTGATTTAATATATATTGTGTACATGCTTTTGATAAGATAGTATTGCATATTATAGGAAACCCTCACTTCTTGACTTAGGGTTTATTGATTTAAGCATGTATGATATGTGTAAACCATGTGTAGGAGGATTATATAATTTAATAGCATGCTAAATTCTAGAAATTTCGCATGTGTTAGTGATGTGGGACACTTGTAGAATTATTGATGTTATATGCAATTTCTATTGATATGAATTGCTATATTTGTTGTTACAATAATTCTATGCCCTTGTGAATTACTAATTGTAATTATTTAGGAGCTTATTGTTATGATGTTGATAATTAGTATATAGAGCTTATTTTTGAGGCATGACTTGAATTGATAAATTTGTGATATTGTATTGTGCATAATATCATGATGTGAATTTGTCATTTGTCATGCCATTCTAGATATGGAACCCTAAGACATGGTTTGTGTAGTTTCAAAATACTTGTGCATGGAAGGTGGTTTGTATGCCTTATTATATATATATAAGTTTTGAACTTGATATATATTTTAGAATCTCTTGGGACATTGTTATATGTGACATGGCTAAAGTTTGGCTTTAGTGCGGGAGGTATGAGTTCTCCCCAATTGAGATAGTGGGCACTGGGGTGGTCTTCCTAGTGGGTTAATGCCCGGAATAACCGTATTGATCTTGGTAAAGTCCGAGACGTGATGTCCAAGTCTTCCATTACTTGTTTTCGCATTAAATTTCAAGTTGACAACCAATGCTTAATTGTAGCTTGAAGTTCTTGTTATTGGCGAGTTGATGTTGTTAAGAACATTGATATTGATTTGTATTGCTAAAGAATCATTTAAGTTAGTTTAAGATGATCCCTTAGAACACCTCGAACATAGACGTTAAGTGGAATGATCCCTTGTATTCGTCTATATTGATCTTGCAATGATATTGAAACTTTAGGGTATACGCATATGCTTCTCCAATGAGTAACTTAATTACTCACCCTAGTGGTTTGGGTTATTTTTCAAGTAAGGAGACCATGTTCATGGATGCTCATCATCCTTAGAAGCTTTTGAGCTATTTAAAGCATTTTTTTATATTAACATGCAAATGTTTACATTGACTTGACTTTTGATATCATATTCTGAATGCCATGGATGTATGGTACTTTTGGAGCTTTAGTAGCTTTCTAGATATGTAATAACACTTAAATATTTGTTTTTGACATTTTAAGTATGTATGTAAAGAGGCCAAGGGTCAAGCATGTCTATTTTTGTAGTTTGACACTTTTTGTATCAAAGTTTTGCTTTAAACGTCTTTTAATCAAAATTTGAGGTTTGAGAGGTCAAAATCTTGCAAATGTTGTGTATGAGGCCATGGGCCATTAAATTGCATTCAAGGATCCATATCAAGGATGTTAGTATGTTCACATTCTCAAAACTTCATGAAAAATCAGTTCTATACATGCATTATGAACCAATTCATGAAGGGATTCAAGTTGAGTTTAGACCTTAGCACCTTAGGCTCATATTAGGGAATTTTTACATGGGGCTGGAGAAACATTTCATGAGGCATGGGAACACTTTAATGAATTGCTTAAGAAATGTCCACATCATGACATTCCCAAATGGCAATTAGTTCAATATTTCTTTGAGAGCTTATCAGATAATTACAAGGGCATGGTTGACACTTCCATGGGTGGCTCTTACATTGATAGGCATGAAAATGACGTGTGGCGTCTTTATGAGAGCATGAGTGCAATTCTTTGCATCATACTTTATCTTCGAAGAACGGTAGAAAGTCTAGTGGTAGGAAGAGTGTTGGCTTACATCAAGTCGACCACTCCAATGAAATTGCCGCCGAAATGAAATCATTATCTCAAAGGTTTGATCAATTTTTGATTAACCAAAACTCGGTGAATCAAGTATCTTCCTTCCCTAACCATTCTCATCATGCATCTAATGAGACATGTATGACTTGTTCAAGTGTTTTACATTCTACTTCCAATTGTCCCCATGGACATGTACAAAGTGAGCATCATGAACAAACAAATGTTGTTTTTGCTAATCAAGGGAACAATCCTTATGGCAATCACTACAATCCTAGTTGGAGGAATCACCCGAATTTCTCTTGGAAAAACCAATGGGAGGGCTCAAACCCTTCCCAATGTGGTTTTCAAGGAAAGTACATTCCACCTCCACTACAAAGCCAAGGTTCCCAAGGTTTTAGATCATCATACCAATCACAAGGAAACCAATTCTCTAATTCTCATTTTCCTAATCAACCATCATATTTTCAAGGAAATGTTAGAAGTCCCGCTTTTGAAGAGAAAGTTTTGACCGCTTTAGGCACTTTAGAGGCAAACATACAATTACTTCATTCTCACTCTCAATCTATTGCTAAGCTAAAAACCCAAGTAGGGCAAATAGCTAGTACTTTGAATGCTAGAGAGAAAGGGAAAATGCCTCTGAATACCCCACGAAAGTAACAATGTGTTGTGGAGACTCATTCTTCATCGGAAGGTCACACAATAGAGCATGTCAACACGGTGACTACCTTGAGAAGTGGAAAGATTTTGGACAACCAAGTGGGTATGTCTAATGAAGAGAGTGAACCAGTGCAACCAAAAGTTGACACCCGTCCTGTTTCATATCATATTCCTCCTTCATTGCATGTGCATGACCATACAAATGAGAATGTGTTAAAAAGTGATTTGAAAAGTGATTTTGAAAAGAAAGATTTGCAAAATGATTCAAAAACTTCTTGTGTTGAAGTGACTTCAAAGAAAATTTCTGAAAAGGTTTTTCAACCAAAAGCTCAATTTCCGGATGCCTTAAAAGGATCCATTTCAAATGACAAGCAAAAGGCCAAAATAAATGAAATCATGGACATGTTTAGGCAAGTGAAAGTTAATCTTCCACTTTTGGATGCAATCAAGCAAATTCCGACTTATGCCAAGTTCTTAAAAAACTTGTGCACCCAAAAGAGGAAGAACAAAAGCCAAGCACCTAGAAAAGTGGTCTTAACCGAGCAAGTAAGCTCAATTTTGTAGCATAACACTCTTCCAAAGTTTAAGGACCCCAGTTCACCTACTACTTCATGCATCATTGGTGATCATATCATTAATCGGGCTCTTCTTGACTTAGGAGCAAGTGTTAATCTTCTTCTATACTCAGTATATGTCAAATTAGGCTTAGGAGACTTGAAACTGACGTCGGTAGTTTTACAACTTGCCGACCGATCAATCAAAAAGCCTAGGGGTATCGTTGAGGACGTATTGATTAAAATTGATAAATTCTTCTTTCCCATTGATTTCGTTGTCATTGACACAGAATTGGTCCCAAATCCTAAGCGCCAAATTCCCGTCATCCTTGGCCGTCCTTTCTTGGCAACCGCGAATGCCAACATTAATTGTAGGACAGGGATAATGAAGATTTCATTTGGCCACATGAAGGTAAAGTTGAATATTTTTAATCCAACCCCCAATTCATTTGACAAGTATGAAGAGATTAATATTGTAGAGAAATGTCATGACCTTAAATGTGAAGGAATTGAGTTTTTGTGTGAGACCAAAGTTTCAAAATGTCTATCTTCAAACTTGAAACCAAAGAAAGTTGTCTCAAAATCTTATTTTGAAAAGACATGAAAGCCCAAAGATTGTCTTGACCAAGGACCGAAAACGTCTTTTGAGCTTAATCCAACAAATTCCATAAAGAACCATTTATTGGGTGGAGTTCAAAGCACTTATCACCCCCATTGAGGTGGGGATGCACTATAAGATGTTTGATCCAGGCTAAAAGGGCCCAACGTCTTGCTAGAGATGTTAAAGACTAACAAGACATTTCGTAGGGTGTCAAAACCCTATTCCTCCCTCATTTCTATCTTTAATTTCATTTCTTGCGTAGTCTAGATATTGGCTTTGGGTTCATATGCATTGCTAGGAACTGTGATTAGGATTGCATGCACTTTTATGTTGAAATTGAGCATTTTTCATAAGTTCGATCGATCTCAAAATGAGTTCACCGATCGAACTTCCCACCTGCATCAAACCTGCATCCAAATCACTCTCTGTCCAATGGTTCGAACAAAACCTGCATATTTCAACTCTCTGTCCCATCGTTCGAACTTGTTCCTAGATCGATCTAAACTTCTTCGATCGATCCAACTTCATCTTGGATCAATCTACAGTTCCAACACTTAGAAAAATTCTAAACCTACATCCACCTGCATCCAAAAGCCTCTCTGTCTCATCGATCGAACATTTCTTCAATTCTATGCATTTTCGATCGATCGAAGATATTCTGTGATCGATCTTGGGGAGACCAATCTTTGTTCTTTGTTTTTCAATTTTGACTTTGTTTTAAATTTCAAAAATTTTGAAAAAAATATATTTTATTACTTTTATTGTCATTTTTATTTTCCAAAAAATATATATTTTATAATTTAATTTTTATTGTCATTTTTATTTTTATTTTCTAAAAAAAAAAATCACAAAAATACTTTATCACTTAAGAGGAGAGATCGATGTCAGTTCGATCGATCTGAGGATCCAGTTCGATTGATCAAACTGGCAAGGGAATGTTTTTAAAATCGATTCAGGGTCATTCGATTGATTCAACTTGAATCGATCTCAGACCTTCGTTTCCCCTTCGCCACTGCACCCCAACTCTTCCCCATCTTCGGCGAGACTTCGGCGAGCAACCTAGGCGTCGAATCACTCTCTCTCCTCTCGGATCTTGACTCACATTTCACCCCCCTTCGCATCTCCACTTCTCTCTTCACTCCGGTAAGATCCGAACCTCCCTTTTGTGATTTCAAGCTTCAATTTGTTCCACACATGTTCTAAATCCTAGATCTAAGCTATTTTGATGCTGAAAATCTCCATTGATGAAGTTTGAAGCTCTTTGTATATATATGTATATATAGTTGTTTATATTTTGTGATTTGTTTCGATTTTTGGGAGTATGGACCTCATAAAGTGATTAGGAATGATGCTTTGTTGTGTTGATGGACCTACGACCATGTTCGTGAAGGCCCTGTGCCATCCACGTCACAGATCTGTGACTTTTTGAATTTCACTTCACAGTTCGATCGATCGAACTTTTTATTCGATCGATCTGTAACAGATCGTTCTCACTTATTCTTGATCGATCGAACTTGCATCGATCTCACATTTTTGTGATCGATCGAACTTCACAGGTTTGTTTCACACACCATCTCTTGTGTTTCATGCCATCTCATACATGCCCAATGCCTGTGTTTTCCACATTGGACACATTTCATACTTATACTGTCTAGCATGTTTCACATCATATCAGTTTATACATGATTCTATAAACTGTGTCTTATTTCTTTATATTGGCACTAACTTCCTTTGCAAGTTTTTCCTTTTATTTTGCAGACCATGGCTAGGGTCAAGACTATAGCCCGCGGACACTATCACCGCAGGGGCTGGCCGAGTTTGGACGACGAGGTGGGTCCATCTCATGCCCAGGAGCCCACTCCACCTCAATCTCCAGTTGATAGCCACCTACAGTCTTCAGACGGAGCATCTCCTTCACATGGTGACGCTGAGGCCGAGCACATACCATCTCCACCACCACCGCCAGCTCAGCCAGCCCAGGAGTTAGACCAGCCATTACATAGATGACGATGGTCGTTCTTATACGCCAAAATAATGTAGTGAATGTGTGGTTCAAGAAAATTCTTTTAGGTCAAATTTAAATTTATAAAAACCACTACCAACACTACTACTAACGTAGCAAGAGTGAGTAGGGATCGTCCCAAGGGATTATACGTGTTGGAATTTAACTTTGACTCTAATGTATCACAAGATTGCAAAGAGAGAGATTGGTTTGATTAAACTAAGGTGCAATGAAATTAAAATGCAAGTAAAGTAAACTAGTTAGAGATAGGGTTTTAAGAGATATGAAGAGATGTCTTAGGATGTTGGAATCACCACTAAGCTCATATAATTAACCACTTGCTTTCCATTAATGGGGAATACATTGTTGTAAACAAAATGCGACTACCAATTGCAATATTAAGCATGGACCATCTAATTTATGTATGAATTGTCTACCTAAACTAAGTGTAGCACAACCCATCAATTTTAAGCATGACCCATCTAAGTAGCAACAATTGTAGCACACATCAATCTAGAGAATCATGGAATTTGCAATAATAAGCCATGAAATATCTAAACAAGCATAGATTGTCTACCTACCTACAAGCATGAATTAAATTGTAGAACAACCTATCAAGCATAAGTATAAACCATCAAATTAATTGACAAACCCATTCAATGAAAACCCATACTTAGGCATCACTAGATTTTCAATCAACCACACATAGACTTGCAATTAATATAGAAAAACTAGTGTAGAGATCAATTCCCAAATAGTCACACATAAGACAACATGTAATTACAAAGAGAATCAATAGGAAGAATTAAATCATATGAATCATGTGAGACATAATTCCTAATTTAATCACACATAGACATGTAAATAAACTAGAGAATTAATAGGAAGAATTAAACCATAGAAATCATAGAAATGGACCAAGATTCATTAAATTCACAAGGCTAGAGCACTAATCACAACAATATATATATAAATCCCCAAAAATAGAAATACAAGGGTTTAGATTACACAAGACTTAGGGCTCATCCAAGCCCTAAGTGTACATCTAGCCAATCATAGAGGAGGTAGATGTGGTCATGGAATCAAGCTCCAAACATGGCTCCATCTTTTTCTTCCTCTTCTTCTTCTTCTTCTTTGAAGCTCTAGAGATGGAGAGAGAGTGGAGCTAGAGATGTGTTCCTGAGATGTGCCTCCACTTCCCTCTTTTCTTCTAACCCTAATCTCTAACATTTCTAGAGAGAAAAATAAAAATTACAATGTAAAAATAAAAAGATAAAAAGCTTCTTTACAAATGGGTCACTTCCCTTTATATAGAAGGTCCTTTTCTTAGTCACTAAGTCAGGAATATAGCCCCAAAAATATCTAATCCCGTACTATGGGGTAGGTGGACTTTTGGGCGCGCACGGGAATAAGACAGCTCGTTGCCAGCAAATGTTCGATCGATCCAACTTTGATTTTCGATCGATCCAACTTTGATCAATCTGAGAAAAGTTCGATCGATCTCACTTTTTTTGCGATCGATCTTAGAAAGTTAGATCAATCCAACTTGGCAGATTTTCAGTATCAGCCTCTTTTTCCTCCAAATTAGCCTCATTTTGCTTCGGATCATCACTAAGACTTAGTCTGACTCCAAAAAGGCCTTAAGAAACCATTTTTAGCCCATTTTAACATTATTGACCTGAAATAGACAAAAACACAAATAAGTACTCAACTAAGAAAATAAGATAGATAAAGGTCCTAAAACACTTAAGCTTAAGGGGTTTAAATGCGCACTTTTCAGCGCTCATCAGTAGATACTCACGCCTTCGAGTGGCGTATGAGTCGGTCTTTGACACAGACTTCTTTTCCCGATCGGTACTTACCCGGTCAGCATATGATGATATCTTCAGACGGGGCATCTCAGCCATACTAGCCCCTGTCTCATACCCAGTGTACCCGAGGTTGGTCCAGATGTTCTACCAGAACCTCTGGCCTATCCCGAGTAACCTGGAGGAGCTACGGACCACCATTGATGGCTACCCGATCCGCATCACTGTGGACACATTGTCCAGATCTTGCCAGTGTCCACACGTCTGCCCTCCAGAGTTACAGGACACTTATCCCACTCTCTACTGGCCCACTTATGCAGACATGGCCGTTTTACTCACAGGTCACTATGCCGGTGGCGAAACCTATGCCACTCGGACCTATCTTCCAAATGACCTGTGATTTTTCAACTTTGTCCTGTTCTATAACATCTTCATGGCCGGCCATAAGACACAGAGGCGCGGCGACTATTTGACAGCTCTGTACGCATTCTATACAGGGCATTGGCTATCTATTCTAGCGCTCATCTGGAGCGTCATAATGAAGTTGTATGTCGACCACATCAGCAAGGCCAAACCCAAAAGGGCTAAGTATCTTCCATTTGGCCATCTCATCACCCAGATTCTACGAGACCAGCGCTATCCCTTCCAGCCATGGGAGCAGACTGAGTCTAGGGCCTGTTCCTTCAAGAAAAAGGAGTGGGATAAGAGCTACAATGCTCTTATCAAGAGCCTGAGGGACGATGCTATCGAGGCAGCTGAGGATTTAGAGGCAGAAGAGCAGGCGGCAGCAGCAGCAGGCCCGGCAGCGGACGATATACCAGTCGATCCAGCTGCCGTACATATGGACATCAATATAGAGCAGCCTGCAGAGGACGTAGAGTAGCATTCTCCAGTTGGGTCACCCATTCATGATAAGGAGCAAGCTCAGGATCATCATTCTCCCGATCCAGCCACACCTAAGGCTCCAGCACAGACACCTGGCTTTGGAAAGTGACTCCAGGCTTTGGAGGATGCTGTAGTATCTATCTGCGCCGACACGGTCTCTCTCCGAGAGGATGTTGTCTCCGTTAGAGCTGATATTTCTTCCATTCGTACGGATGTCATGACCGCATTTAGAGATCTATCTAGAGACATCCGCGGAGCGCGACCTGCCCGTCCTACCTCTTCTTCTTGATCTCTCTATCCATTTCCTCCTGTCATCTTATATATATGTCATCTTCGCATATTTTTGATACTGTTACACTATTTTTGCAGCCGTGTCTGTGACTTCAGTGAGAGAGAGTACTGTCCAAAATTTTCAGGACCACCCTTTACCTCTCTCTATTTTTCAGTTGCTATCCCATTTATACTTGCATGACCACTATGCACTGTTATTATCCATTTTGTTATTTGATGAGTTTATCCAAGTACCAAATTCTAGGATCACAGTTAATCCCAAGTTTGGGGGGCTATGCCACCCACTTTGGATACTTGTATCTCAGCCATTCTTTGCCTTACTTACACTGGTATACTCTTTCCTTTTGTTCTCTTTGCACATTGAGGACATTGTGCCATTTAAGTTTGGGGGTAATGGTGTTTTGCAGTATTTATTTTTAAATTCAAAATTTTGAGCATGACTTGTATATTTGAGAGATTTTCTATGATTGGTCCATGCTAGCTATGATTTTGATCTTTTGAGGATTATATTGCTTAAAATTTAAAAATTGCATAACTTGAGAGTCCAATACTCCTTGTATGCCTTGTGGATGCCATTTATGAGTAAATTTTTCGAAAAATTGATATCTTGCTTACACTTGTGGTCCACATCATCTTGATTTTGTGATTATTTTGATATTCACTCTAGGATTCTACACTAGCACAGGCGCACACTAGCATTCATTTGTGGGGTACATGCTTTGTTGATTATTGAATTGATTATATCCCAATTGGGCTAGTAGTGCATTGAAAGCTTTCATTCTTGATAAAGGTGGATAACAACCCATTTTCACTGAGTAGCCGGGATTCTAGCCTCATCAAGCATTGAACTTCTCGCGCCGAAAGGTGGAGGGCCCAAACTCTAGGTCAATAATTGAATTTAAATAAATAAATAAATAAGCAATAAAAAATGAGGACTTCCCCCAAAAGGTGAGAAGTGGGAAATGATTAGATGGAGATTGTTTTGATTTGTAGCCTAGTTGATTTGAGGTGTTTGAATACCTAGTGCCCTAAAGCCGTCTAGTTTGGGAGTCATTGACCTAACGCTCGATCTCATGGATCGCTAGAAAGCTTAATAAATCTACACATTGCATCATGCTTCCATCTTTAATCCTAAAAAAAAAAAAAATAAATAAAAATAAATAAATAAATAAATAAAAAAATCGAGTGAAAAGAATAAGCCCACCTAGAATAATAAAGTTTTAATAAAAGGTCCACTTTTTGTCTTGATGATCGGTACTAGATTTGTGTGCTAGTTTGAGGGTAAGGATGTGATTAATTCTTTAGTTGGCTAAGATAGCAACATATTTGATGCCGGTCCACTCAAAAAGGATTCTAGAGTTGTTTTGATTTACATGAACATTTTCTTGATGTGTGGAGGACCATACTTGCTTGCTTGATGTTGAGATTTTGGGAGATTGCTTGAAAAGGGTTGAAAAATTGCATACTTGAGGTAGTTTTTTCCCAATGCTTGTTTGCAATATTGGTGCTTCTTTTGTGAGAATGAGCTTAATGTTTGTGGGTATCATTTCTGGAAACCCTCACGAGACTTTACTCGTCCACTAGGGGTAACCTAGGGGTTTAAAAGGTTTGTTGCATATGCTAAATGCAATCGTATTCCCTACGAAAATGGCGTTATCCATTTATTGCTTTCTAGTTCATAGTTAATTAATTGTTCATTTCATTCCTTTACTTCGTAGTTTATTGCTAGGGACTAGCAATATTTTAAGTTTGGGGGTGTGATGAGCGCTGAAAAGTGCGTATTTAAACCTCTTAAGCTTAAGTATTCTAGACCCTTTATCTATCTTATTTTCCCATTTTGTATTGATTTCGTGTTATTTCCACTTTCAGGTACTTATCCCCAAAATAAGCTAACTTAGCCAAATAAGAGCATAATTGAAGCAATTCTGGAATGAATCAAAGAAATGAGCAAAGTAAAGCAAAAGGAAGCAAAAGGTGAAATTTCAGCAACTTCGATCGATCTAAGGAAAGGTTCGATCAATCCAACTTTCATCAATCTCAGCACTCCAAGATAAATCCAGGCCATGATGCCATCTTCAGAGATCCCAAAAGTTCGATCGATCCAACATCATTCTCTGATCGATCGAACTTTCTTGTCCTTCTCCACATGCTAGATCTTATCCAGCTGTACCACCCTACCATCCATTTTTGTCCTTTTCCCAAAAATATCTTTAAAATATCTTAGATTTGTTTTTATCCAAAAAGGCGCCGCTATTGAGGATCGATCCAACTTCAATTCGATAGATCTCAGCTATGTTCGATCGATCTCACCTTAAGTTCGATCGATCGAACTTCCCAAATCCCGAGAAAAATCCAAATTCCAACTTATTAAAAGTTGTCTCATATCCAATCATTAAAGGATTATTGGTGTATGAGCCTAGCTCATTTGGGATGATTTTTGACCTACCTATATAAGGAATATGAGCCATTTTTACACATATACACATACTTAGAGAAGATAATATTTTGTGAGGAAGCAAAGGAGAAGAGGAGGCTAGAAACACCATTGGAGACTCTTCAGCAACCAAGGAGCAGATTTCTTCCATGGAGATTGCCCTTGAGGGTTGGAGGACATCATCCATGAGTGGCTAGACATCCTCTTGGGGCTAGAGTTAGCCCTAAACATGCTTTCTACTTCTTAATTTATGTATTTTTGAGGGGATTTGTGTTGTGATTCATGTCTTAACACTTTTATATGTATAGATCTTGTTTATTTAATGATTTATGTGATTTAATGTTTCCAATTGATCATTTCATTCTATCCATATGTCTATGTATGCTAGAATAGATGTTCATGTGTTTGTCCTATTTCTTGTGTTATTGATGCATGTCTACGTGTATTGATATTATAGATCTAGATATTGTCAAGACATAGTGCTTAATGGCATGTTTTTGTGGTTTATTTGATGGTTCATACTCATTTCTTGATGGATTGTACCTCTCCCTTAGTTTAATTAGTTTAATTTCATGTCATTAGCTTAATTGTAGTGTAGTTGTTAAATGGGAGGACAATCCATGCTTGTTGTTGATGTTCCATACTTATGGAAGCAACTAACATATATTTCTAACCCTGTGATGTGTTTGGATTATGAGTTTAAAGAAAGGATTAATGGCTTAATTTGATATGTTGTGCTATCTACCATGTTGTTTAAACAATATATGCTTAATTTGTCATCCATGCTTATTGAAACAACCACACACACACACTTTGTTGCAATATATGTTCTTCCCCTCATTAATCATTCATTAAAGGTGTAGAAAAGCTATGCTTAGTGGTGATCTCTAAACCCCAAGATATCTTTCTCTCTTTTATTCTCCTTATTGCATTATTATTTACTTTAGTTTAATTTGCATCTAGTTTAATTCAACTAACCAACCACTATTTTGATCACTTGACCTACTAACCCTAATCTTGATTCCTCAACCTAGTACAACACCTCAATCCCTTGGAACGATCCTTTCTCACTCATACTACATAGTATAGGTGTTAAGCGGTTTATAAATTTAAATTATGGTGCCCACTTGACACTAATTTCCAAACTTAAAGTATTATGCATTGTTTTGTGCACACCCTCGGAGAGACACTAGATTGTCCCTCTACAGTCTAGTGCGCACATAGGGAGGTTACTCGTGAGCTAGTAACCCTAAAATAACTACGTTGTCGGTCTGATCCGGTGTGATGTCCGAGTATCCACCTTGTTTGATTTCATATTTTATTTCAAGTTGATAACTAGATGATGTTGTAACTTGTTGTTCCTTATTTGATTTTCTATTTTAAGTTTCAAGATGTTAACTTTGAGAAATCATGCTTTATGCGTTGCATTGGAAGTTCCAATGTTGGTTAAATTGCATCAATGTTATGATTTGTGTTTTATTATTCTAATGTAGCCTAAGATGATTCCTTAGACTCATTTGGAACATAGACGTTAGGTGGCATGAACCATTTTAATCGATTTCGCATTTTAGATTTCAAGTTGATAACTTTGAATATCTATATCTTATTGCGTTGTATAGTATGGTTCTATATTGGTTAATTGCATAACTATTGTAGTTTATGCTAGAAATGCTTTAAAGTAGCTTAGGATGATTCCTTAGTCTTATTTGTGACATAGACGTTAAGTAGCATGATCCCTTTTAATTATTTCACGTTAATGTGAAAACCTTGTAAAAAGTTAGGTATATGCATGCTCATTCCCTATGAGTAAACTTGTTTACTCACCCCAAAGTTACCGGGTTGTTTTTTAGGTAAAGAAACTTTTTTGTGGGATGCACAACACTCTTAGGCTTACTTGACTACTTGGAGTATTTTTGTTATATTAGAATATGCACTTGTTAGCATATCATGCTTCCTTTTGGTTTATTATGTCAAACATGTATTTATTATTCAAACTATATAATGTGCACTTAAGTGTACCTTTTGATACTCTTTGGATGTGTATGTAATGAGGCCAAGAGCTAAAGATACTTATATGACATGTATGTTAATTTAAATTCATAGTTGCTTATGGAATTTCATGAGATTTTTGGCGTTAATAGGTCATATTTTGTATATGATATGCTAGGAGGCCGTGAGCCATTGGAACACGTGTATTTAGGCAAATTATGTTTGCGTGCATGATCGTTGTTGAGCTTAGAGTCATATTTTACAAAATGAATACTCCGGATTTATTCTGACACTTCTACGCACAATCTGGTATATGGGAATTTTGGGGATTTCATTTAAATAATAAATTCTGGCCTTATATGGTCACTTAGAAAACGTGATTTTAGGAGGGGTTTTTTCTTCGTATTTTTCCGGAAAATGTTGTCTTGGTCCTGGAAATCCTGCGCAAAGTTCATTTTTCTGGTTTATGCCATTTTCTTTAGAACTTGAGATTTTAGTACTTGGTACTATTCATCGACTTTTTTTTTAAAAAAAAATGTGTTGACTGTTCCGAAACTTCTGGGGGTCTTGTAGGTGTATTTTAAGATTACATTTTCAATTTAGGCAATTTAAAAACCTCTCGAAGCCCCATTTCCTTTCCTTTGGCAGCAGCTCGGAAAGATTTTAACCCTCTTGACCTGATTTTCTTGGGGGCATTCTGGACATTCACAGCGCATTTTTTTTGTTTCCATCCGCAACGCCAGGTAGAAAACTTGATTGTAGGGGGGGTTTCTTCTTTGAGTTTTTCAAAAAAGGTCAGTTTTGATGCCCGTTTTCACTCTCGGTTGTAGTAGTAGTGGGCTAACAGCAACAGTAGCTGTCATGGCCCTCGTCGGGCCGCCGCGACATCGTTTTTGTTTTTGACCTTTCTCCCTTGTCCGGACTCCAAATCGAGTAAAAAAAATTTTGAACTTGACTGATTTTTTTTTTTTGTTTTTTTTTCTATCCAACGGTATGCTCAGTTACGCCTGGATATTTCTGAATAATTACCAATTTACCCTTTTTGCTTTATATGTCCATTTTTATTTGTTTTGCCGTTTCTCCTTCGTCCGGACTCCGAATCATGCAATTATTAAGTCCATCTTGATTAGTTTTTCATTATCTTTCCAGCGGTGTGCTCTGTAGCACCCGAATACATATTTTCATAAATGACCATTTTGACCTTAGGGCTATTTATGTCCGGTTTTCTTGCAATTTGCTTCCGCTACTTTCTTTTGAGTTCCATAACTTCATGGGAAGTCACATATGTATCTCAGGAATAATGTACATTCTAGGGACGTAATTTTCACGTAATGACTATTTTGCCCCTAGAGGCTTAATTGTCATATTTTAGATCTTTTGCTTCCACGTCAGTTCTCATTGAGTTCCACGACCTCATGGAAGGTCATCAAAGTGTCTTAGAGGCATGTTGTGACTTGGGAGACCGCTGTTTTATTTCTTGCTTCGCATCTGGATCCGTTATCGGGTCAATCTTCGGTTCATCACAGGATGTACTGGCTTGAAAAACCAGGGCCATCACAATACGAGTAGATTGAGTCCACTCCATATAGTTTGTCTCATCCAGCCTAACAATCGTAATACAAATAATCACTACTACCTCCAAATGATGGAGTCACACTAAAAGAAAACCCTGCTTCTTTTGAAGTCACCTCTGAGCGAAACATTTTATCAAACAGTTTCTAGGTATACACTCCTCAAAAATAGAACAACAAAAACTATGTAGAGAACCACATCTCTAACACATAAACAACTACAACGAGAAAGATTACCATCATCTGAGATACATAAAAAGTGACCACACAAACCCTAGAAAGCAACAAAGTTGACTATACCAGAATCGCGAATGACAAAGAAAAAGTCGTTGTTGTAGAACCACACGGACACAGGAAGGAAAAAAAAAAAAAAAAAAAAAAAAAAAAAAAAAAAAAAAAAAAAACCACTGATCGAGACTGAAATATATCAAAAATAGGTCAAAACTACTTTTTGCAAACATATCCCATCTTGGAATCTCTTCAAAACCCTTCACAACCATTAGGGTTTACATGAACTTACCCTAAGGTTTCAACTACATACCCTAGAGCTTTACAAACTATGCTCTGATACTATGTTGATTTTAAGAGAAAATCAAAACAAGAGTAAAGTACAAGAAGAAGAAGAATAAGAGGAAGAGTACTATGAGAGAAAAAGAGAGAGATAAGGAAAAGATAAAGAATGAAAAAAATTTCTTTCATCCTTCCACCACATTTTATTTATACTAAGAAGTTTTAGTAATAACACATAAGTACCCTACATTATATAAGTAATAACAAATAAGTCCCTCACAACAATAACCTCCCTACCCAAGAAATCAATTTATCATGGTTTCTGTTGATCCCTATGTGTCACTATTAAAGTTTGGTTTGCACTTTCAATGTTAAATATACTGTATGTCACACTCAAGGGGATTACAGTCATTACCTTAGCATGTCAGGCCATTACAAGGGTACTTCATTCACTACGTACATTATCAATTAAGAAGATACATTGTGCTACCAAGGTTAATAACAGGCTAATGAAGCTTAGTTTGCTGGTTTATCACTCATGGTTTAGTTCCATTCACTCTCAAGGGTACTTCAGTCTTTATACATGTGAGAGTGATCTTATTACACTTATTTAGGGTGCTACATTGCATCACAGATCTTTTATTCTGGTTGAAATGCATTCACACATGTAGCTATAGTATTCTGGTCTATGAGACGTGTCCATTTGAAGGGTATATTTGTAATCTCATTTGAATTTTCAAGGGTACTTCGGTCCAACTTGTCTTCTGTGTATGTATGGTATTCTTTGCATAAGGTATATTGCATCAGTTATTATTTTCCTTTACCTTAATAATGATTTCTCTAATAGTGCTGATATGCGGCAAACCAAGGGCATTTCTAGAAGTACATGTAAAATTCTACTAGTGAGAATGTGTAATGCTTCTACCACTAACCTTGAGAGAGATTGTGGTGACAACCTTGCACTTCTTTGTACCAAGTCAAACGGAAATAATTTCTGGTGTGTATGTATAATGTCCTGAATTTTTTTAGAATCTTATTTTATTTATTTTTTATACATCGTTTTACATGCCACGAAATAAATAAAAAAAATATATATATATACTATATATTCCTGGTCAATCAAAATATTTCATTTTTTACTAAATGAAATGTTTAGATTGGCGGGTATTTGGTTACTGCAATCGATGATATCCAATCACTTCTCACAGGTAAATGTGAAGGCGACTAATTGTGCCTGGATACACAAATCGTGTCAATGTCACATTTTTTTATCTAACATATATAAATACATCATAGTAATCATTATTGACCAGAACATTGCAATATTTCTTTAACAAATTTAACTCTCATCATATCAGTTATAGTAAAGTCCAGTGGAGGCTAGGTGTTAACTAAATAGGACTGCCTTGAGTCCAACATGGAAGGGAAGAACATGCTTAATTTAAGGAGTCTTTGGCTTCAAAATTTATTTAATTTGGACTTGAATGCAATTTTTTTTTTTTATTGGTAAGAAATACTTTCACACATACTTTTTGTCCCCACCCGACCTCGAATTAGGGATGAAACTTAAGTTGGAAAATTCAAACACAACCCGATTTCTTGCGAACTTAGACAATCATGAATCTTTATATGTACATCACTATCTCTAAAGTAAATATGTAGATCACTATCTCTGAAGTAATGTTAGGGCAGTAATGTTAGGGCATTGTCTAGTGGCTTTGTTTAGCTAAGAGTGTACCAAACATTACAAGTGACCATCAAAATTAAGAGTACTAGTTATGAATTTATAATCCAAGTATACCATATAATTTGCTCTGGGGAATAGCATGAACTTTGTAACCGGTTGCAGGAAGTTCTGTCTCTATTAAATAAATTATATCCACCTACCAAAAAAATATATATCTATGGAATAAATTGTCTGATTCAAGTAGATTCAAAAACTATATATAGATGGAAAAAAACCAGCAAAAAAGTTATCACTATTGAATAATTTCTCTCTTTTGGCTGGCCAAAAATATCCCAAAAAAAAGTTATAGTTGAATAAATTATCTGGTTGACAAAAAAAAAAAAAAAAAAAAAAAAAAAAAAAAAAAAAAAAAGAAAGGGGAAGTAAAAGTTCATAGTGTAAAGATTAGTTATTGCATAATAAAATAAGGAATGTTAGTTTAAGGACTTTTTTATCAATTTTTTTGAAAAAAAAAAAAAAAACAGGCACGGTGCACCCTTAAAAAAGATATTGCAAATATAGTCTCCCAAAACTAAAACATTTGACGCTAGCAAATAGGTAGCATTTTAATTAAAATATTTTACAATATATAATATCCAGATTTGACCAAACTAAAATAACAAGTTAGCAAATAGGTAGCATTTTAATTAAAATATTTGACGATATATAATATGCATATTTGACCAAACTAAAATATTTGACTATTAGCAAATAGGTTGCAATACGTACATGCATAGTTTACACATATAAATTAATGTACTCCGTAATAGATTAACGTAGAACAAGGTATCTTGAGAGCACTGTCACTTGTCATGCATTGAGCCAAATAACCAGCCTAGCTCAATATAAAATAGAACCCTATATTAGTATTCTTTTAATCTAAGAACAAGAATAACACGACGACACTGTTATATATATTTTCGAGCTGTTTGATTCAAATCTTTGTCGAGACCGTTAAGTACTGCTTTTAAAGAGAAGTCTATGGCGGCTTTTATTAAACAAATAGACATCTTTACTTCATCACAGCAACAAGCTATTTAAATACATAATATATGCTATATATAAAGATAGTTTTCCTTGTTTAAATGTGTTACTGCAATCTGAGTTGGTATTCCAAATTCATCACAAACACTCATGGAGAAAACATGCCTATTTCTTTTGCATGCTATGTACTTGTTAGTGCCTTATCTTGTGGCTTGTTTAGCTAAGACTGTACCCAACATGATCACTGATCAATCTTCTCTTCTTTCCTTGAAAGCCCATATCACTTTTGACCCTCATGGTGTCTTGGCCAACAACTGTTCCACATCGATCTACATCCGTTTGCAGTTGGGTTGGAGTCACTTGTGGCATTCGGCGCCAACGAGTGACATCCTTGGACCTTTCTAACATGGCTCTTGATGGTACCATTCCATCACAGCTGGGTAACCTCTCCTTTCTCGTTTCCCTCGACCTTAGTAACAACACTTTCACTGGTCATCTCCCTGATGAGTTAGTTCATCTGCGTCGATCGAAATTCGTGAATTTGTGGTTTAACAAATTTAGTGGACACCTTCCATCAGGACTAGGTGCCTTGGGTAGACTGCAACAATTAATTCTTGGTAACAACAGTTTTACAGGTACCATCCCACCTTCCCTCTTTAACATGTCGAAGCTAGAGACCTTGATCTTGTATTCCAATATTCTACAAGGAATGATTCCACAACATATTGGTAATCTTCGTAACTTGAAGATTTTGGACATACAGCATAACCAGCTTACAAGTTCTCTGCCACTCGCCATCTTCAACATTTCCTCACTGCAAGCTATTGCGTTTACAAACAATAGCATATCTGGTAGTCTTCCAATGGATGTGTCCCATCGTCTTTCAAATCTGCAGGGGCTTTATCTATCTTACAACGAGATAAATGGCAAAATTCCATCAAGTTTGATGTCATAGATTGGACCACACTTGGATATATCGATTGGGTCAAAGGAATATAAACACCTTAAGCTATATACATTGACCTTAGAAATAACTCAAATATCATTTTTCATATATTTATGATCAGTTTAGTGTGTACCAAAGTTTGGTCAAACATGTTAGAAATTAAACTTGATTATATGTTTTAAAGTGTTTGAAGGTTATCCGTGTTTTTTATTTGGTATTTAATTTTATGTTAATTAGAGTTTTTTATTGGAGTTAGTGAGAGGCATGAGAGTTACAACTAGTAATAGTCATTGTTAGTGGGAGTTGTACCAACTAATTGTTGTGTTAACGGGGTGTTAATTTTCATTTATATATAGTTGTTACATGTGTTTTGAAGCCTATATAATCTCAAGTATTTTTAGCTATTTTAATTAATCAAGTGAGATAAATTAATTTCCTCCATTTAATTCTCTTCCAAATATTGTATTGAGTATTGTGTGTGTATCTAGGTTACTATTTCCAACAAAGTAGTATCAGAGCTAATTTGTGTGAGAGAGAAAAGAAATGGCAAACAATTCAATTCCATTTCAAATTCCTCGATTCACCAAAGAAAACTATGAAAATTGGTGTATCCATATGAAGGCAATTTTGGGCGTAAGAGATGTGTGTGAAGTTGTTACCAAAGATTATGTTGAGCCACAAGATAAGGCAACTTTGTCTCAGGCCAAAAAAGATGTTTTACAAGTCATGAGAAAGAAGGACCAAAAGGCAGTGATGACCATCCATCAATGTTTGGATGATGGAATTATAAGTAACACGGTGCGGAAGCTGTTAGTTGATTAAGTTGTGATTAACTATCTAAATGACCTAGATGAGGTGATAAGGTCAACTTCACCCAATTTTTGTGATTGATTAATTTACCCACAAATATGACCAATTAAACATCCACAACCACGAAACTAAATACTGAAAAGTAAAGTAAAGTTAATGAGATGACACCAAGATTTTAGCAAGGAAACCAATTAGAAAACCTCAAGAATTTTTGCGCTATCCCTAGTGTAAATAATCCATTATGTATGACGCAAAATACACCAAACTTTGACTCAGGCTCACACCCCTTCACTCTACCAAGACTCAATTTGTTAAACGCCTGTAACGACCCAAACCCGGGAGTCCAGATCACTACACGGGTCCTTACCTTAACCCGAGGCCATATAAGGGTATTACGGTTATTTCCCATCAATATAGTGATTCTTAGAGTCCCCAAGGGCAAAGTAGTCATTTAGCATCGTCATATATGGCTTAGGGCTCAAAAAAGGTAAAACTGTTATCTATTAGGGTTATTCAATGGTTAGGAACATGTCCGGGGATAAATATGTAATATACTAGAGTATAGGGTCAAAATGCAAATACTAGACCATCTGTGCGCACACTTGGTAAGATCAACATTCCAGTGAAAACAACAAACTGTAAAGGTCATTTGTGCGCACACATAAGGGGAACTGTGCGTACACATAGAATTATATGTGCGCACAGATGCCCATCTGTGTGCACACATCAGAGGATCTATACACACGGATGGGAGATATGGCCAAAATCACCTATTGCCAGGCCCATCTAACCAATAGGATAGGGGCATCTGACCGGTCAGATGGTACACAGATCTGATCTGATCGTTCAGATCACTTCCCGAGCCTACTTTAATGCAATTATAAGGCAACCAATACGTAAATAAACACCCCGTAAACATCATTTAAACATACAACCATTACTTTGAAGCTTCAAAATAATATCCCTCATTCATCATTGACCATTAAATCTCCATTTAAACATTCGTCCATCCTTGAAATGATAAAATGAGATTCAAAGGAATAAGATTACATTACAAGGCCTCCGTGGCCACAAATACAACGGTTTCTCTTAAAATGGGCAAAGGAATAAGGTCATTACATGATGTCAAATACTTAAAAGACTGCCTTACAAAAAGATAGCAAGAATAATCGTCAAGCTATGTCGAAGCATATGGGGGCTCTTCATCCACCACATCCTTGCCACTTCCTAAAAATGTTAAATATAGGGTGAGCACAACGACTCAATAGAGATAGCCTAAAATACACCTCTTGTAATCCCGTGAATTATAACCAAAGCATAGGATAACAAGAGAAAAGGGTCATATAATGGGGAAATATAGCAATATCATAATCTAATTTCCATGCCTTACAAATAATGAAATGGAATGCCATGAAATGCACTCACCTTATTTCAAAAAACATTCTCGTTATAACACAACCCACATAGAAAATGTTAACATAAACCCTAGGCATCACGAAGAGAATTGACTGGCTATCCTTAACCTAAGGCGTCTCCTTAGCGTCATTTGGGGCCTAGGTAGTTCAACTACACACTTCCAAACTGTCTTGTGCCCCCTTCTAGATTGGTTAACCCCGGACCACAAGGCAACTTCATAGCGCCCGTTTTACAAAATCATTTTCAAAACATTTCAAAGCTTTCAAAATCAACTTTACAAAACCATTAGAAACCATTTAAAACATCATTTCCAACCCATAACCCAACCAATGTCCATGATATGCATGTTATACATCAACATTAACATCTCTCAAGGAAATAAACATAATACATCATCATCATAGCATGCTTTAAATCAAATACATCAAATCATCACATTGAAAACATTAATTATGTAGGGCAAATGTCATCTCAAGATCAAACATCAACTTGCAATTAATAACACCTTCACATACACATCATATTTTTCATCAAGTACACATAATAGAAGACTCACAAAGATTAAAGACCTTATAGTTTAGACTTCCCTACCTCAAAGAGATGAAATCTAGCTCAAGATCCAAACCCAAATTCCACCAAATGTATGCAATGTCAGTGTTAAGACATACTCCTTGCTAAGATCTACATTTTCTCTAACTACGGCTTCCTATGATTCTCACTCATGAAGGCAAGATCTAGATAGAAGAAGAAAAGAAGAAAAGAGGAATGGATGAGAGAGAGTAACGAGAATAGAGGGAGAGTGAATGATGAGAATGAACTATAAGGCTTAACCTTAGCCTTCAAATGTGTGGCCCAAAATTAAGGCATCCACTTAACTTGCCAAAATTACCAAACTAGCCTTCATTTTTTAAAATAAATACACACATGCCACCAAATATCTTTCTCTTCAATCCAACCACATATATATATACACACACACACACACATGCACACACATATATATAGCACACTAATGTCCCAACAACTAAATAAACATATGCAATAAAAATATACCAGGTCCCACTTAGCGCGTAAAACGATACATAGAAAATAAAATAAATAACGAAAAATCTAGAAAAAAATTCCGGGACATTACAATCTCCCAAACTTAAAAAGATTTTGTCTCCAAAATCAAAGCAAACTTGGGGAAGAAAATAAGTTTGTACTTGGAACGAACCTCCTGCTCAAGTTCCCAAGTAAACTCCTCAATACTGTGATGATGCCACAAAACCTTTACTAATGGAATCGTCTTGTCCCTTAACACTTGTTCCCAAGTGTTAAGAATCTAGACTGGTCTTTCCTCGTAAGTCACATTTTCGTCGACATCGATTTCAACCCAACTCAAAACGTGCAATGGACGTGGCTTACACTTTCGAAACATAGACATATGAAAAACATTATGGACTTTGTCCATATGCGATGGCAATGCTAACCGATAAGCAACCTTGCAAATGCATTCCAAAATCTCCAACGGGCCAATGAACCATGGCAATAACTTGCCACTCCTCCTAAATCTCATCAATCTTTTCTATGGCGAAACCTTAAAAAAAATGTGGTCTCCTACATCAAAAGATAACGGTCGTCTCTATTTATCTGCTAAACTCTTCTATCAGCTCTGAGCTGTAAGCAACCTCTATCTAATAAGTTTGACTTTCTCTACAGTTTCATGCACAACTTCTGGCCCTCAGATGGCTACTTCGCCCACCTCAGTCCAACAAACCAGTGACCTATAGGGTCTACCATACAACGCCTCAAATGGTGCCATCTCAATGCTCGCCTGATAACTGTTGTTGTAGACAAACTCTACCAATGACAAATGATCTTCTTAATTGCCTCCAAAATCAATAATGCAATCTTGAAGCATATCCTCCAACTGACCGTCCGTCTGTGGATGAAACGCTATATTGAAATGCAACTGCGTAGCAAGTGCTGTATAGACCCTTCCCCAGGACTGGAAGTAAACCAAGAAACTTTGTCTGAAATGGTCACTAGAGCACCATGCAATCTCATAATCTCGCTCACATACAACTGGTTAAGCGCCTCAACATCGTCCAACATACTAATAGGCAAGAAATGAGCTGTCTTAGTCAATCTATCAACTACGACCCAAACTGCGTCATTGCCCTGTACTGTCCTCAGAAGTCGTGTCATAAAATCTGTAGTAACATGCTTAATGTGTGTTTTTATTTATCAATAATAAAATACCACTTACAATAGAACGAATCCTTGCAAGATAGGGCTATATTGAGGGTGTCGAACCTCAAGGACTGTGGTAGTTTATCAAGTCTTCAATTAATTGCTATTTTAATTTAGAAGGAAGATTTGATTTGTTGTGTTGTGATGCAATTTAAAAACATAAAAGAATATAAACGAAATAAAAGGATTGAGATCAAGAAAAGAGATATTTAGGGATTGACTTCACCACGAACCTCATACTATAGTCAACCATTCAACCTTGGGATTTTAACAATTTATATATCATATGAATTAAACTCAATAACATTCGTTTAATTCGGTTTTAAAGAAAGATGTTTCATGAATTTCAATTAACTATAACCTATCTGCAGTTAGCATGGATTATCCACCTACGTAATTCTAACTAATTTTGCAAACAATCCATCTTTCCTAAGCATAGCCTATGAAAACATTCATTTACGAAAAACATTTGAACACCATTACATAATCTCCATTCTTATATCCGGCAGGGCTTCGCCAAATACCGTCCAATAAGAATAGGTTGAGAATAATTTATAAGCAGTTATATCTATGACAGGGTAATAACTATTCAGAAACTATTAATTCATTAAAACACCAATTGAGTTGGCTCAATTGCTCAAAATCATGTAATCAAAGTATATAAATTATTAAATTCCCAAAGTATAAACAATCAAACCATAATAGTTGGATCGGGATACATCAATGCCCTAATATGGAGTTTAGCTACTCATGACGATGCAAGATATCATCTGTGTTGTTGTGGTCTTCATCATCATGGACCGCCAAGAACTCCTTTGGATCTTTGTCTTCAAAACCCTAAAAGCCTCTTTAAGAGAGATAAATGAGATTGATAGAATTGATTGATGGATGGATGATTCCCTTAATGTGTCTTCTTCTCTTCTTTTATAGTGGAGAACAAGTCCCAATCCCCTTTGGATTGGTTTTACAGCTTTTAGTAACAATTGGGCCTATAAGGAAACAAAGATGGATGATTTTAGGTAATTCCCGCCTGTATTTTTAACCTCTAAGATGCCAGAACTCGAACTCTAGAGTCAAGGCTCGAGCTTAACCTGTCAGCAACTTATTCTGACGTTATAATGCGATTTTGACATATTTAGAGTGCGAATCTCGAGAAGGCTATTAGAGACAAAAACATCGGGCTTCTGAGTCTTCTTTCCAGAGACGCTGAGTTTACTCAATTTGGAGTTTCAAGTCAAAAGTTATGTCCAAAATACTGAAGCAAGTCTAGAGTTTTCATCACTGCTCGAGCTCTAAAGAATTGGGCTCGAGCTTTCTGAGTTGGGCTCGAGCTCTGGGAACAAAATTTATCCGAAACGTCTTTTTATTGATGATGCTCGATCCTCTCTTCATGGTGCTCGATCCCAAGGTGTTGGGCTCGACTCTAGGACTGTGGGCTTGAGTTCTAAGTGTTAGCACTAGATCCCTTGAGGTCTGGCATGAGCTCCTAGGACTTGGATCAACTCTTCAAATTCCGACGCATTGAGCTCGAGCTCTTAGGCAATGGCTCGAGCTTCTTGAAGTTGGGCTCGAGCTCTAAGGATCAAGGCTCGAGCTTTAACACTTGAATTCTTCCAAAGTTTACCTTTTTGACTCTCGGCTTGTTATGAATGCTCGTTAACGACACGGTAAACTTCATTATCAATCTTTTCATCATAAAAGTACGGTTTTAACCATTTCTTTGAGAAAACACGAAATAAACATAAATCAGTATAAAACAGGACAAAAGTACTACTTAAGGTCTTAACATACGTATATTTAGGGGCTTGAATATGCACTATTCAGCTCTCATCACACCCCCAAACTTACATATTGCTAGTCGCTTGGTAATATAGAACTAAAAAGCCGTTTTCGTGGGAATCACGGTTGCATTTCGCTTATGCAACAAGCCTTCAAACCCCTAGGTTACCCCTAGTGGACAAGTTATAGTCTCGTGAGGGTTTCCGGTGATGGTACCCACAAACATCTCAAATCAGTGCCTTAATTGCACGGTAAGCTCATTTAAACCTATTTTCATATCATAATGTCCTAGTAATGCATCAATCAATCAACTATGACTAGTATATCTAGCTATATTAAATAGAAAAAATCTCAAATTCTCAACATCATATCAATGGCCATGGTCCCCATATGTCATTTTAATCACATATTTAACAATCCCAATCCCCAAAATCCTTTTTAATAGTGAACTCATAATTTTAAACATGTGGCTTACCATCCATACTTATATCTAACCCATGTCATCCCTCAATTCACAAGTAAACTTTTCAAATTCTGATCCCCAAGGTATTTTGTTTACTTTTCTATAGGTATGCATTTATTTCATTCATTACTTAATTTTTTTTCAACTTTTTTTTTTCGAATCTTTTCTCCTTTTTTTTTTTTTTTTCAAGAGGGTGATGTGCAATACTCAAGTTTGTTAAGCTTTCTTAATCACTCATGTAGCGAGTTTTCAGCCAATGGCTACCCAACCAGATGACTTTAGGGCATTAGGTGTCAAGACACCCCTAAGGACCTAATTGTTTGAGTAATAAAGGCTACCTAAACCACTTATGTAACGAACTTTCAGCCAATGACTCATAAACTAGTTGGTTTTAGGGCATTAGGTGTTGAAACACCCCTAAGGACTTAATTGTTCGAGCAATCTAGGTACAGACCGAAACTTGACCTTTGTTTCTCTTTTTTTTGCTTTCTTTCACATTAGTGAAGAAACTCATTTCAATTTTTTTTTTTCATTTATTGCACAAATACCATTTTTTTCTTTTATTTTTTTTATACCTTGGTTTTCAAAATAATCAAATTGACCTACTCATCTCAGTTTAGCACAAATCAAAATAAGATTTCAAGTTTATATCCCACAGAATGCTTGTAAGTGTGAACATATGGAAAGTGAAGTATTCTAGGAATCAGAATCATCAAATTGTAATTATTCTGACAAAGTGGACCACAGGCCACCAACTGATATCAAATTTTTTTAAAAATCCCTATTTAGCATGAATTCGGAATACAAGCCATTTTTTACCAGCATCAGACTACATATGGACATCACAACAATCAACAAACTCAAAATCATGCTTAAACAATTAAATTGAATCCTCTTGTGCACAATATATCAACAACAAAATTTTAAAGGACTATCTTACCCCCAAACTTAGTGTGCACATTGTTCTCAATATGTGAAAACAGATGTAGTTAGAAAGATATTACCAAATACGCAGAACCAACAAAGATTAGGAATTAATTCTAACACAAAAGGGTAAAATCGTCACCTCACCCCCAAACTTAGTCTTTAGTACCTGGCAAAACAATCACACTCCACAGCACATATCAGAGTATCAAATATATGGAGTAAAATAGATATATATCATTATGCACAAGACAAATTTTTTTTTTTTTTTTTTTTTTAAACAAAACAAACCTAAACTAACCTGATCTAAAAATAAAAGAAAAATACACAAATAAACTAACTAATTTTTTTTTTTTTTTTACAACAAAACTAACCTAATCTAAAAATGAACGAAAAATATGCAAATAAACTAAAAACCAAGAAAAACTAAAAAGAATAAAAATAAAAATAAAAATAAACTAATCTAAAAGAAAATTAACTATAAAAAACTATAAAAATAAAATAAAAATAAACTAATCTACAAGTGCTAAGTTTAACGTCTCTAGTAGACGTGTGGCCGTGTGGGTGACTCACTAGTCAAAACTATCAAAAACGGGATATAAAACATCCACATTTAACCTCTTATCAATTTTCTCCATTACCTCCTCACTTGTAACATTAAAATCATCTTCCAAAGGAATAATTTGAAAAAAAATGGAAGATTTAATATCGTTCCCTTCATCCACAATCTTGAAAACAAAATCAACAATGGTCTGCCTTACATCCTTGTTGTGCTCTGGAAGTATATTCAAAGAATTACTTCCTTTGTTATTTAGCAAGACAGTATCTTTCAAAGACTCAATTGGATCTTTAGGAAACTCACTCAATTTCTCTTCCTCCAAATGATTCACCTTCTCCTCACTCTCTAAGGTGACCTCATTGACTTTATAATCCAAATTACAAGGAATGTCCTCATAAATCATGTTGTGCTCTATTAGATTGGCCATTGGCGGACTTGCCACTTCCTCCTTTATAGAAGATAAATTACTTGCCATTTGCTCACTTTCCTCATCCTCCTCCTCTTGACGAGAAAGAGAACATGCAATTTCCCCAATTTGAACCTCTAGCTTGGCTAGGGTTTGAGAATGAGAATGAATAAATTGGGTTTGTGAATTAATTACATCAAATAGAGCTAACACTTTTTCTTCAAATCCAAGCGAGTACTTAGAAGATGATGGAGTTGGTTCATCATAGAATTGTTAGGGATGGTAGTAGTTATAAGGAGGATAATAAGAGTAATCAAGTTCATAATAAGATGGTGATGCTTGTAGCGAATTGGACTTAATTTCATAAGGAACAAAACATGATGGAGGGTTATAAGTAGAATGGATGTAATGGTCCTTATAACCTGTATCTAAAAATTCCTCCATTCACGCTCAATCTTCTTCAACATAAAAATAATAATAATAATAATAATAATAATATTATTATTATTATTATTATTATTATACAACAAAAAGAAGTGCAAGGATAAGAGTAAGAAAAAATAACAAAAGGTTCAGAAAATTCTATTCTTTCTGCTTTGTTGCTCTTGCGCCTAAAATCTTGCACCTGAAAACAAAAAGAAATTAAAACAAAAATATATATATAAAGTCCTAAACTATAAATTAAAATAGAACTAATCTCGAACTCAATAAATCCCTGACACAGTCCCCGGCAACAGTGCCAAAAATTGATGTGTGTTTTTATTTATCAATAATAAAATACCACTCGCAATAGAACGAATCCTTGCAGGATAGGGCTATATTGATGGTGTCGAACCTCAAGGACTGTGGTGGTTTATCGAGTCTTCAATTAATTCCTATTTTAATTTAGAAGGAAGATTTGATTTGTTGTGTTGTGATGCAATTTAATAACATAAAAGAAAATAAATGGAATAAAAGGATTGAGATTAAGAAAAGAGATACTTAGGAATTGACTTCACCACGAACCTCATACTATGGTCAACCATTCAACCTTGGGATTTTAACAATTTATATACCATATGAATTAAACTCAATAACATTCGTTTAATTCAGTTTTAAAGAAAGATATTTCATGAATTTCAATTAACTATAACCTATATGCGGTTAGCATGGACTATCCACCTACCTACTTCTAACTAATTTTGTAAACAATCCATTTTTCCTAAGCATAGCCTATAAAAACATTCATTCACGAAAAATGTTTGAACACCATTACATGATCTCCATTCTTATGTCTGGCATGGCTCCGCCAGATACCGTCCAATAAGAATAAGTTGAGAAGATAAGGTAATAACTATTCAGAAACTCTTAATTCATTAAAACACCAATTGAGTTGGCTAAATTGTTCAAAATCATGTAATCAAAGTATATAAATTATTAAATTCCCAAGGTATAAACAATCAAACTATAGTAGTTGGATCGGGTTACATCAATGCCCTAATATAGAGTTTAGCTACTCATAACGATGCAAGATATCATCTGCGTTGTTGTGGCCTTCGTCACCATGGACCGCCAAGAAGTCCTTTGGATCTTTGTCTTCAAAACCCTAAAAGCCGCCGCGAGATAGACGAATGAGATTTATAGAATTGATGGATGGATGGATGATTCCCTTAAATGTGTCTTCTCCTCTTCTTTTATAGTGGAGAACAACTCCCAATCCCCTTTGGATTGGTTTTACAGCTTTTGGTAACAATTAGGCTCTTAAGTAAACAAAGAGGGATGATTTTAGGTAATTCCCGCATATATTTTTAACCTCTGGATGCTAGAGTTCGAGCTCTAGAGTCAGGGCTCGAGCTTAAGCTGTCAGCAACTTGTTCTGACGTTGTAACTTGATTTTGACACATTTAGAGTGCGAATCTCGAGATGTCTATTAGAGACAAAAACATTAGGCTTCGAGTCCTCTTTCCTGAGACAGTGCGTTTGATCAATTTGAAGTTTCGAGTCAAAAGTGTTATCCAAAATACTGAAGCAGGTCTAAAGTTTTCATCACTGCTCAAGCTCTAAAAAGTTGGGCTCGAGCTTTCTGAGTTGGGCTCGAGTTTTTGAGTTGGGCTCGAGCTTTCTAAGTTGGGCTCGAGCTCTGGGACCAAAATTTGTCCAAAACGTCTTTTTATTGATGGTGCTCGATCCTCTCTTCATTGTTCTCGATCCTAAGGTGTTGGGCTTGAGCTCTAGGTGTTAGCACTCGATCCCTTGAGGTCTGGCATGAGGTCCTGGGACTTGGATCAACTCTTTAAATTCTAACGCATTGAGCTCGAGCTCTTAGGCAAGGGCTCGAGCTTCTTGAAGTTGGGCTCGAGCTCTACGGATCAAGGCTCGAGATTTAACACTTAAATTCTTCCAAAGTTTACCATTTTGACTCTCGGCTTGCTATGAATACTCAATAACGACACGGTAAACTTCATTATCAATCTTTTCATCATAAAAGCTCAGTTTTAATCGTTTCTTTGGGAAAACACCTAAAAACATGAAATAAACATAAATCAATATAAAATAAGATAAATGTACTACTAAAGGTCTTAACATACGTATATTTAGGGGCTTAAATATGCAATATTAAGCGCTCATCAATGCTCTCACTTCCAATGTGCTACCTCTAAAGGCTGAAGCAAACCTACTAGCCTTTGGTGCTTGGCCTTCACTTGCTGACAAGTAAGACATCTAGCCATAAACCGTGCCACGTACCTTTTTATCCCTTTCCACCAATATTGTCGCCTTAAGTTGTGATACATCTTGGTACTATCGGGATGTACTGCAAAACGAGAAGTATGGAACTCCCATAAAATGTCCTCACAACAAGGCAAAGGAGCAATTGTCAACCCTTTGAACCGTAATGTTTTATCCAAATGTAAGGTCCAACCTTCGACTGTCTCACCACCTAAAATCCGAGAGCAAACAACATTAAGCTCCTCATCTTACTTATATGCCTCAATGACTCTACCAACAACTGTCGGCTGAACCATTAGACTAAATAATATATCAGGCTCGCCACCATCACTGAAATGCAATCCCATTACTATGATATCCTCCATCATCTTCCATTCTCGAATGGCAAGACAAGCCAAATCACTATGAGATTTCCTGCTTAAGGCATCCGCTACAACATTCGCCTTTCTAGGATGATAATGCAAGTTAAAATTGTAGTCCTCCATGAACTCAATCCATCACCTTTGCCTATTGTTCAAATCCTTTTACACAGAAAGATACTTGAGACACTTATGATCTGAGAAAACTTCAAATTAATTTATCACCATATAAATAATGTCTCCAACTTTTCAATGCAAAAATAGCTACCGCTAACTCCAAATCACAAGTTGGGTAGTTAAGCTCGTGAGTTTTCCACTGTCTAGACCCATAAGCAATAACTCTTCCTTCTTGCATCAAGACACAGCCCAACCAATCTTGGGAAGCATCACAATAAATGACATAACCCAAACCATGTTCGAGTATGGTCAAAATCGGTGTTGTGGTCAATCTAGTCTTCAACTCCTGAAAAGTTGATTCACACACTTCATTCCACACAAACTTCACACCCTTGTGAGTAAATCTCATCATAAGAGCGGCTATGCAAGAAAAATCCAACACAAACCTCCAATAATATCCCACTAAGCCCAAGAAGCTCCGAATCTCAAACATATTCTTCGGACTTTCCCAATTCAAAATAGCTTCAATATTAAAAGGATCAGCTAAAACTCCGCCTCCAGAAACAACGTGTCCTAAAAACTTCACGTGACAACCAGAATTCACATTTCTCAAACTTGGCATATAGCCGATGAAGCTTCGAATCTCAAACACATTCTTCGGAATTTCCCAATTCAAAACAACTTCAGTATTAGAAGGATCAACTAAAACTCCGCCTCCAGAAACAACGTGTCCCAAAAACTTCACATGTGACAACCAGAACTCATATTTCTCAAACTTGGCATATAGTCGATGCTCTCTCAAAATCTGCAATACCGTTCTCAAATGCACTTCATGCTCCTCCTTAAAAGGTGAATACATAAGTATGTCATCCACGAACACAATAACAAATATATCAAGATAGGTATAGAAAACATGATTCATTAAGTCCATGAATACCACTAGTGCATTTCTCAAACCGAATAGCATGACTAGGAACTCATAATGACTATACTGAGTATGAAAAGCGATCTTTGGAATATCCTCCTCCTTTACCCTTAACTGATAATAACCCGTCCTCAAGTCAATCTTTGAGAGACAGTAAGGGCCCTTTAATTGATCGACTAAATCGTAAATTCTAGGCAACGGATACTAGTTCTTGATGGTGGCATGATTCAACTTCCAATAATCAATGCACAATCTCAAAAAACCATCATTCTTCTTTACAAACAAAACCGGTGCTCCCCACGATAAAGTACTAGGTCGAATAAACCCTTTCAACCTTAAATCATTCAACTACTTATTTAACTTTTCCAACTCTACCGGTGCTATACAATACGGTGCTATAGAAATAGGTGTCGTACAAAGCAAAAGATTAATGGTAAACTCCACTTCCCTTAGTGGTATTAACTCCACCAAATCCTTTGGAAACATATCTAGAAAATCACACACAACTATTAGATACAACTCCTCATGAAACTCGTCATCATCAGCCAAAAGACTAGCCAAAAAGAAAACACGTCGACTACGAACCTTAATACCATAAAACAAAGAAATGAGATAATCTCCTTGATCTCCCACAAAACAAAAACAAGCTGCTTCTGGAGTTCAAACTAACACTCTTCCCCTGAAACAATAAATGATGGCCCAAAATGATGCCAACCAATCCATCCCAAGAATGACATCAAAACTCGACATCTCAAGAAGAATGAGATCAAACTCAAGCGTCTGTCCTACAATCATAATGGCACAACCATGACAAACTATATCAAGAACAACTGAGACTCCGACCGGTGTGTCAACACTAAGTGGTCTATCTAACCTAGTAACCTCTAATCCCAATACATGTGCAAAAGATGATGTAATGAAAAAATAGGATGCACCCGAATCAAACAACCCTCTAGACCACGAATGGAACACAAGAAATATACCCCTGACAATTGACGAACCAAAGTATGGCTCAACTGGAGCCAAAGCTAGAGTAACCACGTACACCCGACCCTAGGTCCTTTGTCCCTGAGATCTACTGGCATAATAGCTCAACTGCTGAGTAGGTACACTAGACGAAACCCCTTTAGCTAATTACTAATGAGAAGACATAGCTAGGCTGTGGTGGTGATGGTGGTCAAAACCCTGACTATAATATGGCCAACTACGCTGGCCTCTACTATGACTTCTTGTCACAGACTACATTGCTTCCACGTCATGGACAATCCCTCTTGATATGGCCCTGCTGGCCACATCC
Source organism: Cornus florida (assembly GCF_030987335.1). Classification (NCBI taxonomy): domain Eukaryota; kingdom Viridiplantae; phylum Streptophyta; class Magnoliopsida; order Cornales; family Cornaceae; genus Cornus; species Cornus florida. The sequence continues at coordinate 39,846,435 of NW_026775571.1, read as the reverse complement.
AAAACACGCTCCATCACCTGGTAAGTCCTGAGGACACTGTGATCTATAGTGGCCTAGCTACTGGCATAGGAAGCATACTACCCCGGCATGGAAAAACTAGTCAGAATGGAAGTGGTAGGTGCAGACAGTGCCAACTGCTACCCCTTAAAACCTGATGATCCACTCTTATGCTTCTTCTTCGACTACCCCTTTGCAATAGCACTTGTACTCCTGCCCTATCTCTATGACTCCCTGTTCGCATTCTGGTCATTTGCCTCAATCTCCACTATTAAGGCTCTCTCAATTGCCTCTGCATATACCTTGATGTTCTGAGCTACCATTGCTAGCCTGATAATGTAATGAAGGCCAAAAATAAACTTGTATGTCTTAGTTCGCCTCATCTCTCACTAAGTCTGGAGCAAAGCAAGAGAGAGTAGTGAACTTGCCCTCATACTCTGTCACTATCATACTATCCTAAATGAGGAGATCAAACTCACTCTGCAACTCCCTCCTCTTGGTCATCAAAAAATACTTGTCACAAAATAAGTCCTTGTAAGTATCCCAATCCATTGCTTCCACATCATACCGATTCATAATTGACTTCCACCACAACTCCGCTTCTTTAGAAAAATTATAAATGGCTAAAAAAATCTTCAAACAATCATTTGGCACACCTATGGTCAACAAATGCTTCTCCACCTGGTCAAACCAATCATTCGCAATCATAGGGTCAATATCGCCCTCAAATAACATAGGCATAAGCTTCACGAACCTTGAAATAAGCTATAGGTGTTTCTCCATTTTTGCCTCTTCTGGTGGAACAACTGTTTGTGGTACTGGTCAGGGCACCGATTACAGAACTGTGGCAACCATAGCCCGCAACACATCCTGCAACAAAATGGTTAAGGTCTGCCTAACCGAACCCTCACCAGCCTCAACATTCTCCTTTCCTGTAGGAACACCCCTAGGTGGAACCAAATCCCTAAGAAATATCTCCTCATCAGTCTGCTCCGCGGGATTGGAGCTATAACTTTCCCCAACCTTTTCCCTTGGTCTAAGACACGATGGCATAGTGCTATGGAATGAGAAAACGAGTCAAAGAAAGGCAACACAAATAATCCGTCCAAAAATCACTTCATCATGCAACTCACTCGATAGTCATGGAAACATAAATCATCATAAGTATATGCTTAGAACACTTAAAACATTTCATATACATAGCCACGTAACACATGCTTCAACATTAAAACATGTAAGCACATAAGACAAGTAAGCATGCTCGCAAAACTTTAAACATATTTGCACGTATCACATAAACAATGCAAATGAATCGTCACGACAACTAGGTAGGCCTTTCCTATTGTCCTAAGGTTTTCAAACCTTTGCACTAATACCAAATCTGTAACGACCCAAACCTAAGGGTCCGGATCGTTACACGGGTCCTTACCCGAACCCAAGGCCACATAAGGGTACTATGGTCATTTCTTATCAATATAGTGATTCTTAGGGTCCTCATGGGCATAGTAGTCATTTGGCATGGTCATATATGGCTTGGGGCTCAAAAAGGGTAAAATTATCATCTATTAAGGTTATTCAATGGTTAGGAACATGTCCAGGGATAAATATGCAATTATACTAGAGTCTAGGTCCAAATACAACTACTGGACCATCTGTGCGCACACTATCGTTAAGATCAACATTTCAATGAAGACAACAAATGACAGGGGTCATATGTACGCACACATAAGGGGATCTGTGCATACGGATGCCCATCTATGCACATACATGGAATGATCTGTGCGCACACTTCTGAGGATCTATGAGCACAGATGGGAGATCTGGCCAAAATCACCCACTGCCAAGCCCATCTAACAGATAGGATGGGGACATCTAACCAGTCAGATGGTGCCCAGATCTGATCTAACCATTCAGATCACTTCTCAAGCCTACTTCAATGCAATTCTAAAGCAACCAACACGTAAATAAACCCCGTAGAAATCATTTAAACATACGACCATTGCATTGAATCATCGAAATAATATCCTTCATTCATCATTGACCATCAAATCTTCATTTAAACATTCATACATCCTTGAATTGATAAAATACGATTCAAAAGAATAAGATTACATTACAAGGCCTCCGTGGCCATAAATACAACGGTTTGTCTTAAAACCAGCAAAAGAATAAGGTCATTACATGATATCAAATACTCAAAAGAACGACTTTACAAAAAGATAACAAAAATAATCGTCAAGCTATGTCTAAGCATATGAGGGCTCTTCATCCACCACAACCTTACTACTTCCTGAAAATATTAAATATAGGGTGAGCACAATGGCTCAATAGAGATAGCCTAAAATACTCTTCTTGCAATCCCGTGAATTACAACTAAAGCATAGGATAACAAGAGAAAGGGGTCATATAATGGGGAAATATATCAACATCATAATCCAATTTCTATGTCTTACAAATAATGAAATGGAATGCCGTGAAATGCACTCTCCCCATTTAGAAAACCATTCCTGTTGTAATACAACCCACACCGAAAATGTTAACACAACCCGACCCTAGGTGTCTTTTAGGCGTCACAAAGGGAATTGACTAGCTATCCCTAACCTAGGGCGTCTCCCTAGCCTCATTTGGGGCCTAGTTAGTTTAACTACACACGTCCAAACCATATCGTTCCCCCTTTTAGATTCATTAACGCTGGACCACATGGCAACTCCATGGCGCCCGTTTTACAAAATCATTTTCAAAACCTTTCAAAACTTTCAAAATTAACTTTATAAAACCATTGGAAACCATTTAAAACATCTTTTTCCAACCCATAACCCAACTAATGTCCATGATATGTATGCTATACATCAACATTAACATCTCTCAAGGAAATCAACACAATACATCATCATCATATCATGCTTTAAATCAAATACATCAAATCATCACATTGAAAGCATGAATCATGCAAGGTAAATATCATCTCAAGAACATCAACTTGCAATTAATAACACATTCACATACACATCATCCTTTTTCATCAAGTACACATAATAGATGACTCACAAAGATTAAAAACCTTGTAGTTTAGACTTCCCTACCTCAAGGAGATGAAATCTAGCTCAAGATCCAAACCCGAATTCCACCAAATGTATGCAATGCCGGTGTCAAGATGTTCCCCTTGCGAAGATCTACATTTTCTCTAACTACGGCTTCCCACGATTCTCACTCATAAAGGCAAGATCTAAAGAGAAAGTGAGAAGAAGAAAAGGAGAAAAAAGGAATGGAGGAGAGAGAGAGTGTGTGTAACAAGAACAGAGGGAGAGAGAATGATAAGAATGAACTCTAAGGCTTAACCTTAGCCTTTAAATGCCACACACATATACATATATACAGCTCTATATATACATATATATATATATATATATATAACACACCAATGCCCTAATAACTAAATAAACATATGCAATAAAAATATGTCGGGTCCCACTTAGCGCGTAAAACGATGCATGAAAAAAAAAAATGAATAAAATAAAATAAAATGAATAAAAATCCGGGACATAACAACGCCCCTGGCTTTGGGACTTCCCGTCCAACAGCGCTCGACTTTAGACTTATGCCTCAAACTTTGTAGAAGCATTGTTGGAAGATCAACAACACTCCGCAAGTTCCTTAATCCCTTCAAAGTGTGATCAGAAAATCTTCTTCTTCAAATCTAAATTTAATGTGAAGGTAGATAAATCATGTTTCTCAGAATTTCTGAATCCTTAATTAAACTCTAGTTCCAATGAGATAGAGAATAACACTCCTAAGTCACTCTTGTGTTTATATATGTGCTCCCAAAACAAAATAAGAAAAATGAGGTTTGATTTTCTGAAAAACATCTCTCAAAGGCTCTCTCAAAATATATGAATTTTTGTTTGCAAAAACCGTCATTAATTTTGAGAAAAAGAGAGATTATATAGAATTTTGGAAGACCTAAAAATACTTAAAAACCAAGTCAATTTCGTGCATGTTCAATATTGCAAAAGTCTATCCAAAGTAGAAAGTCAAAACATACCTGGAAAACAAGTTACCATATTAGAAAGTCTGAGGGACTTGAACCGGTTCAGGAGGGACTTTAACCAGTTCAAGTAGGCCAGAAGTGAATTTGAGAATTCATCATTGTACTTGAACAGGTTCAAGTTTGCCAGACTTGAACTCTTATGAATTTTGGAAACATTGAACCTGTTCCAACAAATCTTGAACCAGTTCAAGTTAGGTAAAACATAAATCGTTCAAAAACCTACTTTTAAATTTCTCAAGTATCCTAACACACTCTCTTACCTTCCTACGGCGTTATTGGAATACCCTTAGTTTTCAAAAGGATATAATTGGAATTTAAATTTTTATTTCTTGTGCATTTTAGTTGTTTACGTGGCTATGTGGTTAGATGCTTTCATGATATATGTGTAATTGAATTAATTGTTTAATTTTGTATGTGTTTAAGTGTTTTGTTTACATTAAGTGTTAAATGAAATTATTTGTTATTTGATTTTGATGTGTATTTTATTTTATTTTATTTTTAGTTTAAAATGATATATTTGGATAGTAGTAATGGACCAACAGTAGGTCTCATGGACTACTTGAATAGAGGTTGCAGATGGGTACGAATAATTCCCATATATGGTTGGTTGTATATATATATATCTTCGCGTATATATATTGGAGAATATAGATTGTTATTATTGTTTGTTATTTTAATGATGATAATAATAATATTATGTTACTAGGTTATATATATATATATATATATATATATATATATATATATATATATATTAATGAGAAATTATATGTATATAATTGGTTAATACGTATAGGGCAGTATATGTATATGTAATTGTATTTTTATTTTATTTTCTTTTCTTTTAGAATTAACCGACTTAGCATTGGGTTGGGATTAGGGTTGGTTTAAACCTATATATATTTGTAGTGTTGTCTGCCTTAGGGTTCATAAAACCCTATTCACGCCACCTTATAGACGAGAGTGGTAACAGAGAATTAAAAGAAAGAACAGAGAGGAGAGAAGAGAAACCCTAAGACCAGAGAGAGGGTTTGGGCAAATTAATTAGGCCGGACCAAGGAGGAAGGTCAAGGATTGTTCGAGGGTTAGAACTAGAGCAATAGGAGGCTTGGACGGCGGCCAAGGATGGCCGAAAAGAAAAAGAAGAAGTTAAAGGTTTCAATTCAAAACCTAGAGGCAAGTTTTATTCTTACTCTCTCTCTTTAACCTGTGTTCTGTGCATGCTAGGTAATCTCCAGGAACTAAAAAGATATTAAATGGATTAAGTATGCATGTTAATTCAAATTTTAAACTGTAATTTACGTGATGAATGATTTAGTTTGATTTTTTGAATAACTTGTTTTAAATTCCTATTAATGATGCATACTGGAGTTTATATATTTTCTGGGTAACTTTGGGATATAGACGGATTTCTAGGAACTTAAATAAGACATTACAGAGTGTTTATAACATTGATGGAGGCAAGGACGATGATAGAAAGTAGGGGCAGAGCCGACTCTCAAAGGATTGGAGCCAGCTGCATAGGATTTTTGGACCACGGCTCTTTGTGAGAGAGGGAGCCAGCTCCATGGAATTTGGGAGCCAGCTCCCTAGGTCACAGAGCCGGCTCCCTTGTGTGGGAGCTTGCTCTCACACTTTGAGAGCAAGCTCTCATGCATAGTAACTTTCTGGAGTATTTTTTTTTTTTTTTTGAAAGCACAGGTTTGTTTTTAGATTTCTGGACTAGTTTAGGATATCAATGGGGGTTCTAAATATTAATTTTCATGTATATTAAAACCCTAGAATGCATAATCTTCAATTATATGTTAATGGTTTACGCAGTATGAAAGGTTAAACAACTTTGCATGCTGTTAACGGATATAAGGGATTTAAATTGCTTTACTTTATTTTAGCAATTTAATGGACTGTAATGTAAGTTTTAAATCTATATGGGATGCATAATAGGGTTATCTACGTCTTAGATTTTATTATGCTTATTTTGGATTTTAATTGATGAACCATTTAAATTTTGTTCTATCAATTACATGCATATTGTTCGGGATTTTAATTGATGAACCATTAAATTATGTTCTATCAATTACATGGATATTGTTCTGGATTATAATTGATGAACCATTAAATTTTGTTTCTATCAATTATATAGATTTTGGGGATTTATTTGATGTACTGTTTTAAATGTTGCATCATTTATGGATCATGTGCATTATATGCACCGGTATGGGACGGTGGCATATTAGGGATGAATTAGATCAAAACGCTAATTCCTACCTATTCATACATACAGAATGGATTAACTAAAACAGTTAAATCCTACATGGATTCATGTCTTGTCAACTAAAACAGTTGAATGACATACTGGATGTTTGTTTATTTATATTCTGTATTAGGAAGGATATTATATATATATATATATATATATATATATATATATATATATATATGTTTATGATGCCGTGATATGAGCTTGAGTCTCAGGATCATGGTTAGGGTGCGTATATTGCCTAGGATGAGTAACTAGACATAGTTGATGTTCCCTGGTAGGTCTAGGTATACATGGCATTGTAAAGTGCGATTTACATGTTACCTTCTATTCAGGTTGAGACAGACTTATGGACTAGCGAGCGTCCTATAGTGTGTATTTATATATATATATGAACTACTTAGCTATTGTTGAGTTATCTAGGATGTATCTGCGTATCGGGTCTCTACTTGGACTGTAGTAAAGTAAAACTTGAATGTGGGGCTGACCCACTATCATTTTTCAGGTATTCATCGGGAGTAGGGATTGTTCGTGCCGAGCAGGGATCGTCTACTTCACTCTTCCAGATTATTTACATAGAAGTTTTCTTTATGTTTTCAATATTCTGATGAAGTCACTTATTCAGTTGGGATTTTCTAGGGGTCCACATAATATGAATTCTCGAGTTGTATTAGTCGTGGAGGATTGGATGTACCAGAATATTTTCTTATTTATAAAATTTTATTCTGAGGTTTTCATTAATGGATTATAGTTTTAGTTTTCTTTCAGCAAATTTTATTTATTCCTAGTTATCATATTTGTATTCTGTGTTTGATTTTTGCCATTTGTTTTGATATCCTTGGGTATTCGGGCGTGGGCCTGGCCAACCCGCGTCTGGAAATCCGGGGGTATCACAGTTATTCTTATCATCTCGGAGTGTATCAAAGTATGAGTACTTGAAATTTTTTAATTCCGCTTTCAATCTTGAGTCTTGACAAATTAAACAAAAAATATACAACTCAATCGGACTTATTTTGATAACGAAATTAGCCAAGTTACAAATTTACATTTCATAGGTTTGCTACAAAAAGTTACTAATGTAGATAAGGCAAAGCAACTATAGGAGATTCTTCAAATTTCCTTCCAAGGAATTGATAAAGTTAAGAAGGTTTGCCTCTAAACATTACGAGGTGAATTTAAAGCATTGCATATGAATAATATCTGAAATAATTTCAGATTATTTTCAAGGGTCTTGGCTATGGTAAATCAACTAAGGAGATATGGTGAGACCACCATGACTGATACAAGGGGCGTTGAAAAGATCCTTCGGTTCAAATTCAACTAAATTGTTGTAACCATTGACGAGTCAAAGGATTTGGACTACATGACTGTTAATCAACTCATGAGTTCACTGCAAGCCCACAAAGAAAGGGTGGTGAAGAAACAAGAGTCTTTGGAGCAAGTGCTACAAACAAATTTGTCGTTGAATGAAAGAGACAAAAAATATGAAGGAAATCAAAGGGGCCGAGGATGTGGAAATGCACAGGGCCAAGGAAGAAGAAAAGGAGAAAGAAGCGGTTAACACACAACCAACAATGAAGAAAAAAGACATGACTCACAACAAATAAGAGGTCGTGGTAGAGGAAATTACTCAAGGTCATATGGAAGGAGGTATGATAAGTCTTAAATTCAATGTTACAATTGTCAAAAGTATGGTCATTTTGTTTCGGAATGTAGAAATGTTGCTAACGATGTTAAAAAAGAGGCTAATTATGTTGATGAAGAACTAGAGCATACTTTATTGTTGGCATACAAAGGTGAAAAGAGTGAAGAAGACATGTGCTATCTTGACACCAGTGCTAACAACCATATGTGTGGTAGCAAAGACAAGTTTGTTAATCTTGATGAATCAGTAAGTGGCAAGGTAGCATTTGGAGACTTATCACAAATTTCGGTAAGAAAAAAAGGTAAAATATTGATTTGTTTGAGGAATGGGCATCATCAATTCATTTCTAATGTGTATTTACATGCCTAGTATGAAGAACAATATTTTGAGTGTGGGACAACTCTTAGAAAAAGCCAATAATATTTGCATGAAGGATTATAATCTTTCAATAAGAGACCCATTGGGTAATTTGATTGCCAAAGTTCCAATGACAAAGACCTGATGTTTATTCTAAATATTTAAGCTGATGAGGCTAAATGTTTGAAGGCTTATTTAAATCATTCAACTTGGCTTTGGCAATTAAATTTTGGAGGACTAGAGTTGTTGGCCAAAAAGAAGATGGTGAAATGATTTTCGGTCATTAGCAATCCAAATCAATTATGTGAAGGATGTCTCGTTGGAGAGTAATCAAGGAAAAGTTTTTCTAAAGAAGCAACCACATGAGCTACGACGCCACTATAATTTATCCACTCGAATGTTTGTGGTCTAATTTATCCATTATGTAATACCCCTAATTTTAAAAAGATAGTATCGGCATTTTAATTAATGGTTTTATTGCATTTTATTTGCTTATATGTTTATTAGCTTATTTGTTTAAATTGTTATTTATTTAATTGAATTATTTGTTTAATTGTTTTGTTTAATTAAATTATTTGCTTTAATGATTTGTTTTTCATTAATGTTATATGCTTATGTGGAAAATGAATTAATTGGTTTATTTGATTGAAATTGGTTTTATTAATTAGGAATATATTATTTGGGTTTTATGTTTTATGGACTTGTGGGTTAGCCGACTTAGGGTTAGGTTTATGTTTGTTTTCCTTTCTTTTCCTTCTCTAAGTATGATTAGACTTAGGTTTAGACACCTATATATTTATAAGTTATGTATCTGCAAGGGTTTTTAGAACCGTATTCATGTACTGTAAGGCAGAGAGAAACAGGGGGGGATTTGGGAGGAAAAGAGAGAGAAACTTGAGAAAAACATACAGAGGCTCAAGGAGGAAGGAAAGGGTGTTACTTGTGGGCTGAACCAAGAGGCAACAGAGGAGGAGAACAGTGAACCAAGGCGGAGAACAGTCTTGGGATTTACCGGAACTCAGAGATGGTGGTTTAAGGTTTCAAAACTGAAACCGAAGGCAAGTTTTATTCTAACTACTTCCCTTAAACCTGTGTTCTGTGCATGCTATATAGTCTCCAGGAATTAAATTAAACTTTAAAATGGATATTTATGCATATTAAATCTGATTGTGAACTATTCTTATATTTTGCGTAACTGAAATCGTTTTATTGCATAAACTGTTATAGATTATGTTTTAAATTTTGTTAGTAATTCGTATTGGAATTTGACGAATATCTGGAACTTTAGGATCTTAGATTGAACATTAAATCTCTTAATTAAATCCAAACAGTGGGCTTTGTACTTTGCCAGAGGTAAAGAAGACAAACAAGAGAAAAAGGAGCGTAGCACGGCTCTCAGGGGGTGAGAGCCGGCTCCCTAGGTGAGAGAGCCAGCTCTCTATGAGGGAGAGCCGGCTCTAAGTGTGTGAGAGCCGACTCTCATGAAGGGGGAGTCGGCTCCCTTGCTGGAACACCCTCCGGGTGTTTATTTTTATTGATTTTCAGACTGCAGGGGCCAAAGAAAATTTCTGAAACTTATTTTGTGGGATTTTAAATAATGTATAGAACATACTTAAGGCCCAGGAATGTTGGTTTATGCTATGGTAAAGGACATCATGAAATTTAGATACTAATTTGCATGCTGTCCGGGATGGTGAAAGATTTAATTGCTAGTTTTTGTTTAGCAACTTAAATGGACTAGTATGAGAATATTTTTTAAATATCAGTATAATGTGCTCAGTTTATACTTCTGAGTTTCATTATATCATGCTCTAGAATTGAAGTTGAGGATTAAATGGACATCATGAAATGTATATATTAATTTGCATGCTGTTAAGGATGGTGGAAGATTTAATTGCTAATTTTGTTGTAGCAAATTAAATGGAGTTGTTTGGAAGTATTTTTGGAATTCCAAGATAATGTGCTCAGTTTATAATTCTGATTATCATTATATCATGTTATGGATGTTAGTTGACAAACTATTATAATTTATGTTCTGTCAATTAAATGGAGATGGATGATTTAAATTGTTTATTATACTCTAGCAATTTAAACGGAGCTTATATGACTATAATTATATACTGGATGCATAATAGGATCTCGTATATATCTGACTTTTATTATGTTTGTCCCTGGATGTATTTGATGTTCAAATGAGTGTGCATCATTTATGGATCATATGCATTATATGCACCGATATGCGACGGTGGCATATTAGGGATGGATTAGATCAAAATGTTAATTCCTACCTATTCATACATATAGAATGGATTAACTAAAATAGTTAAATCCTACATGGATTCATATCTTGTCAACTAAAATAGTTGAACGACATATTGGATGTTTGTTTTATTTTCTGTATTAGGAAGGATTTATATATATACTTATGGTACCGTGATGTAAGCTTGAGTCTCAGGATCATGGTTAGGGTGTGTATGTCGCCTAGGATGAGTAACTAGTTATAGTTGATGTTCCCTGGTAGGTCTAGGTACACATGCACAGCGTAATGTGTGATTTACATGTTACCTTCTGTTCAGGCTGATACTACACTATGGGCTAGTGAGCGTCCTATAGTGTGTATTTATATTTATATGGACTATTTTAGTTATTGCCGAGCTATCTAGGATGTATCTACGTATCGGATTTCTGTATGGATTGTAATAGGATAGAACTTGCATGTGGGCCTGACCCACTCTTATTTTCAGGTGTTCGTCAGTTCTAGGCTTAAAGCTTGATCGTGCTAAGCAGATACAGTCATTCAGTCCTCCGACTGCATAGGATGTCCTTTCATATTTTAGTGTTGGGTTTTAATTTTGTATTTCACTTTCATTTGGGATTGTTAGGGGCCCACTAGGTGGATTCCCGAGTTGTACGGATATTAGAAAGTTTAAGTTATATTAATCTATAATTTGGAGGATTTTAATATTTAGAACTCTTTTCAGCTTTTATTATTTTATTTATTAATTCATTTTTGGATTCCGTGTTCAATTACATATTAATTGTTTGATATCTCTTGGATCTGTGCTCGGACTTGATCACCCGTAGCTCTAGAATCGAGGGGTATCACAATTGGTATCAGAGCACTCCAAGTTCAATGTCTCTAGGATATTTTGTATTAAGACTTCCGCGTAGCATATTCTCTTGATTAGAGCTTAAGTTTAGGATTCGTTGTATACCTATACGGTCCCTCTAAATCGTACTAATGTATGTCTTCTGTATTAACATAATGGTTTACGCTAGAAGAGGACAGAGCATGCAAGGAAATAGGTGGCAAAGGAGAGTGACACGTAGGCAACAATATCTCCTACACTGTCAGCAAATGGAGGAAGAACAACAACTGCCTAGGTTTTAGGAGGAGTAGGAGGAAGATGGTCAGTTGCACATATAGCGTGAGGAAGTTTAGCATACTCAGGAGTCTCAGGATCAGGCCTACAATCAAGGCAGGAATCCAGAGTATTCTCCTCAGTTAGTTTACATCATAGCTCAGGCTATAGCAGCAGGCGTAGCAACTGCATTTCAGAATCAACCACACGTTCAGCAGACACTAGAAGCAGTACCAGTGGTGTAGAATGTGATTGCAGTTCATTGTTTTTGCCTGCGGAGATGATGGGCATATAGCTAAACAATGTCCTGGGTTAGCTTAGAGACAACAGAATAGGGGCCTACCGGCAGGACGGGATTAGCCACAGGCTAACCAGCAGAGGAGGCCGTTTGGTACTTTTAGGGGTACTTGCTATACTTGTGGAAAATATGGCCACACTTCCAGGCAGTGTCCTAAACAAGGACATATCGGGCCATCCAAGCAGAAGGGTACCAAATCACAAGGAGGATGGCTCTTTTAAGAGTGATTTTTATTACTAGTAGTAATGGAGATATTATTAGAAGTGTAGTACTGGTTAAATCATATACACTAGTAGTATGTTAAAGAATATTTTACGATTATTTTTTTGACTGTTTATGGTTTAAAGAAGTTCTTAATAAAGTGAACTGGTGGTTTTGGTTTTTCTCTTGTGTTTCAAGAGAGCATTTTAGTAATGATTACACAAATGGTTTTATTAGACTATTTTGGAATGTGTGTTGCGATGATAAAGGAATAGCACAATGGAATGGTTGGTATTTGGTCAGGCAAACAAAATTTTGCATATAACTATGCTGTGTGGGTATGAGACGATTACCAAGGCATTTATAAAAGTACTTGTGTAAATCAATACGGTACGTTTGATAGCAAAGGAAGGACTCTCAGATAGAGCGATATTCTAAATGTAAAAAGGCTTCAGAGTATTTTGTATACCTTACATGTTTTACTTTATGGAGTATTCAGACATTTTGGTTTATGGTTTGGATGGTGACATAAGTATTTGATAGACCTCATGGTATTTCTACACCTTTAGGCGATACTACCATTTTACTTGAGAGTGATATGTTTGTGACACTAAATATTGGTAGACTCAGATTTCTAGCCAATCTAGTGGTCCTGGACATGTACATTTATGATGTTACTTGGGATGATTCGTTATCTCACTACCATACCCAAGTTGACTGTTGTGATAAGTTTATTGTGTTCACCATACCTGGTCATGATATGTACGTCGTCGCTATGCCACGTTCTAACGGGGTCACTAGCACGTGTTTATTCTATGTGGAGGAGGAAATGGAGGAGGAGAATACTATGTTATTGGATAGCATACCAATTGTACAGAAATTTCCAGATGTTTTTCAGGAGATTCCAGGATTTTCACCTAGTTGAGAGATAGACTTTATGATGGACTTAGCTCCAGGCACTATGCATATTACTAGGGCACCATATAGGACGGCACCAGTAGAGATGCGAAAGCTGAGAGATCAGATTTAGCAATTACTCAGCCAGGGTTTTATTCGTAGGAGTATTTCACCTTGGGGAGCACCGGTTTTGTTTGTAAAGAAGAATGACGGTTCACTTCGCCTGTGTATAGATTACAGGGAGTTGAACAAGGTTACTATTTGTAATAAGTACCCTTTGCCCAGGATTGATGATCTTTTTGGATCAGTTAAGGGGAGCTACATACTTCTCTAAGATTGATCTGCATTCTGTATATCATCAACTTCAGGTTAGGGAGTAAGATGTTCCAAGGATAGCGTTTCTCATTAGATATGGATCTTATGAGTTTTGTGTTATGCCGTTCGGGTTAACTAACGCACCAACAGTCTTCATGGGTTTAATGAACAGAGTCTTTAGAGCTTATTTGGATCAGTTTGTCATTATCTTCGTTGATGATATCTTGATCTATTTTAAGTCAGAGGATGATCATGTTAGACATCTTCACATAGTGTTGCAGGCACTTCGTGAACTCCAATTATTTGCCAAGTTCGAGAATTATGAATTTTGGAAGCGGGAAATGAAGTTTCTGGGTCACGTGGTGTCAGAAAAGGGAATAGCGGTAGATCCAGCCAAGGTTTCAGCAGTGGTTGAGTGGGGACAACCTACATCACCTACTGAGATTCAGAGTTTCCTCGGATTGGCAGGATATTATCGTCAGTTCATTCAGAGGTTCTCTAAGATAGCGGGACCACTCACTCATTTAACTAAAAAGGGTGTACGGTTCATGTGGGATGAGCACGGTCAGAAAGCTTTTGATGAGCTAAAGACTAAGTTGACTTTTGCACCGGTTCTGTCTACTCTACAGAGCGGGATAGAGTACCTTGTCTACACAGATGCTTCTTCAAGGTCTTGGATGTGTTTTGATGCAGGAGGAGCGACCGATTTCTTATGGATCTCAAAAACTTAAGCCTCATGAGCTTAATTATCCAACACATGATTTGGAGTTGGCAACTGTGGTCTTTGCCTTACGTATTTGGAGGCATTATCTGTTGGGCGAGTCCTTCAAATTATTTAGTGATCACAAGAGTCTACAGTATTTGTTCACTCTGCGGGAGCTGAATATGAGACAGCGCCAATGGTTAGAGTTTGTGAAAGACTCTCATTTCTCTATACAGTACCATCCAAGAAAAGCAAATGTGGCGGCAGATGCACTCAGTCGCAAACCCGCTGCTAGTCTTTCTACTTTATTCGCCACTAAGTGGAATACTTTAAAGACGGTGGATAAGTTGTCGGATGTTTTCATGGCTTGCATGGTAGTTACACATTTTATTATTCACAAGGTTTTGAAAGCACAACTCACGGATCAACAGTGCATAGACAACATTGCAAAGATAACTTCTGGGGAGGTTCCATTTTACTATGTTGGGACTGATGCAGGTTTGAGGTACAACGAACATTTAGTGGTACTTTCTGCTGATGATTTAAGGAAGGATGTGATGACTGAGACTCACCACATTGAGTTTCTGTTCATCCCTGAGGAGACGAGACGTATTAGGATAGGGAGCGGCAGTTTTGGTGGGCAGGTATGAAAAAGGACATTGTTATTTTTGTCTCTCAGTGCAGTACTTGTCAGATAGTCAAGATTAATCATTAGAGGCCGCCAGGGGCTCTACAGCCACTACCAATACTAGAGTGGAATGGGATAGCATTTCTATGGATTTTGTGAAGGGATTGCCTAATTCTTCAAGGATCACAATTCCATTTGGGTCATCGTGGATAGGTTGACTAAATCAGCTCATTTCTTGCCTATTCGCACTGACTTCACTTCGGAGCAGTTGGCGAGACTTTACATTACAGAGATTGTGAAGTTACATGGCATTCCATTGTCTATTATATCAGACCGGGATTTAAGCTTTGAGTTAGGATTTTGGAAGAGTTTTCAGCAGGCTTTGGGTATAGAGTTACATCTTAGCACTGCTTATCATCCTTAGACTGATGGACAGACAGAGCGGGTTAATCAGATCATAGAGCATACGCTCCGTTCGTGTGTTCTTGATTTCAAGGGCCATTGGGAGAAATATTCGCCACTTGTGGAGTTTGCGTATAACAATAGTTTCCAGAAGACTATTGGTATGGCACCGTTTGAGGCATTATATGGCCAACAATGTTGATCTCTTGTTTGTTGGATGGAGGTTGGAGAGAGCAGGTTCTTAGGTCCTAAGTTCGTTACGGATACTTCTGAGAAGATTGCTCTTATTAGGGATCGCATGCGCACTACCCAGAGTAGGCAGAAGAGTTATGCCAATTGTTGTACTCGTGCATTGGAGTTTCAGGTTAGAGATCAGGTTCTACTCAAAGTATCTCCTATGAAGGGTGTAATGCGCTTTGGGAAGAAAGGGAAGTTGTCACCGCAGTTTGTCGGTCTATTCATGATTACGGATCGAATTGGAGCTATAGCTTATCGGTTGGCACTTCTGGATCATTTGGATCACGTCCACAATGTGTTTCATATTTCCATGTGGCGAAAATTTTTGCGCGCTGAGGATCGGTATCAGCATATCGATGTTGGGGAGATTAAGTTGCAGCCGGATGCAACATATTTGGAGCCACCATGTCGTATGGTCGACCGTCGGGATCAAATTTTTCGTAATAAGGTTATTCCTTTAGTGCGTGTTCAATGGAGTCACCACAATAAGATTGAGTCTACTTGGGAACAGGATGATGTTATTCGCTCGTAGTTTCCTGGAATAATGGAAGAAGGTAAAAGTGAATTCCGTCGGAATTCTTTTTGTTAGGGGGGAAGAATGTAATACCCCTAATATTAAAAGGATAGTATCGGCATTTTAATTAATGGTTTTATTGCATTTTATTTGCTTATATGTTTATTTACTTATTTGTTTAAATTGTTGTTTATTTAATTGAATTATTTGTTTAATTGTTTTATTTAATTTAATTATTTGCTTTAATTATTTGTTTTTCATTAATGTTATATGCTTATGTAGAAAATGAATTAATTAATTTATTTGATTGAAATTAGTTTTATTAATTATGAATATATTATTTGGGTTTTTATGTTTTATAGACTTACGGGTTAGCCGACTTAGGGTTAGGTTTATGTTTGTTTTTCTTTCTTTTCCTTCTTTAAGTATGATTAGACTTAGGGCTTAGACACCTATATATTTATAAGTTATGTGTCTGCAAAGGTTTTTAGAACCCTATTCACGTACTGTGAGACAGAGAGAAACAGAGGGGGATTTGGGAGGAAAAAAGAGAAAAACTTGAGAGAAACATAGAGAGGCTCAAGGAAGAAGGAAATGGTGTTGCTCATGGGTTGAACCAAGAGGCAACAGAGGAGGAGAATAGTGAACCGAGGAGGAGAACAGTCTTGGGATTTGCCGGAACTTAGAGACGGTGGTTTTAAGGTTTCAAAACTAAAGCTGAAGGCAAGTTTTATTCTAACTTCTTCCCTTAAACCTATGTTCTGTGCATGCTATATAGTCTCTAGGAATTAAATTAAACTTTAAAATGGATGTTTATGCATATTAAATCTGACTGTAAACTATTCTTATGTTTTGCGTAACTGAAATCGTTTTATTGCATAAACTGTTATAGATTATGTTTTAAATTTTGTTAGTAATTCGTATTGGAATTTGAGGAGTTTCTAGAACTTTAGGATCTTAGATTGAATATTAAATCTCTTAATAAAATCCAAACAGTGGGCTCTGTATTTTGCCGGAGGTAAAGAAGACAAACAGGAAAAGAAGGAGCGTAGCATGGCTCTCAGGGGGTAAGAGCCCGCTCCCTAAAGGAGGGAGCCGGCTCCCTAGGTGAGACAACTTCCTCTCCATGAGGGAGAGCAGGCTCCAAGTGTGTGAGAGCCGGCTCCCATGAAGGGGGAGCCAGCTCCCTTGCTAGAACACCCTCCGGGTGTTTATTTTTTATGATTTTCAGACTGCAGGGGCCAAAGAAAAATTCTGAAACTTATTTGGGGGTTTTTAAATAATGTATAGAATATACTTAAGGCCCAAGAATGTTGGTTTATGCTATGGTAAAGGACATCATGAAATTTAGATACTAATTTGCATGCTGTCAGGGATGGTGAAAGATTTAATTGCTAGTTTTTGTTTAGCAACTTAAATAGACTAGTATGAGCATATTTTTTAAATATCAGTATAATGTGCTCAGTTTATACTTCTGAGTATCATTATATCATGCTCTGGAATTGAAGTTGAGGATTAAATGGACATCATGAAATGTATATATCAATTTGCGTGCTGTTATGGATGGTGGAAGTTTTAATTGTTAGTTTTGTTGTAGCAAATTAAATGGAATAGTCTAGAAGTATTTTTGGAATTCCAGGATAATGTGCTTAGTTTATAATTCTGATTATCATTATATCATGTTATGGATGTTAGTTGACGAACTATTATAATGTCTGTTCTGTCAATTATATGGAGATGGATGATTTAAATTGTTTATCATACTCTAGCAATTTAAACGGAGGTTATATGACTATAATCATATACTGGATGCATAATAGGATCTTGCATATATCTGACTTCTATTGTGTTTGTCTCTGGATGTATTTGATATTCAAATGAGTGTGCATCATTTATGGATCATATGCATTATATGCACCGGTATGGGACGGTGGCATATTAGGGATGGATTAGATCAAAATGGTAATTCCTACCTATTCATACATACGGAATGGATTAACTAAAATAGTTAAATCCTACATGGATTCATGTCATGTTAACTAAAACAGTTGAATGATATATTGGATGTTTGTTTTATTTTCTGTATTAGGAAGGATTTATATATATACTTATGGTACCGTGATATGAGCTTGAGTCTTAGGATCATGGTTAGGGTGTGTATATCACCTAGAATGAGTAACTAGTTATAGTGGATATTCCCTGGTAGGTCTAGCTACACATGCACACCGTAATGTGTGATTTACATGTTACCTTCTATTCAGGCTGATACTACACTATGGGCTAGTGAGCGTCCTATAGTGTTTATTTATATCTATATGGACTACTTTAGTTATTGCCGAGCTATCTAGGATGTATCTGCATATCGGGTTTCTGTATGGATTGTAGTAGGATAGAACTTACATGTGGGCCTGACCCACTCTTATTTTTAGGTGTTCGTCAGTTCTAGGCTTAAAGCTTGATCGTACTGAGCAGATACAGTCATTCAGTCCTCCGACTGCATAGGATTTCCTTTCATATTTTAGTGTTGGGTTTTGATTCTGTATTTCACTTGCATTTAGGATTGTTAGGGGTCCACTAGGTGGATTCCCGAGTTGTATGGATATTGGAAAGTTTAAGTTATATTAATCTATAATTTGGAGGATTTTAATATTTAGAACTCTTTTCAGCTTTTATTATTTTATTTATTAATTCATTTTTGTATTCCGTGTTCAATTACATATTAATTGTTTGATATCTCTCGGATCTATACTCAGACTTGATCACCCATGGCTCTAGAATCGAGGGGTATCACACATTATCGTTGTGAAACGACCCACTCCACCACATGGTATGATATTGTCCGCTTTGGGCCTGAGCCCGCACGGTTTTGATATTGGACTTTACCCCAAAAGGCCTCAAACCAATTGGAGTGACACACTTACATATAAGCACTTCACCTTTGTTTTATCCAAGCAATGTGGGAGTACGCAACCGTAGCTTGCCAATGTGGTAGCCTGTCAGTGTCTTTCGCACCCTCCCACGGCACACCTGCCCACAGGGTCATCACAATCCACCCCCCTTGGAGGCCCTACGTCCTCGTCAGCACACTTCTGGCTGGGTCAAGCTCTGATACCATTTGTAACGAGAGGCCTTTTAGGGTAAAGCCCAAGATCAAAACTGTACGGGCTTAAGCCCAAAGCGGACAATATAATACCATGTGGTGGAGTGGATCGTTACAAATGGTATCAGAGCCTGACCCAGTCGGAAGTGTGCCGATGAGGACGTCAGGCCTCCAAGGAGGGTGGATTGTGATGACCCTGTGAGCGGGTGCGAGAGACACTGACAGGCTACCACACTAGCGAGCTACGGGTGCACAATCCCACATCGCCTGGGTAAAAGAAAGGTGAAGTGTTTATATGTAGGTGTGTCACTCAATTGGTATAAGGCCTTTTGAGTTAAAGCCCAAGATCAAAACCATGTGGGCTTAGGCCTAAAGCGGACAATATCATACCATGTGGTGGAGTGGGTCGTTAGAAATGGTATCAGAGCTTGACCTAGCCGAAAGTGTGCCGACGGGGACGTCGAGCCTCCAAAGGGGTGGATTGTGATGACCCTGTGGGCGGGTGTGCCGTGGACGTGTGCAAGACACTGACAAACTACCACACTGGTCAGCTACGGGTGCATAATCCTATATCGCCTAGGAAGGGAAATGAGGAAGTGTTTATATGTAGGTGTGTCACTCCAATTGGTATGAGGCCTTTTGGGGTAAAGCCCAAGGGCAAAACCGTGCGGATTCAGGCCCAAAGCGGACAATATCATACCATGTGGTAGAGTAGGTCATTACACATTGGGTAAGAATAATTATGTTATATTATTCGTTGATGATTTTAGTTGAAAAATATTAGTGTGTTTTCTTAAACAAAAATCTGATATGTATGGAATTTTTAAGAAATTTAAAGAAATTGTTGAAAAACAAAGTGGTTATAATGTAAAGACTTTCCGATCCGATAAAGGAGGTGAATTCACATAAAATGATTTCAAAAAATTTTGTGAATAAAATGGAACTCACAATCCTTTAACGGTTTCGAGTTCGCCCCAAATAAATGAAGTTGCAAAAAGGAAGAACATAAGCATTCTCAATATAGCTCGAAGCATGCTAAAAAGCAAGGAAATGCCTAAAGAATTTTGGGCTGAAGTTGTTGATTGTGCGATCTATTTGTCCAATTGGTGTCCTACTAGGAGTGTGCAAAACAAAACACCACAAGAAGCATGGAGCGGATGAAAGTCAAGTGTCTTTCATTTGCGGGTTTTTGGGAGCATTGCCCATGTGCACGTGCTAGATGAAAGGAGGACCAAGTTAGATAACAAAAGTGATAAAATGGTATTCATTAGCCAATATGCAAGTTCTAAAGGCTATAAGTTGTACAATCCAAGCAATGAAAAGATTATCATTTGTATAGATGTTGAATTCGAAGAGGAAGCTACATGGGATTAGAACACTCCAAATAAAGATTTTGATATTTTTTCAATTTCAAAGGAGGAGTAAGAAAGTGATGGCATGGAGCAACCCATTTTTCCACCAACATCACCTCCACCACCATTAATTCATGATCAATTAACTCCATCATTATAAAGCTCAAGTGGCACACCACCATCTCATATGAGGAGTCTTCGGGACATATATGATGAAACGGAAAAGGTAACAAAAAGATTTGGTGATTTAACACTTTCTTGTCTCTTTACGGATTATAAACCCATGGGATTTGAAAAGGCGGCACAAGACAAACAAAAAATAAAAAATAAAAATAAAAAAATAAAAAAATAAAAAAATAAAATAAAAATAGAGAAATACTATAAATGAAGAAATCAAATCCATAGAGAAGAATGACATATGGGAGCTTGCTACGGTTCCAAAAGAGCAAAAGGCAATTGGTGTCAAATGGGTGTATAAAGCAAAGAAGAATGCAAATGGTGAAGTTGAAAGATATAAAGTAAGATTGTTTGCCAAAGGGTACAACTAAAAGCCCAGAATTAACTATGATGAAGTATTTGCACCCCTAGCTCATTTAGAAATAATTAGATTGTTAATTTCTCTGGCAGCCCAAAACAATTGGAGAAACCACCAAATGAATGTGAAATTGGCATTCTTGAAGAAGAGATGTATGTTCAACAATCCATGGGCTATGTTGTGAAAGGGCAAGATGATAAAGTCTTGAAATTGAAAAATTCTTTATATGGCTTGAAACAAGCACCAAGGGCGTGGAATATATGGATTGACAAATATTTTCAAAATAACAATTATTTGAAGTGTCCATATGAACATACGCTTTACACCAAAATAAGTGAGAATGGAGATATATTTTTTGTTTGCTTATATGTTGATGATTTAATCTTCACAAGTAGCAATCCAATTTTTTTTAATATTTCAATAAGGCTACGGCTCAGGAGTTTGAGATGACGGACATTGGCATCATGGCCTACTATCTTGGCATTTAGGTCAAGAAAATGGAGGATATAATTTTTATTCACCAAGAAGGCTATGCTAAGGAAATTCTCAAAAAATTCAAGATGGAAGATTGTAAATTAGTGAACACAGCTATGGAAGTTGGAATCAAATTGTCAAAAGATGAAGATGGAGAGACGGTGGATCCAAAGAAGCAACCCATTGGCACCCTCTCAATTTGTGAAGAGCAATATGTTGCAGCCACTTCAAGTGTTTGTCAAATAATTTGGTTGAGGAATTTGTTGAAGGAATTACATATGCCACAAGAAAAGTCAACGGAGATTTTTGTGGACAACAAATCAGCAATTGTTTTTGCCAATAATCTAGTGTTTCATGGACGAAGCAAGCATATTGACACAAGATTTCATTTCATTAGAGAATGCATAACAAAGAACGAGGTGGAGCTCAAGTTCATCAAGTCACAGGATTAAGTTGCAAAGATTTTCGCCCAGCCCCTTAAGTTTGTAGAATTTCACAAGTTATGGAGTTTGCTTGGAGTTGAAAAGTCAAGTTTTTTATTAGGTGTTTAATTTTATGTTAATTAGAGTTTTTTATTAGAGTTAGTGGAAGGCATGAGAGTTTCAACTAGTAATGCTCATTGTTAGTGGAGATTACGCCTACTAAATGTTATATTAATGGAGTGTTAATTTTCATTTACATATAGTTGTTACGTGTGATTTGAAAATTATATAATTTCATGTATTTTTACTCATTTTTAATCAAGTGAAATAAAATTATTTCCTCCATTCAATTCTTTTCCAAATAATAGCATATATTGAGTGTTGTGTGCCACTATTTCTAACAAACCAGTCGGTTTGCATTTTACAATAGTAAAAAAGTCATCCTGTTCTTGTCGGAATTCCTAAAAACGCACATGAACCGAAAATATATAGGACCACAAGAGTATAATCAAGCTTGATCCCATGTTATATATGGTGCTAGTTTTCTATTTAAAAAACCTCCTCAACTGATCAGTATGGAAAATCACATAATAAAATTCAATAATAAAACAACATGAAAGCAAATTATATAAAACCCAAAAGTGAATGTTGTATAAAATTTATGGAGTTAAGGTTATAAAGAGAACTATATAAGTTCTACAAAAATTATCTTGATTTCGAATTATTAACAAAGATAAATTATGACTCGTTATGAGATTAACTCAAATTGATACGAAATTTGCTGAGTCTAAAGAAAAAAATTTAAAGATGTATTTTATTCAAGGAACGGGTACAAAAGTAATATATAACCACATATATATAAACAGACACAAACACACGCATCATGTTTTTTTCTTCTTATCAATATGAAACAGGAATAATAATTGTTATTTGATTAGTAGTTAGAACATGAATAATGGTAAATTGTATCACGATTCACGAGTCCTCTTTTTATAAATGGTAAATTCTTTTGCAGGAGAAATTCCGAAAGAGATGGGTAACCTTCTAAATTTGGAGGCATTAATAATAGAGAATAATAGCCTCAGTGGTCTCATTCCATCCTCCATCTTTAACATCACTTCTTTGAAACAGCTTGTTCTTGCTAGAAATTCCTTGACAGGTACAACCCTAGCCTTTTATTCGGCAATTTTTGCAAGTTATTTTTTTTTTTATGCTTTTTAAATTTTGCTACTGCACATAGCTTCATTTGTAGATGACTCTAGCCTTATTGAGTACACTTGTATAAACATGGAGTTTTATTATCACTAGTAGAACTTGCATGCATGAACAGGAGAACTTGCACACGTTAGTTTTTGTTATATATATGTGAATATATATATATATATATATATATATATTATTTTTGTTATAACTCATACGCCTTAAACTTTCCAATACATTTTTGCAGTAGTGAGGTTCTTCAACTATTGTGTTTCAATCACCACCATTGAATTTACACATTATATTTTTGTTTTTCGGTTTAACAGGTGTAATACCACAGGAGGTTTGTGACCTTCACAACTTGGAGGGATTCAGTTTAGGTTTGAATGTCCCATTCCAGCATTGATCTTTAACATCTCGACACTACGAGTCCTTTCACTTGTCTCCAATCAACTCTCAGGGAACCTTCCATCAAGCACAGGGAACAGGCTACCGAATCTTGAAGTACTTCATCTTGCAGATAATAACCTCAGTGGAATTCTCCCCGACTTCATCTCAAATGCATCTCAACTCACTTTTCTAGACCTCTCCCATAACTTATTCACTGGTTCAATTCCCAACTCACTTGGTAATTTGGTACACCTTCAAATTCTAAGCCTGGGAAACAACAGTTTCGTGAGTGGGCTTCATCTCCGAAATTGAGCTTCCTTAATTCTCTGACTAAATGCAGACAATTAAGAAGATTGTGGCTAAGTAATAATCCTCTAAATGGTATCCTTCCAACCTGGGTTTATTGGATTTCAGCAAAAATAATGTTTCTGCCCATACCGGCATGCTTGGGGAATATTACTTCTTGAGATATATATATCTACATTCTAACAGATTAAATTCCAGCATACCAACCTCCTTTTGGAGCCTCACAGATCTTCTGGAGTTGAGCCTCTCCTCAAATTCTTTAAGTGGTGGTCTACCCCCAGATATTGGTAACTTAAAGGCTGCGTATCTAATAGATCTATCAATGAATCAATTTTCAGGTGATATCCCAAGCACAATTTCAAGTCTGAAAAATCTGATCAATCTATCTTTGGCCCATAATATAATACAAGGGCCTATTCCAGACTCATTTGGCACCTTGGTAAATTTGGAATTCTTGGATCTATCCCAAAACATTCTCTCTGGTGTGATCCCCAAGTCATTAGAGGCACTCTTGTATCTCAAGTATTTCAGTGTATCTTTCAATGGACTAAGAGGAGAAATTCCCTATGGAGGTGCTATCACGAAATTCACGTATCAATCTTTTATGTCGAATGAAGCATTGTGTGGTGTTCCTCAGTTCCAAGTCCAGCCATGTGACAATAGTTCCCCACACAAATCAAAGACACAAAGAATGTTTCTAACTATGTTACCCAGAGTCGGGTACAGGTGTCGGACACGGGTGCGTGTCTAAGGGTCGGATTCGTCAATCTATCAATTTTCAGGATACGGGACACGGATTAAAAGTGTCCAAATATTGGACACGGGCACTTGAACACTTTGAAAAGAGAGAAAAATTTGTTAGTTTTTTTTTATGTTTGAGACATTAATCATAAAACTAAAAAATATATATATCAATTGTACTTTTTTATAAAAATTTTATAATTATTACTGCATTTGTTTGCCTCATTTGATTGGTGGCATGTCATGGCTATGCATTCCCCTGCTACTGCTGTTTTATGGAACCTGTAAATAAGAAATTCTGAGCTGTAGGGCTTCTTTTGTATACCCAAGGGCGGGTTTGGGCTTGGGCTAATATGCCTCTGTATGTGCATCTTGGCATTTGGGCCTGTACAAGTCAAAGCACAATTAAAAAGGATGACTAATTCAATATGGGCTAATATGTCTTTGTATGTGCATTTTAGTCATGGATTGATGCTTGGGTTTTGGGCCTGCACAAGTCCAAAGCACAATTAAAAAGGAAGCCCATTCAATGTACACGATATTTATAAGAGTACTGTAAAAAGCAAAGTTACAGCTGTAACCCACCACAGTAATGCTTTACAGCTGTGTCCCATCCCTTATCTTTTCAGATCCAAATAAACAAGTGTTAAGTTATTAACAATTGCATGAAACCACGCTCAAGATGGCACAAAAAATTGCACAAAAGCTAGCGCGTGCTGGTTCACAAACAACAAGTCGTCTTCAACCTCTAAACCACCGATCCGAACTAGAACGCCATTGTTGAAATAGAAAGCTTCGTATGGCTACAGATTTAACAAAAAAACACAAAAAAAATTCCTGATCCTTCATAAGAATCAAACTACACATCATTTTATGTATTTTCTTGGTCAGCCGTGTCCGATTAAAGAATGGAGGGTCGGACGCATATCCAGTGTCCGTGTCCGTGTCATGTCGTGTCGACACGGGCACTCTGGCTTTCACTGACGAGTCCAGGTAACACAGGTTTCTAATATATATTTTGTTGCCAATCGCATCAATACTTCTTGCCTCAGCAATTCTATTTTTGTGCCTCAAACACAGATGGAGGAGAAGTAAAGTTTCAATTCAGACTGAATTGATATCCATAGTTAAAAGTGGAAGAATTCCATATCATGAACTTGTGCGAGCAACAGATGGGTTTAGCGAAAGCAATTTGCTTGGCATGGGGAGTTTTGGTTCGGTTTACAGATGTACGCTAACAGATGGGACAATTTTGGTTGTAAAGCTTTTCAATCTATAACAAGAAGTTGCTTTCAAGAGTTTCAACACAAAATACGAAATATTGGGCAATATTTGCCATCAAAATTTAACCAAAGTCATAAGCATTTGCTCTAACTTTGATTTCAAGGCCTTGATACTCGAGTACATGCCTAACGGGAGCCTTAAAAATTGGTTGTATTCAGACAACTACTTCTTGGATATCTCGAAGAGATTGGACATAATGATAGATGTAGTGTGTGCATTGGCCTATCTCCACCATGATTACTCAATGTGTGTGGTTCATTGTGACCTCAAACCTAGCAATGTCCTTTTAGATGAAGATATGGTTGCACATGTGAGGGACTTCGGCATTGCAAAGCTCTTAGAACAGGGGGAGAGCATTACAGTAACCAAGACTCTAGCCACATTTAGGTATATTGTACCAGGTGAAGCTTTTAACTTTTAATTTTGCTTAAATTTCAATTTTTTGATTCTTTTTCTAATAACAAAAATTTAACCTTGATCACAACACTCCACGTTGATCTTTTGATTAATTATAATTTTTGATGTAGAGTATGGATTCGAAGGATTTGTGTCAATAAGGTGTGATGTTTATAGCTATGGCATTATATTGATGAAAACATTTACAAGAAGGAAACCCACTGATGAAATATTAGCTGGAGACATGAGCCTAAAGAGTTGGGTAAACCAGTCATTGCCCAATAAAATAATTCAAGTTATAGATTCCAACTTGCTAAGGCCAAAGGAAGCACACTTCACTGCAAAGCTGCAATGTTTATCATTCATCATGGAAATGGCTCAGAATTGCTTGACAAAATCACCACAAGAGAGGATCAACATAAAAGATGCTCTAGTAACACTTAAGAAGATCAAACTTCAATTGCTGCTCAAAAATTGTGACGGGACTTGAAGTAAGAAAGTAGTTCATTCCTACATTTATTTATTTTTGGATTAATTTTACTGACACCCCCTCAAATTTGACAAAATATCACCCCCAAACATATTTTGAAATTAACTACCACTCAGACCCCAATTTCTTTTTCCATTTCTTTTTTCCGTTAAAAGGTGCAAAATGACAATTTATCCCTATTTTTTTAATCTATTTTAAACCAAAATATCAAAACTATGAAGTAACCAAATTGCCTTTATTTATTACTCTATCACCCCCAAAACTATTCATCTCACTGTTTTCTCCATAAATATATATTTTTTTGGTGTACATGATAAGAGAGAGAGAGAGAGAGAGAGAGAGAGAGAGAGAGATATATAAAGAACAAATTTAAAAAATAATTATAAATTTATAATTATAATTTGGTTTTAAAAAATAATTATAAATTTATAATTATAATTTGGTTGGTTTTTAAAAAATAATTATAAATTTATAATTATAAAATTGATTGGTGTAAATAATGAGAAATATATATATATATAAAGAATAATTTTAAATTTATATAATGAAGGTCAAAGGGTATTCAAGTCATTTCAACCATTTTTTAAAGTCAACAAATAGTTAGAAGGGTAGCAATGTCATTTTACATACAAAAAGTATCCGACACACTTGAAAAGTAACTTTTGGGATGTAAGTGAAAAACAGACCAAGAGTTTGTACTGCGAGTGATAGTTATTTTTAAAAGATGATCATTCAATGTGATATTTGGCCAACCTTAAGGGGGTTTCAGTAAAATTAACCCTTTATTTTTTTTTTTTTTTAGATGTTTAAAGTTTTAACTTTCTCTAAGGCATGCAAATCCAAATGGTCATTAGTAACAAATGTCTAGTCATTCAACCTATCTTGAATAGAGGATGAGTTAAAAATTCAGTCATTTTTAATGCGCTAATGAAGTGATTTATTGCAATCCCTCGCAGGACTCTAACAGGTACAAGTTGCTGTGGCTCCTCTGTTCCATTGTACTAGAATCAAGGTAGACCTTTTTAATTTTTTGTTTTATTTTTAATAGCTGTTTAAATTTGCTTTCTTTGTATCAAATGCTTAATGTAGTAGTTAGATCCATTAATATTCAGTGTTTCAGTTATGCAGTGTTTGGTCTTTTCATGTAGGCCTCTTTGCCAGCTGCATTTATAATGATTGTATGCACGGAAGAACTCTGGAGAAAGAGTTTGTTTACTCGACTTTGTGTTATGCAAAAGGTCCATGAAAGATGAAACCTGACCAAAACCCGACTCTCACCTGTCTGGCCCAATATTTCCATTACAAACCAGATTAGCCTAGCCCGATTTAAGTCCAAATTAGTCATATACTATACTGTATAAGATTACAACGTTTGACTATTAGCGAATAGGTAGCATTTTAATTACAATACGTTACAATATATGACACATGCATATTTGACAAATATAAATTAATATAATAGATTATAGAACAAGTTATCATGAGAACACTTCACTTGTCATTAGCTATGGATGCTTATAATTCGTGATCCATGAGCCAAATAAGGAGGGCTAGGTTAATATAAAATAGAATCTTTATTTAAGAACAAGTTATCCCACTTTGCTTGTCTCACCATCTTATTTTCAAATTGTTTGATTCAAAATCATTTAAAATTTTAAATTTAAATATTCAAAACTTATAAATTAGTAACTTTTCAGAAAATAATGCACGTTCCACGCATTCCTTTAAAAAAATGTACTCTCCAAAAAATATATATATGTGTCTATATATTTTTGGAACACAGAGAGTAATTATCATTGGCATGACAATGAGAAAGGACCACAGTAATTTTAGGAGAAGATAGCTTAAAGATTGTTCCATTGACTTGACATCCATTAAACTTTATAGAAAATTTATGTTACAAATATAGTTTTCATTGTTTACATGTGAATTGCAATCTGAGTTGGTATTCCTAATTAATCACATACACTCGTGGAGAAAACATGTGTTGCTCTTTATCATACAGTGTTGTTACTGCCTTGTCTTGTGGCTTGTTTAGTTAAGAGTGCACCCAACATTACCAGTGACCAATCTTCTCTTCTTGCCTTGAAAGCCCATATCACTTTTGACCCCCATGGTGTCTTGGCTAACACCTGGTTCACAGCTACCTCCATTTGCAACTGGGTTGGAGTCACTTGTGGCACTCGCCACCTGCGAGTGACATCCTTGGACATTTCTGACATGGCTCTTGAAGGTACCATTCCACCACACCTCAGTCTCTCCTTTCTCATTTCCCTTGACCTTAGTAACAACACTTTCAGTGGTCATCTACCCGAAATCTTGCTAACAATAGTTTTACAGGTGCCATCCCACCTTCCCTCTCAACATGTCGAAGCTAGAGACCTTGCGTTTACATTCCAATTTTCTACAAGGAATGATTCCACAAGAAATTGGTAATCTTCGTGACTTGAAGATTTTGGATATGCAACGTAATCAGCTTACAAGTTATTTGCCACTCAGCCATCTTCAACATCTCCTTATTGCAAGTTATTGTGTTTACAAATAGTAGCATATCTGGTAGTCTTCCAATGGATATGTGCCATGGTCTTTCGAATCTCCATGAGCTTTATCTATCTTACAACAACATGATAGCCAGATTCCATCAAGTTTATACGAGTGCTCCGAACTGCAAATTTCTTGAGCCGAGAGTTTTAGAAATTCATTTTTATTATTTTAAATCAATTAGAAGTGACGGGGTCATTTTTATAATTTTTCGGAAGTCGGAACGATTTCCAGGCTCGAGAATCTCTTCCGGTTTTTCCATTTGCATTGAAGGGCATTATAGACCTTTCACTCATATATACGTTTACATGTATTTATATATTAGAGGAGATATTTTGGAAATAATCATGGCATTGTGATAGAAGGGGGAGGGCAATGTGGTAAGTTTGCTTAAAGTTAGAATCCACCAAAATGAGACACATGGCATCTTTGGGACCATGGAACCAATTTGAAAGTTGACTAACACCCCTCTTCTAATTCCCCTCATTCAACCAACCCCATTATCTCTCTAAACTTTTTCCTTCTCTCTTTATATTTATATACATCATATATTCCATTGTTTCAAGTTAAGATTGGAGAGGGTTAGGGTGAGTTTTTGACGAAGGCAAAGAAGGGAAAGTGAAAAAGCTTGGAGAGGGTTAGGGTGAGTTTTTGAAGAAGGCAAAGAAGGGAAAGTGAAAAAGCTTGGATAGGGCTATCTTTGTACACCTATATTGCAAGGGGTTAGAGGAATTCGAAATTTGGGTTTGCTTAGGGCTTGTTTATCTAGCACAATTTGAGGCAGGGATTTCTACGCCTCATATCCTTTGGTCTTTTGTGAGTATTTTGTTGTAAGAGTATGCTAAAGTGTATGCATGTAATGATGTTCTATGCATGATGAGTATATGGTATAACTTTCAAGAATGAATTTCATGTCAAAGTTAGTCAAGAAGTGTAAATTTGCATGCCTATGTGATTGAGTGTGCCTTTGCTTACATGGTTATATGATGAAATTTATAAGCCTTAACACGCCACGATTGTGATAATTTCTATGTATGTTATCATGTGCCCCATTATAGAGATTGTGGCTAAATTGAATATAAAACATTGGCATATGATATATACATTATGTCATTGAGAGGGAGCATGGATGGGGATGAAAATTAGAAACTTGGTTTCTAAAAGTTTCTAAAAGAAAATTTTGCGAAACCGGACAACAAGGAGTTATCTTGTGTCCGTGGGGTTAATACAATCTAAAAGGAACGTGGGGTGAATAGCTTACGTGTGGTTGAGTCACCTAAGTCCTAAATGATGCTAGGGAGTCGCCCTAGGTCAGGGATAGACAACCAATCCTTCTCTTGTGGTAGTGGGGAGTCACCTCGTATCAGGTTGGATTAACAAGTTCAGTGTGTGTATGATTTGTATTTGAGGATAAAAGGGTTTTGAGACGGACATATGCATTGCATGGCATTGCATTGCATTCATATACATTATGATGACGTACTATTGATATAATGATGAGGACTTGTATCATTTTCTTATGTCCCCTTTCAAACTTACATGATCCCATTTCCTTTTTTTTCGTTCTTCATTGGGTGTGACTCATGGGATTGGAAGGGGTGCATCATAGGTTTCATCTACTGAGCCATAGTGCTTACCCTATTATTATCATTTTTTAGGTCACGGCAAGGATGTGATTGATGACGGACCCTCACAAAGGTAGCTAGGGTTGACGGATGTACTTTTTTGCAATCTTTTGTAACCAATGCTTCATAGACTTAAATTCTTTTGTAAAGCATTGTATTCACGACCTTAAGCGTCTCAAACTTGTAATTAAATTCTTTTGAACTACTTTTGTATAATTTGGACATGTAAGTGATGAGGATGACAACTATATTCACACCTAGGAGTTTTAGGATGATGTAATTTGAATCATTCTATTGTAGGGATGTTATTTTGGTAGTGTATCTATGTATGTGGATGTTTTTGGACAAGTTTTGAGTTATATGAATGGGTGCATTACCAGAATTGTAAGGTATTATCAAACCAGAGCTCCCTTGGGAGCCCATGTACGCACATTCTAGGTTCAGTCCGATCAATCGGAATTCAATTCGATCGATCAGATTTTTTCATACTTAGAATATTTTGAAAACCCTCCAA
Organism: Cornus florida; assembly: GCF_030987335.1. NCBI lineage: Eukaryota > Viridiplantae > Streptophyta > Magnoliopsida > Cornales > Cornaceae > Cornus > Cornus florida. Next base: position 39,815,201 of record NW_026775571.1, on the reverse strand, counting down.
AATTTGCTCTCAGTCCGATCGATCGGATTTTCCTAGACTTCGAAAATTTTGAGGTTATCGAAATCAATCGAATTGACCAAACTTTAATTAATCATAACTTGGTCATTTCTAACCCAATTTAAGCCATTCTTGAGTCTAGATTTATGAATTTGGTGCCACCTTTCCATTGGCATAAACCTAATTTTATGATTTTAACTTGAAATGACTATTTTACCCCTCGTGAACCTAAGGTTCCGGCATGAACCTGAAGTCGAAGTTACCATCCTTAAACGATCCATTATGATTATAAATGACTAATATGACTTCATTGTGACTCCTAACACTTAGTAAGGTGCATAATGACCATTTTCGCCTTGAGAATCCTCGGGGTGGGTTAGGACCCAAATAACGATTCAGACCTACAGGTACGAGTCGTTACAAATTTGGTATCAGAGCAAAGGTTCGAATAACTTTTGGAGGACAAGTAGTGGATTATCTAGACGGGGTAGAAAGTTGACTTGCATTGACTATGTGTTTCATGCTTAAGTGTTTACTGTTTTGAGAAACATGCTTACTTGCTAAATGTTTATGTGTTTAAATACCAGTAGATATTAAAAATGTGGCCATGTAAATGAAAGGTGTATAAAGTTTAGAAGCATGTATAGAATGCTTATGTGTAAATTGTTTAAGTAATTAATAAAAGTAAGTAGACTTTTTTAAAGTATGATTGTGGATTGCATGTTTTATTGACGAATTACTTGTTAATGACAAAATCATGTTATTCGTAATGAAATGGTAAGTAGTGATGCATGGTTTATGCAAGTGTTGAGTATGATTATTCAAGCATGCTATGCATAGAAAGATGATAAAGATGAACGTGATGTTTAATTTCACATGATGACTTAATAAGCATGATGTTAAATTTTAAATGAAAGGACATGGTTGTGTCAGAGTATGTGTTCCAGTTCATATATATATATATACGTGGATACGGTTGAGCATGGGATAGTTACTAGTATGGCAGGGTACTTGATACGATGTAGTTTGTCGTGTGGGCTATAACTTGAGTAAACAGGGAACTCAGTTGTTCCAAGGTTATTTGGGTGCTAGTTCTTATCGAACAAATAACGTGGGTTCCTAGCTCATGAATTGAGCTACTTGACGTGTGATCATTTTACTCTTCTCATTATTTTCGTAGTGTGATGCTTAGGGCACGACTTTAGAATGGGTTCACATTTCATGGCATGGTGTCCATGTTGTGTGTGAGTTTCATGCATTGGTGTATGGGGTCTTGTGACCGTGGAGGTCGGGTTTATAATGTGAAACTTTTATAAGGGATGTGGGATTTTAAGGATTTGGTGCATGTGTTTTAGATTACGATTTGGTGTGGCGGTTCTCTTCGAACTGATTTGTGGTAAGTGTAATAGAGATTGGTGGAGTCGTGAGTATGATCTAGAGGTTATGGAAGTATATTTTGTGTATTTTAGTACGGTCCGATGAGACATGTTTACTATGGGTGTTTAGGAGACTTGTCTGATCCTAGTATGTATAGATTAACATAGGTATTGTACGGGGTCATGCTGGTGTTGGGTGACCGACTGGTAGATGTGATTCATTTAGTGGTCTTGTAAGAGTCTGTTTTAGAGACTGATTTGTTGAGTGGTGATTTCCATTTTGGAAACCTATAGGGATATGTTATAAGTATATTGACTCCCGGTGGGTTGATTGTATGGCACGGTTGTCGAGTGAGTCTCGAGGTTGTGTATAGTGGTCAGTTTTAGCTAGATGGCATGGAATTTATGTAATGCATGTAGTGTGTGGTTGTTGAAGTGTTCGGTTGTTTTTCGAATATGCTTGGGGTATCGGGGAATGGTACTCATCGTTTGAGGATTCAAAAGAGGGAAATATTAATTAGAATGAATTGGGATAGAATGATCTCACTAAGTTTAGTAGATAGCCCCATTTGATTCTTTCGTTGGGGCCAAGAGTGTTCCTAGGAATCAGTGAAAGAGAAGCTAACGATGTTGACGCTAGGGTGTGTGGTTTTTTTAAATGGGTATGTAGGTTGCTTGTAAAGAATGGTTCAAGTGACTGGTTAGATGTCAGTGATTGATTATTATTGTAGCTGGCTTTGGGAGACAATTTTGTGTTGAGCACTATAACCACAGTGCTCATTTCCATTTTTGGGATTTGTTGGCATGGCGTTGCTGCACATAGATTCTTATTCTCGTGGAGAGTTAGTGGTTGTCGTAGGGAGTTTCGAGCGTGATATATGCTCTCCCGTTGTATTAGTATCATCCTACAAATGCTAAGAGGGAAATTAACTAGTACAGGCTTATTGTTCGATGGGATGAGGGTTCAAGCAGTCATTCAGGAAGAATGGTGATAGAGTTGTTAAGACTTAATATTCTGGTGTTGATGAGTAGGATGATTAAAGGTTTAGTCCGAGTGCAGATTGAGGACCATGGGTAAAGCCTTTGGTTTTATGTAGCGCTTGTTCTGAGGGTGGTCACGACCGGTGGAATATAAGGCATGGGTTGCCGAGTAGTGATTGTGTGTTCCTATTATCTGATGCTAACGGTGATGGCTGGGGATGTATCATGAATCATAAGTTCGAGGATAATTAGGTGCCAGATGTCTTCATAGATGTTTGGCGTGAGCAATGTCTTGAGGACAAGCGTCGGTATCATCTTAGTACTATGTGATTAGAAAAATAAAGGTGTGATTCCTTTGAGGGGTGACTGTGTTGATTATTTCTGGCTTTGAGGCTGTAGGCAATAAATAGTCTTATGAAATATTTTAATAAGGTAAGAACTGAATCGAATTATGTCATAGGGTTTTTCTAGTACGGGTTGTTAGGAATAGACCGGAAAGCTTTTACACTTAGACATTGATTGTGGCATTCAGTACTGCATTACTTTCAGCTCATTATAAGTCACATGATAAAGGTATAATTGGGATTCTTAGAGCAGTGTGTATGATTGTATAGCAGTTGAGGTTGCGTAAAACAGTGAATGTATAATGAATAACTCTTATGGTTGTCTTATGGACTGTGTGTGATACTGTTTTTGAGGTTTAGACCTAAGGATGAGAACAACGTTGGTGTTGAGATCGGATTGATGACGAGAATGGCCTGGCCAACCAATTCTCCCGAATCAGTTCCTCTAAAACACGATGTCGGTTCAAAGGTCAATGACTGTTTTGAGTGATTAACGACAGTGAGAGTGTGGTGTTGTGCGTTACGTCAATGCAATAGTGTGGTTTTGGTCTGAAAAAGATTCTCAGTTGGAGATGATTGTGTTTTATGGATTCAAATAGTTTGTTTCGGGTGATGAGGCGTTTTTTACGGGACTACGTGTTCGATGCAATTAATGGTCTGATTATTTAATTCTTGAGCTATGTTTTTGGGATTTGTGTCTTGAGTACATGATAGTACACCTTATGGTTTGAGTGACTTGTGTTTACGCAGTCATTGGAAGATTTGCTATTTAGCTATTTTGAGAGATATTAAGTATAATGATTGCTAGATGTTGCGGTTTATAATCTCTTGTACGGTTGCATGATGTGTGGATCCTTCAGAGCTTCGCGGCGTAGGGCTTCGATTATAATGCTTCAGTCTGATTTTTAAATGGATCAAAGATGGATCCTTGCATTATGGTAACAGTTACACACACACACACATATTTATATATATATAACAGTTACACACATGCACGTGCGCGCGCACACACATATATATAAAGACAGACTAAAAGGGAAGGGAGATGTTGGGGGTATTTCAGGTATTTTTTTTTTTTATGAGCACTTGTGTGTCACGCGCTCCCTTTTGGACGGCAACTTAACGGATTTGAATAGAAATGGAGCAATGTGATGACCTTTTATAGTTCAGGGGGGTGTGTAATTTTCGTGGGGGCTTTTTGCACGAAAATGATAGTATAGGGGGGCCATGTGATTTTTCCCCTTAAATGTTATAATATAATCTTAATTATTTTACTAACACTTAATTAAATGCACAATCTTAATTATATATATTATTTTTTATATATACCTATTTATTATTATTATTCAACACTCTCATAATCTCAGTCCAACACACCTAATTAATATTAGGGTTAATTTCACTGACACCCCCTCAGATTTGGTTAAATATCACATTGAAATAATTTTCGAAAATTACTATCACTCACGTTGCAAATATTTGGCACATTTTTCACTCACACCCCAACCATTAATTTGCAATGATGCTAAACACTTTTTACGTATGAAAAGACACTGTTACCCTTTAACTTTGTCAACATTCCCTTTAACTTTAAAAAATTGTTTAAAAGATCGAAATACCGATACTTTTTCCCAAATTTACTCATCAACCATCCAAAAGAATTTTACAATATATATATATATATATATATATATATATATATATATATAAATATATATATATATAGGTTTTATATATGCATGTCGTCGACGGCACCATGATTGATACAAGAACGATCTCAAACTCGTGATGTGTTTGGGGCAGCACTCCAATATCTCTAAATATTTTTAAAAATTACAATTATGTTTATATAGTTGTATGTATCTATCGTATTGCCACCTCTCCTCCCTCGCCATCACTAATGCCGTCGGCATTAGTGACCCACCATTGAGTCCCAATTCACAACCACTATGAATACCAACCCTGCCTCGTTGGAGTTGCATCGCTGTCACCATCGAGCCCAATACCCACATCTCTGTGCAAATTCTATTTTATTGATTTTCAAATTAGGGTTCTTAATCTCCAAAACAAGATAGAGAGAGAAACTACCTTGATTCATTTACTACCATGATCGGAAAGGTGAAGCTGAAGAAGCCCATGGGAAAGAGCAGTAAAAGCAGATGCCGCCACCACCAACCGAGCTGGTGGCAAGTGGAGAGTTTTTGGACAAAGTGGATAATTCTTAATTGGATTACTATGAATAACTGATCTCTAGTGCCACTAATTCAATAGTAACGAAATCTTGGATTCTGAATTTGTGTGCAAATTGAGGAAATTATCGTCGTTGTACAGGCTCTGTTGCCAGAGAATCACGCTGTTGAGCTACGTTGGACTAACACCGAATTGCAACGCTTGTTACGACGACTGGTGGTAGTGCTCCAGCATTATCTTGGATGGTGTTCCGGCTGCAAGTATTGGTATTATTTCACATTAAATTTTTATTTTGAAAAAACAATATCCAATAAGAATTATTATTACTATTTCTGTTGCCGGAGAATCGCGCTGGTGGTGCTCCTTCTCTGGTGGTCCTTTCCCAAACTAGTTTTCGCAGTGGCGAGGTTCGCCGAAACTCCCAAAAGCGGCGAAAGAGTCAGACAAACCAGATTCTTTGGAATATATCATCCTTGACAAAGGACTGATTTTTTTTTTTCTTCCCTTCAATATCTAGATCTAGGAACTTATTGGGGCTAATAAAGTAAGCAATCTCTCTAAACTCAAATAGATGAGAGAAAGAAAAACAAAGAAAACGCACTTATTGGAGCCAACAGAGTGCAATCTCTCTGTGTGCTTTTACAGAATAATTGGTAAGATGATGATGCCCTAAGAGATAAAAAGCTCGGTATTGGTCAGACTAATCTATGAAGGTAAAATAGACCTTTTAAATTGTTGATATTTTTGGAATAAAAGCTATTACAAAATTAGGTGTAAATTTGCCTTTTCATATATTTTTTAACGGTGTCATTGACCCAAAAGTCATTTTGGACCTAAGTAATAATAATTTTTGAAAGATATTTTAGTGTGATATTTAGCCAAATATGAAAGGGTGTCAGTAAAATTAACCCTTACATATAATACAAATATATATATGCAATGTAATACTCATATTCATCACCTATCTAATGTACACTAGTACTTAATTCACATCATAATACACCACTAGCACACATGCACACCAGCCACTTCACAACATCCTACCATTTCTTTTCTTTTCTTTTCTTTTCTTTTCTTTTTCCTTTTTTACGCTACTACATACTATTATTATCACTATTACATAAGTTCTCAAATACTGAACAAGGGTAATCAAATGTAAGTAACAATCATTGCCTTGCAACAGCATTAAATTCCAAAATAATTCTCAAAATACTTTTAAAACAAGTAAAAGAACTACAAAGGCATTTCAACGTGCATCTAAACTTTTCAAATAGATCATTCAACATTTAAAGAACTAATTCATTCTAACAACACTTATTATTATAAGATTTATTATTCAAATAATTTTTATAGTGATTAAATGAGGAAATCAACAAATTTATTAATTCTTGTTTATTCACCTAGTATTTAAACCTTAATACAAGAAAATACACAATTACTTACCTTGACTTGTTGGGATTTGTATGCCTGACATGGCGAATTTCTATTTGGATTATAGAGACATATGTTCTTTATCTGAAATAATATTTATGCGCTATACAATTGGTAAATGAAAATGTACTATGTTTCAATTCATTACGAAATTAATATTATCTACTTGGTTAAAAGAGATATTTATATGTATGTGATAATGATCAATACAAGAACATAAATAATAATCATAAACAGTTTATAGTCGATAATTAAGGATGGACTCTTATTTAACTAAGATTTGAACTAGATCCGTGTTAGATTAAGATATATTCCGAGAGCTATCATATGCAATTACTCTCTATCATCATCATGGCATTTGACTTTTAATCATGAGAGAAGTATAGACTCTTTTATTAATTAGTAATTATTTTGATTTGTTCGGCGGAGCCTTCAGGATCCTGATTTAGTGGTTATTTACTATTTGATTTGGGGTTAATTAATTTTTTTTAGTGAAGTAAAAAATTAATTTATGAATTAATTGAATTGGGTCCATAGTATAATGGACCAGGTCAATTATTAATTCATTGAAGGAAAGAAAATGGCAAGTGTTGCCCAAGTAATGACTCTAGAGGGGGGGTGAATAGAGTTTTGGCAATTAATGGTCAATTTTTTATTTCAATTAAAATGCAAGTATTAGACTAATTTTCTCAGCAATTGTTCAATGAAACAAACAGAGTTTTAAGCAACAGAATATCATTTTATCAAATGATTATACATGCTGAACTTTAAGTAATAAATATAAGAGATAAAGAGAGAGAAATTGCAAACATGTACTCAGCAGTTTTAGCGAGGTTCGGAAACTCCTACTCCTTGGCTTAAGACCCCTTTTGAGACTTCTCAATCCACTATGGCTTCTCCTTACAGGTAGAGAGCAAACATTTTACAAGAAGCACTTCCTTGCTTCAATTTGCTAAGAGAAACACCTTCTCCTAGTCTTCCTTGGGCCACACCAGTCCTTACAAAGTTTGAAGAAGAGAAATGTAATACAAGATAATCTCTCACAGATTTTTAGTACAAATTTCAGCTCACTCTAGAGTATGTATGAATAAATTGAAGCTTAATACTTTATTGATAATATGTGATGTATGAATGTTGGTTGAATGACCTTTTGATTTCAGAAATATGTGTCTCAAATGTTCCACACACTTTTCTTTAGACAACAACTCATTATATATATAGTTTCAGATGAGTCTGATACATATTATAGCTGTTGGACACACAGTTTGAGACAAAATAGCCGTTCAAATTTGAATCTGTGCAAAGTCAGTCGACTGAAATGAATCACCAGTTTGTTTCGGTCGTCCGAAATAACTTGAGGCTGTCTTGTATTATTTACTTCGGTCGGCCGAAATGAATTAGGCTTTTATTTCAGTCGTCCGAAATAGCATGAGGCCTTGATGCAGCTATACTACGGTCATCCAAAATGACATTTCGGTCGACCGATTGTGACTTCAGTTTTAGCTTAGCTACTGCCCAAATCGGTCGTCCGATTCAAATTGTTTTTCCATTTCGGTAGGCCGAAATGGAACTTCACTTTCAAGAAACTTGTTTTAATTTACAGATTTTATTCTTTATGTTTCTTGATTATGATGTAAGTGATTTAATGTATAACCCTAGATATATGAGCTTCAAAATGTTCATACATACTTTAACAAAGATTCCTAAAAGCTCACCACCTTAGCTACCCCATTTGATATGGCATGATATTGATGACTTCAATTGGAGCCTTGATTCCTTTGTTTGACATGATCTAGTTGACTTCCATTTGAGCCTTGATTCCATTGTAACCTTTCTTGTATCTTTATGATGCTCCTTTCCATTTGTACTTTATATGTAATGTCTTGTCTTAATGGATGCTCAGATCTGTAATTTGTCTAAGGTAGACATTAGAATACATAGAACATCATTAATGAATTATAATCATCAAAAGCCTTAGATTAAAGGTCAACAATCTCCCCCTTTTTTATGATGATAATTCATTGATGTTTTCAATAAATAAAAGTAAAAGTATTGAACAATGCTCCCCCTATCAATGTGCATATTTTTTAACATGAAATCATTCATGTAAGAGATTACAAATCTCCCCATTTCCTTGTGCATCTATTTTATCATAATATGTAAGTTGAGATTTCTCATAACATATTCAAAACATCCCACACATGATTGATATGAGTTCAAACCATCCATTACATTAGAATAATTAATCAATAATGTCATATCTCAGCATAGACATCCAAAAAAAAAGAATTTCTCATACAGCTTAGACATCAATAAAGCATAGACATAAAGCATATATATAGAGACATTGAGCACCAAAAGACCAAAACACACATCAAAACACATCATCCTTTCTCCCCCTTTGTCAATAATAAAAAAGGTGGGGAGGGACATAACAAACGACTAATCAGAAATAAGGGAGTCCCGTAGCTTGAAGATCAGCAAGGTCGCGCTTTACAAGGTCGACTTCATTTGCGACTTCTTTAACTCATTCGCGTAGAGCTAAAATGTGTTCCCTATTTTATTTGCCAATGTTAATTTTTTGTTTAGAAAGAGCAATACTTTCTAATAATAGCTCACGAAGGGAGATTTCTTCTGATGAAGGAGCTAGATGATCATTAGTTGCTTCTTATTCTCCTTCTTCTCCTTCTACCTCTTCTTCTTCCTCTTCTTCTGCAACATCTACCTCTATATTTTCTTCTTGTTGCTCTACCATAACTATAATCTCTTGGCCCACATTTGCTGGATCACCATATTTAGGGTCATACCAAGTATTGTTTTCAAATTTTTTGAGACCCATTCGGCCAAGCAGATATTTGTCAACCCTATGAAGATTAGTCAATTTCTTTTCATCCTCTCCTACGATCCTTACTTTGTTGGCTCGGAATATCATAGTAAAAGCCATGGCATAGAATAGGTGCGTGTTCTTCTTCCTAGCACAATCTTGCATGTGATGAAAGATTAGAAAGGCAAGGTCAAACTTTTTCCCGTTTAGGACACACCAAATTAGGAATGCTTCCATAGAGGACACATCCGAGTGTTCGCCAAATTTCGAAAGTATGGTATGTATGATAACGTGGTAAATAAGTCGAGCTTCCATGGTTAACTGACTTGTAACTATCTTGTCAGTGTTTTCAGTAGGATATTGGCTCATTTGCTAAACTGATTGGTGCTTGTCAAACCCTTCCCCATTATACCAATCATAGGCAGTATAATAAATGATATCTCCTTGAGGTATATTAAGAATACGGCGTATATCAGACAAGGTAAGGGTGATGCTAGTGCCTACGAGAAGGAATTTAAGGTGTTTTGCCCTAGCACTCTCTGGAGATGAGTATGAAACAACTTTACTATTTTGGGATAGTATGGAACTTGCAGAGATAAAAAGTCTCCTAATCCAATTCTATCAAACAGTAAATACATGTTTAAAATCAAGCCTTCACATTCATCTTTACGGAAAAATTTGTTTTTAGCTACTGTTCTATAAAAAAATTTCGTTTCATAGGTTTCTTTGAACTTGGGTTCTTTGTAGAGACGCATTGTTGGGGCAAGATAAGGCTCGAGTTGCTCAGGATTGGGTGGCTCAGACCCTCCGGCATTATGGTCATGAGCAAGCTTGGTGCGTTTCTCTAATCCTCGGGCAAACCCAGAGGGATTCCTTTTAGAGGCCATTACAAAGAGTGAGGGTTTTCTGGATTGAGGGATTAGATGGTAAAGGTGTAAAATAGCTTCGTATAAAAAATAAAAAAAATAAAAAAAATAAAAAATAAAAATCATAATCACAGAGAATAAAGGATACCAATCAAGGAATATCAAAGGAGTAATCGATTTGAGAAGGAGTGTTTGGATCTTACCTTGGAAGCGAAGAGGAGAGAGGAAGCAGTTCAATAGATGCCTTTCGTAAGAGAGAGGGAGGTGATGTATTGATTTTTGGAGAAAAAGGGTTCGCGCGGTTACTTAAAGCCAAACTTGAGCTTTTAAATCTATGGGCCGCGAAGAATCGATCGACCATAATGACTTCATCGGTCGGCCGGTTTGTATCCTGAAGCAATTTTGACCTGCTCATTTTAATCGGCCGAAATAGAGTTTCGGTCTGCCGAAATGCTTATTTCGGACGGCCGAAGTGACGTTTCGGTCTGCCGAAATAAGTACAGAAGCAACCTTATGAATGATTTATCAGGTGTTATAGAATCTCGCTTTCCATGGTCATTCCGATTTCCCGTCGAAGAGTACAAAATCTATCTACTTGAAGTGGCTTCGTAAGAATGTCGGCTAATTGATTTTCAGTGCTGATGAACATCAATTCAATATCTCCTTTTGATACATGATCCCTTAAGAAATGATATCTAATTTCAATGTGTTTTGTTTTAGAGTGCTGAATGGGATTTTTTGATATACAAATGGCGCTGGTGTTGTCACACTTGATAAAAATTTTGTCGTAGAACAATCCAAAGTCCTCAAGCTGTTGTTTGATATTCAAGATTTATACACAGCAGCTACCAGTAGCTACATAGTTAGCTTTAATAGTGGATAATGCAACTGAATTGTGTTTCTTGCACGACCAAGACGCGAGGGACTGAACTATAAAGTGACAGGCACCATTTGTACTTTCTCTATCAATTTTACATCCGGCAAATTCGCATCAATAAAACCGACAAGTTCAAAGGACGTATGCCTAGGATACCATAATCCTAAGTTAATAGTGTTATTCAAATATTTGAATATACATTTGACTGCATTTAAATGCGACTCTTTGGGACAAGATTGAAATCTAGCACATAAACACACACTAAACATAATGTCCAGCCTACTAGATGTTAAATATAGAAGACTTCCAATCATCCTTCTATATTTCTTAATATCGACATCTTTGCCTTTCTCATCCTTATCAAGCTTTAAGGATGGACTCATAGGAGTTTTAGCATGTTTGGCATCCTCCAAGCCAAATTTCTTTAGTAAGTCTTTAGTATACTTTGATTGGCAAACAAAAATTTCATCAAGAGTTTGCTTAATTTGCAGCCCTAAGAAGAAGTTGGGTTCACCCATCATGCTCATTTCAAACTCGTTTTGCATGGAGGGGGTAAACTTTTTACTTAACAAGTCATTAGTTGATCCAAATATAATATCATCAACATAAATTTAAATGAACAATAAATTGTCATCAATGATTTTTGGTAAAAAGTGTATTGTCAATTTTACCTCTACCAAAACCATTTGAAAGTAGAAACCCACTAAGTCTTTCATACCAAGCTCTAGAAGCTTGTTTCAAACCATATAAAGCTTTAGACAATTTATAAACATGGTTTAGACTTTCATAGTTTTCAAAGCCCGGTAGTTGTTCTATAGTTACTTCTTCATCTATAAAACCATTTAAGAAAGCACTCTTGACATCCGTTTGAAATAATTTGAAATTTTTGTGAGATGCAAATGCAAGCAACATTCTTATAGTCTCAAGTCTAGCAACGGGTGTAAAAGTCTATTCATAATCGATACCTTCTTCTTGGTTATAGCCTTTTACAACAAGCCTAACCTTGTTTCTTACAATAGTTCCCAATTCATCCTTTTTGTTCTTAAATACCCATTTTGTGCCAATGATTATTTTATTTTGAGGTCTAGGGACTAGATGCCAAACTTTATTCCTTTTGAATTGAATAAGTTCTTCTTGCATTGCTAAAACCTAAGATTCATCATTTTTTGCCTCATGTATATTTTTAGGTTCGAATTGAGAAACAAATGCCACAAAACTGCATCTATTTCTTAATTGTAACCTTGTTTTAACACCTTTAGATGGATCACCAATAACTTGGTCTAATGGATGATTATGAACTGACTTCGATTCATTTGGAGTAGTTTTATTTTGAGAGATGTCATTACTAGAATTGGACTTTTAAAAGATATCAATCGGAGACTCATTTACATTGAATTCATTAATACTTTTCTCAAGCTCAATAGGAGACTCATTTACATTGAGTTCATTGGAACCCTTTTCAAGTTCAATCTCTTCTTCATTGTCCATCATACTCTTTATAGGTGGAGTTGTGGATTCATTAAATACTACATGTATAGATTCAACCACAGCCAAGGTCCTCTTATTGTAGACTCTAAATGCTTTGGTTCTAGAAGAGTAGCCAAGAAAAATGACTTCATCGGATTTGGCATCAAATTTTTCTAAATTATCTTTATCGTTAAGAACAAAACATTTACACCCAAAAACCTTTAAATAACCTATATTAGGCTTCCTTTCGTTCCATAATTCATAAGGTGTTTTGTTAAGAATTTTTCTAATGACAACTCTATTTATGACATAGCATGAGGTATTAATGGCTTCGGCCAATAGAGATCTAGGTGATTTATGTTCATTTAGCATGGTTCTAGCCATCTCTTAAAGCGACCTATTTTTCCTTTCAACAACTCCATTTTGTTGAGGAGTCCTACGTGCCGAAAGATTGTGATTATAGCCATTTTCATCACAAAATCTTTTTACGTCTTGATTTTCAAACTTTCTACCCCCTATCACTTCTAATAGTTTTAATCTTACACTCTTTTTCGTTTTTGACTCTTTTACAAAATTTTGAAAGAATTGTATGAGCCTCATTTTTGCATATAAGAAAGAATACTCAAGTAAATCTAGAGTAGTCATCAACAATTACAAAAACATAGAGTTTTCCACCAAGACTAGCAATTTTCTCCGGCCCAAATAAATCCATATGAATTAATTTAAGAGGATTTGAAGTTGTTATATCCTTTTTTACTTTTGAAAGAAGATTTGACTTGCTTACCTATTTGACAAGCACTACAAGGTTTGTCTTTTGAAAAATTAGTCTTTGGGAGACCTTTGACTAACTCATTTTTAGACAATCTTGAGATCAAATTCATGCTAGCATGTCATAACTTTCTATGCCACACCCAACTGTTTTCATTTGATGACATAAAACATTTAACATCTTGATCATGAAGTTCACCCAAAAGCAGAGTATACACATTACCACTCCAAGGGACACAAAATATTTGAGTTTCATTCTTTTTAACAATGCATTTATCCATTTTAAAAATCACATCAAAACCCTTGTCACATAGTTGACTAACACTAAATAAATTATGCTTTAATCCTTCAACAAGTAAAACATTATCAATAGACAAGGAGGAAGAAATACCTATGGTTCCGATGCCAATCACCTTACCTTTAGAATTATCTCCAAATGTGGCGTTTCCTCCATTGTATGCTTTTAGAAAAAAGAATTTTGAGTAGCGCCCGTCATATGTCTTGAACATCCGCTATCTAGAAACCACTTGTCTTTAAATGATGAGGATGCCTTCAAACCATCCTATAAAAGAGATTTTGAATAATCTTCACCTGGTACCCAAATTTTGTTGGGTCCGTAAGAGTTAGGTAGAGGCATGTATATTGCTTTAGGAACCCACTTCTTTATGATTTTCAGCCTTTTCTTTGAGCAATCTTAGATAAGATGACCTATTCTTTTACAATAGTTACATCTAATATTTTTGGCTTCATTTTTAACAAATTAGTTAACCAAAGGCTCTCGCTTTTTCAATAGGCATCCATTTTTGTCAAAAGGATCAGATCATAATCCATGTTTATGAAAAACACTTCTTTGGCTACCTAGCATAAGTTCCAAAAATTTTGTACCTTGAGTAAACATTGTTAGACCATCAATTTGGTCTTCAATAATTAATTTCAAGGATTCATTTTCAGAAATAAGATCATGTGATGCTGATTCTTTCAATAAGCTGCATTCTGATGAACATTGAATATTGTATATTCGTGCCCCTAAATATACGTATGTTAAGGCCTAAAGTAATACTTCTATCCATTGTTAGACTAATTTATGTTTAATATGTGTTTATAGGTACTTTCACAGAGAAATGGTTAAAACCAAAACTTTATGATGAATAAACTGATATCAAAGCTTACATAGTCATTGCCGATCATTCAGAGCAAGCCGAGAGCTTAAATGGTGAAGTTTAGAAGAATTCAGGATCCAAAGCTTGAGCCCAAGTCTTAAGGCTCGAGCCCTGCAAGTAAAAGAAGAAAAGTCAATAAGGCATTGAAGCTCGAGCCTTGTACCTCCAGAGCTCGAGCCCTAACTAAGGGTGCTCGAGCCTAACCCAGGGTGCTCGAGCCTTGACCCTCAAGCTCGAGCACAAGACGTCGGAATTTGAAAAGTTGATTTAAATGGAAGAGCCAAGCTCCCAGGGCCTCGTGCCAGACCTCAAGGATCGAGCACCATCATCCAAAGCTTGAGCCTTGAGTACTTAAAGCTTGAGCCTAGTACCTAGTGCTCGAGCCCATGAAGCTTGGATCGAGCAATGTTAAAAAAGATAAACCCTAAAAATATTTTAAGTGTTGAAGGAAAAGACGCTTCAAAAAATAGTTGAAGAAAATTGGCTAATGGTCAAAGTGAAGAGCGAGCACCATTCCTTGAAGCTCAAGCACTAATCCAAAGAAACTCGAGCCTTGTTCCCAATGCTCGAGCCTGAACCTCAAAGCTCGAGCTCTACTTCTTAAAGCTCGAGCCTTCAATGACAGATCAGATTTACATTACGGTATTACTCTCTTTACAAGCCGTATCTCATTCCAGATGGGCCAGAAGATCTAAAAGCCCACCACACCTTTATTTTCTTCTATAAAAGAAGGCATAGGCCTTAATAGAAGGAGTCCATTTTTCTCGTATTATTTTTAAGGCTAATACTGTGGTGACAACTTTTAGGGTTTTCATAACCTTAGAAAGTGAAGATCCTGAGAAGAGAAGTGTCGTCCGTGACGATGGAGACAACTACAACACGGATGATATTCGGCATCGTCATGAGTAGCTAATTCCTCTCTTAAGGCACTGATGTAACCCAATCTAGTACTATGGTTTGATTGTTCTTAACTCTGGGATATTTTAATGTATATTATGTTTTTGATAATATGACTGTGAGCAATTAAGACAACTTAATTGGATTTAATGCTTTAAAAAGATTTCAAATTGTTATTACTTTATCTTAGATATAACAATTTGTTTTCTATTCTCAACCTATTCTTATTGAACGGCATCTGGCGGAGCCCTGCCAGACATAAAAATAAAGGGCATATAATGGTGTTTCAATGTTTTTTATAAAAGAATGTTTTCATAGTCTATGCTTAGAAAAGATGGATTATTTACAAAGTATTTAAAGTAGTTAGAGTAGGTAGGTGGATAGTCCATGCTAACCGCAGATAAGTTATAGTTAACTGAATCTTATAAAACATCTTTCTTTAAAACCAGAATTGAACGAATGTTATTGAGTTCAATTCATTTAAAACATAATTTGTTAAATCCCCAGAGTTGAAACAATTAACCATAGTATGAAGGTTATGGTGAAGTTAAAGCCCTAAGACCTTTCTCTCTCTGATCACTTTAGTTTAATTTTAAGTTTAATTTCTGTTTACAACCATGACAACCAATCAAACAATTCAACCAGTTACCTGTAAACCAATAGAAATTAATTACAAGCTGAATATAAATACTCATCTCCCTGTGGGTTCGACACCCTCTCTATGGTGCTATCCTACAAAGATTCGTTCTATTACGAATGGTTATTTTATAAATTGGAAATAACAACACACAACAATTTTTGGCACCGTTGCCGGGGAGATTTGTTATTTAGTTTAGTTTTTAATTAGTTTATTTTTGGTTTACCAGTCTTCGGACTTTCTAATATCTCACCTTAATTCTTTTTCTTTTCAGGTACAGGAAATTAGCAGTGGGGACAAAAACGCTTAAGGGATAAAAAGTTTCGGTTTATTAAACCTTCTGTGCGTTTATGTTGTTTTCTTTTACTTGAAAAAATTTTATTTTTGTCACTTTTAGGATTAGTGGAATTAATGCATTTTAACTCATCAAACTCGGTCAAAACCTTTAGTGCATGATCCTGAAATAGAAAGAACTCTTAGTCAATTAAGAAAACTTTAAAAACATTTGAATACAATAGGAAGTTCCTCTAATAACATGGCTAATAATCGTGATGCACCGGGTAATGGCAATGGTAATGGTAATGGTAATAGAGAACAGGTGCCACCTGTTTCTCCACAACCACAATTGAGGGATCATTTTATTCTTACTACATATACTTCTCCTTATTGTTTTGTATTTCTGGATGCTGATACAACCCATTTTGAGATCAAGTCCGCTATGATCCAAATGCTTCCTACCTTTCATGGGTTTGCAACAGAGGATCCTTATACGTACTTGGATGTATTTTTGAAATTGTGTTCAACTACCAAGTTGACCACTCTTACCAATGATTCATTCAAGATGCGACTTTTCCAATTCTCTCTTAAGGACAAAGCAATAACTTGGTTGCATACCCTTCCACCAAATTCCATATCTACATGGGAGATATTGCAACAAGAGTTCTTGAAAAAGTATTACACAGTGGGTAAAACCTGTGAAATGAGAAGAGAAATTATGGCATTTTCCCAAATCCCGGGAAACAGTTCCATGATGCATGGGAAAGATATAATGATCTTCTAAGAAAGTGTCCACACCATGATATTGCTCAATGACACTTAATACAGATTTTCTATGATAGTCTTTCTAATTCTTATAGAAATATGGTTGATGCATCTAGTAATGGAGCCTTTCTGCGTAAGAGTCCGGCTGACACTTGGGAACAATTTGAGGCCCTAAGTGAAAATTCAACGTAACATGCGTCTTCCTCTAGGTCTAGGTCATCACCTGGAATGCATAAAGTTGAAAAACTCTATGAGGAAGACAAATCTAGTGAGTTAGATGCTCAAATAGAAGCCTTGGCCCGTAGGTTTGATCAAATCTTATCATCTGGCTTTACTCCTATTGTTAATCCACAAACTGCCTTGCCAAAGGAAGTTTGTTCAATTTGTGCTAATCCTTCCCATTTTGTTGACACTTGCCCTATGATGGGACAATCATCTGAGATCCCATAAGAGCAAGTGAATATTGCATTCTCTAGACCAGCATACAATCCATATGCTTCTACATATAATTCTGGCTGGAGAGATCATCCAAATCTATCATGGCGTAATCAAAATAAAAGAACCACTGTTCCTCAATCACAGGGACAATATCAAAATTCATCCAATCCTATGCCATAAAATAACTCTTTCAATCAATCTGGTATTTATCGTCTACCTCAGTTCAGGAATCAACCCACTCAATCCCCTAATCTTCCACCTCATCCTAGAAATTCTATTTTTAAGGATTAAGTACTCAATATTCCTGTTGATCTTAAACCTAATACCCAACTTCTTAATTCTCATTCACAAGCCATAGCAAAGTTAGAGGCACAAGTTGGGCAAATAGCGAGTACTTTATCTCGAATAGAGAATGAAAAGCTGCCTAGTCAGCCAGTAGCCAACCTGAAAGGGCAGACTTACATGATTGATGAAACCATTTCCTTAGGTATTCATCACGAACAAGTTCAAGCTATTGCTACATTGAGGAGTGGTAGAGTAATTGATAATCAAGTTAAAAAAGGATAGGAAGAAAAAGACAGGCTTAGGGTTCCCATTGTTCCTATCATTCATAATCCATATCCCAAGGATGTTTCTTCAAATTCTATTCCACAATCCACAACAGGAGTTGAAGGTGGAGACACTTCTTCATCTACTCCTAACCTTGAGACAGCTTATGAGCCAAGAGCGCATTATCCTAAACGTCTCAAGGAACCCTCCCACTTTGGTAAACAAGGGGAGAAAATCCAAGATATGATGGAGGTCTTTAAACAGGTCAAAATCAATCTTCCTTTGCTTAATGCTATAAAGTAAATTCCAGCCTACTCCAAATTTTTAAAGGACTTGTGTACTCTCAAGAGAAAATCTAAAAGTCAAGTTCCTAAGAAAATTTGTCTCATCAAGCAAGTCAGTGTTATTATCAAGTACAACACCCCTTTAAAGATTAAAGATCCTGGTGCTCCTACAATTTCTTGCATCATTAGAAACAATGTGATAGAGCAAGCACTTCTTGATCTTAGAGCAAGTGTTAATCTTATTCCTTACTCTGTGTATGAGAAGCTAGGTCTGGGAGAGTTAAAACCTACGTTGGTTGTTCTACAGCTTGCTGACCGTTCTGTCAGACAACCGCGAGGTATTGTTGAAGATGTACTCATAAAAGTGGACAAGTTTTTTTTTTCAATCGATTTCTTAGTTCTTGATACAGAATCGGTCCATAATTCCAAAAAGTATATTCCAGTCATTCTTGGGCATCCTTTTCTAGCCACAACAAATGCTTGCATTAACTGGAGCCATGGATTTATCTTTTGGAAATATGAAAGTCAAGCTAAACATCTTCAATGTTATTCATCATCCCCACGATAATAGTGAATGCTTCTTTCTTGATGTTATTAATGAGTTGGTTGAGGAATCACTCCCAACTATTTTATCCAATGATCCTTTAAAAGTTTATATAAATCACTTCAATTATGAAAACTTCAAAATTGAATCTTCAATAGCTGAAGTGAATTCTTTACTCAATTCCACTCCTATCACAGATTTTCCTCCATAGAAATCTAGACTCGAGCCTCTTCCTCCACTTTCTAGTACTCCACCTATTCCTTCTTTAGAGTCTCCACTTAAGCTTAAGCTTAAACTACTACCGGACAAGCTCAAGTACGCTTTATTGGGTTTAAATGACACCCTCCCGGTGATCATTGCTTCCAATCTTACAAGTTTCCAAGAAAGTAGTCTTTTAAAAGTTCTTGAGCAAAATAAAGAGGCTATTGGGTGGAGTGTGGCTGATTTAAAAGGAATTAGTCCCACAATTTGCATGCATCAAATTCATTTGGAGGAGGATTCCCGAACATCTCAGGAACTCCAAAGAAGATTGAATCCTAATATGAATAAGGTGGTTTTGAAATAAGTTGTGAAGTTGCTAGATGCGGGAATAATCTACCCCATCTCATATAGCAAGTGGGTGAGTCCTACTTAGGTAGTACCTTAAAAGACAGGTATTACCGTAGTTAAGAATTTTGAGGGAGAATTAGTTCCATAACGCACCACCACTGGATGGCGTGTGTGTATTAATTACCGAAAACACAACTCTGCTACTAGAAAAGATCATTTTCCATTACCATTTATGGATCAGATTCTAAAGCGATTGGCTGGCCAGAGCTATTATTGTTTTTTAGATGGATATTCCAGATATAATCAGGTGGCTATTGATACTAAGGATCAAGAGAAAACTACTTTCACTTGTCCATTCGGTACATTTGCATATAGATGGATTCCTTTCGGATTGTGTAATACGCCAGCAACATTCCAGAGGTGTATGATGTCTATCTTTTCGGACATAGTTGAAAAGTTTCTCGAGGTCTTTATGAATGACTTCTCTATTTTTGGATCTACATTCGAAAACTATCTCCAAAATCTGTCCCTAGTACTCCAGTGTTGTAGGGAAACTAATCTTATTCTTAGTTGGGAGAAGAGTCATTTTATGGTTCAAAAGGGGATTGTTTTAGGATATATCATTTCAGAGAGAGGTATTGAAGTTGATAGAGCCAAAGTAGATTTGATTTCTAAATTGCCTCCTCCTACCTCTGTAAGGAGAGTGTGATAATTTCTTGTCCGCTTTTGGCTCCCCGGACCAAAGACTTCCTAGGGGGTCACCCATCCTAGTACTACAGCTATTACGGCTTTAAAACAAATTATGTCATAGAAGGGTATTGAATCTACATATTGCCCCATCCATACCCAGGTGATGTAGGATTGTGCACCTGTAACTTGTCCAGTGTGGTAGCCTACTAGTGCCACCTGTACACGATCACACACACTGACCCACAAGGTCACCACAATCACCCCCATTTGGGCCCAACGTCCTCGTTGGCCCCACTTCCGGCTGGGTCAGGCTCTGATACCATTTATAACAATGCTCACCCTACCCAGACAAAATATTGTCTGCTTTTGGCTCCCCCGGACCAGAGACTTCCTGGGGTGTCACCCATTCTAGTACTACTCCAGGTTAAGCACGCTTAACTCTGGAGTTCTGGTAGGTTCACGACCATCACGACTTTAAAATGTGTTGTGTCATAGAAGGGTGTTGAATCTACAAGTAGTACTT
Organism: Cornus florida; assembly: GCF_030987335.1. Taxonomy (NCBI): domain Eukaryota; kingdom Viridiplantae; phylum Streptophyta; class Magnoliopsida; order Cornales; family Cornaceae; genus Cornus; species Cornus florida. Next base: position 39,794,768 of record NW_026775571.1, on the reverse strand, counting down.
GCCCCATCCATACCTAGGCAATGTGGGATTGTGCACCTGTAGTTTGCCCAATGTGTTAGCCTATTAGTGCCACCTGCACACGCTCACACACACTAGCCCACAAGGTCAACACAACAAATAATTCACATAGCCACGTAGATAATTAAAATGAAATATAAATAAATAAATAAAAGCCTTAAAAAATTTAGGGGTATTACATATGAGATTAGAGTTATCACTTTTATTTATAGAGATTAAGAATTGATATTTTCACTCCATGTGTCTATAAATACATGGAGGTCATGTGTCATTAGTATTCTTTTGGGCACCATTAGAGCGTGAAGACAAATATTCTTTCTCTCTAAGGTCATTCATGGAGGTATATAGGTGATTTCTAAAGACAAGTCCACCTACATGGAAGAAATGTCGTAAAAGAGAGAATAGTAAGCTTCTATAAGTGAGAGAACATTCACTTTTGAGGAGAGTTATGAGGTTTACTCAAACCTCTATGTAAGTTTGCTAACTTTATGTGATTAACATCATAATTTCTTCCATTAAACTAGCTTCTAAAGATGAATCAAGATCCAAAGTTTAAAAACCCTCTTCTAATTTTTGTTTATTCACCTATAATTTAGACCCTAATACAAGAAAATACACAATTACTTACCTTGACTAGCCTTTTACAATCTCTTTTCTTTCTCTTCCAATGGTGTAACCCTTCTTGCCCTACCCATCTCCCCCTTTTTCAATTCATTCTCAACTTTAAAATTAAAAATATTAAAATGTAGATAGCTTTAAATTTTTCGTATAAGACTAAATCATAATCATTAATTCTTTTGGTGGGTAAATTTTGACTTTCTCATCCATATTCCTATATGGGAAGGCACATGGTAACATCATGTTTCCACCAATGAAATAATTTTATTATTAATTTTTAATATTTATTTAGGTGGGTCCTTACAGCGCAGTGATTCAGACTAGGTTTCCGTCCAAGACACAAGTCATATGGTGTTCTTGAAACAGACTTAGATAGAACGCAATTCAAGTTGTACATTGCCGACTCTAATGTTAAACCCCAAAATGATAAAGGTAATGTAGCATATCTCATTATAGATCTGACCATGTCAAGTAAAATAATGTTCCTCTCTACCACTCCATTCTGTTGAGGCTAGTCAAGGGCGGATAACTGGTACAGTGGTAAATAATACCCTCATTTACCATATGGTCTTTGAAATATCCCCAGAAGTACTCACATACTTGATCATATCGAAGTTTTTTGATAAGTTTATCTAATCTTCGCTCCACCTCAGTCCAATGCTCTCGGAATAATACCAAAATCTTCAAATTTGTGTTGTATCAAGTAAATATATCCAAAACTTAAGTAATCTTGCTTTGATGTTCACAAGCGCATGCACATCAATGTGTACAAACCCCAATTGTTCTTTAAGTTTATATCATTTCGATGAGAAATCCCTTCAAATCATCTATCTTTCAATACAAGATTCACAAGTTGGTATAGGCTCCTCTGCCTTACAAGGTGATTAACCTTCTTTAACCAATCTTTAAATCCCATTTTGATTGATTATAACCCAATAATAGATGCCAAAGATACAATGAGTTCAGAGGAAACAACATTTCTCTTAACATTCAATATAAAAAAATGCAACATTTATCTGAACATCATGTGCATAATAAGAGCTAGGGTTAAAGTATATAAACTATCTTTCAATGCACCAGAAGCAATCGCACATCTATTCAACTTTATAGAAACAGTTTTACTAAAAGTAACAATAGTTTTTACAAACTAAAGATGAAACTGAAATAAGATTGCATCTGCCATATGGCACATAAAGACAGTCCTCTAATATTAAGCTCCTCCCACTCTTAAAATGCAGATGCACTACTCCTATTGATCTACCTACAATGTGCAAGTATATTTCCAATCATTGAGGCTTCTAGATTCCTGAAATCCTTGCAATAAATCACTTAATGTAAAATAACTTTTTTATAATTCACTTAGTGTAAAATAACTTTTTTGCCCCTTTTCTTGAATTAGGGCAATCGAGTGCTACGGACCTCTGACTGAGTTGAACTTAAGGTTTATCCTTAGATTTTTGGGTGCTCTGAGAATAATGGCAAGATTACGTTTATGATTTGACGGTCAAATTTGGTTGAAAACCAACCGGAGGGGTCAAGGAAAAATGAGGTGTCTACACCCCACACATTCCATCCATACCTGCTCTTTTTTAGCTAAGAGCAAACCCCTTCAGTCAATCTATCCACACAATTTTCACACTCACCCCATCTTGGGAACTAGTATTCACTCTCTGGTTTCTAGTCCTAAGACTTGTTCCTCATGGGCTTATACACTCCTCTTATCTTCATACCATAATGATCTCAGATTAAATCTCCAAGACATTTCATCATCGACCTTTTGCTCTGACAAACTTCCCATACCAACCTTTGGCTCTAATAAAGGTTGAACCCCCTGAGTCCACTAACAACTCTGATACAAGTAGGGGCGGAGCAAGAATTTTATTTCAGAGGGGGCAAAATGCACTTGTTGAAAAAAAAAAATGACAAATACAAAGTATAATTTTTTTAAATCAAAAGGCAAACAAGAAAAAAATTGTTGTAAAATAATATGCTAAATAAATACTGTAAAAAAAATATAGTTACAAATATAAGAATCAAAATACTAATTAATAATATTTTAATTATATACAATCACAAATGTCATCAATAAAAAGAAATAAGTCAAAAAAGAAATTTTTTGAAAAAGGAAACAAAAATTAGAAAAGAAAAAATATATGGTATACTTGAAGGAGGGATGTAACTTTTTTTTTCTTTTTTCAAAAGGAAAATAGAAGAATTTGAAAATTTTAAGGGGGGCACTATTTAAAATTACCATATATATATAAATATATCAAAAATATGTACCTATGTATAGTAGGTTGGAACAAGGTGAGGGGGGGCATGTGCCCCCCTCTCGGCCTTAATTGGCTCCGCCCCTAGATACAAGTTGTTCAGAATATTAACTCCCTCCAACTAGCTTTTGATACCAATTGTTGGGAATTAAATCTCCCTTTATTCAAGCACAGTAGAAGCATATCATCACAGAATCATCAAACTTGCATATATGGAGAGAAGAATATAACAATCAAGCACAACACAATATTTGATATAGTTCACCCAATCCTTTAGGGCGATGTCTACGGAGAGAAAAACTTTCACTATTATGAATCAAGAAAATAATATACAACTATAGAAACTGCCCAGCCTCCATTCTCTCACTCATCATCTTTTGGGGTTACATCTCTCCTTCGGTATTACATACACTTTATCATTTCTCCACAACACTCACCAAACCTTTTTTCTTCCCTACCTTTATCACTTAACTCCAAAGGCATATCCAATGGTAGGCCTTGGTGGGCTTGAGCCCACCCCAAAAAAAACAATTTTTTTTTTTTTTATTAGAGGTAGCCTAATCCCAAAAAATAAAATAAAATGTTTTAGTAGTATTACCCCTAGTTAGTTAATTCGCGTATGATACGCGAATTAAACGCATACGTACGAATTTTGGAAAAATATTTGCGTTTGCGATCAGAGTTGAAAGATACGGTAAAATACGCGTTTTTTTCCATCACTCCGTATCTAACGCGTTTATTCGTTTTGTTGCTCCGTTTAATTCGTAACCTAATTTTTTTTTTTTTTTTTTCGTTCACGAAATTCACGTTTCTAATAGCGTCTTTTTCTGAAACACAAATTATTGTATTTTCTACCATCTTTTGCTTGGTATAACCATTATCTTTTAAGTAATTAAAATAATGTTATTTGTTATGCAATCTCTTATTGTTGTCACTCCAATTATGATCTTTAATCAAAGTAATGAAATATATATATATATATATATATATATATATATATATATTTGTGGAACACTATAATTATGAAACACTATAATCTTGAAGAATCGGAAGTTTTTATTGATATTTGTAGATATTTATAGATTTTTTGTTTTATTGTGAGATCTTCTAAATTTTGTTAATATCTTTATTATTATTATTTTAGAAATTTGTAGATCACCACACTCTTCAGATGTTTTAGTAAAGTATCACATTATATACTTATGATTTTTTTTTATGATTATTGTGATAGTGTCAATTGTAATATATTTATTTTATTATTTGTTACATATTCTTTATTGTCCTTATAAATAAATCATATATATAAGAAAATAATAAGATGTATATAGTCGAATTTTTTATTCCGAATTTTTAGTGTATATAACGTATTATATACGTACGTATCCGTATTCGTATTTTTACGTTACCGTATTTTTTTCCCGAATTTTTTAAACATATTTAAAAAAAAAAAAATTGAATTATACTAGTACGTTTTCGTACTCGTACCGTATTTTACTAACTATGGTATTACCCCTCCCATTATGCATTTCTGGATCCGCCCTTGCCTAACTCCAACACATTCTTTTTTGAACAAGGATTTCCATATTTTTTCTGACAAAAAGTTATCAACTCCGTGTTCAACTCTAAAATAGATTCCTAATAAGCGACTACTTCCTTAATTATAAGAAACAATTTGCCATACAAGTATAAGCCTCTGGGAAAATAATTTCTTAATTATAAGAAACAATTTGCCATACAAGTATAAGCCTTTGGGAAAATAATTTCTTAATAAGGAAACAAGCCCGCACATATCAAGGAAAGTGTAACCAGTCTCAAAAGTGATCGTAGCAACATTCTTCTACTGCAAATTTTTTAGAATAGCATTCTTAAAGAATTTGAGACAGTACACAAGAGAGAGATTACTGTTGAGAGAGAGAGCCACCTAGGTATAGAAAAAAGAGGTATCCAAACAAGGAGATTATTTATTAAGAATATGGCACATAGAATCTGAGATTAAAAGTAAACTTTAGTAGAATCAAATATTAAAAGTAAGTTTACTAATTATTGCATGAATTTTTGGTATTAAAAATAAAGTTTATTAATTATTGCTGAATTTAAATGATAATAATGAAGAAAGTCAATAATAGTAAGGGAGCTTACTCGACCCGAGATCGCAACGTGTTTAATATCTGATGATTTTGTTACACTTTTTCTTTAAATACAACGTGTTTGATCATGTTAAAAAAAATAAATAAAAAATAAAAAATAATAAAAATATCTTTGACTTATTTCTAACTGTTAATTTTCTAAATACAACTTGTTTGATCATGTTAAAATAAATAAATAAATAAATAAATATATCTTCGACTTATTTCTAACTGTTAATTGATGTTAAAAGACTTAACATTTTTCTTTTTTTATTTTGTTTAAACTTCCTCCTTTTCTTTTAAAAGAATTTGATCATTTATTTATTTAATATATATATTTGCAAGAATTTATGTTGTTGGTCCAACATGGGTTCTTCCGACATTTGTACACTCCGACAAAAAAGAACTGCAACTGAAAATTCAAACGTTAAACAAATAAAACCAAATCAGCCCAGCTTTTTCCTTAACTTAATTTTTACTGATAATCATACAGATACACATAACTTACAAACACTCCTCAACATCTACAACAATAGAGCACAAGAACATTCACATATCCTCAATCCCATCCCAAACTATTTGCACTTCTCACCAGAGGTATTACAAACCATAAATTAACAACCCCTTGCAATTCCTCATTTATTAGTACAAACACCTAATTGTCAAATTAACCCCATACTATTCCATAATTCATAATTTACCCCGTCATATTTAAAACCAGTTCACAAATACCATCTCTTCCACAATATTCTTCTCCATTTTCAGATCTATTCTCTCCATTCAAAAAATCACGGAAAGATCAGATCTAGAGAACGAGCAAAGTGAGATTAGAGACAATTTTTTAAGAACCATGTTCAAGCGAGACCAAGCAAACGTCTCAGATCTCTACTTGCCGAGTCATCGGCGATCTCCGAGACTTGCTTCTTGTTGAAGAACGAGGGCAAAGGAAGCGAGCTCGGCGACGGCGACATCGCGAACGCCGATCCGGCGTACATGTCGGACCGGCCGCCCGCGGCCAGAGCCGATCTCAGGTCCCCGACCCGGATCTCTCTCCGGACCATTTCCGGATCCGGACCCGACCTCTCGGTACCATATACTATCAAATCCTCACCGTTCATCTTCAGATCAAGCGACTCACCTCTTCTTAATACAGCCACGTGTCCCATCACATGGTGGTGGTGGTGGTTATAATTTTGCTTGAAATCCTCCGACGATCTCTTCGAGATCGACGGCTCTGATGGATAGTTGAATCGCTTCTTCTGACCTTGCCGGAAAACCGGTTTTCTGAAGCTGGGGTTCGGGTTCCCGTTTCCATAGAAGCTCCGCCGGCGATGAAACACCGCCGGAGCTACTCCGATCCGTTCGATCAAACAATCCTGCGGTCGTAATACCTCCGTCCCCATCAATAAATAAATAACTTAAAAACAGGAAGTTGTTATCTGTCAATGATGACGATGAGGTTAGAAAGAGAGAGAAAGAAGAGAGAGAAAATGAACGGAAAATTATGTTTAAATGAGATGTATTTTTCTCCCTCTTCTCTTTTCTGTGTGTTAGAGGAGAAAGAGGATGTAGAAAACGTGTTCTTGGCTCTGTTCTGTGCTTGAGATAGAAAATTATGATATGGGTGAGAAATATATAGTGAGCGAGTCAACAATGGAGAAAGAAGGTGTGGTTAGAGAAGGAAAGAGGATGGAAAGAGAGAGAGAAAGGGGCCGCCTCGTTTGAGTGGCTGACCTAGACTGGGTCGTCCGTGGGGTCCACTTCTTTGCGTTTTTGACGGCGACTGTTATTTCTTCCGTTGGGGCTTGGTCTTTCCGTTCGCCTTTGTTAACGGCGTCACTAAAATGTCGTTTTCATTCTTTAGTTGGAAATTACTTTTGTGGGGACTAAAATGTTGTTTGGTTATGTGGGTATGGTATCATCTTTCGGTGGATTGGGCTTTTCTGATTCTAAAATCACTAGAAGTGTCCACCAAATTCAAGTTTTTCACTAATATTTTGCCACGGCATTAGAAAAGATTAGGAGAATCATACAACTTTAATGACCTAAATAATTTTTTTATTTTTTTTTAAGTATCTAGGATGTAATATAAATGCAATAAACCAAAAATAAAATTTATATTAAACCAATAGCTTGCACATCCATTTAACTCAGTACACCTAAGCCCTCTCTCCTTCAATTAATAGGCACCAAGCATCCCATATTTAAATTTGATTTGCAAAACATTACAAATCTAATTTGTAGAAAAAACAGTGAATGAGGAGGTGGACACTAAATAATGATGTCAAAATTCCACAATGTATTCATAACTTATAAATTTCACAATGTATTCATAACTCAAAATGTGAGTATGAACTGATATTAATGACATCATAATAATATCACTTGGTCTTTTAGTTTCTAAATTATAAATTAAAATTTATGTTAAGATTTTAAACATTTTTTTTTTCTTTGTATAAACTCAATTCACTTTTTCTTCTATAATTATCACTTTCTCTCTTTACTGATGGGTTGATCGACAAGAATTTCTGTTAAGTACAATAAGTTACCATATCAACCTTATGGCAAAACATAACAATTTCGTGGTTTATTTATACTTCTCTTTCTTTGAAAGTGAAAGAGACCAAAATATATATGTATACACTCCATTCATCCCATTTTTTTATATCATTTTCAAACTATTCTTTTATCTATACAGGTGCACTAATTACAAGATATTATTTTATGATAAGTTTGAAATTTTATTCTTATCAATACAAAATATATATATATATATATATATATATATATATATAAAGTATTAAAAACACAACCATAAAAAGTTAAATTCTCCAAACAACCCAAAAATTTTGCGAGGAAGTACTACTAATATATTAGCAACTTAATTATTCAACAAAAATTACAAATTGTGTTAAATTTATCCTAATGTAAGAGTTGCTAATACAGTACTCAATACCATGTCCTAGCTTGAGTTTTTATAAGATTACCCATGAAAAAGTACAAGCAAGAGTAAAAAAAACAAAACATAGAACCCAAGGCCTCTTTCTTAGAAGGCCAATATTGTTATGCTTCACGCCTCATCACAGACTGGCCACTTGCATTACACTTATTTTTTAATCAACTACAGTCAAACCCCACATGCATATTTATACCATATTTCAAGGCCAATAATTAAAGAGTAAAGATGACTCCAACTTATAAAAGCAAGAAATCATTGAACATGACAATATTATAAGGCTAATTTTTTCTCTCTCTATAAATATTTTTATGTGTTATATTATATGTGTGATTGAGTCAAGGATTTGGAACATCTACAACATGCTACTTAAAATGCGACATGTAAACAATTTTTCTTTTTTCGTTTTTTACAATTATATTATTCATATCTTACTTAAATCTTTTCCAAAGATTTTGTCATATACTGTACGTAAGAGGGCGACACTGAGATGCCTAGATTCTTTCTTTCCTTCTTTCTTCTTATTTTTTTAATAAATTTTCTTCACTTTTTTTATTTTTTATTTTTCATGCAAATGAATATTATACATTTATTTTTTTTATTTTACACGGACTTGAACTCTCACCCTTTGCAATGTACATGATGCACAGGATCGGCCCTGAGATTCTCAAAAATTTGTGAGGCCCTATGCGAACTTTCAAATTCGAGGCATTTATATATAAGGTTTCAAATGCAAAAAAAAATTATAAGAGTGCAAAATTTTCATTAAAATGAACTATAAGCACCAAGAATAGCTCAAAATAATTTGACGCCTTAGTCGAATTTTTATATATATATATAAGAGTGTAGATTTTTCATTAAAATGAACGATAAGCACCAAAGGCAGCTCAAAATAATTTGGGGCCTTAGGCGAATTTTTTTAAATTTTATAAAAGTGCGAAATTTTTATTAAAATAAACTAGGAGTCTACCTTAATAATTTGGTGCCTTAGGCAATATATAAAAAGTGACCTTTTAATAATATATTAATATTAGATAATATTTATTTAAAAATCATCATTCTTACTTTTGTGAAATTAAAAATTACTAATTAGATTATTGTATTTAAGTTTGGTTAAAATATATAAATATATTAAATATATATACAAGTAAATTTATAATAATAAAAGTTAATAAAACTAAAAAATAATTAAAGAAAAAGAATATTAGAACCTGATTTAGAAAACTCCAATCCAATACTTTTAAAATTCTTTAATAGGATAAAAATGGGTTCAAATCGAGAGTAATGAGTATTAAGTGGAGGAGAAAAAGAACTATGAATTTCTAATGAGAGAGGAGGGAGACAACTTGTTGAGAGAGAGAAGAGAAAGTATGTGATGAATAAGAAAATAAATAAATGAATAAAAGATAAAAGCAAGAAAAAGGACATAGAAAAAAGAAAAAGAAGTTAGTTAAGAATATATATATTTGAGACCAATATTAAAATTCTGTATGAGGAGTAGAGAGATAGATAATAAAAAATAAAAACAAAAAAATTCTTTTATGGATATAAATATTTAGGGCCTAATATTTCTGTGTTGGTTAGAGTTTAATTCAAAAACGTAAATGAGGAGGAGAGAGAAAAGAGAGAAAATAAAAAGTTATTTTAGTATATATATTTTTGAAGTCCAGTATTAAATTTCTATATTGATTATATTTCTAAAAATATTAGGAAATAATTATAATATAACATATATAAGGAAATTTAAAATTTTGAGGCCCTTCCAAATTGGAGGCTCTAGGCAACCGCCGCCTAGGTCACCTATGCCCAGGGTCGAATCTGTTTTCCTGTTTTACATGGTATTAGAGCCTAATTCCTCAAACCCTCTTCCTTAATTCGTTCCTCTTTTGTTCTTTCTTTTCTCCAACACTTTTTTCAATGGCTAAAACACAAACTGATTTAAGCACTTTGTTTGATAATGAATTGCAAGGATCAACTAATGATTCTCTTTATGTTCATCATTTCAATAGTCCGACCATGGTGTTTGTTGCGCCTCCTGGAGATAATTATGGCACTTGGATTTGTGCCATTACCACAACATTACATGCCAAAAACAAGCTTTATTTTGTGGATAGCACCTTAAAAAAACCGACTACACCCAGTGAACACTCTCAATGGGAAAGATGCAATGATTTAGTTGGTTTGTGGATTCTCAACTCTGTTACAAGTGAGATTCCCAGTAGTATCTTGTATGCTGACAACGGGAGGGAGATTTAGTTGGATCTTTTGGAGCGTTTTTCTCAATTCAATGCTCCACAAATTTATCAGTTGAAATAATTAATTTCCTCTCTTAAAAAAAAAAAAAAAAGACTTGTCTGTTTCGCTTATTTCACAAAGCTCTAATAATTGTGGAATGAGCTTAATTCCCTTGTCACTATCCAACCGTGCACTTATGAGAATGGAAAAGTTATTGTGGAACGACTCTAGCAAGATATAACAATGGAGTTTCTACAGGACCTTCATAACCGATATGCGGTACTTCAGAGTCAAATACTCCTTGTGGAACCTTTTCCAAGCACAACTAAAATTTATTCTGTGATACCCCTTGAATTTCTATGTATAGGTTGGTCGGGCCACGCCCGAAAACCCAGGAATTTTAAAACAATCGAAAGCAGACAAGCATATAATACAAATAGATAAATAAGAAAGAATAATAATAGGCTGAATGGAAAAACTAAATAATGAATAATCATTAATTAATAATAAAACCTCCAAGATTATAATCCCTCAATAACACTAATCTCTAATGTATACAACTTAGGAATTCATAAATCAAGGACCCCTAAAATGAAACTGAAATCTGAAATAAATACTCTGAGTCTAAAGCATTAATAAATACGGTAATGTACTACGTCAACGACTCTAAAGGAATAATGAAGACTATCACTGGTTAGCATGAATCCAAACTCTAATACTGGAGCTAATGAGATCATGAAAAATAAGTGTGTAGACCCACGAGCAAGTTTTATCTACAAAGTCCATGGAAACTGATAAACAAAACAATTCTAACTAAAACTCATGCAATAGCTATATAGTCGATACATACATATACACACTATAGACGTTCACTGAAATATAAGGCAGTCTCAACTAGATATAGGGTATCTTATGAAAAATCGCATACTAAGTGGTCAAGAATCCCCTTTCTACCAAGGCTCACACATCTCCTATATATAGCTACTCATCTCCAGTAATATATGCCCCTGTCCTAAACACTGATACCAAGATCTCAAGCTCGTATCAATGCATACACACACACACACACACACACACACACACACATATATATAAATAAACAATAACATAGTCATATCTAACAATAGCACAACAGAAGTGTGACTAAACTTATTAGTCAGCTCACCCACACGTTCATACATTAAAGTTATATCCCAACAATGGCACAAAAATAAGTGAGACTAAACTTATTAGCTAGCCCACCTATACACATCCTTAGGTGGACTAGCTAATAAGTTAGGTTCATTCTATTTTATTCCATTGTTGGGATATGGCTACGTAACGCGTGTAGTGTGGGTGAGGTGGTTAATAAGTTTAGACTCATTTTATGTTATGTTATTGTCGAGATATAGCTATTACTTATTCTATGTTGTGTCATTGTCGGGATATGGCTATTACTCATTCTGTGTTTTGCCATTATTGGGATATGACTATGATATATATATATGTGTGTGTGTGTGTGTGTGTACCTTGATACGAGCTTGATGTCTCTAGATTAGTGGTCAGGACTGAGACGTATATTGTCGGTAGAGATGAGTGGCTAGATATAGGAGATGTGCGGGCCTAGTAGAGGGGCACTTTTGACTACCTGGTGTACAATTTTTTTTTAGATACCCACTATCCGGTTGAGACTGCCCTATAGTCTAGTGACCGTTTTAGTGTGTATATATATGTATCGACAATGTAGATATTGCATGAATTGGTTGGGAGTGTATAGTTTATCGGTTCTTTGATTGGATTGTTGTAGAAAGAACTTGTTCGTAAATTTGACCCACACTTTAATTTTTCAAGTCTACGTCAATTCCAGACCTAGAGAATGTTCGTGCAGCTAAAAAAACATCCGTAGTCATTCTTCCGTATTTATCGACGTAGGATTTCATTTCATGTCTTTATTGTTCAAACTTAGGCATTTGAGTATTTCAATTATGGGATATTTATTAGGGGTCCATTATATACGGATTCCCGAATTGTATTATAAAGATTTATTTATTATTGGATTTATTGGAGTTTTGGTATCAAAGGAGTTAAAGATTATTACAAATTATTTTAGTTTTCTTTTCAGCGTTATTATTTATTTTACTATTTATCCTCTTATATTATGTACTTGTTTTAAATATTAATTATTTGATATCTCTCGATCGTTGGGCGAGAACTTTATTAACCCGCGCTTGAAAATTGGATTTGGACAATATGACAAATCGACGATTAAATATAAGGGGCAGTTTGTTCACTTTTAAAACTATAGGTAATGACTTGTTCACTTTTATATCAAATGAGGTATTTTACTCACTCGACGAAACTTGAGAGGATTTTTTTTCGCACTTTCGCTTAGGGTTGTAACTCGGGAGAGTTGGGCGAGTTTGAGGCATAACTTGAGCCCAACCCACCATATAAAATGCTAAACCCAAGTCCAACCTTAACCTTATTCTCAACACTAACTACTAAACCTGAGCCCAACCCATCATTCTACTTTTAAATTCGGGTTTACAACTCGGACTTAGATTTCGTGTTAAAACTTTGAGTTAATTCGGGCTACTCATGTGACTAATCTTCATTCCAAAATTTTAATATGATCTTGAATTAGTTTTAGATTAAATGACTCTTAAACAAAAAAAAGTTCAAATACTTTTTGTAAATTTTTAATAAATTACAAACAAATTTTTAGAAAATTAAGTTTCCTAAATGTTAACATACAATTAGTTAAGATTTAACAAAGGATATTAAAACGAAAAAAGGTAATTATAGTTTAAATATTATATATAATATATTTTGAAGTAAAAAGTTATAGAAAAATAATATTATAATTTAGGTTCGGGTTGGGTTAGGATTTCCCAACCCAAGTTGCACGCCTAAGTTTTGCCAAAAAAAAAAAATAATAATAAAAGAGAACTTTCATTACATTTTATTGTTTTAAATAACTAAAATGTGTGCAATTTTTTTTTCTTTTTATGAAATCAATAATCATAATACCCACTTGGTCATTACTCCAATCGGTATAGTTTGTCCTCCTTCAAAAGCAATGTCAAGGATTTGAGTCTGGGTACTTGAGTGTGGGGGTGGGTAATTTATCTAACCAATAAATATACACAAAAATGATCTAATAAGAAAATTAGACACATTAGTGATGATTGAATATAATTGTTATAATAAGTGTAGTGATGATTGAATATAATTGTTATATTTTTTTACAGTTAGTTAAAGAATTTTTTTGGTATACAAGAGATTATTTCTTATATATATATATATATAATCGTAATTTGAAAATAATTATAAGATGAAGAAATCACTTTAATCATTAACCCAAAAAAAAAATTGGGTGGAGCTCAAAAATTGGGTCCTACCCTGTTTTTAATGAATTTTCCCTTAAAAAATGGGAAAATATAATAAAAGAAGGGAGGAAATCTATGAAACTTTTAAAGAACGTGGGGTCCTATGAACCTCTTTATAAAAGACGAATTACAAAGATGCAATAATGCACTAGTCTACCTTACCCCCAAAAAAATAATAATAATAATTCACTCTTGTCTTTACTTTTATAATAGTTAGTGGAAACAACCTTAGAAAAGGGAACAAATATAAAATTAAAACTAAAAAGTTTATGTGAAGATTCTTTTAGGTATGTTTGATACATAAAAAAAAAAAAAAAAGAAAAGAAAAGAAATGATAGTATTAGTTAAGAAGGAAAAGAAAAAAAATGAGATAATAGTGTTAGTTATTTGTTGTGTTTGGTTGATTAATAAATGAAAAGAAAAAAAATGATAGTAATCATGTTTAAAAAAGAAAGGAAACGAAACTAATGTAATAAATTTATACTCTTTTTTATTAAAAAAATTCTCTTATAGATATAAGGACAAATTTGGTTTTAACAAAATTTCATTAAAAATATTAACTTTTCTTTTATTTCCTAACAAAAGTTACTATTTAATCTATAGTCTTTCCTTTCAAACTCCTTCACTCCCTTCCCTTTTCATCCAACATTTTATACCAACCACAACTTTTTATTTTCTTCCATTTTCTTTTTTTTCTTTTCCCCCATTTCCATTATACCAAACTGAGCCTGAAGGTTTATATATGCGTCTAGCTTTGAAGATGTCATAGATAGCTTTAGCCTATATTTATATACCATGCTTGTGGTACGGGTCGGAATTTAATTTCTAAGGGTACAAAGTAATAATTTATAAATTATATACTTATAAAAATTTCATGCTCGATCAGAGGTGTTTTAGAAAGAAAACTAATTTTTAGGGGGTCACAAAGTAATATTATATAACTTAGGCACCTTTGTAACAATGACACACCCAAGTTCATTACCACCGACACCCTAAACCACCACCGTTGACACCAATATCACTCCAACACCCACCGTCGAGAGCAAAATAACCGCCGCCAAATCCCCGGGCTTTGCGCCATTGTTTCTTTACGTTAACCAGATATTAACTCTAAAATTTATCTTCACTCAGTAATTTATTAACAATAAAACAATATTACGCATATATCTTGCATCCATTTAAATCAATATTTGGGATTTACAATTTCGGAAAGAGTAAGTGATTTGAAAAGGATTTACGGTTCCTTTTAGAGTGTTAATAGTAAATGTTTGACAGAGTTGTAGTATTTGTCTTGTAAGGGTGGCAGGAATATCGGTTGAAGATTGCACCTAGGGGGGCACGTGCACCCTCTGGTCTGGCCCCGTTTACTATAATATATATATTAAATTTATATATTTCACATGTACATATAAAAAAATTCATATAATGCCTTCTAAAATTTTTATTTTTTAAAATTATCTCTTAAATTTTTATATTTCTTATCTTTTTTACTCTTTAAACTCGTTTAATTTTCTTTTTGAATCAAACTTCAATTTTTTTCCTTTTAAAATTCTCTCATTTTTCTTTCCTTTTTAAATTTTTTGTAAACTATTTATCTTTCTTAAACTATTCATTGATTAATATATTAATTTGAGTAATTATTTTTCTTTATCTCTTGATTTATAGAATTTATATTTATTGTCGTGATTATTAAAAAAAAAAAATTAAACTGTGTCCCCTCAATTTAATTTCTCCTTGATTGCATCTACAAGTCCCCGGGGGTGGAGCAAGAATTTTAGTTCAGAGGGGCACAATGCACTTGTTGGAAAAAAAAAAAAAAAAAATCAACAAATATGACAAATAGGAAGTATAATTTTTTTAAATAAAAAAGCAAATAAGAAAAAAATAGTTGTAAAATAATATGCTAAATAAATACTGTAAAAAAAATACAGTTACAAATACAAGAATCAAAATATTAATTAATAATATTTTAATTAAATACAATCACAAATGTCATCAATAAAAAGAAATAAGTTAAAAAAAGAAAAAGAAAAATACCTAATTATACATAAGTAAAAAAAGAAATTTTTTGAAAAAGTAAACAAAAATTTTAAAAGGAAAAATATATTATATACTTGAAGAAAAGATATATATAATTTTTTTTTTTCAAAAGAAAATTAGAAGAATTAGAAATTTTTAGGAGTGGCACTATTTAAAATTACCATAAAAGTATATGTATATACCAAAAATATGTGGAACAAAGTGGGGGGGGCTCCGGCTTTAATTGGCTCCGCCCTTGCAAGTCCTTAAGCATGAAGTTTGCTACCACAATTGTTGATACCTTTAATTGTGGTTGTTCTTTAATGATATGAATGTACTTTTCTAAGAGAAAGGTTATTTGTGGCTCTTAAATAATTGTGCACATGCGCAAAAGGTAGCAGAACCAGTGGTTAGATGGTTCTGCATATTAGCACAGATTCACTATGCTTATATTTGTTGTAACCTCTAAATGAAACTCTGCGGATGTTCGATGTGATGGAACTTAGATGCTTTTGTTGCATGCAATAAAAATATCATAAAGTTCTACATAATATTAACTTTATTAACAGGATTTGCAGTTATGGATCAGTTTCGAAGATTGGGTGTTGGAGTGGGACTCAATCATGCAAAGCTCGAGGACTTGGCGGCGGCAATTTTGTTCTCGATGGTAGGTGTTGGAGTGGTATTGGCGTCAGTGGCAGTGATTGTGAGTTTGGGTTTCAAATTTTGTAGTTTGGAAATGAGTAGATTAATTTTGCCCATTAAATTGCATTAAGAAAGTCAAAATGGTAAATTTATAATTAAAATAAGTTAATTCGCAAGTCAAAGGGGAATAATGTACTTTTCTCTTAGTTTGGGTGTCATTGTTCAATTTATCAAATTTGGAATGTGTCATTGTTAAAAAGCGTCTAAGATTTAGATGTTTGTCTTTGATTTTAACCCAAACTTGAGGTATGAGTGTAATATATCTTTTTTTATATTACTTGACATTTGACTCACTTATGTTATGAGGCAAAAATTAGTCAAATTTGAGGGAATGTTTAAAATTTTATTTTATTTTATTATTTATTTGTTTATTTTTTAACTAGTTTAATATGTAAGCAATAAAAACAAATTTAGAGGACAATGAGCATGGTTGTTATTTAACAATTTTAGCCAAAGTCAGCATTAATGGAGGAAAAAATGTTATTTTTAAATTTATTAGTGAGTTTCTTATTATTTAGACAATCTAACAGGGAGATAAATGTAATTATTCCATGATATTTCCTCTTCCTTTCTCCTTTACCCCTTTCTCTTCCTTCAGACTCGGTCTCTTTGTCACAAGAACGCCCATGCAGTGGCCTCAAACCATGACGATTCCGTCACTCCCTCTGACGGTCAAGACGAGATTCAGATGCACAAACTTGCACAAGAAACTGAACAAACAGTTTTCTCGGAAAATTTATCTTCAATTTTCTCATCCAAACGATCCAACCAGTACTCATTATCATGTCTTCTCCACTTTCACTAGTCTTCTTGTTTTCGATCTCGTCCATCCTCTATGAATCGTCGTGCTCAGCAGTCGTCAATCCCGCCAAAGTCGAACAGATTTCATGGAAACCCAGGTGCTTCTTCCTCCAATCCTTCTTTTACCTTCTGTTTGGCTACTCAGAAAATGCAGGAAAATAAATGAAATTTATATTTGAATATCATATTTTGTTATGTAATTCCACCACTCATCAAAATGTAATAATTCGCAGAGCTTTTGTCTATAGAGGTTTTCTTACGGACGATGAATGCAATCATTTGATATCTCTGGTCAGTGTAATTTCAATCTTTTCAATTTATTAGAAACTATTCATGCGTGTTTGTGTAAATTTATTGTAGTTGAATTGGTTTTGGACTTTGGAATATGTTGCAGGCGAAATCTGAGCTCAAGAGATCTGCTGTTGCAGATGATGTGTCTGGACAGAGCAAGCTCAGCGAGGTCCGAACTAGCTCCGGGACGTTTATCAATAAGGCAAAGGTTTGTTCTTAAAGCACTTTGATCATATTGTTAATATATATATGTGTTTGTAATTGTTTGTGCAATAAGGCAAAAGGTTTGTTCTTAAAACACTTTGATCTTATTGTTAATATATATGTGTGTAATTGTTTGTGCAAATATATATTGTTAATTGCATCTTATGATTAGTCCATGTTTTGGCTTCTTCTAAGACTTGAACGGAATTGTTCCTGGGCACTCGAAGCCTCTCCTGAGATATAAATGTCCACTCTTTAAATAAAAAGAATCGGTTAACATGAGCAATGCACCAATGGTATTATGTATGGCTGATTAAAGAACTCCTAAAATAGAGATGAATGAAATTTTGTGCAACTCTTTTTTTAAATTTTTTATCAGGCATTGGAATTTGCGACATAGAAAAAATAAGTACCAATAAGGACACCTTGGAATAAGAGTGTCTATTTTATTAAATCTTTCAATTATCAATTTGTAAGTTCTAACACTTCCTCTATGGAGGCCTATATCTAACAATATGGCAAAATTCATGGCTCAGCCCCCATGTAATATCATTTGAGAATGTCAGAACATTATTGAACTTTCCAATACTAAGGTGCTGGTTGATAAAACTAAATATTAAGTACTAAAAAATTTAAGAGCTGAATTTTAAGTGCGGAAGCTTTTAAGTGGTAATTAAAAAATAAATATTTTTGATACCATTTTGAATTTTTAGCATTCAGTGATAAGTGATTTCCGTGTCACTTAAAATTTTACTTCATTTTAAGTGGCGCTTTAATGTATAATAGCTCGCTTGTGATTATCCGAGCGTACAAGATCATTGCAAATCAGAAGGTGAAAAGGTAAGGAGAATAGAAGAAAAAAATAAATAAATAAGGAAAAGTCAAAAGGAGATTTGGTGTAATTGCCAACAATAGAAGGAATTAGTCTCCATTGCAAGAATTAAGGAAGATTTAAAAAATAAATAAGAAGATTTGGTATAGTTGTCAACAATAGAAGATATTAGTTTCCATTGCAAGATTTAAGGAAGATTCTGTTCCATCAAATCTCACATTTCCCCTTTAATATTATTTCACGCATACTTTCTTTTTTAATTTTATTTTTAACTTATCTATATAAAGGCAAGAGATATAAGTCTACAGACATCATCACTATCAATTTAATTTCAGTTTCTCTCTTATGAGTGTGTTCTTTGTGAAATCAAGGGTTTAACCCTGTTCTTTATCGTTTCTGCTACGTTAGTTGGTAGCCGGTTCACAAGATGGAAGCAACCCCTCCAGTGATGGTGATCGTGATGCAGTAGCTCTTTTGAGGGCTGAGTTTACTGAGTTCCAGGCCAACGTTAATCGAACCTTACTTGATATGCATGAACGTTAATCGAACCTTACTTGATACTATGTGTCAAGTATTGGTGAGATTGACAACGGTAGAACTTAACCACGAGAACAACAAGTTGCCCAACGACGGTGATCATGAACGTCCTGCTGGTAATCGCAACCCAAACCCACCGAATAGGCAACCAGCCTATGAGGAATATGTCGGTTTTGGTAACAACCAAGCCGTACATGTGTTTGGAGATAATCGTGGGAAATTGATGATTTCGGGGATTTTCGTATGAAGATTGATTTACCCACCTTTCAAGGTCATCTTCGTATTGAAGAATTCTTGGGCTGGATTAATGAAGTTGAATGTTTCTTTGACTATATGAAAATCCAGGAGGAGAAGCAAGTCAAACTCGCGGCCTTTAAGTTGAAAGGCGGCATATTAACATGGTGGGATCAAGTGCAAACTACCCGCGCACGTGAGGGTAAAGATCCGGTACGTACATAGGTTAAGATGAAGAAGTTGATGAAAGCTCGATTTTTACCCCCTGATTACGAACAAGTTCGTTATCAGAAATATCAGTCCTGTGCGAAGGGAAGTAGAACGATTACTGAATAATTTTATCGGTTGTCATTCTGTAATAACCTGGTGGAACCCGAATTTAGCACGGTGACTTGTTTCAAAGGCGGGTTACGATGGGATATTGAAGAGAAAGTGGCATTGCAACTGCTATTCAAATTGTCTGAGATTGTCACGGCGGCAGAGAGAACAAAATCTTTATTGTAGAAGTCAAAGAATCGGTCTCGTGGTTCATATAATACCCCACGTCCTACACATGACATGGGTAAACAGACCGCGGTAGTCCCTGTTCCAATGACATGGCGAGGCATTAGAGATGGTCCAATAAAGGCCAAACCCTAGGCCCTGCTGGAAGGGGAGCCCCAGCTGTGAGAGAAAATCCCTATGCACACACAAGTATGGGCAAGTGTTTTCGATGTGGAGAACCTGGCAATAAATCCAAGAATTGCCCCAAGTGACCGACAGTAAATTCGGTGGAGCGTGAGGAAGACGAGGGTGAGGAAGGTGAGTTCCTTACCTTTGAAGAAGAAGAGGTGACTGAAGGAGACAATGGCGAGTTGTTGTCCCACTCTTTAGTTGTGAGGAGGTTTATGTTCACGCCAAAGAAGGAGGAGCACCCGCAACGTCATAATGTGTTCTGTACATGTTGCACTGCCAACTATAAGGTATGTGATGTTATTATTGATAGCGGCTGTAGTGAGAACAATATTTCCTTAACAATGGTTTGAAAATTGTGACTTAAAACAGAGAGAGATCTCCTTCCATACAAAATTAGATGGATCAAGAAAGGCTCAGAATCGCGAGTAACTGAAATTTGCACCGTTCCATTCTCAATTGGGAAAACATATGTAGAGGAGGTGTGTTGTGATGTAATCGACATGGATGCATGTCATATGATATTGGACAGACCATGGCAATTTGATGTCGATGCCACTCACCGTGGTAGAGATAATGTGTACATTCTACACAAGAATGGTTATGAGATTGTTTTGGGTCTGCCGAAAGAATCTAAATTTCCTAAAGGAAATTTAGTTATGTTGATCAACAGTGAGGAATTTTTGGGTGAAGTAACAACTGCCCCTGAAATCTTTGTTGTTATGTGCAAAGGGGAAGTAGTTGAACAACCCCTTTTTACAGTACCATTAATAGTGCAACCATTATTACAGGAGTTTAGTGAGTTGGTGCCGGAAGACTTGCCTGATAGTCTCCCTCCCATGAGGGACATTCAACACCACATTGACTTGGTGCCTGGGGCGAGCCTGCCAAATCTACCACATTACCGAATGAGTCCCAACGAGAGTTAGATCTTACAAGAGCAAGTGGAAGAAGAGCATGAGCCCATGTGTTGTTCTGACCTTGCCAGTACCGAAGAAAGATGGCAGTTGGAGAATGTGCATTGATAGTCGCACAATAACAGAATCACTGTCAAGTACAGATTTTCCATTCCACGGTTGGATGATATGCTGGATATGTTGGCGGGATCGAAAGTCTTCACCAAAGTGGACCTCAAGAGTGGATACCATCAGATCAGAATCCGTCCTGGGGATGAGTGGAAAACGGCGTTCAAGACAAAATGAGGACTGTACGAGTGGTTAACCATTCCATTCGGATTATCTAACGCGCCAAGTACTTTCATGTAGTTGATGAATCAGGTACTCAAACCATTTATCGGTTGATTTGTAGTTATTTATTTCGACGATATTCTGGTTTATAGTTAAACAGAGGCATAACACCTTTTGCACTTGAGAGAGGTATTAACAGCTTTGCAGAAGAATAAACTGTTCATTAATCTGAAGAAGTGTAGCTTTGTGACCCCAAGCCTAGTATTCCTCGGCTATGTGGTTTGTAGTGATGGCATTCGGGTAGATGAGGAGAAGGTGAGGGCCATTCCGCAGCAGCCTATGCCGAAGAATGTGGGAGAAGTATGCAGTTTCCATGGCTTAGCCACGTTCTACCGAAGGTTCATCAAGAACTTTAGTAGTATTGTGGCTCCTATCACAGAATGCATGAAGCAAGGAAAATTCCAATAGGGAGAGGAAGCTAAGATGAGTTTTGCCTTAATCAAGAAAAAACTGTCAACAACCCTAATCTTAGTCCTTCCATATTTTAAGAAGCTATTCCAGGTGGATTGTGATGCCTCAATAGTGGGAATCGGAGCAGTTCTATCACAAGAAGGAAGGCCAGTAGCGTTTTACAGTGAGAAGCTGAGTGAAGCACGCAAGAAGTGGACTACCTATGAGTTGGAATTCTATGCGGTGGTGCAAACATTGCGTATGTGAGAGCATTATCTTATCTAGTGAGAGTTTGTGTTGTTTACAGATCACCAAGCATTGAAATCCATTAACAATCAAAACAGTGTTAATCGGATGTATGCGAGATGGGCGGCTTATATCTAGCGATTCACCTTTTTGCTAAAACACAAGTCAGGCCAACATAACAAAGTTACAAATGCACTAAGTCGGAGAGTAGATTTCTTAGTGATTATAAGGGCTGAAATCACAGGTTCGAGTGCCTGAAGGAGTTATATGAGGCCGACGAAGATTTTGGCTAAGCTTGGGAAGCGTGTAAAACTAGCCAATCCTTTAAAGGGTTGCACATGCAGGAAGTACTTATCTTTAATGGCAATCAGTTGTGTATTCCACGGAGTTCTTTGCGGGAGCAAGTGGTTCGTGAATTGTATGGAGGAGGATTAGGAGGACATTTGGGGCGTGATAAGACGCGAGAGCTGGTAGAAGAACGGTATTATTGGCCGCAACTCAAGTGTGACGTGGAGAACCATGTGTGGTGGTGCTCAATTTGCCAAACTAGTAAGGCCAATCTCAGCTGGTCTTTACACACCGCTGCCTATTCCAGATGCTCCATGGGAGGATTTATCCATAGATTTGTTCTAGGGTTGCTGAGGATGTATCGAGGAGCAAACTCTGTTTTTGTGGTGGTCGATCGATTTTCCAAGATGAACCATTTTATTGCATGCAAGAAGACGAACGATGCAGTCCAAATGGCCATTCTGTTCTTTGAGGAGGTGGTTCATTTACATGGGGTGCCACAGTCTAATCGTGACACCAAGTTCTTGTCTCACTTTTGGCGGACTTTATGGAAGAGATTCGATACCTCTTTTAATTTTAGTAGCACCAGTCACCCTCAGACTGATGGCCAAATAGAGGTGGTGAATAGGACCCTTGGAAATCTAATTCGTTGTATTTTAGGAGAGAAACCAAAACAGTGGGATCTTGCTCTTGCCCAGGCAGAATTTGCTTACAATTGCATGGTTAACAGGTCCACTGGCAAATCCCCGATTGCGGTCGTGTATTGCTGTCCTCTAAAAGTTGCTTTGGATTTGGTATCCTTATCAAAGTTGTCGGGGAAGAGTGTTGCTGCAGAGAAAATGGCTGAACACATTAAAG
Organism: Cornus florida; assembly: GCF_030987335.1. Lineage (NCBI taxonomy): Eukaryota > Viridiplantae > Streptophyta > Magnoliopsida > Cornales > Cornaceae > Cornus > Cornus florida. The sequence goes on along the minus strand of NW_026775571.1, from coordinate 39,771,853 downwards.
ACCATTCAGGAGAGTGTCAAGAAGCATCTAGAGGAAACTTACGCCGAATACAAGGCTGTAACTTACAAGAGATGAAGGAAAAGAGTATTTGAAGAAGGGGACCAGTGGGAACATACAAGAAGCTGAAGGCCAAGAAATATGGTCCATACCAGATTCTAAAGAGAATCAATGACAATGCCTATGTGATTGATTCATGGCCATTTCTTCTACCTTCAATGTGGCTGACATACATGAATATTATCGGCCAAATTCGGGTAACTCGGGGACAAATTCTTTTTACGCAGGGGAGACTGATGTAGAACAACTCGTTCGCAATTATCTGAGCATACAAGATCATCGCAAATCAGGGAGGCTGAAAAGGTAAGGAGAATAGAAGAAAAAAATAAATAAATAATGAAAAGTCAAAAGGAGATTTGGTGTAGTTTCCAACAATAGAAGATATTATTCTTCATTGCAAGAATTAAGGAGAATTCAGAAAATAAATAAGAAGATTTGGTGTGGTTGCCAATAATTGAGGATATTATTCTCCATCGCAAGATTGAAGGAGGATTCTGCTCCATCAAATCTCAGATTTCCCCTTTAATATTATTTCATGCATGCTTTTTATTTTTTATTTTTATTATTATTTTCACTTGCCTATATAAAGGCAAGAGATGCAAGTCTACAGACATCATCATTATCAATATAATTTCAGTTTCTCTCTTGTGAGTGTGTTCTTTGTGAAATCAAGGGTTTAACCCCGTTCTTTATCGTTTCCGCTACGTTACGCTTATTGTTGTTAGTGGCATTCAAATTGCGCTATCAAATGCACTTAATTGGATTATTGCTTAATCCGTTTAGAATTAAGCGCTGAATTAAATTATCAAACAACACCTGATATTACAAGGATATATTGCTCACTATTATACCATAAAATGTTCACTTAATGAAAGAGCATCTAATAATGATAAATTTGTTATGTATAAAATGAAGAAACTTTATACTTAATTTATCAATATAAATAATTAACATTAAACAATTTATTATAATAGCATAAATATATAGTAGGAGGAAAGCTCTAGCATGAAATTGACGATGAAAATTGTAATGAAAGAGGAGGAAGAAGAAGTGTATAGAAGAAGAAGTATATGGAAAGAATGTTTCTCTTGTTGTGTGTAATCCTCTTGACTATTGGACTCCTAGTATTTATGGACATGGAGTCCAATGTTAAAAAACTGAGTATGAGAAAAATTAGCAAATAATGTTAAAAAATTACAATAATCTATAATTCTTATAAATGTTAATAAAATCCCATAAAACCAGGATTCCAAAAGAATCATTCAAAGAAGTTCGAGAAATCGTTAGAATATGTAAACATTCCCCCACAAGATTTCCAAGCTTCTTAAAATTATTGTACATATATAAAGAAATGTTAGGGCAACTATATACCATGTAATAGGTTTAGGTACCTTCCGGATTTGAATCTACACTTAGGCTCCATTTGTTTGAGCGTAAAATATTTTTCGGAAAATATTTTATGTGTTTTTTGGTGTTTGGTTATTGTAAAATATTTACGAAGAAAAAAATATTAAAATCTAAAAAAATTAACTTATTCATCAATTTTTGGCAAGCTATTTTATACGTCCCACCTGATAGATTCAACCTCGACCTATACCTTTGCCAAACACTGAAAAATAAAAATAAAAGAAATATTTTACCTAAAAAAAGAAAATATTTTCCTCATAAAATATTTTACGTTGAAACAAACGGAGCCTTAATGTTGACAATTTCCATTTGAAGGTCTTGAGTGAACTATGTCTTGAACTCAAACCCTTTAACCAAATTTCAACATATCACACACATATGACACACATAGTATTAATGATTGACTTGGTTTAATAGGTTAACACTATTAATGGTCATGCACTAATATCTTGATTCTCATGAGTTACTAGAGAAAAACCCAATACAGTAGTGTTAACAAGTTTTTAGTGGTACATTCCAGAATAAATGAAATATCAAACAATATAATAATAGAATCTAACGACGCCACATACTTTGAAAATATCTTTCCTTTTAAATCAAGAATACAAAATCAAGTGGTTGATAGACCCTCAACCTCTTTATCTAGAAATTTTGAAATGAAGGACTTAGGAAAAGCACATATGATATTGGATATGAAATTAGAGGGAACATCAAAGGGCTTCACTTCAGACCATTTGAGTACAATTGAGGAAATTTAAGTACTTTGATAGAAAGCGGCCAGTGTTGACTCCTTATGATCCTAGTGTACACCAAAAGAAAAATAATTGATAACCCATTTCTCAACTAAAATACTCACAGTTGATTGGATCCTAATTGTATATTGCAAATAAAACTAGTATATGCATATGCGTTGGGAGACTTGGTAGATATAGACATAACCCTAGTAATAATCATCGGATTGCATTAGAGAGGGTTTTTTAAATCTCTTAAGGGAACTATAGAGAAATCACTATGTTGCCAGGATTTCCTAATGTATTAAAGGATATAGTGAGCAAATTAGATAACTGATAATATAGATAACTGATAATATAGACATAAAATCTACCAGTGGTTATATATTTTTCTAGGTGGAGCTGCAATATCTTGGGGTTCGAAGAAACAAACTATAATATTTAAAAGTCCAATAGAGTTCGAGCTTATAGCATTGGACGCAACTTGTATTGAAGCCGATTGGATTAAGAGCTTATTGTTAGATAGTTATAGACCTAGTAAAACAATCTCGTACAAATAAAAAGATAAATAAATATATAAAAATCAGATATAAGTCTGCAAAGAGTTCATTAAGAATATTATTTCATTGGATTATGTTAAATCTGAAAAGAATATCGCTCATCAGTTTGCGGTCTATCTGGGAGTGCAGTCCTAGACTTGTCGAGGGGGATGGGCTTAAGCCCATAAGGGAGCCACTTATGGAGGTAGCCCAACCTTTGTGATTGGAGATTCCATGAAGAAGGTTCAGTGGGTAGAAACAATCACAATATGTGACTCATTTTAGCACTATCTTCAAGAGACACTCTCTTGCTCATCTCTATGTTAGTAGTGCTGAGTAATGTAACATTAGGAAGGGTATTGACCTAAATGAGCCCGAGTTACTCATTTTTGCAATGTATAGGTCACATGTACCCTTGGAGGTCTCACCTAGTGAGAGCTGTTGTGAGGCCGCAAACATAACAATTGTGCTACTCTCTAGTAACTCATGAGAATCAAGATACAAGTGCATGGCCATTAATAGTGCTAACTTGCAAAACTAAGTCAATCATCAATGCTATGTGTGTGATATGTTGAAGTTTGGTTAAAGGGTCTGAGTTGAAGACATAGTTCACTTAAGACCTTCAAATGAAAATTCTCAACACTAAGTGAGGGTTTAAACCCAAAAAGTACCTACCCCTATTACATGGTATATAGTTGCCGTAACTTCTTCTTCTTTTTATTTTTATTTTTTATTTTTATAATAATTTTAAGTTTGGAAATTTTGTGGAGGATTGTTAATGTAATTTAAAGATTTCTCAAACTTCTTTGAACGATTCCTTTGGAATCCTGATTTTATGCGATGTTATTGGATTACAGAGTTATTTGCTTATTTTTCTCATACTTAATTTTTTACTGTTGTATTCCATGTTTATAAATACTAGGAAGTCCAATAGTCAAGAGGAGTACACAAAACAAGAGAAACATTATTTCCATATACTTCTGCTAGACTGCTACTGCTTCTTTCCTTTCAATTTCATTGTCAATTTCCTACTTTCATCGTAGTTTAACTAGTTTTTGGGGCAATTGATCGTCGGCTTGGTAGTGGACATCCTGTCAACGTGCTGACAGAGGAGAGTCAGTGGCAGTCAGCAATTAGGGTTTTATCTTGGAGCTGCTATAGCTATCACCACCTGCATAGGAGGAAATAACAGCTTTAGGCCAGCGTGTTCAACACGTGCCTCGCCATAATCTTTCCTTTTCCTATATATATTTCTGCTATTATATTGCACTGTTAATTGTTAATGTTGCTGAATTAAGTATATAAAATTTACAATTTCTTCATTTTATACATAACGAAATTAATGTTAAACCCGCAACTTGAAAATTTAAAGTTACAAACAGTTCAAAGTCAAAAGTTGTATAGGAGAAAAATAGAAAAAGAAATGTTTCACCTTAAAACATACCTAGTAGAGTTTAAAGAAAGGAGGTTTTGCTGGTCGGAACTTTTTACATTATTTAGCTAAGTTTGAATTTACTGAATTATCGATTAGAATGTTGTTAAATGGATAATATCATAATGGTAAAACATTCATTTTTTTTTTCTTTCCCAGATGATTCTAAATTTTGGCTACGTTTCCAAATATTTGTGTGGCTGATATTTATTGTAATACCCCTAATTTTAAAAGGATAGTCTCGGTATTTATTTATTTGTTTTAATTGTATTTTTAATTATTTAATTGATTATTTGACTAATTGCTTATGAGTTTAATTGAATTAAGTGTTACTTGAGTATTTGATTATGTGTTTATGTATTATTTGTATTTGTCTATGTGTTAATTGTTTAATTAGATTATGTACTTAAATAGTGTTTTGATTAATTGTAAATTAAATATTTTATTTTATTTTATTATTTTATTTTATTTTTCTTTTATGGTTATGGTTAGTGGTAATGGGCCAACTAATTGGGTCTCATGGGCTACTTGGATAGGAGGTTGGATGAGTATGGATTATTATCCATGGATAGTTGTGTGTATATATATATATAAATATATATTATATACATATATAAAAGGAAAAGTAATTTATTAATTTTTTTTATGGTAAATTGGGTAGTAATATTTAATCTGATGTATATATTTTATATTTAAATAATAAAAATATATATAGATTTGATACGTGTTATGTTTTAAGTTATTTTATAATATTATGGTAACTTAAGTATTATTGGATAATCCATTAATAAATAATGGGTAATGTATTAATTACTTTTATTGGTAACTTGGGTAATAATATTTAATTTGATGTATATGTTTTATATTTAAATAATAAAAATATACATAGATTTGATATGTGTTACGTTTTAAGTTACTTTATAATATTATATGGTAACTTAGGTATTATTGGATAATCCATTAATAAATAATGGGATGTGTATAGTTTATTTATTTAATAAAGATATACATAAATTATATACGTAACATATTTTACTTACCTTTTTAATATTTTAATATATATTTTTTTAAGTTGACTTGGATTGGGAAAAGGGTTAGGGTTATTTTATTTAGCCTATAAATATATAGCTATAGGTTATAAAAGGGGATTAAAAATATTCACGTGATATATTCTAGAGAAAGAGAGTTAGAGAGGGAAGGAGGAAAAAGAAGGAAGGAGGAGAAAAACCCTGTAGAGAGAAAATGAAGGAAGAAGAAGTTTAACTTTCGATCCGAAAGTTTAAGGCAAGTTCTTCTTCTATCTCTTTCCCTTTGATTCGTGTTTTTATACATGCCTAGGAAATTTCAGGATTTATTAAACACATAAAATTAAATAATTATGCATGTTTAATTGGATTAGAACATAGGTTTTATGAAATTGGTTCATATTTGTTCTTGTGTTATGAATTGATAAATGCATGATTTTGATTTGATTTCTGGTGTGAATTTTTACATGTTTAAATTATGTATTTTTCATATTTGTGGAATGATGGAACGTAGAAACATGCCTAGGATTCCGGAACATTAAATAGGGACTAGGTTTGGGTTTAAATAAATTTAAATAGACTCAATCATAATGATGCTTGCTATTTGAATGTTTTAAACAAACGAATGGATTTAATATTTTAAAATGTTTTAGTAATTGAGATTAAATGTGTAGAATGAATTGGATATGGAGAATGCTTATTTAACGGTATAATAAAATATCATTATGTATAAGAATCAGTTTGTGTAGGACATATAATATAAGAAACTTAAATAAATAATAAGTCATTCCTATTATGTGATAACTTGATATCATATTATCATAGTTATTTCTGGAATGTTTGATGTATTTACTTAATTGTTACATCAATTGTTGGATTGTGTGGTTTAATGCACCGGTATGGGACGGTGGCATTCTAGGGACGGATTAACTTATCAGTTAAGTCCTACCTATTTTATATAAGGGAATGGATTAACTAAAATGTTAAGTCCTACTTATATTCAAGTCAGGTCAGCTGAACAAGTTGAATGACTTATGGAGGATTAATTTATTATATAAGGGAATGGATTAACTAAAATGTTAAGTCCTACTTATATTCAAGTCAGGTCAGCTGAACAAGTTGAATGACTTATGGAGGATTAATTTATACTGGATAGGATGGTTACTAGATTTTATAAATATAAGTATGGTGCCATGATATGAGTTTGAGTCTCACGATCAGTGGTTAGGGCGCGTATATCATCAGGGATGTGTAGTTAGATATAGTGTAGTTGTGTACCCTGGTAGGTTTAGGTACTCATGCCCACTATATGTGCGTTTTGCATGTTGCCTACTATTCAGGTTGAGACAACCCTATAGTCTAGTGAGGTTCCTTTAGTGTGTGTGTATATATATATATATATATATATATATATATATATACGGACTTCTAGTTACTGTTGGATTGACTAGGATGTATACGTGTATCGGATCTCTGCTTGGACTGTAGTAGAGTAAAACTTGTTTGTGGGCCTGACCCACCATTATTTTTCAGGTGTTCGTCAGGAGTAGAGGTTGTTCGTGCTGAGCGGGGATCAGTCTACTTCATTCTTCCGATGCTACATAGGAGTTCCTTTATGATTCAGTTTCCTAATTTAGACAGTTATTGCTGTCATTTGTTTAGTTTAGATTTTCTAGGGGTCCACATAGTATGGATTCCCGAGTTGTATTTTGGAGAATCAGTTGTATCAGAAGAGTTTATTAATTAATGGAAATATATTCTGAGGTTTATTATTAGATTATCATTTTAGTTTCTTGTCAGCATTTTATTTATTCTTCTTTATTCTTTTGTACTCTGTGTTCGTTTATTGCCGATTTTGTTTTTGATATCCTCGGGTATTCGGGCGTGGGCCTGGCCAACCCGCATTCGGGAATCCGGGGGTATCACATTTATCACCTGAATTTTAGTGCATTTCAGAATCTGAATTGGGCCAGAATCATGCACAAATTTAAAATTTCAAAATATGTTTCTCATTTAACTCATATGCAGACTACAAATTTTAGGTGCATACAGCAACTGGACTCCATATATTTACATTTGTGTTGGTTCTTTCAAGCAGATAGGAACTCTCCATGGATTTATGGAATCCTCCTGCTTTCATGTTATCAGTCTGAACAATTCTTGTTACTCCATGACTGCATTTATAATGAATGTGTATGGTGAAATTTTTTGGCTTCATTTAGTATGATGAACTTTATCTTTTCATAGGTGATAGGTTTTATAAATAAACACACTCTATGATTCTTTTAGTTGTTCTTTCATTTAAAAAAGCATTTTCGCCTGAGGAATCGGACAATGCTGTTGAGGAATTCCAACTGAAAGTGATTATAAATGATGACATGTAGAAGAGTTTTGTTTGATTGATTCGACTCTTACCTAGTGTATCAGGAATATAGCACTAGCTTCATACTTGGCAAATACTTGTTTCAAATTTGATTACATGATCTCTATCTCTCCCCTAATTTTTCTTCTTAATGTAGGATCCTATTGTTGCTGGTATAGAGGACAAGATTGCAACCTGGACCTTCCTACCTAAAGGTATGCCACATGCTGAAGAACATTTTACTCATTACAAATTTTCCTGGTATTCATTTATCCTTCCACTGTGAACAATTGCAGTTCTTTTTCTTTATAAATAAAATAACTAGTTATTTAGTTAGAAATAAAGGCTGCTACAATCCAGGATTTTGTCACTGAAGAATACAAAAAGAAATCTAACTAAATCCAAGTAAGTGTATTGAAATAAAGGTTCTTTCTGCTTAAGGAGGTTAAATTGAAGGTTTTGTAGTTTCAGTGACAATCACTCCTCTTGCTGCTGAAAAGTCATCACCTGCACCTGAAAGCCTACCAGAAACAAGCGAGGTATTCTTCTGTACTTAGTTAAAGAGAAGGTCCATATAGCTTGGGTAACGTTTGCTAAGGTGGCTACTCATGGGTTCTAATTTTAAATATGCGTAAATAAAATATCCCAAAATTTCAGTCACTCAACCAGTGGATTTGCATGACGTGCACATAATGGATGCTGGTCCAAAAGTAATATCTTTTGGATTGCAAATTCTTATATCTATAGTTCCGTATTAATAGCTTTTTACACTATTTAATAAGATATTTTCATAGTCCATCTTATAATAAAGCTGTGTTTCATAGACTCTCTTCTTCCCTTTAACGTACCCATGTTGACCACACGACATGGGTACGAGTACTACTAGATTGGACACCCAGATCTAATGCAAGAAGAGACAAAGTTCAAATTTGATAGCAAAGAAGGGTTTCTTACTTGTGAGATAGATGAAAATTTTCATTTTCACCATATTCTATCAAATTTAAATTATAATAGCATTAGACATCACACTATTATATATAGAGTATTGTGTACTTAAACATGCAAGACGTGTCCATCCTAACCCATGGACACATTTCAAGCCAAGTCCCCGTATTATAAGATCTGCAATTCAAGAAGGTCCCACATTTAGACATACCCATACCCAATAGATGTAGCTGAATCCATGTAACATAGGAATTAAATACTTTTGTACAAGAACAAATATCAGTGATAATCATCACCATGTACAACTAGTCTTTGTCATGTATCGTTTAATGTACATTTTGTTTTTTGGTATTATTCACACTTTGATTTCTTTAGCTAGAGTGGCTTTAACAGAGTGAATACTTCATTATGATCATAAAATTGTGCCCTGTGATTGCCTGCTGGTTTTGGCATATTCATATAATACAGCACATCTCTGTCAAATGGCAGAACCTATATCCCCTGGAGATACTTGGGTGTACAAAATTTTTTTTTCGGGATAAATAATCACTTTATTCAAGAGAAAAAACAAATACAAGCAAAGAGAGGCATACCCCTAACAAGAACAAAGCCAGCCCTGCTACAGACCTAAGAAAACACAAAGGCAAGCAGGGACAAACACAGACCAAAAGAAAGATAGCGACAGAGAAGTCCTACTGCTGGACTGAGAACAACAGGGTACAAATGAACTAAAAAATTCCAATATGGAAGAAACCTAACAGAACTGCCATGAAATCTACCAGGATTCAAGGAAATCATTCCGAGTCTAATATAGTTGTAAATCTGAGGGGCCAAAGAGGATTCAGTAGGGAAGGAATTAGAATGTCTTCTATCATGTCTCTCTTTCCAGATCATGTAGACACAGCAAGAAAGAGAGACTTTATGAGCAAGATGGAGCCAGTTCTTCCTTGAAGGAGAAATTAACATATTACTTGGGTGTACAATTATTTCACATGCCTTGTGTATATAACATGGAAATGTAGATAAAAAAGGGAGCAATGTCCTCTAAGTTGGAATTATAGATGTTTGGGATAGTAAGAGCAGAATGAAGATTGACACCGGGTAATGGCCTATCATACTTGCATCCTGAAATAGTGTCCCGCTGTTATGCAACAAACGATGGCTTGACAAGTTAGAATAAATGATAACCCTATGGATAAAATCCCAAAACTGGAATAACCAGATAAAATATGTTTGAAACAATAATCATAATTTATAGAAATAAACAGTACTGAATTTGAGAACCCTGAAGTTAGTGACAGTCTTGGATTAATAACAGGATTTTCCTGTGCATTTGAATTTATAAGCTGGTGATAAATTGTGCTCCCAAATCCTGATGGTGAAGGTGCAAAAAAATAAAATCATGTAATGCATTATGGGAGGTCAGATATGCATCATATAAATGGGGTTGGCCATATAATTTCTCTTTTTTCATTCTTTTTTATTACAAATCATCCCACCTATAATATTTAACTTTTTAAAATAATTTCTAATAACTTTATCCCATGTTAATTTTGGTTTGGGTAGTGTCTATCTAGGGTTTCGGTGGTGTTGCAGCCAAACTAGGGTTTCACAACAAGGAAGAGAGAGAGAGAGAGAGAGAGAGAGAGAGAGAGAGAGATATCTTGATCGGCGATTGTCGCTTGAAGAACTCTTGCAAAGGAATGATGTGTGTGTGTGTGTGAGAGAGAGAGAGAGAGATCGACGATTGTTGCTCGCAGAACTCTTATGAGGGAATGATGCGTGTGTGTGAGAGAGAGAAACAGAGATTTTTGGAATCTGTCCTGCCTTCCAACACAGTTTCTGATTTCATCTTTTATGGAAGGTCAGATATTATTTAAGTTAAATTGATTAGAAATTTCCCATCGAACTTCTGTGAGTCAATTTGATTCCTTTTAAGAGTGGTAAATTACCGAAGTAACGAACTGGCACAAAATGAAACCATACATCGGAATTAGCTAACAAATTAATTGTCATCAGCTGATGTGTTCATTAGAATGGCAGTTGCAATAACTCTTGCCATCATGCACTTCTTTTTATTCCTTTCAGTGTTAAAAATTTCTTCAAGATGGAAAACAACATTATTAAAGTAGTAAGGTCACACTCAAATGTTCAAAGTTTGTAAAATGGTGTCAACTTCAAAATTTATTGAATGATGAAGAATCTGCAAGTTCTAATGATTGTTTCTTATTTCAGAAAATGGGGAAGCCATACAAGTGTTGAGATATGAGCCTGGGCAGAAATATGACCCACACTATGATTACTTTGTTGACAAGGTTAATATTGCTGAGGGTGGGCACCGTATGGCAACTGTACTTATGTATCTAACTGATGTGATAAAAGGTGGTGAAACAGCGTTTCCCTCAGCAGAGGTTAGTCCAAGTATCTTTTTCACTTTCGCAAGGTTACACTTTTATAATTCTTTATATTTTCACAATTCAATCATTATAATAATAATAATTTCTTTTTTGTGCCCAGTGTTCCATATATCCTGAAAGTCTGTCTACTTTCCTTATCCATAAATTGTCTCTTGCATGACCAACGGCCTAACTACTACATCCAATTAGAGTTCATATTGTTTGATCACTTTTAATAATAAGAATGTTTTAATAAATTATAGTGAAAAATGGCATGACACTCAGCAAGTTAATCAAAATCTACTTATTGCTGGAAGAACAGTTGGCAGGATAATTATCACACTGAAAGATTTGCATTATCTAATTACATCGGACTTCTGGGCTAGACTAAGAAGTACAATAATACTTGTCCTAGCAAAGACAACCGAGAAGGATTGGAATACCATCAAACTGTCAAGATTTAGGAGGCAATGTCAATCACTCTGAAGTCTGAACCAAATACTTTGGAGAAACCGGATGGCTTATGATAAAAATGATATGTTTCTGTTTCTATGTATATACGATTGAGTTGGTCAGTGCTTTTTAGTTTTTGCTGGTACTTTTTAATAAATAAAGAACTGTTGGCAGGAGTCTCCACATCATAGAACTTCTGCATTGGATGATGATTTGTCAGAGTGTGCAAGGAAAGGTATTGCAGGTGAGCCACTTGAAAAAATCATCATTGCTTTTATGATATATATATTTTTTCTTTTGGCAAGTACTTCAATGAAAATTTACCTAATGCATATTTGATTACCCAGTAAAACCGCGAAAAGGGGATGCACTTCTTTTCTTCAGTCTCCATCCTTGTGCTATTCCGGACACTAGCAGTCTCCATGGGGGTTGCCCAGTGATAGAAGGTGAGAAGTGGTCGGCAACAAAGTGGATTCATGTAGATTCTTTTGACACCATCTTGGATATTGGTGGGAGTTGCACAGATGAGAATGAGAGTTGTGAAAGATGGGCTGCTGTGGGGGAATGCACCAGGAACCCTGAATATATGGTCGGAACTTCAGACCTTCCAGGATACTGTAGGAAGAGTTGTAAGTTATGTTGACATTTAAATTTATGTTTTCCACTTACTGTCATCCTTGTGTTGTATTGTACCACAGTTTCCCCTCTTTTTCAGTTGTGTTATTATTCCCCTCTTGCAATACTAAGCATTTTTGGCAGTAAGCATGTTAGTTCCAGTGCAGAAATTTTTGACATGAAATGCGGATACACATAAGGTTCGATTACATTGTATCCAAAACATTACCTAAACCATCATCTAGCTAAAACAGCCAGAACTTGGGAAATGTGATATTAAAATGTTTTCTCAGCACATGCAGAGCTTGAGAGTCTATGCCCTATTTTCCATATCCTCTCTTTTTTGGCCAGTCATTTTTTTTTCCTTCACTGACCGACCAGAAAAAATACCTTAAAACACCTGAATTCGACTAGAATTATGTTTATTCGTTACTTGGTGCATTGGTTAAAAGTTTGAGCAGAGAAGCATAAAGGCGTGCACCCCCGTGTTGGCAACAGCGGCATTGAGTGAATTTTTGTTGTTTCATGTGTAAACTTCCTGTTGCAAAATGAAAATCATTCGTTTGGGTTATATGCGGTCACATGAGAAGTTTTACATTCCATTGTACATGCTAAAAAAGGATCAGATGGTTGCGATATTTTCGAAGATAAAGATGGTTTTGTCTCTCAGGTTTTGCTGAGTTGTGACATTTTAACAGTTGCTACCTGATCTTTTTGCAGAGGGCAATCTATTTTTCTTGTGTTCAAGTGTTTATTCTGTTATCCACACTACACATCTATATATGCACCATGCAGCCCATTAAGAATCGTTTTTCATATTATAATCCTTGGTTCAAATTCTGATTCTATGCAAGATTTTTTTTTTTGTATTTTTTTGGAAGCATTGCCATTCTGAGACCTGTTTTCTGATATTAGTCAAGATCACATACATACGTACATACATACAGACACACACACACACACACACATATATATATATATATAGAGAGAGAGAGAGAGAGAGAGCATTTTCTTTCTTGTAGAGGAGGCTGGATTGCATACATTAGAGAATCTTGTGGAGTCCTTTTAGTTGATGATTTGGCTAGAGACACATGCATCCTTGTTGCTGCCTTCCAGTGGTGGTGAAACAGATTGATGAAACTAAATGACAATTTTCTGAGGGACCACACTCACATTTCCCATCATATTAAATCAAAGAAAAGGAAGCACAAGTTTGGCCGATCCACCTTCATCTTATGTATGTGATGCTTTTTTCATATTTTACTCCAATGTATAAACTATAATTCTAACCATGTAATACCCATTAAAATGGTTAAAAGTTTTTTATTTTTTTATTTTTTTATTTTTTTTTTGGAATTTAAGCAACTGAATAATTACAATGAGGGCTTTAGGCCGAAATAACCCAAAAGCTTGGACAGCAAGGCCAACAATTAAGAGAGGGGCTCGAAGCTTTGTCACGTGTGACTACCAGTCAAGTCGAGTTTTTGATTATTTGAGATTGTGCTTGACAATCAAACTCGAGCTCAAGTTATGAGTGTCTGATTATGAGCTCAAGTTAACCGTTTGATATATTTAGCCAATTTTGAATTGATGGCCGAAATAACCCTAAAGGTTGGAGAACAAGCCCAACAAATAAGAGACAGGCTCGAAGCTTTGTCACGTGTGATAGGACTACCACACTGCAAACGAGTGGAGTCGAGTTTTTTTTATTATTGGAGATTGTGCTTGACAATCAAACTAGAGCTCAAGCTATGAGTGTCCGAGCTCAGCTTGGACATTGCTAGTCAAGGTTGAGTTCGGTTAGTTTGATATATTTAGCCAATTCCGAACTCATTTTTTGTTATTTTTGAGTTTGAGCTACCGCTATGCTACCTAGGAATGGCAACGGAGCGGGGTAGGGTTCAGCCAAACCCGCCCTAACTTCGCCTCAACTTTAGAACAAGTTTGTGATTGTTATGCCATCACCGTCCCTACTCTAGTAACGAAGTACCGACTCTGCCTCACGTACTTGTTTAATTGTGGGGCGGGGCGGGTACGTTATGCCACTTTTATTATTTAGTAAACTAACCCCAATGGGCTGATAAATAAGCTAACTCAACTTTTAAATTACTAAATATTGAATAGTAATATATTAACTCATACTTTCGGCAAAGTAACAAGGGTTTAAAAAATATTAAATATATATTTATATTAAATTTTTAAATGTATATATATAATCGGGGCGGGGGCTGGGCAGGTTCATCATTAAATCCACCCCACTCCCTACCCGTTTCGGGTTTTCAATTATTTTACCATTCCCGTCTCAACTTCACTTAGGGAACTACCAAATTCATCCCATTAGGAGTGGGGCAGGATAGAAACCCGCCGGGTCGAGAGAAATTGCCATCCTAAACTACCCCTTAAGGTGAGACCACTAACAATTTGCTATTCTCAATGATTATCGGTATTATATTGAGTGTCTTTTGCTTAATTCACATTGATGGCTTTAACTTTTTTTAACTTAATGTTTCATGAGACACTAAAATCTAAGTTGGGGTTTGATCACTTTTACATACAACCGGAGCTCCACCCAAAATGAGTGGAGCCCATTCAATTTTTTTTTTTTTCTTTTATTGTAAAAAAAATAAATATAAAAAACCTCATAAATGAGTTATAGTTACTATTCGTGAACATGTTTGATTTGTTGTTATAAATTCGCTTTAACAAAAAGAGAGAGGATAAAAAAATAGGAGGCCCTTTATGATATGATGCCTTTCAACCACAAAAGATAAGAGAATCTTGCTGCAAGCTAAGTTCTACTCTTTCTAGTTAGATAAGTTTGAAGTCAATTAAATTTCATGCTTCACCTTGAAATGGAAAAGATTATGATGAGGTAAGTTCTTAGCTCTCATCCATTGAATTGAGAAAAGTTGATGTCAATCTTTTGAACCAACAGATAATGGTTGAGCTAATGCTGAGTTGAAAGACTATAATACTTGGAAATACTTAATTCTTGAAAATCTGAGTACACTTGATGGATGATTCAACCGACTAAAAAGTTCTGAGGTAATATTATAAACTTAATCCTCATTTCAAATGCCATATATCACATGCTATACTAATTTAATATTTGAGAATCTTTGTATTTCAATGACCAATCTTTCACAATATTTTTTAGTTCAACCTTTCCATATGATAAGAATATTTATTGCATCCAACATGAGGAATGCAATCTTCCAAATCCAATTACATCACTATAATAAGGAAAGAATATTAACCTTACAACTCATTGAACACCACTCACACAGGTCAAAGAACTCAATATACATGCACACCTAAAACTATATAAATTAAAGGAGGATTATGTATAAAATAAAAATAAAAAATAAAAATAAAAATCATAATCATCTGTGAACCAATGACTTAAAGTCACCACTAAGTCCAAAAGTCCATGTGTAGCTTCTCAAACAGAACCAAATATTTTGAAAAACACAATCACCCAAAATAGAAAATAAATGAAGGAAGCTAATAATATCATTGAAGTAAAATGTTAGGTTAAGGGAAAAAAAGTTGGAGAGAGAGAGAGAGATAGCTTTTAGGTGCAGTGATTCTGTGACAAAACAGAGAGCACAAATCCAGAGAAGGAAAGTAAATAAAGGGCAGACTCCAAATTGTACTCATCAAAAGCAGGCCAAAATTTGGATCTCTCTCTCTCTCTGCACATTCTGCACATTGAATTCACCAAATCCATTTCAAGCATTTATATCCTTAGACTCCACAATTATTCCACAAGATCTGCAGTATCAACCAGCAAGCTTTCGTATTTTTATTGGTGTGACAGCTAACAGCCCTAGGTGTGTGTTTGTGTGTGTGTGTGTGAGAGAGAGAGAGAAGAAACCAAGCAAGCAAAAGCATGGATGTGGATCAGTTGCAGAGGCGGTTTGTTGAATACACAACTTCTTTGTTTCATGAGGTAATGAACACAATGTAAAAGTGTGGAAACTAACATAAATAATAATAAAAAATTAAAAAAAACAAATGTATTGTATATTTGGTATATGTATTTGTCAGTTGGGTTGTTTTTATTTTAATTTTAATTTTTTATTTCTTTGATTGGTTGGACTTTGTTGATTTTGAAGGGGTTTTTGGATGGTCAGTTTACACAGCTTCAGCAACTGCAAGATGAGAGCAACCCTGATTTTGTGGTTGAAGTGGTCTCTCTCTTCTTTGAAGATTCTGAAAGGCTTCTCAATGATCTCACTACAGCTCTGTAAGTATCCTACTGTGTGTCTGTGTGTGTATATTTTTCTGGGTAGGGTGAAGTTTAGGATGTTATGATGGTGAAGTTTAGGATGTCAAAATTTTTTCTTCTATCTTCTTTGAATTTTTTAATAATATATATATGATGTATGTATATCTGTGTAGAGATCAGCAATTTGTAGATTTCAAAAAGGTTGATGCACATGTACACCAATTCAAGGGTAGCAGCTCCAGGTACACACACAGACCCTTTCAGTATGTGCTTCATTTTCCTGCTTTGCTGTTCTGATGTGTTTAAAGACTACCATGGACTCATTTTTAGCTTCTGTAAAATTCTTTAAATTTTCCTCCAACTTGTATTTAGCCCATTAAAAAAAAAAAAGTTTTAACCAATGTTGACATCTATATATTCCGAACTCTCAAAAGTAACAGCTAATTCAGATCTGTAATTATGTCAAGGAAATACAAATTTTGAAAAAAAAGAAGGGAGTACAAATTGGTCGTTCTTTATATTAAATTTATGTTATGCTTGAATTAGATTTCTTCCAATCCAAAGCACTGATTCAGTGCTTCCAAACGCTACATTACTATTTCTGATGAAAAATATGCGGAATCTTGTGGTTAACAGCATAGGTGCACAGAGAGTTAAAAATGGTTGCATTGCCTTCCGCAACTTCTGTGAGGAACAAAACGTCGAATTGTGAGTAATTTTATTCTCTCAACCTCAAAGCTGAAGTATTTTGTATTTCTAATTTTCCAAACCAATCATATGCTAAATTAATCTGGAAATTGGAATTGAAAGGGAGAATTTGGTGTATGTATATTTAGGTGCATGAGATGCCTGCAACAAGTAAAACAAGAGTACTTGCTTGTGAAGAACAAGCTTGAAGCTTTATTCAGGGTGAGAACAATGAACTTTTGTTGTGCACAACATGCTTTGTATTTGGAGCCTTAGGGCATGTTTGGTTCAATTTTTTGAGAATAGGGTTTCGGTTTTTATGAACTGAAAATCTGAAAACTGTACAAAATTTTGCTTGAGTGATAGTTTTTTTTTATTTTAAAAAAGTTGTTTTTGGAAAACTCACTTAAGAAGATGCCGCTGAAATTTCAGAGACTGTCTTTTATAAGTCTACAAGTCCCTAAAACCAATTTTCTATTTTCCAAATCTAAAAGCCGTACAAAAATTTACTTGGCTGATGGTTTCTGAAAACCCAATTTAAGAAATGTTTGTTTTCATTTAACGGTATTTTATAATTTTCTGAAAATAATTTTCTATTTTCTAAGTTTTTGATAATAGAAAATTAAACCAAATAGGCCCTTACTCTCTTGATTAGTAGATGTAAGCATGCATAAGTCATATCTATTTTTGTTGGTTGTAGATGGAGCAACAAATTGTGGAAGCTGGTGGGTCAATTCCTATGATGGAGTGAACTTGAGAGTTCCTGTGAAGAAGCTCTTATTTAGTTTTATGAACCATTTCACCACCAAAGGTTATCTTAGCTACTGAGCTTGTGCTTGTATGAATTTAATTAAAGAGAAGGCAAACATGCCTTTTTTTTTTATTTTTTATTTTTAATCTAGTGCCACTTTCGTTGATGTTCAACTTGTAAGTTCATTGCTTTCTGATAGACTAGGGGTCCATTTGGCAATTGTCTTTGTTTCGACCCAAAGCGTAATGTTTCTGCTTTAGAATGTTCAATACTATTTTGAAACTTGTTTGGTAAAGTAAATTTGTTGCAAGATTTTTAAAAACAAAAATATGAAAACATGTTTGGTAAGAAGTTTTGCAAGTTTGAAAATTTGAATGGCTACTTAAAAATGTCATTTTAGAAAGGATATATATTTTTTTTTTTGGTTTTTTTGAACAGTGCTATGCTACAATGCGGAAGCAAACAAAAATATTATTTTTATTCTTCCGATTTTGGCCTATTTTTCGAAAGCGTTTCGGTACTATTTAAATAACAGTAAATGTTACTAAACATGTTTTGTTCTTTTATTTCGCTATAGTATACAAGCAAAAGCAAAAAATATGAAGTAAAAGCATTAGCCGTATATGCCCATTATTTTAGCTTTTCACTCCATATGATTGATAAAAAAAAAGAAAAAAGAAAAAAGAAATCAATTGTGGGATTTTCATTTGAACTTTATACATGGCAACTTCATGAAGAAATGATTATTGAACAGAGACTATGTTGTCTAGACTATTGATTACCCAAAGTTCAATCTACTAGGAAATGAATCATTCCTTAGCCACATAGGGAACAAATCATACCTTAACCAAGGCTATGATACTATGAAAGCAATACAAAACCAATGCCAAATAAGTGCAAGATAGAAAGAAGAATGAAGAATGAAGAATGAAGGCTAAAGGTAGTGTTTCATTACTCAATCTTCAATTCAGCATTAAGTTATGAACAAATTAAGTATTTATTTAATTAGTTAAGTATGATTGATAATGCAATTTGAATATCACTGAAAACCGTAACCTTTACTTAAAATGTAGTAAAATTTAAATAATAGGTACGTCCTGAACATTGAAAAGATATAAAAAAAATATTTATTTTTTAATACCACTTTAAAACTTTGGTACTTAAAATTTAACTCTTAAAATTTTTAATACTTAATTTTCAGTTTTATCAAACAATACCTAACATTTGGGGGTAAGTTCATGAGGTCTCACTTTCGAACCGCATCACTGACTTGAATGGTGTGTGTGTTGACCTCAACTAAGGTACTATATACTAGTTATACAACTTATACAACATAACCTTCAAACATTATTTTGCACAAAGTGTAAGAATGAATTCATTATTTTAAAGTCACAAAATGATTAAAATTCATTATTATTTATACATGTGAAAAGATTATTTTTCGTTTTGAATTCCTGAGTTCCAAATGACAAAAGAACAATGTTACTGTAACCTTCAAAAAAATATAAATTATTTATTGAATTAAAAATAGTAATAGTTATTGGTATAGATACACGAGTCTTGTTAGTTGTAAAGAATTCTTGTCCAACATCGAATCTGAATGGAGATCTTGGACTTATAAGAATTATATACACACACACACATACGTGGAAGGGCGAATCCAGCATTTCTGAATGGGGTGAACTACCTTTGCATTGGGTTAATTTGGGGTGGGCTACTATTAATATTTTTTTTTATTAATTTTTTTAGGATGGGCTTAAAGTAGTATGGTAAAATTGTTTTTTTTTTTTTTTTTGGGACCCCACCTTCACCCACCCCTATTAAATGAAAAACTAAAATCCAACGTACATACGTACATATCATGTATTGTGTCACATGATAAGTTATATTCTTTACCAATAAAAATAGAACATCTGTATTATATAATGTTTGTATATGTGTTTATACAAACATATTAATTTTGTAGTTGATTGTGGTGAAAAGAACAAAACAGAAAACAGCTCAACTGGCCTGAACATGTGGTTATATAGATATGAGAAAGTCTCCCAACAAACAGAATCATCCTTTGGACAAAACACTGTTTGTGTAGCATAAATTATTAAATTGACACATAATATTGATTAGTGTGTGATATGATTCCATAAGGTCAATTTAATTTGTTGGGCTGTCTCTCTGTCTGCTGCAAAAATGGTGGACAGAAAAGCAGGTATTTTAGTCTATTATTTGCATTTAACTTTAAACAGTTGGAAAAAGATATAATAGTGACAGCATAATTGGTCTTTCTTTAAAGCAATATCCCATTTTGTTGTGAAGGAAATCTACGAAAAATGATAGAACTATGTTGACAGCTAATGATAGGAGCAATATAATAATAATAATAAATAATAATAAGTCAAGGATCAAATGTAATTTAAAAAATATGGACACTCTGACACAACATGGACACTGACAAAGTGTAGTAGAAAAATAAAACACTACCAATACATGAAAAAAAAAAAGAAAAAAAATAGAGAGGATATTCTACAATTTTTTTATTGTAAAAAATGGTTAGATGAGTATTAGGATGGTAACGGGCAGGTTTGGAGTGAATTTCTTTAAATTTTGCCCCGCTCCTTTTAATTTTTGTCAAGTCCATACCCGTCCCGAGACCCGCGACGGGTTAGATTTTCATGTCCAGCCCCGCCCCATTAGAAAATACTGTGCCTTGTGCCCGCCCCGCTAACAAATTTTTTTCTCCCACTTTTTGGAACTTAAGCTCTTGCTATTTAAATGTGAAAAGTTTAGGAATGGCACAATATAAATGAAATTATGTATCCCAATAAACATAAAAAAATAACATGCACATAACATAATTCAGATAATATAATAAACAAAAATAAAAGTTTAATACAACCAAATCACAAGAAATTCTAATCCCAACTTCCACCATAACCAAAACAAAAGCAAATTTAATACCAAGTTTACATCCCAAATTAGGATGGTAAGAGATGGGTAATTGGGTAAGCCGCTAAAATAAGTTATTAATATTATATATATATATATTAAATATAGTTATATGCTTAGCGGGGCGGGGCGGGGCCCCTAGGATATGTATACTAAACCCTTACCCGCCCTGTGACCCGCGACGGGTACAAAATTTGTATCCATGCTCACCCCAACGGTATAAAAAGTGTTCCCATATCCGTTATTAACGAAGCGGGACGAGGCGGGGCCCCGACGGGGTGGTAAGAATTGATATCCCTAATGAGTACACAAGACTCCGATGTTACAAGGTTTGAGGAGGATTAAATATACGTAATTTTACTTTCATAAATAGTAAAATATGGTACGAATAAAAAAAGGATTCAGAAACAAACGACCAATTTTTTATTTTTTTAATATGTTATAAAAATTCTATAGAAAAAAGAAAAACATAAAAATTCGAATATTGATATGTACGTGTATAATACGTAGTATGAATTAAAAATTTGGGATCAAAAATTTACTGATATATACACAAATTATTTAAAATCGTTTCATTCGGGTTGGTGGTAAAATTATATTTTACCATGTCATTAAACCTGAATGACAAAAGGAAGTATTTTCCTAAAATTTGTATGTACACATATAATTTATTTATTTATATTTTTATTTATTATTATTTTTTTTTAGAGTAAGAAAGACCTCAAGGACTTACCTCTCGAATCCTTGCCGACACTGTTATATCCCTGGGAGCGTACATACACATATAATTTAATTTACTAACTAGGTTTCGCATGCAGATAGACTGTTTTGCATTTTTTATGTATGTATCTTTCATTCTTTTTCTTGCAATTGTTCATTTATATTTCATGCTAAAAAAAATAATAATAAAATTTTAGTTTTAAATTATAAATATGACCAATATATGTTGGGAAATAATGATCCTTAGGTGTAATTTTTTTTTATAAAAAATATCACATCTTTTAAGTGACATCTATGAAGGGTTAAGTGCATAAAACACCCCTGTAATATAGGTTTTGTGCACAAATAGACCATTCTTTTTGAAAATGTGCATTTTAGTCCATAAAATTCAGAAAAATGTGCAAATAAGTCCATCTGACCACTTTTTAGTCAAAATTGACATAAATAAATTTAAAAACCCTAATTTGGCCTTTTTTTTTTTTTTTTTTTTTTTTCCTACCCTTTGGTAGAAACTAGAGACCGATTTAGTAAGTTAGTCATCGGTGGAGATTCAGACATCGGTGAAACCAACTCCAGCAACATCCATAACAAACTGTCCTCTACGTTCAGACCATCCTACTCATCAGACGCGCCAACCGGTGCTTCATGATCTGCAAGCGCTACAAATGTAACCCACCTCTTTCTCTCTATGGTGGTGAAATCGCCCTCGCTGATCCTCCATCTTCCTCACCACTGTCAATCCGCTGTTAGTCCACCATCTTGTGCTCACAGTGATCCCAACAACCTTCACGTCATACATAACCATCCTCACCATCATCACTGTTGTACATCACCATCCTCACCACCATTAAGATCTCTGACTTTGGCCTTCTGCCCTCTCGGATCAGTTCAAAAATGACCTCCTTAACATTGCTTGCAGAACTTCGACGTACACCGCACCAGAGGTTTTCACCTGAAAAGGCTACAATAGCGCTAATGCCGATATCTGGTCTTGTGGGGTAATCCTATTCGTCTTCCTTACCGTATACCTCCCTTTCGATGACAGCAACACACCAGAGGATCGGTCCTCTCTCCACCATCATCTTAGCCAGTTTTTTCTCTAACAAGTCCAACGCCAACTTCTTCGCTTGTTCAATCTTTGACAACTCCAGCGTCAGATTTGGACTGTGACGGCCCAAGTTTTCAAAACTCGGTGCGTCAGCGAGGACCTGAAACTGACCCAATAACGGATCCCAAATGCGGAAGCGAATAAAAGAACAAAGTCTCCAGAGAAGTATATCATCCCTAAGACGACAAAGTGACTTCCCATGAAGTTACGAAACTCAAAAGAAAATAAAAGTGGAAAATAGGGTTTTAAAATGGACAAAATGAACCACTAGGTGAAATATGGTCATTTCACACAGAAATAGATGCTACCGTGCATACCATTGGATTGACAACGAAAAATTAATAAAGTTAGACTCAAGAATCACTTGATTCGGAATCCGGATGAAGAAGTTATGGCCGAAACAAAATCAGGTTGCAAAGCTGCCAAATTTTATCCTTAAACCTACATTGCGGACCCCAAGACCTGTGGGCGTCCTCCACCTTTGCATTATGGGGGAAGCCAAAACTTGCGGGCGAACGCCAAAATTTTGAGGTGCTGCTAAAGTGATGAAATAGGGTCTCGGGATGGTTTTTAAAATGTCTAAATTTAATTTGCAATGTCCAAATACATCCACAAGACCTCCGAAAGTCCTAGAATGGTTGGTTCGGTTTTCAAAAAAAAGTCGATAAATAGTAATCATGCCCTAAATTTCAAAAGAAGAGTTTTTGTTTCGTTTTGGAAGATGCTGGTTTTTAAGGCTAAAGATGAACTATTTTGGAAAAAGTTAGCTAAGTAACCCCCCCTCCAAAATCATGTTTTTCTGATCAACCATGGTCCAAACCGCAATTGGAAAGCAAAGCAAAATGACAAAAATTCCCCTAATTTAATACAATGTCATAAAAGCTAAAACATGTTGCAACTTGCATACATTCAAATACATTCATCAATAGGGATTGGCCCTTGGCCTCATTACATATATGTTGAAGTAAAGTCAAAATACTTTACTTAAGTTCATATTACAACACAAAAGGAAGCATGCCATGCTTCTAAATAGGTTATACTTTACAACATAGAAATTAACTAAGCATGCTAACACTTGCATGATAAATGTACACAAAAAGATATCCAATTGCTACAAAGACAACTATGGATGTTGAGCATCCAAGAACAAGGTCTCCTTTCTTGAAAAAGACCCAAACAACTAGGGTGAGTAACTTGCATTACTCAAAGGAAGAAGCATATGCGTATACCTTAAAGTTTCAACGATTCATTGCAACGTAATATAAATGGTTACATGTGGTTCATGCCACCTAACGTTTATATTCAATGGGAGAGCTAAAGGATCATCCTAAGCCATAATTGAGACAATTTAAAAACAATCCACAAAGGTATATTGTATAACATATTGGAACTTTCAATCAAAATAGCAAGCTACAACTTCAAAAGTAACGTCAACTTGTAAATGAACGCAAAATCAAACAATGTGGAAAACTTGGACACGACATCCTGTTGTGAACATCACAACGCAAGACAATTGGTTATTTTGGGCTATTAACCCTCATAGAACCACCAAAGTGCGCACTTTAATTTGGGAAGAACTCGTACCTCCCACACTAGAACCTTACCCTAGCAATTTCAATATTTTCTATGCCCCAAGTATTTCGAAAATCAATCAAGAACATTACAACTACAACATAGTCATATAATGCATGCAGTCACCTTCCACACACATCCAAAATTTGAACCTCACACAAGATATACCCTAAGTCCTCAAGCTTTGATGGCATACACAATGTCAAGTTCTCAATGAATATCATTTCAAGTTACTACAACATTATCAATATATGAAATCAATTCAAGCTAGTATGAAGTGAGTTTCAAATCCATGAATTTAACAACACATAATGTTAATTACACAATTAAATCATTGGCACTAATTAGATAAAATCTCTAAAATTACACTAACCAAATCATGTGATTTCAAATCAACACCAAATAAAACAAGATTAATACAGCACAATTACAAGGTAATCAATGTAGAGATTTTAGTCATGCTATCATGGTATTTATTAAATCCCTAACTTAACAATGACATAGTCAAATATCACAATACAAATAATGACAATAATAATCCTAGAACAACTTAGTAACAACAACAAGAAGTGCTATAATTTCATTATCTACTAAGTAAGCCCACAACAATACAAGAAAATAATCATATAATAAGCTTGTATAAAAATGACACCCTAGGTTAGATATAATCAATATTCATTTAATACAACCCTAGAACATCATATTACATGCATACAATGCATATTAACAACAAAGAAAACAAGAAACAACAAGAGGATAAACATAAGACAACCCCTACCTCACTAGAGGATTGTTCCTCTAAAATCCAAGGCAAACGAACTCAAATTGAAAAACTGTGAAAATGTATTCTAGAGAAAGAAGAGAGGAAGATTTGATCGTCAAAGTGGAAGATCAAATTCTGAAGGGAAGGAGGTCAAATTTCAAAAATGGCAACTAGGGTTTTAGGTTTTCGCAAACTGCTTCACTAGAGGATTGTCCCTCTAAAATCCAAGGCAAACAAGGACAAATGGAGAAACTGAAAAAATGTGTTCTGGATATGGAAGAGAGGAAGATTTGATTTTTAAAGTGGAAGACCAAATTCTTTAAGGAAGGGGTTCTAATTATGAAAATGGCGGCTAGGGTTTCAAGGTGCTTCAATGGTGGCTAAGTGTGGAAGACAAGTTTTATAACTTTTCCCACTAACTCTCACCCTTTTGTTGGCTAAACACATACACACACACCCCAACACCACCTCTCTCTCACACACACATCCACCCTCCATTTGTCACCCATCTAGGCCTCCTAACAAGGCTTAATCATAAGCCTACACTTGTTACCAATCCAAGCTGACAAGTGTACCAATGGTTAGTCAACATGTTGCCCAATGAATGAGTGACACTTGTCACTTTTTTTAATTTTTTTAATTTTTTAATTTTTTAATTTTTTTTCCTATTTGCAACTTAGTCCCTATTCTAAATATCTCAATAAAATAACTGCATAAAAGTCCCTAAGGCAAAATATCTCAAAAACATAATTACACAAAGTACCCCACAAAACAAAAATGTTTTCGAATAAACCATGCATCCATACCCCTAGAAAATGTAAATAAACGAACATGCATTTCTACGAAATTAAGACATACGCGGGTTGTAAAAGACAAAATAATGTAATGCACGTATTGCTGGAAATCGTTTCCAAACACCGAAGCCTACCTTGGGTGCAACAAAACCCTAAGGCAACGCGGAAAAAGAATAAATCAAATAAATAAATAAAATAAAATATAAAAATAAAAATAAAAATAAAATTAAATGACGAAAAATCAGAAAAGGAAAAAAATGACAGGGTCATTACATTAACCCTTTGTAGTGTCCCGGATTTTTCAGTATTTTATTTATTTTATTTTATTTATTTTATCGGCATTATTTTTATTTCATGTGGGGTCGGTACATTTTATTGCATTATTTTATTCAATGCATGGCATTTAGATGTTGTATATAAACATATGTGGTGTTATATATATGTGTGTGTGTGTGTGTGTATGTGTTACTAGAGGTTGGTGGAGGAGGATATTTATGGGACACATAATTGTTGTAAAGAGGGGAGGACTAGTTGGTACTTTGATTGGTCAAAGTTGTAAGACACATTGTGAGCCACACAAATGAGTGGCTAGGAGTGGCCCTTTGACTAACCACTCACCAACCTCATCACCCCACCACTTTTCATCTTTTCCTCCCTCACTTTTGCGCCATTCTCTCTCTCTTTCTTCTCCTTCATTTCTTCTTTTCTTTTTCTCCTCCTCCTCTCTAGAAAATCTTCAAGTGAGAGGGAGATTCTTGAGAGGCCATAGTTGGGAAAGTTGTAGATCTTGGCAAGAGGATCATTTTGGCACTGGTCTTGCAAGGTTTTGGGTGAATTTTGAGTTTGGCTCTTGGGCTAGGAGTCTTCATTTGAGGTAGGGAAGTCTAAGCTAAAAGGTCTTGAGTTTTTGTGAGTTTTCCTTACATGATTTTGTGAATAGCATGCTATGTAGAAAATGTGTTCTATTTACATGAGATTTGTTTTGCTTCACACAAGTTCATGCTATATGTATATGTGAAGATGTATGTGACTGTGTGGAAAAGCATGCTAATGTGATGTTAATGATATGTATATGTAATTTTCCTCAAGAAATGTTATGATATTATATGTTGAGTTTCTTGAGAATTTCAATAATGATGATGTTGATGCTTATTAAATTCTTGAGGAAATGATGATGAATGATGCATAACATGTATATCATGGCCATTGTTTGGGTTGGGTTGGAAATGATGTTTTATTGTTTCCAACGATTTCAAATGTTGATTTTGAAAATTTTAATAAAGATTTGGAAATGGTTTTGAGAAAACATATGCAATGGAATTGCCATGTGATCCGGGATTAGCCAACCTAAAAGGGGGCACGAGATGGCTTGAACGTGTATAATTGAACTACCTGAGCCCTGAATGACGCTAAGGAGATGCCCTAGGTTAGGGATAGCTAGTTAATTCCCTTCGTGATGCCTAGGAGATGCCTATGGTCGGGTTGTGTTAACATTTTTGGTGTGGGTTATGTTATGATGGAAATGGTTTTAGGGAAATGGTGAGAGTGCATTCATAGCATCCATCCCGTCATTGATAAGCATGGAATTTTAATGTTTAGGCGTGATTGTTACTTCCTCCCAAACTACATATGATCCCTTTTTTCTTGTACTATATGCTTGTGTACGATTCACGAGGCTTCAAGAGGCATATTTTAGGCTATTTCTATTGAGCCGTTGTGCTCACCCGAGATTTAATATTTTTCTGGGAATGGCAAGGACGTGATAGATGATGTGCCACCATAAGCTTAGTTCTAGCTTGATATTATCTTTTGTAATCATTATGTAAAGGCATTCTTTTGGATATTATGACATGTGAATGACCTTATTCCTTTGCCTGTTTCAAGCGAAACCGTTGTATTTGTGGTCACGAAGGGTTTGGCATGTAACCCTATTCTTTTGATTACATTTCACCATATCAAAGATGTATAAAAGTTTAAATGATGCTTCAATTATCAATGATGAATGTATGAGCTTATTTTGGTGTTTTAATGCGATGTTTTGAGGTTAATGATGTCCATGGGGCTGTATTTACATGTTTAGATGCTTTGGGGTTAAATTTGAATAGGTTTGGGAAGCAAATATTTCAACACTTTCACCCATGAGGCATCATCTAACAGGTTAGATGAATGGGTAGAATGAGGGTTTGATGGAATTCATTCATCTAAGCAGTTAGATGAATGGGACAGTTAAGGGGTTAGATGGGTTCTTCTATCTAACCGGTTGGAAAAGGACCATCTAACCGGTTAATGGGCTATCTATCCGGTTAGATGACCCTATCTACCTGATTAAAAAATCTATCCATTTTGAGACACACACTGGACTAGTTATCTAACCGGTTTGAAGAATTCATCTACTCGGTTAGATGAACTGTTAATTACTGTTTGACCCCAATTTTTTTGTATAATCACCTAACGACTTCCAGACTTCAACCAAAGCATAGAATGATCATGGAAAAGGATTATTTTACCCTTTTTGGGTTCTAACCTAATATTTGACCACGGTAAATGACTATTATTCCCCCGGGGACTATATAATTATTATAATGATGTGAAATGACTATAGTACCCTTATGTGACATCGGGTTCGGGTAAGGACTGGGGTAGCGATCAAGACCCCCGGGCTTAGGGCTTTACACCTTTCTTATCAGGATGGTTGTAGAGAAGAAGTTCACTCATGCCGAGTCTGAGTTGACTCAGCTACGGACTCACCTTACTTTCAATTTCAGCTCCGACGAATCAGTGGCCACCACCACTACAGGTCAGTTCGACGACGATAAGTTCATGATTAATGGCTCACGACGGTGATGATGATGCCGACGAGCAAGGTTGGAACATTTGTGGTTAGTTTTCTCTGGTTCGGGTTGCTAGTGGCGAAGAGATGATTGCGTCTGTTGTGGTTCTAAGTTTGTGGGTGAGTTTGGAATTTATCTAAAATGATAATTTTACACTGCTTGAATTTTTAATTATTATTTTATTTTATTGATAAGAGGGTATTAATGTATTTTTATGTGAACAGGGGGGTATTTGCACCAAATTGATAATATAGGGGGGTTTTATACTACACATGGACTTTTTTACACTACATGAATAGTAGAACGGTTTTTTTTGCACTTAATCCCATATATGTATGAATTGGAAACAATAAGCATAAGGATGATAAGGGACACCTAATTGTTTACCAACAGATACTAGTCTTTAACAGTATTCTATACCCACGAACATTTAGAAATAAAATGTCAAATATGCATCTATTTATGATATATAGCCATCTTGAAATAATTGACTGGAATAAGGATCCATTGCATGAGTAGCCTGATAGCTGGATCTGGCAGGGGATGTTTTATCATCTTCTTCTTGTTCTTCTTCGGATAAATGTTATATCTGACCAATGAGGTCAGCTGCAAGCTCCTTGAGTTCTGCTACTTTTGACTTGAAAGTTGTTTTGGTGCGAGATGTCTCTATTGAAGAAGACTTCTCTAGTTTAACTTGTTTGTGGACCTGATTTTGGACTGGGTCGACAGAAGTAGGCTGACTTAACTATTTCAGGGGCTAAGCATTAGATTGGGATTAGAGCTGTCTTGGGAATTCATCTTCTACATAACCAATGATCCTGTCAAATTTAAAAGAGTCCCACCATTTAACAAAATGGCGCCTAATGACTGTGTTACTTTGGATTTCATATTGCTATTTGAATATCCATGGCACTTTGTATTTACTAGGAAAGAGAAGTAGCGCAGGAAATTAAGAATTATGTTGGTTGACTTTATAGACTGTAAAGAAGTATTTCACTTGGTTTGCAAGGGTAGAAGGAAGAATCTCAAGGATGGATCCATATTGGGACCACCATTTCAAGAACCAGGTTGGTAACTAACTTTTGAATTTATTATCAAAATTGAGGAACCATAAATGAGAAAATGACTCATTTTGATACAAAAGGATTTTTGTCCATGACTCTATATAATCATAATAATTATATTGAATATTATATTCAGGCAAGGTTTTGAGCAGGGAGGGATGAGCACCTCATTCAGACATGGAGATGATATTTTGGATGTACAATGAATGGTAAATAACTTTGGAGGAATCATTACGGTCCATGATTGGTTTAATAATAATTGACTCAATGTGATAGAGGATGTCTCTGTAGAATGTATGGGATTTACTAGGATGGACTGGGCAGAAATTCCAATTTCTTAGAAAATAGGTGTTGATTAAAGTGATGGGGTCTTTTAAGTGACTCTGATGGGGTTCAATGTAAAATAGGTTGGAAGTAAAAGGCATCTGGACATATTCAGATAATGACTTTTTGGGTGGCAGTTGTTGGAGGTTCTTGAGGGTAGAGGAGGTGACTTGGAATGGATTTGGACGAGGTGAGACCAAGGCAGACTTGAATGTGGGAGCTGGGCAAGAGCTTGGAACTTGTTGACTACTGTAAGAGTAGGGGAAAACTGTTCTTGTTTTACTGGGAGTGAAGCTCCTGGGCATATATCAAAAGGTTGAATTTGTTGTCTCCCTTGGGGAGCCTTGTTGTTGGATTGCCTACTTACCATCAGTTTTCTGTAAGAATTCTCTGGTAAGAAAGTCTGGGATAGAATTATTACCGCCTTTGATATATCCTATATCAAAATCAAATATACTTAAAATAGCTTTCCATCTAGCAAAAATTTGTTTAGAAGCAATATTTTGAACATCTTTTTCTAAAACATATTTAGCACTTTGACAATTAACTATGACCAAAAACTTTTGATTTAAAATATCATCTTGAAATTTAGTAATACATAAAACAATAAATAGAATTTCTTTTTTAATAGTACTATAATTACTTTGCACTTTGTTTCAGACACCGAAATGGAAACGAACCAGTTGCTCAGGAGAGTTTGGGCTGACTTTTTGCTTTAAACTGCCACCATAACCAATGTCAGAGGCATCCATTTCACTGATTTTGAACGAATTGGCTGTAGGAATACCAAGGCAAGGTAAAGACTTGATATATTGTTTAATTGATTTAACAACATCCGTATGGAAAGGAGACCAAGGTGGAGGATTACTCTGAAGGCAATCAAATAAGGTTTTGCATTGTTTTCGAAGATTTTGATAAAAAT
Organism: Cornus florida; assembly: GCF_030987335.1. Classification (NCBI taxonomy): domain Eukaryota; kingdom Viridiplantae; phylum Streptophyta; class Magnoliopsida; order Cornales; family Cornaceae; genus Cornus; species Cornus florida. Next base: position 39,741,181 of record NW_026775571.1, on the reverse strand, counting down.
CAGCAATGTAATTGAGGGATCCTATGAATCTTTGGAGTTGGGTTTTATCTAGTATTTCATCAGGAAACTTGTTTGCAAATTAGAGTGACCTATCTATTGGATGTATTTGACCTTGATAAATATAATAACTAAGAAACTGGACCTTCGTTTGGAATAACTGTATCTTGGAGGCAGATATTACAAGGCTGCTTTTTCTTATGATTGCCAGAAATGATTTTAAATGTTTCTAGTGTTCATCAATTGACTTAGAAAATATAAGTACATCGTCAATATAGGCAATTGAGAAATGACTGAAAGGATTAAAAATATCATTTATGATATTTTGAAACTTACGAGGGGCATTTTTTAGTCCAAAAGGCATGACTTTCCACTCATAATGGCCAAAGGGTGTGGTAAATGCAGTTTTATACCTGTCCTTTTTTCTAAGCTGGATTTGCCAAAATCCTGATTTCATATCAAACTTAGAGAAGACGACTGCTTGGCTTAACCTACTGATTAGGACTTTTTTTGTTAGGAATGGGATACCTAATCCATTTTAATACTTTATTTAATGGTTTATAATTGATAACTAGCCTTGGAATACCTCTTTCTATTTCAGAATTTTTTGGAATGTAAAAAGTTGGGCATGACCATGGTGGCTTGCCCTTCCAAATGATCATTTTTTTTTTTTTTGAGAAGATCAATGATCTCACTTTTACAGAATTCCATTATTTCAGGACTCATTTGGATTGGCCTTGCTTTAGTAGGGATATCTTTTTCATTAAACCCCTTGACATATGGTAATTTAACTGAATGTTTTTTTCTATGCCAAAATGCTGTAGGGACATTAGAACAAACTTTACTTTTGATTTGTTCTTCAAAATTTTTAATTTTTTTTTGGAGTACGGAATCTGCTAACTAAGTTTCTATTCTTTTAAAGTTTACTTCTTCTTTTAGAAATTGTAATTGCTCGACTTTACCATGGAGCAAATTTATGGATTTGGAGATAGAGAAATCAATGACAGATTTCAATTCTTTTCGAGAAGGTTGACTTAGAAATTTGAATTGGACTTTTTGTCCAAAGGGTCGAGGGACTAAACACTCTCTATCCGTCGTGAATGGGTATAGGAGATAGATAAATGGTACACCTAGGAAAACTTTATTAGTCACATTTTTTACTAAGACAAATGATGTTTTAAAGCACACATTATTTTGACAGATATGTGCTTTTGACAATTTGTATTTTATTTCCATTTTACTTCCATTTGCTGAATTTAATTATTCAGAAGTTTTCTTATAATATTTGGTTGGTATGAGTCCTTCTTGGATGCAAGTAAGATCTACACTTGTATCTATTAAGGCAATGATTTTGATAAGTGCTAAAAAGTGCATATTTAAACCCCTTAATCTTGAATGTTCTAGAACCTTATTTTATCTTATTTTCCTGTTTTAGTCTAATTTTGTGTTATTCCCCTTTTCAGGCACTTATCTTCAAAACATGTCAAATCAGCTGAGTTAGAACATTAGAGGAAGCAATCCAAAGTCTAGTGGAAGAAAGGAGCAAAGTGGAAGCAAAGTGTGAAAAAGTCCTCTTCGATCAATCGAACCAAGCTATGATCGATCACATTGCGATTGTTCCAACCATGCCATGATGGATCGAACCCCTTGTCCTTATCTTTAGAAAAATTTCCTATTCGATCGATTAAACCTTTCATTCGATTATGCGAACCTTTTAATCTTATCCTCATAACTACTTTTGTCCTTTTCCTAAAAAATCTCAGCCTTTGTCCTTATTCAAATAAATGTGCTGCCTTACTTCGATTGATCAGAGCAACCATGTGATCGATCAACTGCCTCAAAATGCGTGCAAAACATATTTCAAGCTGAATTGAAGGTGTACTCGTGGTACAATCATTTGGAGGTCCTAGTGCACCAGGTCTGACCATTGGGTATGGCATTTGAGCTACCGAGATAAGGAATTTGGCTATTTTTAGCAAAGAGGTTGGTTAGTTAAAGAGAGAATTGACTAGAGATTAGAGAGAGAAAATATATTTTGGGAAAGGTCTTCCATTCTTCTAGGGTTTCTACCAAGAACACCAAAGGAGGAGGATGAATACAATCATAGAGAAAGCCCTTGAGGGTTGGATGACACCAATCATGAGTGGCTAGACTAGTCTCTTGAGGCTAGAGATAGCCCTAAGCATGCCTCACAGACTTTGATGTTTGTAATTAATGGAGATTTGTGTTGTAATTTTTGTTTTGACCTTATATATATATACATCTTGTTTCTACATGATTTGTGTTGTTCAATACTTCTAACTGTTTTTTTTTTTTTTTTTTTTTTTTTTTTTTTTTTTTTTTTAATTCTATTCGTATGTCTATGTATGTTAGAATGAATGGTTATGTGCTTTACACTTGATGCATGTCTATGTGTGTTAAGTTGATGAGTCTAGTGTGGGTCAAGGCATGGTGCTTAATGGATTACTCTTGTGGTTTATTTGATGGTTCATACTTATGTCTTGATAGATTGTGCTACTTCCTTAGTTCAATTAGTTTAAATTCCATGTCATTAGCATAGTTGTAGTATAATTACTTTAATTTCCTAGATAGGTGGACAATCCATTCTTATTTTTTGATGATCCATGCTTATGAGTACAAGTAGTATATTTCGCTAGATTCTTGAGTGTGCATTGATTGTGGGCTTATGGAAAGATTAATGGCTTAATTTGATATGCTGTGCTATTCACTAGATTGATTAGATAATGTATGCTTGCTTAGCCATCCAAGTTTAATATTTCAATTAATTGCACACTTTGTTTACAACATATAATCCCCCTAATTTGTCAAATGTTAAATGTCTAGGAAGACAATGTTTAGTGGTGAACTCTATGTTCCAAGAACCCTCTCTCATTCTCTGCATCTCACTTGTTTTAGTTGTTTTACATTGCACTATTTTAGCTTACATTGTAGTATATAATTCAACCAACAAAACTCTCTTTTGATCATTCGACCTATTAATCCAACATTGATTCTGAAATACATTTCTCATCCCTTGGGACGATCCCTACTCACTCTTGCTACTTTAATAGTTAGTAGTGGTAGTGGCATTTTAAAAATTTAAACTTGGCTACATTTTATCACACACCAAGCTCAAGGACACCAAGTTTTGGCGCCGTTGCCAGGGATGAGCAACACCTTATTTGGAATTAATTAGGAATTTGTAGTCCTTTAATCTTGTCTTTACTTTATTTTACTTGTTTTACTTATTGTGTTTCTTTTTGATTAACTAGGTACTTGGAGCCAAGGAAGCAAAACAAAGGAACTTTAAAGCAAAGAAGCAAGCTAAGCTAAGCAAAACATAAAAAACAAAAATAAAAATAATTTGCAAAGCAAGGCAAAAAGCTAAAAAAAAAATAATTTGAAGTTGCTTAAGAACCTTTTGTGAGCTTTCTAACTCTCTTTGCTTAGTTAAATCGTCGGCTCGCGTGGAGACAATTCTTATTTGCTAAGTTAAATCGTCGGCCCGCGCGGAGGCAATTTATTTCTTGCATTTGTTGAAAGCATGGGAGTATGGGATCAATGTATGTGGATGTTTGTTGTTGATTGCTTTGTGTTGTGAAGGAGGAGTGCTTGTTTTTGTTGTTTTTGTTGGTGCATTGCTTGAGTTTTGTGTGGTCCTTTCCATACCCTTCATCTTAGCCACTCAAATGGAAAATCTAGAGGGTAATCTTGGTTATCTAGACCCAAATTTCATGGAACATCCTCCCTTCGGCTAATTTCCTCCTAGAGTTCCTGCTCCAATTCCTCCAATGATCCTTCGTGATCATTATAATTTCTATGAGTACCATGCACCGAATTGTATCGTGCTCCCTAATTTTGGGGCTGATCAATATGAAATTAAGCCTGAGACTATTCAAATGTGTCCACTTTTCTATTGCTTAGATGATGAGGAACCATATAAACATCTTGATGAATTTCTTGAAATATGCTCCATCGTAAGATACATGAATGTCCCAGAAGAAGTCCTTAGGTTACTTCTTTTCCCTTTCACTTTAAAAAATAAGGTAAAACATTGGTTCAACAATTTGGGGGCAAATTCAATAACATCTTGGATATATATGAAAAATGAATTTTTGAAAATTTTTTACCCCGCGAGCTTGACCAATTCAATGAGAACCGCCATTAGAGAATTTCCTTATGGGGAGGGAAAGCTTTTGCATGAGGCTTGGGAGAGATTGAATGACTTGCTACGGAAATGTCCACACCATGACATTCCAAAATGGCAAGTGGTTCAATATTTCTATGAAAGCTTATCCGACACTCATAAGGACATAGGTGATACTTCATGTGGAGGTTCATATTTTGGGAAACATGAAGATGACGTTAGGCATATTTTTGAGAAAATGAGTGAAAATTCATTGCATAAATTTCAAACTTCTCGGGTGAGTCATCATTCTTTTGAAAAAAAAAAAAATTTAAAGGTGTGTCAAGTTGAAAATCTAATGGAGATTGTAGCCGAGGTCAAAACTCTCACTAAAAGACTTGATCAATTTCTATTGAGTCAAAAACTGGCTACCCAATCATCTCCTTTTCATCATCCTCATCATTCTTGTGAGCCTTGCATGACATGTTTAAGCGTGTTGTATACTACTTCCAATTGTCCCCATGGATATTCGCTTAATGAACTTTATGAATAAGTCAATGCCATATTTGCTCACCCTTATTCAAATGCTTATGTTCTGGTGTGGAGTGAAAATTCAAGTCCTTTTCAAGTTAGAAATTTTCAAAGTCGGTATGTTCCTCCTCATAAAAGACATGAAGGTACTCAAGGATTTATTTTTTCTTATCACCCAAGAATGAACCATTATTCTCACCCTTAAGTTTATAATTCTCAAAATTGCTTTTATCATCCTCAATCACTTTCTAGTAATTCCACATTTAAAGATAAGGTTTTGGTGGCTTTGGATAGTTTGGAAGTGAACAATAAATTGTTACATTCTTATTCTGAATTGATATCAAAGCTTAAATCCCAAATTGGGATGATAGCTAATTCCTTAAATGAAAGAGAAATTAGTAAACTACCTAGCCAACCCAAAAGAAACCCAAAAACCCAATATATAGTGAAAACAAATCCTACATCGGGATACCCTTCCCAGAGCAAGTGCAAGCAATTACCACTTTGAGAAGTGGTAGGCAAATTGATAATAGGGTTAAAAAACCAAGTGAAGATAGTGAACCGGTGCAACCCAAAGTTAGCACCCGTCCAGTTTCCAATCCTATTCCTACTTCCTTGGATGACAAATGGTCCTAATGAGAATTCTCAATCTTCTTCCTCATCTCCTCAAGTTACAAAATCCTTTGAACCAAAAGCTCCATTTCCATATGCTTTGAGAGAGACTTCACTTTTTGGGAGGTAAGAAGGAAAAATCCATGATATGATGGAGGTGTTTAAACAAGTTAATATAAATCTTCCTCTCTTAGATGCAATTAGGCAAATTTCGGCTTATGCAAAATTTTTGAAAGACTTTTGCACACAAAAGAAAAAGAATAAGGGACAAAGCCCTAAAAAAGTGTTTCTCACAGAGTAAGTGAGTTCCATCATTCAACATAACATTCTACCTAAGTTCAAAGATCCCAGTGCTCCGACCATCTCATGTGTAATTGGAAACCATAAAGTTCGTAGAGCTTTTCTTGACTTAGGAGTGAGTGTCAATTTGATTCCCTACTCCATGCATGTCCAACTAGGTTTGAATGATTTGAAGCCATCCTCGGTGGTGCTTCAATTAGCCGATAGATCCATCAAAACACCTAGGGGCATGGTTGAGGACATACTCATCAAGGTTGACAAGTTCTATTTTTCGATTGATTTTGTGGTTCTCGATACTAAACTAGTTGCCAAACCTAGCAACCATATCCCAATCATCTTAGGAAGGCCATTCCTTACCACTACAAATGCAACCATCAATTGTAGATCCAGGATTATGGACCTTTCTTTTGGTAACATGATGGTTAGGCTTAATGTCTTCAATACAAGTCGACATCCTATCGATGAAGATGAGTGTTGTCTTATAGATATCTTAGATGAAGTTGTTCAGGAGTCCATTCCTTCCATGATTTTGAAAAAACCAACCGAGGATAATCTTTTATCTCTCCTTTTTGATGATCCTCTTGCATCTTGTCGACTTGTCTCCTTGAAATGTATGAGAATTGTGGGTTCGACAATGAGGGATCAATGAATGAGGTAAGCAATTTAATGAAATCCGTTACAAGCTTGGATTTTCCACCTTAGAAAACTCCAAAAGAACCTCTTCCTCCACTCTCTAGCACTCCACCGGTTCCATCTTTAATCTCCCCGCCCACTCTTAAGCTTAAAACTCTTCTTTCCAATCTTAAGTATGTCTTCTTAGGCCTGAGAGAGACTCTTCCGGTCATCATTTCTTCAAGTCTTGAAGAAGACCAAGAGAATAATTTTTTGAATGTGCTTAAAGAAAATAAAGAAGCGGTTGGATGGAGTGTGGCTAATTTAAAGGGAATTGACCCTCCCATTTGTATGCACCACATTCTTAAGGAAGAGGATGAGAAACCCTTTGGAGATGCCTAAAGGAGATCGAATCCAAACATGAAAGAGGTGGTTAAGAAGGAAGTTGTTAAGCTTTTAGATGCGGGTATCATTTATCCAATCTCTAATAGCAAATGGGTAAGTCCAACCCAAGTAGTTCCCAATAATTCGGCGATTACGGTGGTTGAAAATTCAAAAGGTGAAGCAATTTCTCAGCGTACCGCCAATTCATGGCGTGTATGGATTGACTATTGAAAGTTAAATGCCGCCACTAGAAAAAATCACTTTCATTTGCCATTCATTGATCAAATTCTAGAAAGATTTGCCGGGCAACAAAATTACTGCTTTCTTGATGGCTATTTGGGGTATAATCAAGTAGCCCTCGACCCCTTAGAACAAAAGAAAACCACCTTTACTTATCCTTTTGGCACATTTGCTTATAGACGGATGCTATTTGGTTTGTGCAATGCCCTCGTCACATTCCAAAGGTGTATGATATCAATTTTCTCGGATATGGTGGAAAAGTATCTGGAAGTTTTTATGGATGATTTTTCAGTCTTTGGGTGTTCATTTGATGCATACCTTAAAAATCTATTTTTGGTGCTTAAAAGATGTCATGAAACAAACCTCGTTCTTAGTTGGAAAAAGAGCCATTTCATGGTTCAAGAGGGGATTGTTTTGGGACATGTCATCTTAAAAAGGGGTATTGAGGTTGATAAAGCAAAAGTTGAGCTTATTTCTGAATTGCCTCCATCTTCTACGGTGAGAGAAATCCGCTATTTTCTAGGTCATGTCGGCTTTTATCGCCGTTTCATCAAAGACTTTAGCAAAATTGCTAGACAATCTTCCTGCCACGGAGACCCCATTTGTCTTTGATCAAGCATGCTAATGAACTCCCGAGGGTGTGCACAAAATAATGCACAACACTTTGAGTTTGGAAATTAGTGTCAAGTGGGCATTATAGTTTAAATTTATAAACCGCTTAACATCTATATTATGTAATATGAATGAGAATGGATCGTCCCAAGGGATTGAGGGTCGTACTAGGTTGAGGAATCAAGATTAGGGTTAGTAGGTCGAGTGATCAAAGTAGTGGTTTGTGGTTGAATTACACTAAGATGCAATTTAAACTAAAGTAAACAATAATGCAATAAAGAGAATAAAAGAGAGAGAGAGATCTTGGGCTTTAGAGATCACCACTAGGCATAGCTTTTCTACACCCTTAATGAATGATTAGTGAGGGGAAAAACATGTATTGTAACAAAGTGTGTGTATGTGGTTGTTCCAACAAGCATGGATGACAGATTAAGCATATATTGTCTAAACAACATGGTGGATAGCACAACATATCAAATTAAGCCATTAATCATTTCTTTAAGCTCACATTCCAAATACATCACAAGGTTAGAGATATATGTTACTTGCTTTCATAAGTATGGAACATCAACAACAAGCATGGATTGTCCTCCCATTTAACAACTACACTACAACTAAGTTAATGACAAGAAATTAAACTAATTAAACTAAGGGAGAGGTACAATCCATCAAGAAATGAGTATGAACCATCAAATAAACCATAAGAACATGCCATTAAGCACTATGTCTTGACAATCTCTAGATTTCTAGCATCAATACACATAGACATGCATCAATAACACAAGAAATAGAGATAAACACATGAACATCTATTCTAGCATACATAGACATATGGATAGAATGAAATGATCAATTGGAAACATTAAACCATACAAATCATTGAATAAACAAGATCTATATATATGAAAGTGTCAAGACATGTATCACAATACAAATCCCCTTAAAAATACATAAATCAAGAAGTAGAAAGCATGCTTAGGGCTAACTCTAGCCCCAAGAGGATGTCTAGCCACTTATAGATGATGTCCTCCAACCCTCAAGGGCAAGCTCCATGGAAGAAATCTGCTCCTTGGTTGATGAAGAGTCTCCAATGGTGCCTCTAGCCTCATCCTCTCCTTTGCTTCCTCACTAAGTATTATCTTTTTTAAGTATGTGTATATATGTAAAAGTGGCTCATATTCCTTATATAGGTAGGTTAAAAATCACCCCAAATGAGCTGGGCTCGTACACCAATAATCCTCTAATGATTGGATATGAGACAACTTTTAATGAGCTGGAATTTGGATTTTTCTCGGGATTTGGGAAGTTTGATTGATCGAATTTGAGGTGCGATCAATCGAATATGGCTGAGATCTATCGAATTGAAGCTGGATCGATCCTCAATGGCAGCGCCTTTTCGGATAAAAACAAATTTGAGATATTTTGAATATATTTTTGGGAAAAGGACAAAAGTGGTTGGTAGAGTGCTACAGCTGGATAAGATCTGGCATGTGGATAAGGACAAGAAAGTTCGATCGATCAAAGAATGATGTTGGATCGATCGAACTTTTGGGATCTCTGAAGATGACATCATGGCCTGGATCTATCTTGAGGTGCTGAGATCGATGAAAGTTGGATCAATCGAAGTTGCTAAAATTCCACCCTTTGCTTCCTTTTGCTATACTTTGCTCCTTTCTTTGATTCATCCCAGAATTGTTTCGTTTCTGCTCTTATTTGGTTGAGTTAGCTTATTTTAGGGATAAATACCTGAAAATGGAAATAACATGAAATCAATCTAAAGTAGGAAAATAAGATAGATGAATGGACTAAAATACCCTCCCTTAGGGGGTTTAAATGCGCACTTTTCAGCGCTCATCACACCCCCAAACTTAAATATTGCTAGTCCCTAGCAATGAACTAGAAAGTAAATGAATGAAATGAACAACTATACAACTACGAACTAGAAAGCAATAAATGGATAACGCTACTTTCGTAGGGAACACGATTGCATTTAGCATATGCAACAGGCCTTTTAAACCCCTAGGTTACCCCTAGTGGACAAGTGAAGTCTCATGAGGGTTTCCAGAAATGATACCCACAAACATTAAGCTCATTATCACAAAAGTGTTACCAATATTGCAAACAAGCTTTGGGAGAAAACTACCTCAAGTATGCAAATTTTCAACCCTTTCCAAGCAATCTCCCAAAATTTCAACATCAAGCAAGCAAATATGGTCCTCTACACATCAAGAAAATGATCATAAAAATCAAAACAACTGTAGAATCCTTTTGAGTGGATCATCATTAAATGCGTTTCTATCTAAACTAACTAAAGAATTAATCACATTCTTACCCTCAAACTAGCACACAAATCTAGTACCGATCATCAAGACAAAAAGTGAACCTTTTATTAAAGCTTTATTATTCTAGGTGTGCTTATTCTTTTCACTCGATAATTTTTTTTTTTTTATAGGATCAAAGATGGAAGCATAGTGCAATGTGTTAATCTATTAAGCTTTCTAGCGATCCATGAGGTCGAGCGTTAGGTCAATGACTCCCAAACTAGACGGCTTTAGTGCACTAGGTGTTCAAACATCCCTAAGGACTTACAAACTCAAATCAACTAGGCTACAAATCAAGACAACCTCCATTTAATCATTTCCCACTTCTCACCTTTTTGGGAGAAGTCCTCACTTTTTTTACTGCTTTTGCAACAATTTTTTTTTTTTTTCAATTATTAACCTAGAGTTTGGGCCCTCCATCTTTTGGCGTGAGAAGTTCAGTGCTTGATGAGGCTAGAATCCCAGCTACTTATTGAAAAGGGGTTGTTTTCCACCTTTATCAAGAATGAAAGCTTTCAATGCACTACTAGCCCAATTGGGATATAACCAATTCAATAATCAACAAAGCATGTACCCCACAAATGAATGCTAGTGTACGTCTATGCTAGTGTAGAATCCTAGAGTGAATTAAAACAATCACAAAATCAGGATGATGTGGACCACAAGTGCAAGCAAGATATCAATCTTTCGAAAAATTTACTCCTAAATGGCATCCACAAGGCATACAAGGAGTATTGGACTCTCAAGTCAAACAATTTTTAAATTTTAAGGAATATAGTCCTCAAAAGATCAAAATCATAGCTAGTTATGGATTTCAAATCTCAATCATGCAATTAAAGTTTAACTTTAAGTAGAATGCAACAGGACACCTTACCCCCGAGCTTAAACTACACATTATCCTCAATGTGCAATGAGAACAATGGAAAACATGGAAAGAATTTACCGTGGTGATGTAGACATGAAGCCTAGCAGTGACCAAATTCGAAAGATGTCTCCCCCAAACTTGGAATCAACAACCTATTTGAATAACCACACTAGCAAACTCACATTAAATCTCAAGCGGGATAAGAATGATCAAATTATGCATTTTAAAGTAATACAACATAAGATGAAAGAGAGATATGAGATCAAACCCGATAGAAAAGTAGCATGACTACACATAAGGGCACAAGAGAGATATTATTTATTTATTTATTTTTGAATAAACAAAAAGGAATTCAAGAAAGTATGAACAATGATTACTAAGTTTAACATCTCTAGCTAGATGTAATGTTGCTTTGAATAAATTTGAAATCCAAAAAGGGAAGAAAAAGGTCCAACCCAAGATGCTCAGATCGATCAAGTTCAGATCGATCGCAAAATTTTTTCGATCAATCGAACATGCATGAACCTGCAGATAAGTTTGAACGATAAGACAAAGAGGTCTTTGGATGCAGGTGGATGCAAGTCCAATATTTTTCTTAGTGTTGGAACTTCAGATCGATCCAAGATGAAGTTGGATCGATCGAAGAAGTTTAGATTGATCTAGGAACAAGTTTGAATGATGGGACAGATAGCTAAAATATGTAGGTTTTGTTCAAACGATTGGACAGAGAGGGACTTGGATGCAGGTTTGATGCAGGCATGATGTTCGATCGATCGAACTTCCATTGAGATAGATCGAACGGGCAAAAACTCTTCCATTTGCATTGCATCCCTAGATATCTTCATACACAGGGTCTATTAGATGTGCAGCTTCCAAATGTCTTTGGAAGACCTGTCCCTCAATGTAGGGTTTTAGTCTTTGTCCATTAACCTTGAAAATGTTCCCCTTTTTCAAATTTTGAATTTTAACTGCCCCATGCGGTGCAACAGAGATGACTTCATAAGGACCTTCCCATTTGGTTCTCAACTTCCCCGAAAAGAGTTTTAGTCTAGAGTTGAAGAGCCAAACTTTTTGACCGGGTTCGAAAGACTTCTTCACAATATGCTTATCATAAAAAACTTTAGTTCTTTCTTTGTAGAGTATGGCATTATCATAAGCATTATGTCTCAACTCCTCCAACTCACTCAATTGTAACAACCGGTTCTCTCCGGCCTTATTAAGGTCAAGATTGAGCTTTTTAACCTCCCACAAGGCTTTATATTCCAACTCAACTAGAAGATGGTAAGGCTTTCCATATACAAGTCTATACGGAGACATGCCAATGGGAGTCTTATATGCCGTCCGTTAAGCCCACAAAACGTCATTTAACTTCCGTGACCAATCTTTCCGGGTGGTGTAAACCGTCTTCTCAAGAATATACTTAATTTCCCAGTTCGACACTTCTACTTGCCCACTTGTTTGAGGATGGTAGGGAGTGGTCACTTTATGAGTAACGGGGTACTTAAGAATTAAATGCCTTAGGAATTGATTACAAAAATGCTTTCCTCTGTCACTTATCATAGCCCTAGGCATACCAAAACAAGCAAAGATATTGGATTTGATGAATTGAATAATCACGGAATGGTCATTTGTTTTGGTAGCACATGCTTCCACCCACTTGGAAACATAATCTATGGTAAGAAGAATCTATTGAAAACCATAGGACATAGGAAATGGACCCATAAAATCAATGCCCCAAATGTCAAAGATTTCAACGACAAGTATATTGGTCAAGGGCATTATATCTCTTCTTGACATGGGCCCCATCTTTTGACATCTCTCACACGACTTGCAAAAGTTGTAGGCATCTCTATGGATAGTGGGCCAAAAGAGCCCACTTTAAAGAACCTTCAAGGCGGTCTTCTTTGCACTAAAATGCCCACCACATGCAAGTGTGTGACAAAACACTAGAACACTTGGAATCTCGCTCTCTGGAATACATCTCCTCATAATTTGATCCAAATAATAACGGTACAAGACAGGATCTTCCTAATAGTAATTTCAGATAGTGCCAAAGAAATGATTCTTTTCGTTCTTTGACCAAGAAGTTAGAAGTTTGCCTATTGCCAAATAATTCACAATGTCGGCAAACCAAGGCATTTGTCCATTAGAGACTTGAAAAAGTTGTTCATCCTGAAAATAATCATGAATTGGTGGACTAGGGAAAGGTTCTATTGATAACCTAGAGAGATGACCGGCAACCACATTTTCGGTGCCCTTCTTATCCTTGATCTCAAAATTGAATTCCTGAAGAAGCAAAATTGATCTAATCAATCTAGGTTTTGTTTCTCTCTTTGTCAAAAGATGTCTTAAGGCAGCGTGATCAGAGTAAACAACAACCTTAGAACCTAAAAGATAGGATCGAAATTTATCAAGAGCATTCACTACGGCAAGTAATTCTTTCTCGGTAGTGGAGTAATTCAATTGAGCTCCCGTGAAAGTTTTACTTGCATAGTATATGGCGCAAGGAAGCTTTCCTACTCTTTGGCCCAAAACAACTCCCATGGCATAATCAGAAGCATCACACATAATTTCAAATGGCAATGATAATTGGGAGGTTACATGATAAAAGCAGATGACAATAAATCACGCAATTTATGAAAAGCGTCTAGGCATGCTTGATCAAAGACAAAAGGAGTTTCCTTGGCAAGGAGATTGCACAAGGGTCGAGCAATTTTGCTAAAGTCTTGTATGAATCGGCGATAGAAGCCAACATGACCTAGAAAGGAGTGAACCTCTCTCACAGTTGAAGGTGGTGGCAATTCAGCAATAAGCTCCACTTTCTCTTTATCTACCTCAATCCCCCTCCTTAAGATGACGTGACCCAAAACGATACCCTCTTGAACCATAAAATGGCTCTTTTCCCAACAAAGAGCAAGGTTTGTTTCACGACATCTCTTAAGCACGAGATTCAAAATTTTAAGGCATGCATCAAATGAGGACCCAAAGACAGAAAAATCATCCATAAACACTTTTAGATACTCTTCCACCATGTCCGAGAAAATTGACATCATACACCTTTGGAATGTGGCAGGGGCATTGCACAAACCAAAAGACATTTGTCTATAAGCAAATGTGCCGAATGGACAAGTAAATGTGGTTTTCTCTTGGTCCAATGGGTCAAGGGCTACTTGATTGTAACCCGAATAGCCATCAAGGAAGCAATAATACTGTTGTCCGGCCAATCTTTCTAGAATTTGATCAATGAATGGCAAGGGGAAGTGATCTTTTCTAGTGACAGCATTTAATTTGCAATAATCAATGCATACACGCCATGAATTGGTGGTACGCTTAGAGATTTCCTGTAATACCCCTAATTTCAAAAGGGATAAAAATGGAATTTAAATTTTATTTTTGTGCATTTTAAATTGATTTTGTATCTATATGCTTATGTGTCCAATTGTTTGTTTATTTTAATTCATTGTGTTATTTTTTTTTTAATTGTTTGTTTATTTTAATTAAGGGTGTAATTCTTTATTTGTTTGTTTATTTTAATTAATTGTTTTATTTATTTTATGTGTTTTAAGTGATTCGTTGCTTGCTTATTTGATTTAATTAATGGGTTCTATTAAATTAATTATTTATTAAGTATTTAAATTTTTGAACAGGGTAATTATGTAATTTCCATTAACTGGGGTTTTAGATACGTTTTAGTTAGGGTTTTTTTGGAGCCGTCTCATAAGCATCTGATATGTAACTAAACTGGGTTACTTTGTGGGCCGACGAAGTTAGGGCTCTATGGATTAGGGTTTTAATCTTGCACTTATAAATACCTCAGTATATGTTAAACCTAGGATTACATATTGTCGTAGCTTTTACACGGAAAAGTCTGCCAAATAGAGAGAGTTACAGAGGGAGTTTTGGTGAGAACAGAGCAGTTTGTGAGAATTTCGACTGGGGTTCCAAGGTTTAACCAAGGAGAAGGAAGGAGCAGAGGTTCTAGGAGGTTAGACAAGTTTCAGTGGATGTCGGAAAAAACTGAGACCAACGGCAACAAGGGTTTGTTTGCAAACCTATTCAGGCAAGTTCTGTCTTCCTCTTTCCCTTTGGGCCGTGTTCTGTGCACCTAGATAATCTCTAGGGTTTAATCAAGCAGGAACTGGAATTGATATGTTTATTATGTGTTATATTGTTGGTCTGTATATGTTGAAATCAATATCTGTTACAGTGTATGTAAGTGTTGTTTCAGTTTTCTGTACTTTAAGCATGTGGTTTCTATCGTAGCCTTAGTCTCTGTATTTGATTGCAACTCTTGTAGACAAAATATAGGAACTCTACTGGGGTTATACAAAACTCATAGGGATGTTATTATTCTATTTTAAATACATGTGCAATCTGTTCCGTTTCTATTTCTGCATATAGTTTCAGTTTTGATACTAAAAGCTTGGTAAGTTCAATAGCAACCTTAAGCTTTGTAATTGATTTAAATTACTGTTATCAAATCTTGGAGATGTTAATAGAGTTATAATAAACCCTTAAGATCAGTTTAAGAAATAAACAGAAGGGTAGGGACTGACCAGAGAACGAGCAGATAGGTAAAAACGGAACAGAGACTGAACTGGAGGCTCTCAAGAGGGAGAGAGCCGGCTCTAGAAAGTCAAGAGCCGGCTCCCCTTCAGCAAGAGCCGGCTCCTAGGGAATTGGAGCCGGCTCCAATAGGGGAAGAGCCGGCTCTTCCATTCCAAGAGCCGGCTCCAATTTGTTTTACGTCCAGAAAGTGTTTTCTAGGGCACTGTTTGGTGTTTTGAGCACTGTTTGAGCTTCTGAGTGATGCTAATGAACTGTAGGGACTTAACAGAGGATCTAAGTAGTTAATTTTAAGTATTATTAAACTTATTGTTGTATGGTTTAAGTCTCTAAGACAAAGGATGAAGCAGTGTAAAAATATACAACGGTGTATGCTACTAACAGAAGAAAGGAACTAAATGGCTTGATTAAATTTTAGAAATTTAATGAGACTTCACGGAGGGATTAAATAGTTAATTTTTGGGTGTTATTAAGACCCTAAATTGATTTAAGGTTAATTCTAAATTAACGGATCAAACTGTATAACACTTATGTACATTTTATATGGTTAGTGGATAGAAGAAGTTTTAAATACTTAAGCTTATTTTTAGGCATTCTAGTGGGATTTAATATATTTATAAAATGGTTTTAAATATATTACAGGGTCATTGATGTGTTAGATGTGATCTATGCAGGCTCTGGATGTTAGTTGTTGATTTATTAAATCATCTTCTGCAACTATATGGTTAATTGTTTGGATTTAAATTGCTAAAACACTTAAAAATCTTCTGTAATTATTTGGATATTGGTTTTGGATTTTAAATTATTGTACTATTATTTATAGCCTGTAATTTACATGGTTTTGGATTTAAGTTATTGGAATACTAAATACTATTTTGCAATGATATGGATGGTTGGTTTTGGACTACAAGTTACGTGCTTATTATTTATGCCTTGTAATTTACCTGGAATTATGTATTGGAACATAATTGTTGAATTCTTATACTTAATTCGGTCAATTATTTGGAATCATATATTGGATTATAATTGTTGAATTCTTATATTAAATTTGACCAATTATTTGGAATTATGTATTGGATTTTAATTGCTGAATTCTCACATTAAAATTCTGTCAATTATCTGGGTTTGGTTTTGCATTGTAAATTACTTGCTTATCATTTGAATGTTGTAATTTACATGGATATGGAGGATGGTATGCACCGGTATGGGACGGTGGCATACTAGGTATGGTTTAGCTCAAAATGCTAATTCCTACCTTATGGATTTTAATTGGTGAACAGTATGACTGGTTCTATCAATTATATGGACTTTGTGGATTGTATGCACCGGTATGGGACGGTGGCATACTAGGGACAGACTGATTTAAAATACTCAGTCCTACCTATTTTAGAATAAGGGAACGGGTTGTTAAATAAATCCTCCTTATATATATATAAGTCGGTACGGTTGAATACGCCGAATGACTTATTGGATTTCTTGTGAATGGTTAGGAACGGAGTTTAGATATATATGTTTATGGTACCACGAGTTGAGCTTGAGTCTCAAACTTGTTGGTTAGGGTGCGTATATGCAGTGGATGTGTAGCTGGTTATAGTAGGTTGGGTGTACCTTGTTAGGTCTAGGTACTCATGCCCACCTTTGGGTGCGTATTCGCATGTTGCCTTCTATTCAGGTTGAGATCCCTACTGTAGTTCAGTGAAGGTCCCATAGTGTGGATATATATATGTATATACTAGATAGATATTGTGAGGTATCTATGGTGTATCTGCGTATCGGGTCACTGTATGGATTGCAGTTAGATTAGAACTTGCTCGTGGGCCTGACCCACCCTTTTATTATTTTTTTCAGGTGTTCGTCAGTTCTAGGCTGTAGAGCCTGATCGTGCTGGGCAGATACAGTTATTCACTCTACTGATGGCGTAGGATTTTATTTCATGTTAAGACTTGGGTTTTGTTCCAGTCTTTTGAGTACCATTGGATATTTTAGGGGTCCACTAGATGGATTCCCGAGTTGTATAAATTGGAGAACGATTTCCATTCGTGGTGGATCAGTTGTATCAAAATAGTTTTAATTATCAATGAAATTATTTATTCTGAGGTTTTCAATTATTGGATTATCATTCTAGGTTCTTTTCAGCAAAATTTTATTCATTCTTGTTTTCTATATTGTATTCTGTGTTCATTAAATTGCTAATTGTTTTGATATCCTCGGGTAATCAGGCGTGGGCCTGGCCAACCCGCATCCGGAAATCCGGGGGTATCACATTTCCTCACCCTCTGCATTCTCAACCATAGTAATCCCTGATTTCTTAGGAACTACTTGAGTTGGACTCACCCATTTGCTATCGGAGATTGGGTAAATGATCCAGGCATCTAAGAGCTTGACTATTTCCTTTTTGACTACCTCTTGCATGTTAGGGTTAAGTTTCCTTTGGGCATCCCTAAAGGGGTTTGCATCCTCTTCCATAAGTATGCGATGCATACAAATAGAAGGGTCAATTCCCTTAAGATCCGCCACACTCCATCCTATGGCTTCCTTATTTTCTTTAAGCATATTTAAGAGAGCGTCTTCTTGGTCTTTTTCAAGACTTGAAGAAATGATAACCGGAAGAGTCTTTTTTGGTCCTAAGAATGCATACTTGAGATTAAAAGGTAGAGTTTTAAGCTTAAGAGTTGGTGGAGAAACTAAAGATGAGACCAGTGGTGTGCTAGAGAGTGGAGGAAGAGGTTCCATTGGAGTTTTCCATGATGGAAAATCCAAGCTTGCAATAGATTCCGTGAGATTACTTACTTCATCCACTGATTTTTCATCATCAAACCCATAATTTCTATACATTTCAAGAAGACAAGAAGCAAGAGGATCATCGGATAGGAGAGATAAAAGGTTATCCTCAATTGTTTGTTTCATGACCATGGTAAGAATTAATCCCTCAACAATCTTATCCAACACATCTACAAGACAACACTCGTTTTCATCTACGGGATGTCGACTTGCATTGAAAACATTAGGCTTGACCATCATGTTACTAAATGAAAGGTCCATAACCCCGGATCTATAATTGATGGTTGTATTTGTAGTGGCAAGGAATGGCCTTCCCAAGATGATTGGGATGTGGTTGGTGGGATTGGCAACCAGTTTGGCATCAAGAACTACAAAATCAACCGGGAAGTAAAACTTATCAACTTTGACGAGGATGTCCTCAACCATGCCCTTAAGTGTTTTGATGGATCTATTGGCCAGTTAAAGTACCACTGAGGTTGGCTTTAACTCATTCAAACCTAGTTGGATATACACGGAGTAAGGAATCAAATTAACACTCGCTCCTAAGTCAAGAAGAGCTCTACGAACTTCATGGTTCCCAATGACACATGAAATGGTCGGAGCATCGAGATCTTTGAACTTAGGTGGAGTGTTTTGTTGAATAATGGAGCTCACTTGCTCCGTGAGGAACACTTTTTTAGGGCTTGGTTCCTTGCTCTTCCTCTTTTGTGTGCAAAGGTCTTTCAAGAATTTTGCATAAGGTGGAATTTGCTTAATGGCATCCAAAAGAGGAAGATTGATGTTTACTTGCTTAAAAACTTCCATCATGTCATGTATTTTCCCTTCTTGCCTCCCATAAGGCGAGGTTTCTTTTAAAGCATAAGGGAATGGAGCTTTTGGCTCATAAGACTTTGCAATTTGAGGAGATGATGGAGATGATTGAGAATTCTGGTTAGGAACATTTTCATTCAAGGAAGTAGGAATAGAATTGGGAATTGGGAATTGGGAATTGGATGGGTGACAACTTTAGGTTGTACCAATTCACTATCTTTCTTTGGTAGTTCAACCCTATTGTCCACTTGTTTACCACTTCTCAAAATAGTGATGGCTTGCACTTAAGCTTGGGAAGAACACCCCGATGTAGGGTTTGCTTCCACTTCAAATTGGGCTTTTGGATTCCTCTTGGGTTGACTAGGTAATTTCCCAATTTCTCTTGCATTCAATGCATTAGCTATGGTCCCTATTTGGGATTCTAGCTTTGATATGGAATTAGAATAGGAATGCAACAAGTTGGTATTCATCTCTAAGCTACCCAAAGCTACCAAAACCTTATCTTCAAATGTATAATTGCTAGAAAGTGCATGAGGATAATGAGAGCAAATTTGCGAATCATACATTTGAGGATGTGAAAAGTGATTAGTTCTTTGATGAGATGAAGAAGAAACAAATCCTTGGTGACCTCCTTCCCTTTTATGAGGTGGAATATATTTGCCTTGAAACTTTTTAGCTTAATAGAAATTCGGATTTTCATTCCACATTAGAACATATGCACTTGAGTAAGGGTGAGCGAACGTAGCATTGACTTGTTCAAAGTGCTCATTAAATGCATGTCCATGGGGACAAGCGAAAGTGGTATGTAAAACACTTGAACATGTCATGCATGGCTCACTAAGATGAGAAGTATGATGAAAAGAAAGTGATTTTATAACCGGTTTTTGACTCAACAAGAATTAATCATGTTTTTGAGAGAGAGTCTTAACCTCAGCTACAATCTCTAATGGACTTTCTACTTGACATACTTGTAGATCTCTTTTCTTTTCCTTTGAACTATGGTCAAACTGAGAAGTATAATATTTTTGCAATGAGTTTTCGCTCATTTTCTCAAAGAGGTTCCATATGTCATCCTCATGTTTTCCAAAATATGATCCTCCACATGATGTATCGACTATATCTTTATGAATGTCAGATAGGCTCTCATAAAAATATTGAACCACTTGCTATTTCGGAATGCTATGATGTGGACATTTGCTTAGCAAGTCATTCAATCTTTTCCAAGCCTCATATAACCACTTCCCTTCCGTTTGAGAAAATTCTCTAATTGAAGCATGCATTACATTAGTTAAACTTATGGAGTAAATTTTTTTTAAAAATTCATTTTGCATTTGTGCCCAAGGTGTTATTGACTTTGCCCCCAAAGTATTAAACCAATGCTTTGCTTTTTTTTTTTGAGTGTGAAAGGGAAGAGAAGTAGCCTAAGAACTTCCTCCGGGACATCTATATATCTTACAGTGGAACATATTTCAAAGAATTCATTAAGATGTTTGTAGGGTTCCTCATCATCTAAGCCATAAAAGAGTGGACACATTTGAATAGTCTCGGGCTTGATTTCATCTTGATTTGCTTCAAAATTAGGCAACACAATACAAGTAGGTGCATGATATGCATGAAGATTGTAATGATCATGGAGGACCATTGGAGGAATTGGAGCTTGAACTCCGGGGCCATGTTGATTAAGAGGTGGGTTTTGTATGACACGTGGATCTAAGTACCCAAGATTACCCTCTAGATTTTCCATGTGAATGCCTAGGACGAATGATATGACAAGGACTACCTAAGACTTCTAGCAACACACGAATCACAATAAAATAAGCAAGTACTTCTCCTTCACAACAAATCAACAATCAATAAACTTCCTCCACATACAATGTTCCCATACTCCCATGCTTTAACAACAGTATGCAAGAAAAGTAAATTGCCTCCACGCGGGCCGACGATTTAACTAAGGGTTTGAGTAAGAAAAAGCTCACAAAGGTCCTTTAGCACTGCAACTCCAAATTTTTAGTTTTTAGCTTAGTAATTTTTTTTATTTATGATTTTAGCCTTTTTCCTTGCTTGCTTAGCTCCTTTGCTTGGATGTTCCTATACTCACCTTCTTAGCCCAATGCTCCTAGTCAAACAAGAACCAACACAACAAGTAATAAAAATTAAAAATAATGTAAAAACATGATCAAAAGAGTACTAATTCCTAATTGATTCCACAAATACGATGTTGCCAATTAATCAATCCCCGGCAACGGTGCCAAAAACTATGATGAACTCCCGAGGGTGTGCACAAAATAATGCACAACATTTTGAGTTTGGAAATTAGTGTCAAGTGAGCATCATAGTTTAAATTTATAAACCACTTAACACGTATACTATGTAGTATGAATGAGAAGGGATCGTCCCAAGGGATTGATGGTCGTACTAGGTTGAGGAATCAAGATTAGGGTTAGTAGGTCGGGTGATCAAAGTAGTGGTTGGTAGTTGAATTACACTAAGATGCAATTTAAACTAAAGTAAACAATAATGCAATAAAGAGAATAAAAGAGAGAGAGAGATCTTGGGGTTTAGAGATCACCACTAGGCATAGCTTTTCTATACCCTTAATGAATGATTAGTGAGGGGAAAAACATGTATTGCAACAAAGTGTGTGTGTATGGTTGTTCCAACAAGCATGGATGACAAATTAAGTGTATATTGTTTAAACAATATAGTGGATAACACAACATATCAAATTAAGCCATTAATCCTTTCTTTAAGCTCAGAATCCAAACACATCACAAGGTTAGAGATATATGTTACTTGCTTTCATAAGTATAAAACATCAACAACAAGCATGGATTGTCCTCCCATGTAATAACTACACTACAACTAAGCTAATGACTTGAAATTAAACTAATTAAACTAAGGGAGAGGTACAATCCATCAAGAAATGAGTATGAACCATCAAATAAACCACAAGAACATGCCATTAAGCACTATGTCTTGACAATCTCTAGATCTATAGCATCAATACACATAGACATGCATCAACAACATAAGAAATAGAGACAAACACATGAACATCTATTCTAGTATACATAGACATATGGATAGAATGAAATGATTAATTGGAAGCATTAAACCATACAAATTATTGAATAAACAAGATCTATATATATATGAAAGTGTTAAGACATGTATCATAATACAAATCCCCTCAAAAATACATAAATCAAGAAGTAAAAAGCATGCTTAGGGCTAACTCTAGCCCCAAGAGGATGTCTAGCCGCTCATGGATGATGTCCTCCAACCCTCAAGGGCAAGCTCCATGGAAGAAATCTGCTCCTTGGTTGATGAAAGTGTCCAATGGTGTCTCTAGCCTCCTCCTCTCCTTTGCTTCCTCACTAAGTATTATTTTTTCTAAGTATGTGCATATGTGTAAAAGTGGCTCATATTCCTTATATAGGTAGGTTAAAAATCACCCCAAATGAGCTGGGCTCGTACACCAATAATCCTCTAATGATTGGATATGAGACAACTTTTAATGAGCTGGAATTTAGATTTTTCTCAGGATTTGGGAAGTTCGATTGATCGAACTTGAGGTGTGATCGATCGAACATGGCTGAGATCTATCAAATTGAAGTTGGATCGATCCTCAATGGCACTGCCTTTTTGGATAAAAAAGAATCTGAGATATTTTGAAGATATTTTTGGGAATAGGACAAAAGTTGTTGGTAGGGTGGTACAGCTGGATAAGATCTGGCATATGGATAAGGACAAGAAAGTTCGATCGATTAGAGAATGATGTCGGATCGATTGAACTTTTGGGATCTCTGAAGATGACATCGTGGCCTGGATCTATCTTAAGGTGCTGAGATCAATGAAAGTTGGATCGATCGAACTTTTCTTGAGATCGATCGAAGTTGCTGAAATTCCACCCTTTGCTTCCTTTTGCTCTACCTTGTTCCTTTCTTTGATTCATCCCAGAATTGCTTCATTTCTGCTCTTATTTGGTTGAGTTAGCTTATTTTGGGGATAAGTACCTGAAAATGGAAATAACACGAAATCAATCTAAAGCGGGAAAATAAGATAGATGAATGGACTAAAATACCCTCGCTTAGGGGGTTTAAATGCGCACTTTTCAGCGCTCATCACATGCCTTGATGGTTTTCATACACTTCGTGGTTTTTTGTCATCTACTCCTATTATGCAACCTCCCAATTAGTCATTACCATTTGAAATCATGTGTGATGCATCTGACTATACAATGAGAGCGGGGCAAAGGGTAGGAAAACTTCCATGCGCCATATACTATACAAGCAAGACTTTCTCGGGAGCCCAATTGAATTACTCCATTACCGAGAAAGAATTACTTGCCGTAGGTATGCTCTTGATAAATTCTGGTCTTACCTCTTAGGGTCAAAAGTCATTATATATTCTGATCATGCAGCCCTGAGGCATCTTTTGACCAAGAAAGAAACAAAACCTCATTTAATAAGATGGATTTTGCTCCTTCAAGAATTTGATTTTGAAAAAAAGGATAAGAAAGGCACCGAAAATGTGGTTGCCGACCATCTTTCACGGTTAATGGTAAAATCTTCCCCAAGCCCGCCAATTCATGATTTATTTCTGGATGAGTAACTCTTCCAAATTTCTAATGGAAAAATGCTATGGTTCGCCTACATTGTGAACTATCTTGCAATTAGCAAGCTTCCAACTAATTAGTCAAGGCAAGTAAAGAACCGCTTCTTCGCTAACATCCGGAAATACTATTGGGAAGATCCCATTTTGTTTCGGTATTGCCTAGATCAAATTGTGAGAAGATGTGATGAGCGCTTAAAAGTGCGTATTTAAACCCCTTAAGCTAAGGTATTCTAGAACCTTTATCTATCTTATTTTACCGTTTTGTATTGATTTCGTGTTATTTCCATTTTCAGGTATTTATCCCCAAAACAAGCTAACTCAGCCAAATAAGAGCATAATTGAAGTAATTCAAGGATGAATCAAAGAAAGGAGCAAAGTAGAGCAAAAGGAAGCAAAGGGTGGAATTTCAGCAACTTCGATCGATCTCAAGAAAAGTTCGATCGATCCAACTTTCATCGATCTCAGCACTTCAAGATGGATCTGAGCCATGTTTGTCCCTATTCAATGATCTCAAAAGTTCGATCGATCCAACTTCCTTCTCTGTTCGATCGAATATTCTTGTCCCTATCTAAATGATTGATCTTATTCAGTTGTTCCACCCTACCAACCACTTTTGTCCTTTTCCCAAAAATATCTTCAAAATATCTCAGATTTGTTTTTTATCCAAAAAGGCGCCGCCGTTGAGGATCAATCCAGCCTAAGTTTGATAGATCTCAACCATGTTCGATCGATCTAAGTTTAAGTTTCGATCGATCGAACTTCCTCCAGTGCGAAAAAGTTAAATTTCCAGCTCACAAAAAGTTGTCCTTTATCCAATCATTGGGGAATATTTGCTGTACGACCCCAGCTCATTTTGGGTGTCATTTGACCTACTTATATAAGGATAAGGATTACTTTTTGTATCAGATCACATCATATCATATCATACCTTGTAGAACTCTTAGTGAGGAAGAAAAGAAGAGGAGAAGGCTAGAGACACCATTGGAGACTCTTCATCAACCAATGAGCAGATTTCTTCCATGGAGCTTGCCCTTGAGGGTTGGAGAACATCATCCATGAGTGGCTAGACATCCTCTTGGGGCTAGAGTTACCCCTAAGCATACTTTTTACTTCTTGATTCATGTATTTTTGAGGGGATTTGTATTGTAATTCATATCTTGACACTTTTATATATATAGATCTTGTTTGTTCAATGATTTATATGGTTTAATGCTTCCAATTGACCATTTCATTCTATCTATATGTCTATGTATGCTAGAATAGATGTTCATGTGTTTGTCTCTATATCTTGTGTTATTGATGCATGTTTATGTGTGTTGATGCTATAGATCTAGAGATTGTCAAGACATAGTGCTTAATGTCATATTCTTGTGGTTTATTTAATGGTTCATACTCATTGTTTGATGGATTGTGCCTCTCCCTTAGTTTAATTAGTTTAATTTCATGTCATTAGCTTAGTTGTAGTGTAGTTGTTAAATGGGAGGATAATCCATGCTTGTTGTTGATGTTCCATACTTATGAAAAGCAAGTAACATGTATCTCTAACCTTGTGATGTGTTTGGATTGTGAGCTTAAAGAAAGGATTAATGGCTTAATTTGATATGTTGTGCTATCCACCATGCTGTTTAGATAATATATGCTTAATTTGTCATCCATGCTTGTTGAAACAACCACACACACACTCTATATTACAATACATGTTCTTCCCCTTATTAATCATTCATTAAAGGTCTAGAAAAGCTATGCTTAGTGGTGATATCCAAACCCCAAGATCTCTCTCTCTTTTATTCTCTTTATTGCATTATTGTTTACTTAGTTTAATTTGCATCTAGTTTAATTCAACCAACCAACCACTACTTTGATCACTCGACCTACTAACCCTAATTTTGATTCCTCAACCTAGTACGACACTCAATCCCTTGGGACGATCCTTACTCACCCTAGCTATATTTTTAGTGAATGGTAGTAGTGGCAATTTCTAAATGTAAAACTTGGCCACATTGTATAAACTTAACGTTTGAAGTGCGACGACCAACACACCAAGTTTTTGGCGCCGTTGTCGGGACTTAATTGATTGGCAACGTCGTATTTGTGGAATCGATTAGGAATTAGTACTCTTTTGATCGTGTCTTTACTTTTTTTTTCAATTTTTGTTACTTATTGTGTTTGTTCTTGTTTGACAAGGAGCATTGGGTTAAGAAGGTGAACAAAGGGGTATTCCAAGCAAAGGAGCTAAGCATGCAAAGGAAAAATGCTAAAATCATAAAAAAATTGCTAAGCTAAGCTATAAATTTGGAGTTGAAGTGCCAAAGGACCTTTGTGAGCTTTTCTTTACTCAAACCCTTAGTTAAATCGTTGGCCCGCGTGGAGGCTTGTATTTCAATTCTTAGATAAATCGTGAGCCCGCGTAGAGGCAATTTACTTTTCTTGCATATTGTTAAAGCATGGGAGTCTGTGAATATTGTACGTGAAGGAAGGTTGTTGATTGTTGATTTGTTGTGAAGGAGAA
Organism: Cornus florida; assembly: GCF_030987335.1. Taxonomy (NCBI): domain Eukaryota; kingdom Viridiplantae; phylum Streptophyta; class Magnoliopsida; order Cornales; family Cornaceae; genus Cornus; species Cornus florida. The sequence continues at coordinate 39,715,298 of NW_026775571.1, read as the reverse complement.
ATGCTTGTTTGTTTTGTTGTGTTTTGTGTGTCGCTAGAAGTCTTAGGAAGTCATTGTCATATCACTCATCCGAGGCATTCACATAGAAAATCTAGAGGGTAATCTTGGCTACTTAGACCCACGTTTCATGCAAAACCCACCTCTTAATCAACATGGCCCCGGAGTTTAAGCTCCAATTCCTCTAATGGTTCTTCATGATCATTACAATCTTCATGCATATCATGCACCTACTTATATTGTGTTGCCTAATTTTGAGGCAAATCAATATGAAATCAAGCCTGAGACTATTCAAATGTGTCCACTCTTTTATGGCTTGGATGATGAGGAACCCTATAAATATCTAAATGAATTCTTTGAAATATGTTCCACCGTAAGATATATGGATGTCCCGGAGGAAGTTCTTAGGCTACTTCTCTTCCATTTCACACTAAAAAATAAAGCAAAGCATTGGTTTAATAATTTGGGGGCAAATTCAATAACATCTTGGGCACAAATGCAAAATGAATTTTTGAAAAATTTTTACCCCATAAGTTTGACTAATGCAATGCGTGCTTCAATTAGAGTATTTTCTCAAAGGGAAGGGGAGTGGTTGCATGAGGCTTGGGAAAGATTGAATGATTTGCTAAGCAAATGTCCACATCATGGCATTCCGAAATGGCAAGTGGTTTAATATTTCTATGAGAGCTTATCCGACATTCATAAGGACATAGTCGATACATCATGTGGAGGATCATATTTTGGAAAACATGAGGATGACTTATGGCACCTCTTTGAGAAAATGAGCGAAAACTTTTTGCAAAAATATTACACTTTTCGGTTTGACCATAGTTCAAAGGAAAAGAAGAGAGACTTGCAAGTATGTCAAATAGAGAATCCATTAGAGATTGTAGTCGAGGTTAAGACTCTCTCTCAAAAACTTGATCAATTCTTGTTGAGTCAAAAACCGGTTATAAAGTCACATTCTTTTCATCATACTTCTCATCTTAGTGAGCCATGCATAACTTGTTCAAGTGTTTTACATACCACTTTTGCTTGTCCCCATGGACATGTATTCAATGAGCACTTTGAATAAGTCAATGCTACATTTGCTCACCCTTACTCAAATGCATATGTTCCAATGTGGAATGAAAATTTAAATTTCCATCAAGCTAAATTTTTTTAAGGCAAATACATTCCACCTCATAAACGGGAAGGAGGTTCCCAAGGATTTGTTTCTTCTTCATTTCATCAAAGAACTAATCACTTTTCACATCCTTAAATGTATGATTTGCAAATTTGCTCTCATTATCCTCATGCACTTTCTAGCAATTCTACATTTGAAGATAAGGTTTTGGTAGCTTTGGGTAGCTTAGAGATGAATACCAACTTGTTACATTCCCATTCTCAATCCATATCAAAGCTAGAATCCCAAATAGGGACCATAGCTAATGCATTGAATGCTAGAAAAATTGGGAAATTACCTAGTCAACCCGGGAGGAATCCAAAAGCCCAATTTTGTGTGGAAGCAAACTCTACACTGGGATGTTCTTCCCAAGCTCTAGTGCAAGCCATCACCACTTTGAGAAGTGGTAAACAAGTGGACAATAGGGTTAAACTACCAAAGGAAGATAGTGAATCGGTGCAACCAAAAGTTGCCACCCATCCAATTCCCAATTCCACTCCTACTTCCTTGAATGAAAATGTTCCTAACCAGAATTCTCAATCATCTCCATCATCTCCTCAAATTACAAAGTCTTATGAGCCAACAGCTTCGTTCCCTTATGCTTTAAAAGAAACTTCGCCTTATGGGAGGCAAGAAGGGAAAATACATGACATGATGGAAGTTTTTAAGCAAGTAAATATCAATCTTCCTCTTTTGGATGCCATTAAGCAAATTCCACCTTATGCAAAATTCTTGAAGGATCTTTGGACACAAAAGAGGAAGAGCAAGGGACCAAGCCCAAAAAAAGTGTTCCTCACGGAGCAAGTGAGCTCCATTATTCAAAAAAACATTCCACCTAAGTTCAAAGATCCCGGTGCTCCGACCATCTCATGTGTGATTGGGAACCATGAAGTTCTTAGAGCTCTTCCTGACTTAGGTGGAAGTGTTAATTTGATTCCTTACTCCGTGTATGTCTAACTAGGTTTGAATGAGTTGAAACCAACCTTGGTGGTGCTTAATTGGCAGATAGATCCGTCAAAACACCTAAGGGCATGGTTGAGGACATCCTCATCAAAGTTGATAAGTTTTACTTTTCGGTTGATTTTGAAGTTCTTGATACCAAACTGGTTGCCAATCCCACTAATCACATCCCGATCATCTTGGGAAGGCTATTCCTTGCCACCACAAATGCAACCATCCATTATAGATCTGGGGTTATGGACCTTTCGTTTGGTAACATGATGGTTAAACTTAATGTCTTCAACGTAAGTCGACATACCGTAGATGAAGATGAGTGTTGTCTTGTAGATGTATTGGATGCGATTGTTAAGGGATCAATTCCTACCATGGTCATGAAATAACCAATTGAGGATAACCTTTCATCTATCTTATCCGATGATTTTCTTACTTCTTGTCTTGTTGAAATGTATGGAAATTGTGGGTTTGATGATGAAAAATCAATGGATGAAGTAAGCAATCTCATGAAATCTGTTGCAAGCTTGGATTTTTCATCTTGGAAAACTCCAATAGAACCTCTTCTTCCATTCTCTAGCACTCCACTGGTCTCATCTTTAGTTTCTCTACCAACTCTTAAGCTTAAAACTCTACCTTCCAATCTCAAGTATGCATTCTTAGGACCAAAAGAGACTCTTTCGGTTATCATTTCTTCAAGTCTTGAAAAAAACCAAGAAGACGCTTCTTAAATGTGCTTAAAGAAAATAAGGAAGCCATAGGATGGAGTGTGGCGGATCTTAAGGGAATTGACCCTTTTATTCGTATGTATTGCATACTTATAGAAGAGGATGCAAAACCCTTTAGGGATGCCCAAAGGAGACTTAACCCCAACATGAAGGAGGTAGTCAAAAAGGAAGTTGTCAAACTCTTAGATGCTGGAATCATTTACCCAATCTCCGATAGCAAATGGGTGAGTCCAACTCAAGTAGTTCCCAAGAAATCGAGGATTATCGTGGTTGTGAATGTAAAGGGTGAGGAAATTTCTAAGCGTACCGCTAATTCATGGCGTGTATGTATTGATTACAGCAAATTAAATGCTGCCATTAGAAAAGATCATTTCCCTTTGCCATTCATTGATCAAATTCTAGAAAGATTAGCCGGACAACAGTACTATTGCTTCCTTGATGGCTATTCAGGTTATAATCAAGTAGCCCTTGACCCATTGGACCAAGAGAAAACCTCCTTTACTTGTACATTCGGTACATTTGCTTATAGATGGATGCCTTTCGGTTTATGCAATGCCCCCGCCACATTCCAAATGTGTATGATGTCAATTTTCTCGGGCATGGTGGAAGAGTATCTAGAAGTGTTCATGGATGATTTTTCTGTCTTTGGGTCTCCATTTGATGTATGCCGCAAAAATTTAGATCTAGTGCTTAAGAGATGTCGTGAAACAAATCTTGTTCTTAGTTGAGAAAAGAGCTATTTTATGGTTCAATAGGGTATCGTTTTGGGTCTGGTCATCTCAAGGAAAGGGATTGAGGTAGATAAAGCGAAAGTGGAGATTATTGCTGAATTGCCACCACCTTCAACGGTGAGAGAGGTTCACTCCTTTCTAGGTCATGCCGACTTTTATCGCCGATTCATAAAAGACTTTAGCAAAATTGCTCGACCCTTGTGCAATCTCCTTGCCAAGGAAACTCCTTTTGTTTTTGATCAAGCATGCCTAGACGCTTTTCATAAATTGCGTGATTTATTATCTTCTGCTCCTATCATGCAACCTCCCAATTGGTCATTGCCATTTGATATTATGTGTGATGCTTCTGATTATGCCACGGGAGCGGTTTTGGGCCAAAGAGTAAGAAAGCTTCCTTGTGCCATCTACTATGCAAGTAAAACTTTATCGGGAGCTCAATTGAATTACTCTACTACTGAGAAAGAATTACTTGCTGTAGTATATGCTCTTGATAAATTTCGATCCTATCTTTTAGGTTCTAAGGTGGTTGTTTACTCCGATTATGCTGCCTTGAGACATCTTTTAACAAAGAGAGAAACAAAACCTAGATTGATTAGGTGGATTTTGCTTCTTCAGGAATTTGATTTTGAAATCGAGGACAAGAAAGGCACCGAGAATGTGGTTGCCGATCATTTCTCTAGGTTATTGATAGAACCTTTCCCTAGTCCACCAATTCGTGATTCTTTTCCGGATGAACAACTTTTCCAAGTTTCTATTGGACAAATGCCTTGGTTTGCCGACATTGTGAATTATTTGGTAATTGGCAAACTTCCAACTTCTTGGTCAAAGAATGAAAAGAATCATTTCTTTGCCATCATCTGGAATTACTATTGGGAAGATCCTGTCTTGTACCGTTATTGTCCGAATCAAATTGTGAGGAGATGCATTCCGGAGAGCAAAATTCCAAGTGTCCTTATGTTTTGTCATACACTTGCATGTGGTGGGCATTTTAGTGCAAAGAAGACTGCCTTGAAGGTTCTTCAAAGTGGGCTCTTTTGGCCTACTATCCATGGAGATGCCTACAATTTTTACAAGTCATGTGAAAGATGCCAAAAGATGGGTTCAATGTCAAAAAGAGATATGATGCCTTTGACCAACATTCTTATTGTAGAAATCTTTGACATATGGGGCATTGATTTTATGGGTCCATTTCCTATGTCCTATGGTTTTTAATACATTCTTCTTGTCATTGATTATATTTTCAAGTGGGTGGAAGCTTGTGCTACCAAAACAAATGACCATTCCGTGGTTATTCAATTCATCAAATCTAATATCTTTACTCGTTTTGGTATGCCTAGGGCTATGATAAGTGACGGAGGAAAGCAGTTTTGTAATCAATTCCTAAGGTATTTATTTCTTAAGTAGTCCGTTACTCATAAAGTGTATAACTGGGAAATTATGCATATTCTTGAGAAAACAGTTAACACCACTCAGAAAGATTGGTCACGAAAGTTAAATGATGCTTTGTGGGCTTACCGGACAGCATATAAGACTCCCATTGGGATGTCTCCCTATAGACTTGTATATGGAATGCCTTGCCATCTTCCTGTTGAGTTGGAACATAAAGCCTTGTGGGCGGTTAAGAAGCTCAATCTTGACCTTGATAAGGCCGGAGAGAACCGGTTGTTACAATTGAGTGAGTTGGAGGAGTTGCGACATAATGCTTATGATAATGCCGAACTCTACAAAGAAAGAACTAATGCTTTTCATGATAAGCATATTGTGAAGAAGTCTTTTGAACCCGGTCAAAAAGTTTGGCTCCTCAACTCTAGACTGAAACTCTTTTCAGGGAAGTTAAGAACCAAATGGGAGGGTCCTTATGAAATTATCTCTGTTGCACCCAAGGGGGCAGTTGAAATTCAAAATTTGAAAAAGGGGAACATTTTTAAGGTTAATGGACAGAGACTAAAACCCTACATTGAGGGACAGGTCTTCCAAAGACATTTGGAAGCTGCATATCTAATAGACCCTGTGTATGAAGATATCTAGGGATGTAGTGCAAATGGAAGAATTTTTGTCTGTTTGATCGATCTCAAGAAAAGTTCGATCGATCGAACATCATGCCTGCATCCAACACTTAGAAAATTTTTGACCTGCTTCCACCTGCATCCAAATCATCTCTCTGTCCCATCGATCGAATTTGTGTTCAGATCAATGATAAATCTTTAGATTGATCCAAACTTCAAGTTCGATCGATCTTGAGTTCCAACACTTAGAAAAATTTTGAACCTGCATCCACCTACATCCAAATACCTCTCTGTCTCAGCGTTTGAACTTTTCTGCAGGTTCATACAAGTTCAATCGATCGAAAATTTTTATGAGATCAATTTTGCCTTGATCGATTTGAGCATATTTGGTTTGACTCTTTTTCTTCCCTTTTTGAATTTCATGCTTATCTATTCAAAGCAACATTACGTCTAGCTAGAGATGTTAAACTTAGCAATCATTGTTCACACTTTCTTGAATTCCTTTTTGTTTATTCAAAAAAAAAATAATAATAAATAAATAAATCTCTTGTGCCCTTATGTGTAGTCATGCTACTTTTTCTTTCGGGCTTGATCTCATATCTCTCTTTCATCTTGTGATATATTGTAATACCCCAAGTTTTCAAAAGGGTAAAATGGGGATTTAATTTTGTTTAATTGATTTAATTATGTGACTTAGTTGTTTTGTTTTTTTTTTTTTTTTAAAGTGATTAATTGTGGTTGCTTAAATGATTTTAATTGTTTTGTTTCCTTATTTGAATTAAGTGTTGTATTATTTGTTAATTTTTTTAGTTAATTGGTGTATTTGATTTATTTATTTAAGTGTATTAATTGGCTGTTATTAATTACTGTAATTACATAATTGGTTAATATAGTTAATTCACGGCTTATGGGAGCTGGTGTATCGTGACTTAGGGTTTTAGGTGTCAAGATGTAGCCGCCTTGTTATTTTGCCTATTAAGATGCTTTATTCTCGGAATACAACTAGAATTAGGGTTTAGGGTTTATAAGTCTATAAATATACATATGTACATTCTACCTAGGGTTGCAAACAAATAAATTTCTCGGAGAAACAGAGAGAAAATACAGAGTGCAATAGTGAGGACTTGTAGGAAAACAGAGAGTAGACCTTTGAGGATTTATAGTGAGGTTCAAGGGGAAGAACGGGGTTGCTTCTGGATTGAACCAAGAGCACCAGAGGTGTAGAACAGTAGTCGACAACGTTGACGGAGAACTCAAAGATGGTGGCTTACAGTTTCAAACTCTGAAATTGCAGGTAAGTCTCTGTTCTATTCTTTCCCCTTAATTCGTGTTCTGTGCATGCCTGGTTAGACTTCAGGGTTTTAATAAAAGATAAAATAGATTGACACAAACATAATAACATGCTTTCCATACAGATATGAATTTATTTGATGTCAGTGAGTTAACTGTTTTGCATACTGGTTGATTTTCTGTTATCTGTGTCTTTTACGTTTAAGCCTATTTTATTGAGATTAGTAATATGATTGGATGCCTTACAATTATTTTGAGAATAATTTTAATCCCTAGAACAAGATTTTAAAACAGTTTTGAGTTTTACTAAATAAATCTGTTGTAAGTTGTCTAAAGTTGCTATCAGAAATTATGTAATCGTTGTTGTAAGACTGGTGTCTAGTTCAGATCGTGGTTGCATATCAGTGGGTTAAGATTACCCTAGAACTAAGATTGAACCCTAGAACAACCATTAAGAACCTTACAGAGGTCTGGAAAACACCGTAGTCGAAGAAGAAGCAGCAGAACGGACGACGGCAACTAAGGGGAGAAGAGCAGGCTCCAAGAAGAGGAGGAGTCGGCTCTTTCTACCTTAGAGCCGGCTCCAAAGGAAGGTGGAGCCGGCTCTAGCATCTAGGAGCTAGCTCCTAGATTAGTTGAGCAGGCTCTTTTGGAAAAATAGAGCAGGCTCTTTGTTTTGAATGAGCCTGCTCTCAATTGAACGCACCAAATTTTGTTTCTGTGCACTGTTTGGTCTGTATAGGTTCTTGGAATTTAGTTTAGGCTGTTTTAAATTGTTGTTGGATCTGGAATAAACCCGTTATACTGTGGAAAATATTAATCCATGATTGGGTTAAGGATTGGAGCAAATTAAATTTAAGGAAAAAATCGGGTGTTGCTACCTGTTTGAACATTCAAACCATTTACTGGAACTTGGATTTTTTCTGGCATATATAATTTATGGTTTCATTATATCTAAACAGAAGTATAAGAATAGTAAGTGCTTGAAACCATCTATTCTTGATTTGGAATTAATTGATATATTTCTTTTATAAATTCTGTTCAATATAAGGAGTTTATGGAGGATCGGATTACTACGCCTTGTATTAGCATTTTAAATGGTTAAAATGTGATGGTTGGATTCTGTAGTAATTCCTATTAACTTGTTATAGGTATTAAGTGATAATTATGCATATAATGGATTATGGTTGATTAGTATCTAATACTGTTTTCGTCAACTAGGTTAGCTGGAGGGGCTAATTGTACAGTCTTTTCATATATATGAAGAACTGTAATGAGATATCTAAATGTTATATTGGATGCATAAATTGGTTGTATATGTGCTAAACTATATTTATGCTTATTCTGGGATGTGGTTGATAAATAATTATACTGTGTTAATAACTACGTGAATTGGAGGATTGTATGTACCGGTATGGGACGGTGACATACTAGGTATGGATTAGTTCAAACACTAAATCCTACTTAATTTGGAATGAGTTGGATTAGCCATAAAAAGGTTAAGTCCCACTTATATGGATGTATATGAACCGGTATGGGACGGTGTCATATTAGGGATGGCTTAGTTCAAAACACTAAGACCTACCTATATTGGGAATGGATTAGTTCAAAACACTGAGTACGACCCAATTTGGATTCAGGTATGGATTAACCATAAAGGTTAAGTCCATCACCCACATGTGTCATATCAATTGTGAATTGAATGATCTACTATGGTTTCCGAATGGATTTATTATATAGATATCAAACCCCTACACAGATGGATGACATTCTGTATTAGGAGGAGTACGGACTTTATATATTTATTATATGTGCCATGGTATGAGCCTGAGTCTCAGGACCATGGTTAGGGTGCGTATATTGCCTAGGATGGATAACTGGACATAGGTGTTGTCCCCTGGTAGGTCTAGGTACTCATGCCCACCTTAGGGTGCGTATTTACATGTTACCTTCTATTCAGGCTGAGACAGACCTACTGGACTAGCGAGCGTCCTATAGTGTGTACTATATATACATATATGGACTACTCTAGACATTGTTGAGTCTTTCTAGGATGTATCTGCGTATTGGATTACTGTTTGGATCGTAGTAGATCAAGACTTGCATGTGGGCCTGACCCACTCTATTATTTTACAGGTGTTCGACAGTACCAGTCTTAGAGCTGGATCGTGTTGATGCAGATACAGACACTCACTCTTCCGGTTACATAGGATTTCCTTTCTATTTTAAATTTTGGTTTTTAAATTTTGTAAATTTTTTCAAGGATTTGGGATTAGGGGTCCACTAGGTGGATTCCCGAGTTGTACGGTTTTAAATCATATTAATTTATTTATTTCAAGTTTGAGGATTCTTATGTTAGATTTCTTTCAGCGTATTATTAATTTATTCTTAATTCAGTTTTATTTTTGCTTGTTTACATATTAATTGTTTGGTATCCCTCGGATCTGTGCTCGGATTTGATCATCCGTGGCTCTAGAATTGAGGGGTATCACATATATTGCCTTAGAATGCTTGATTATTCTTCTTCCATTTGATATTTGATGTGAGTTTCCTAGTGTGGTTATTCAAGTAGGTTGTTGATTCCAAGTTTGGGGGAGATGTTTTTCGAATTGGATCACTACCAGGCTTCATGTCTTTTTCTACCACTGTATACTCTTTCCATCTTTTCCATTGTTTTCATTGCACATTGAAGACAATGTGCGGTTTAAGTTTGGGGGTAAGGTGTCTTATTGCATTCTACTTAAAGTTGAACTTTAAATGCATGACTGAGATTTGAGATCCATGTTAGCTATGATTCTGATCTTTTGAGGACTATATTGCTTAGAATTTAAAAATTGCATGACTTGAGAGTTCAATACTCCTTGTATGCCTTGTGGATGCCATTTAGGAGTAAATTTTTTGAAAAATTGATATCTTGCTTGCACTTGTGGTCCACATCATCTTGATTTTGTGATTGTTTTGAGATACACTCTAAGATTCTACACTAGCATAGGCGCATACTAACATTCATTTGTGGGGTATATGCTTTGTTGATTATTGAATTGGTTATATCCCAATTGGGCTAGTAGTGCATTGAAAGCTTTCATTCTTGATAAAGGTGGATAATAACCCCTTTTCACTAAGTAGCCGGGATTCTAGCCTCATCAAGCACTGAACTTCTCATGCTGAAAGGTGGAGGGCCCAAACTCTAGGTTAATAATTGAAATTTTTTTTTAAAAAATAAAAGAGTTGCAAAAGTAATAAAAAGTGAGGACTTCTCCCAAAAGGTGAGAAGTGGGAAATGATTAGATGGCGGTTGTTTTGATTTGTAGCCTAGTTGATTTGAGTTTGTAAGTCCGTAAGGGTGTTTGAACACCTAATGCCCTAAAGCCGTCCGGTTTGGGAGTCATTGACCTAACGCTCGACCTCATGAATCGCTAGAAATCTTAATAGATCAACACATTGCACCATGCTTCCATCTTTGATCTTAAAAAAAAAAAAAAAAATCGAGTGAAAAGAATAAGCGCACCTAGAACAATAAAGCTTTAATAAAAGGTTCACTTTTTGTCTTGATGATCGGTATTAGATTTGTGTGCTAGTTTGAGGGTAAGGATGTGATTAATTCTTTAGTTGGCTAAGATAGTAACACACTTGATGCCGGTCCACTCAAAAAGGGTTCTAGAGTTGTTTTGATTTTCATGATCATTTTCTTGATGTGTGGATGACCATACTTGCTTGCTTGATGTTGAGATTTTGGGAGATTGCTTGGAAATGTTTGAAACATTGCATACTTGAGGTAGTTTTCTCCTAATGTTTGTTAGTAATATTGGTGCCTCTTTTGTGATAATGAGCTTAACATTTGTGGGTATCATTTCTGGAAACCCTCACGAGACTTCACTCATCCACTAGGGGTAACTTAGGGGTTTAAAAGGCTTGTTGCATATGCTAAATGTAATCGTGTTCCCTACGAAAGTGGCGTTATTCATTTATTGCTTTCTAGTTCGTAGTTATATAGTTATTCATTTCATTTTTTTACTTTCTTGTTCATTGCTAGGGACTAGCAATATTTAAGTTTGGGGGTATGATGAGTGCTGAAAAGTGCGTATTTAAACCCCTTAAGCTTAGGTATTCTAAAACCTTTATCTATCTTATTTTACTGTTTTGTATTGATTTCGTGTTATTTCCATTTCCAGGTACTTATCCCCAAAACAAGCTAACTCAGCCAAATAAGAGCATAATTGAAGCAATTCTGGAATGAATCAAATAAAGGACCAAAGTAGAGTAAAAGGAAGCAAAGGGTGGAATTTCAGCAACTTCGATCGATCTCAAGAAAAGTTCGATCGATCCAACTTTCATCGATCTCAGCACTTCAAGATGGATCTGAGCCATGTTTGTCCTTGTTCAAAGATCTCAAAAGTTTAATCGATCCAACTTCCTTCTTTGATCAATTGAACATTCTTGTCCCTATCCAAATGATTAATCTTATCTAGTTGTACCACCCTACCAACCGCTTTTGTCCTTTTCCCAAAAATATCTTCAAAATATCTTAGATTTTTTTTATCCAAAAAGGCACCGCCATTGAGGATCAATCCAGCCTAAATTCGATAGATCTTAACCATGTTTGAACGATCCAAGTTCAAGGTTCGATCGATCAAACTTCCTCTGGGGCGAAAAAGTTAAATTTCCAGCTCACTAAAAGTTATCCTGTATCTAATCACTGGGTAATATTTGCTGTACGACCCCAGCTCATTTTGGGTGTCATTTGACCTACCTATATAAGGATAAGGATTACTTTTTATATCATATCACATCATATCATATCGTACCTTACAGAATTCTTAGTGAGGAAGAAAAGAAGAAGAGGAGGCTAGAGACACCATTGGAGACTCTTCATCAACCAAGGAGCAGATTTCTTCCATGGAGCTTACCCTTGAGGGTTGGAGAACATCATCCATGAGTGGCTAGACATCCTCTTGGGGCTAGAGTTAGCCCTAAGCATGCTTTCTACTTCTTGATTTATGAATTTTTGAGGGGATTTGTATTGTAATTCATGTCTTGACACTTTTATATATATAGATCTTGTTTATTCAATGATTTATGTGGTTTAATGCTTCCAATTGACCATTTCATTCTATCCATATGTCTATGTATTCTAGAATAGATGTTCATGTGTTTGTCTCTATTTCTTGTGTTATTGATGCATGTCTATGTGTGTTGATGTTATAGATATAGAGATTGTCAAGACATAGTGCTTAATGTCATGTTCTTGTGGTTTATTTGATGGTTCATACTCATTGCTTGATAAATTGTGCCTCTCCCTTAGTTTAATTAGTTTAATTTCATGTCATTAGCTTAGTTGTAGTGTAGTTGTTAAATGGGAGGACAATCTATGCTTGTTGTTGATGTTCCATACTTATGAAAAGCAAGTAACATGTATCTCTAACCTTGTGATATGTTTGGATTATGAGCTTAATGAAAGGATTAATGGCTTAATTTGATATCTTGTGCTATCCACCATGTTGTTTAGACAATATATGCTTAATTTGTCATCCATGCCTGTTGAAACAATCACACACATACTCTATATTGAATATATGTTCTTCCCCTCATTAATCATTCATTAAAGGTCTAGAAAAGCTATACTTAGTGGTGATCTTTAAACCCCAAGATCTCTCTCTCTTTTATTCTCTTTATTGCATTGTTGTTTACTTAGTTTAATTTGCATCTAGTTTAATTCAACCAACCAACCACTACTTTGATCACTCGACCTACTAACCCTAATTTTGATTCCTCAACCTAGTACGACACTCAATCCCTTGGGACAATCCCTACTCACCCTAGCTATATTTTTAGTGAAAGGTAGTAGTGGCAATTTCTAAATGTAAAACTTAGTCACATTGCATAAACTTTGGGTTTGTAGTGCGATGACCAACACACCAAGTTTTTGGCGCCGTTGCCGGGGATTAGCGGTTTTGTTGGAATTAGACTAGACAATAGTGTTTATTCGATTGCTTCTATTTTTATTTTATTTTCCATTGTATATTCTTTTCTCTTGCTCTCATTATTATTTGTTCAATTAGGTGCTTAACTATAAGGAAGACAAACTTTGGAACTTGAAGTAATAATTGGAGCTTAAAGCTAATATTAAATTTTGAAGTTGCTTAAGGACTGTTGTGAGCAATTCTTGGACCTCTTGTATTTTAATTGTTTCACTTTTTTACATGCTTGTGATAGCCTTTGTTGAGGCTCATTATATTGCTTAAATTTTTGTCCAAGCATTGTCCTTTGTTGAGGTTAATATTTTCTTGCATTTGGATTTTAATTGTGAATAGAGGAATTGTTTGATCCAAGTTTTGGGGGAAATTATATCCCTTCACCTTATGCTCCTCCATCATATTTTAATCCTTATGAGATTGAGTCCAATTCATTTCATGCATCATTTTATTATGGACTTGATCACTCATTTAATCCTTTTTATGACTATTACCCTCCCCCACAATTTTATGAAGAACTAGATCCACCACCTTCTAGGTACTCACCCGGATTTGAAGAAAAAGTGTTAGCTTAGTTGATGTGTATATTTCACAAACTCCACTTATTAATTCTCATTCTTAAACTTTAGCCAATCTTGAAGCTCAAGTTGAGCAAATTGCAAGTACTCTTTCTCGTCAAGAGGAGGAGGAAGAGGCAAATGAAAAAATGGCAAGAACTTCACTGTATATAGATGAGGATGATGAGAATGAAGAGCAGGATGAGATAAGTGAGCTAATGCCTAGCACTCTATCTTATATAGAGGAGGAAGTGGCAAGTGAGTTAGTAGCTAATCCAATAGAGCTTAACATGATTAATGAGGACTTTCCTTGTTTTGATTAGGATTTTATCTCTGACATTGCTACTTTAGAGAGTGAGGAGATGTTGGCCACACTTAAGGTAGGATAGAAGGAGGAGGAACTCGTAAAAGAGAGCATTCGTTCTATTATCTCTAATGACCCTCTTGAGACATGTCTTTTGGAAATGTATGAAAATTGTGGTTTTAACTTTGAAAGCTCCAAAAATGAAGTGAACTATCTAATGGACTCCTTAGTTAACTTGAAAGGTGAGGAGATGGTTATTTTTGAGGAGGAGAAAAAGGATGAAGAGAAGGTGTTCCTTGATATTCCAAATGAGTCTTTGAAAGACATTGACTTGCCAATTCACAAAGGAAGTGATTCTTTGAATACGCTTCAAGAGCACAAAATTGAGGCAAGGCTAACCATGATTGATTTTGTTTTCAAAACCGTAGATGAAAGGAACAATATCATCTCTTTCATTTCTTTTTAAGTCATTCTTTTGGAGGATGATTTCATTGTTGTAAGTGGGACATTAAATAAGAAAAGTGAAAAGAGGATCAATAAGGATGTTTCATATCCGGTTTTTGATTCTTTTGATTAGTGAATTGGCCTAACTTCTTGCTAGAGACGTTAAATACTAGTATTCGTAGAGTTTTCAACTCTATTTCTTTTTATTATTTATTTTTATTTTTATTTTTGTTTTTGTGTACATTCTTCTATCCATTTTTCAATCTCTATTTTTGTTATCATCATTGGGGCTTAGCATAGGGTTTTCTGCACTTTCATGTTGAAAATTGAGCATTTTGCATAAGTTTGATCGATCTCAAATGAGAGTTCGATCGATTGAACTTCATACCTGCATCAAACCTGCATCCAAATCAATCTCTGTCTCATCGATCCAAGAAAATCTTCAGATCTTAGTTCTCAGTTAGATCGATCAGAAGACTTTCGATCGATCCAAATATCAAGTTCGATCGATTTGTAGTTTCAACACTTAGAAAAATTTTGTGCCTACATCAACCTGCATATTTCAGCTCTCTGTCAGATCGATCGAAAACATTCCTAGATTGATCTAAAGTTCTTCGATAGATCCAACTTCATTATTGGCTCGATCAAGATTCCATACTTAGAAATTTTTTCAAACCACTGCAAATTTCATACTCTCTATCCTATCATGCGAGCATAGATCAATCACAGCTTTGCCCCTTTGAATTTTTGACTTTTTCTTCTTTCTATTTTTATTTTATTTTATTTTTCATCTTCTTTGACTTTTGTTATTTCTTTTATTTTATTTACTCTCTTTTCTTTTATTAAAAAAAAAGTTTTAAAATTTGTTAAAAATACAAAAATATTTTTGTTTATTTTATTTTATTTTCAAAAACTCCAAAAAGATTTTTATTTTATTTTATTTTCATTTTTACTTTCAAGATATATTTTTATTTCAAACTTTTTTTAAAAAAAAAAAAATGAAAAAAAAAGTAAGAAAAATTTATATATACTTGCATTGTACATATTGTTTTTCATTTCTTGCATTGTTCATATTCTTTCATTGCATTTTAATTATTTGATTTCCTTGCTTTTTGTATATACTTATTTTCATTAAATTAAAAAAATAAAAAATTTTCACCATTGTGCCCTTATGTGTAGTCATGCACACTTTATTCTTTAGCTAGGGCTTGATGTCATATTTCTCTTTCATCTTATACCATATTGCCTTATAATGCATGATTTGAATATTCTTATCCCATTCAATATTTGATGAGAGTTTGCTAGTGTGGTTAATCAAGTAGATTGCTGATTCCAAGTTTGGGGGAGATGTCTTTCGAATTGGATCATTGCCGAGCTTTATGTCTTTGCCACGACGGTATACTCTTTCCATCTTTTCCATTGTTCTCATGGCACATTGAGGATAATGTGCAGTTTAAGTTTGGGGGTAAGGTGACTTTGTTGCACTCTACTTAAGTTTGAGACTTAATTGCATGATTGGGATGTGAAATCCATGTTAGCGATGATTTTGATCTTTTGAGGACTACATTGCTTATAATTTAAAAATTGTTTGACTTGAGAGTTCAATACTTCTTGTATGCCTTGTGGATGCCATTTAGGAGTAAATTTTTTGAAAGATTGATATCTTGCTTGCATTTGTGGTCCACATCATCTTGATTTTGTGATTATTTTGAGATTCACTCTAAGATTCTACACTAGCACAGGCGCACACTAGCATTCATTTGTGGGGTACATGATTTGTTGATTATTGAATTGGTTATATTCTAATTGGGCTAGTAGTGCATTGAAAGCTTTCATTCTTGATAAAGGTGGATAACAACCCTTTTTCACTAAGTAGCCGGGATTCTAGTCTCATCAAGCACTGAATTTCTCACACCGAAAAGTGGAGGGCCCAAACTCTAGGTTAATAATTGAACTTAAAAAAAAAATGAAAAAAGTTGCAAAAGCAATAAAAAGTGAGGAGTTCTTCCAAAAGGTGAGAAGTGGGAAATGATTAGATGGAGGTTGTTTTGATTTGTAGCCTAGTTGATTTGAGCTTGTAAGTCATTAGGGGTGTTTGAACACCTAGTGCCTTAAAGTCGTCTAGTTTGGGAGTCATTGACTTAACGCTCGACCTCATGAATCACTAGAAAGCTTAATTGATCAACACATTGCACTATGCTTCCATCTTTGATCCTTAGAAAAAAAAAAAAAAATTGAGTGAAAAGAATAAGCACACCTAGAACAATAAAGCTTTAATAAAAGATCCATTTTTTGTCTTAATGATCGGTACTAGATTTGTGTGCTAGTTTGAGGGTAAGGATGTGATTAATTCTTTAGTTGGCTAAGATAGCAACACACTTGATGCCGATCCACTCAAAAAGGATTCTAAAGTTATTTTGATTTGCATGATCATTTTCTTGATGTGTGGAGGACCATACTTGCTTGCTTGATGTTGAGATTTTAGGAGATTGCTTGGAAAGGGTTGAAAAATTGCATACTTGAGGTAGTTTTTTCTCCCAATGCTTGTTTGCAATATTGGTGCTTCTTTTGTGAGAATGAGTTTAATGTTTGTGGGTATCGTTTCTGGAAACCTTCACGAGACTTCACTCGTCCACTAGGGGTAACCTAGGGCTTTAAAAGGCTTGTTGCATATGCTAAGTGCAATCGTGTTCCCTACGAAAGTGGCGTTATCCATTTATTGCTTTCTAGATTCATAGTTGTATAGTTGTTCATTTCATTTCTTTACCTTGTAGTTCATTGCTAAGGACTTGCAATATTTAAGTTTTGGGGTGTGATGAGCGCTGAAAAGTGTGCATTTAAACCCCCTAAGTGAGGGTATTTTAGTCCATTCATCTATCTTTATTTACCCATTTTAGTACTTATTTGTGTTTTTGTCTGTTTCAGGTCAATAATGTTAAAACGGGCTAAAAATGGCTTCTTACAACCTTTTTGGAGTCAAACTAAGCTTTAGTGAGAATTTGGAGCGAAAGGAGGCTGATGTTGAAAATCTGCCAAGTTGGATCCATCCAACTTATTTCTGAGATCGATCGAAGTTGGGTCGATCGAACCAGATCAATCAAAAGTTGGATTAATCGAACTGTTCACGAAAGTTATTAAAAAGCAGATCTGAATCTCATTTCGCCCCAATTCAGGCTGTGCTTTAAAGAACAGATTCTAGGGCTGAGTTCTCACATTTTTGGCCCTTCAAAGCCTTGTATATAAGAGGGATTCAACCATTCTTGTAAAGACCCTTTATTATTTCATTGTAATTTCTAGTTTTTCATTAGTTTCTCTATCTAGGAAATTAGAGATTAGGGTTAGAAGAAAAGAGGGAAGTGGAGGCATATCTCAAGATCCATCTCTAGATCCACACACTCTCTTTCCCTAGAGCTTCAAAGATGAAGGAGAAGAAGATAGTGCCATGTTTGGAGCTTACCCTTGAGGGTTCTGTGACCACATCCACCTCCTCCATGATTGGCTAGATCTACACTTAGGGCTTGGATGAGCCCTAAGTCTTGTGTTATCTAAACCCTTGTATTTCTATTTTTGGGGATTTATATATATTGTTGTGATTAGTGTTCTAGCCTTGTGAATTTCATGAATCTTGGTATATTTTTATAATTTCTATGGTTTAATTCTTCCTATTAATATGTGTGATTAAATTGGGAATTATGTCTCACATGATTCATATGGTTTAATTCTTCCTATTAATTCTCCTTGTGATTACATGTTGTCTTATGTGTGATTATTTAGGAATTAATCTCTATACTAGTTTTTCTATATTAATTGCATGTCTATGTGTGATTGATTGAAAATCTAGTGATGGCTAGACATGGGTTTTCATTTAATGGGTTTGTCAATTAATTTGATGGATTATTCTTATGCTTGATGGGTTGTTCTACAATTTAATTCATGCTTGTAGGTAGGTAGACAATGTATGCTTGATTTAATATTCCATAGCTTATTATTGTACATTCCATGATTCTCTAGATTGATGTGTGCTACAATTGTTACTAATTTGATGGGTCATGCTTAGAATTGATGGGTTGTGCTACACTTAGTTTAAGTAGACAATTCATTCTTTAATTTGATGTTCCATGCTTAATATTGCAATTGGTAGTCGCATTTTGTTCACAACAATGTATTCCCCATTAATAGAAAGCAAGTAGTTAATTACATAAGCTTAGTGGTGATTCCAACACCCTAAGACCTCTCTTCATATCTCTTAAATCCCTATCTCTCACTAGTTTGTTTGCTTGCATTTTAATTTCATTGCATCTTAGTTTAATCAACCAATCTCTATCTTTTGCAATCAATTGATACATTAGAGCTGAAGTTAAATTCGAACATGTATAATCCCTTAGGACGATCCTTACTCACTCTTGCTACGTTAGTAGTAGTGGTGGTAGTGGTTTTTATAAATTTAAACTCGACCTAAAAGGCTTTTCTTGAACCGCACATTCACTACATTATTTTGGCATTCACAAGCGGCCTCACCAAATTTTGGCGCCGTTGCTGGGGATCGAACCCGGGTCACCTGCGTGACAGGCGGGAATGCTTACCACTATACTATAATGACTATTACTGTAAGATCCCATTACAGTAATAAATTTTGTTTTTAATAATTAATGATTAATCATTGTAAGGGATTAATAATTAATGATTACAGTAATAAATCATTAATCATTGTAATAGTCATTAATCATTTGTTTTCACAATAAAACGTGACCATTTTGTTTTAGTGTTTAAAGAAATAGAAATAGGCTATTGGGAAGATGCCATTTTGTTTCGGTATTGCCCAGATCAAATTGTGAGAAGATGCATTCTGGAGAGTGAGGTTCCAAGTGTCCTCGTATTTTGTCCTACCCTTACATGTGGTGGACATTTTAGTGTAAAGAAAACCGCCTTGAAGGTTCTTCAAAGTGGGCTATTTTGGCCCACCATCCATAGAGATGCCTACAATTTTTGCAAGGAGTGTGAGCGATGTGAAAAGATGGGATCGATGTCAATGAGAGATATGATGCCCTTGACAAATATTATTGATGTGGAAAATTTTGATATATGGGGCATTGATTTCATGGGTCCTTTTTCTATATCCTATGGCTTTCAATACATTTTACTTGCCGTTGATTAGGTTTCTAAGTGGGTGGAGGCTTGTGCTACCAAGACAAATGACCACTTCGTGGTTGTTCAATTTATTAAATCGAACATTTTCACTCATTTTGGTCTGCCAAGAACAATGATTAGTGATGAAGGACAGCATTTTTGCAATCAATTCTTGAAGCAATTATTTCTTAAGTACTCCGTCACTCATAAAGTTACCACCCCTTATCATCCTCAAATGAGTGGCAAGTGGAAGTTTCAAACTGAGAAATTAAACAAATTCTTGAGAAAATAGTGAACATAACCCAGAAAGATTGATTACGAAAATTGAATGATGTTTTGTGGGCTTACCGAACGGCATATAAGACTCTCATTGGCATGTCTCCTTATAGACTTGTATATGGAAAGCCTTGCCACCTTCCGGTTGAGCTAGAACACAAAGCTATGTAGGCAGTTAAAAAGCTCAATCTTGACCTTGATAAAGTCGGAGAGAATTGTCTCCTTCAATTGAATGAATTTGAATAGTTAAGACATAATATATGCTTATAATAATGCCAAACTTTACAAAGAAAGGATCAAAGCTTTTTAAGATGCACATATTGTGAAGAAATCCTTTGAACCTGGACAAAAAACATGGCTCTTTAATTCTAGACTTAAACTCTTTCCTAAAAAGTTACGTACCAAATAGGAAAGCCCATATGAAATCATTTATGTTGCGACTCATAGGGCAGTTGAGATAAAGAGATTAAAAGATGGCAAAACATTCAAAGTAAATGGGCAAAGGTTGAAACCCTACGTTGAAGGGCAAGTTTTTTAGAGACACGTGGAAGCCGCCCTTTTGGTGGATCCTATCTATAATGAAGATTAATGATGAATTTGGTGTCAACTAGAGATATTAAATATAGTTTTCTTAGAGTCCCACTCACTCTTTTTGTTGTCATCATTGAAAGCTTGCATGGACTATTTGTGCTCTCATCTCTGAAAGAAGCATCATGTCTGTTTGATCGTTCACAAAGCTTTTTCAATCAATTGAACTTCTCTACAGTCAATTCTCTGCAGATTTTCAGGTCTCTATCTCATCGCTCGAATTTCTCTGCAGATTTTCAACTCTCTATCCATCGTGTGAACTCTCTGTTCGATCGTTCCAAGTCATTTCAATCGTTCCAGGTGTCCCTAATGATTGATCAAGATTCCATACTTAGAAAAATTTTGAAACTTTGCAAATTTTAGGTCTCTGTCCCATCGTTTGAATTTCTCTGAAGATTTTCAGGTCTCTGCCCATTATGCAAACCTTTGGATCGATCGAAGTTTTGATCGATCATAATATGATCGATAAAAAAAAAAAAAAAAAAACACTGTTTTTCAAAGTGGCATTCTGTCATGCTAGAGACGTTAAACTTAGCAATCATTGTGCATATTTCTTGCATTTTTGTTTCTTTACATACTTTCATAAAAAAATTAAAAAAAAAAACTTTTTAACATTGTGCCCTTTTGTGTAGCCATGCATACTTTATGATTTATCTTTGGCTATGTTGTGCTATATTGTGCTTGATCTCATATCTCTCTTCCATCTTGTGCTATTATGCATTAGAATGCTAGATTTACTTATCTTATCCCATTTGATATTTGATGTGAGTTTGCTGTTGTGGTTATTCAAGTAGGTTGTTGATTCCAAGTTTGGGGGTGCATTTTTTTTTCCCAATGGATCATTTTCAAGCATCATGTCTTTGCCATTATGGTATATTCTTTCCATCTTTTCCATTGTTATTATTGCACATTGAGGACAATGTGCGGTTTAAGTTTGGGGGTAAGGTGTCTTGTTGCATTCTACTTAAAGTTTTGACCCTTAAATACATGATTGAGATTTGAGATCCATGTTAGCAATAATTTTGATCTTTTGAGACCTATATTATTTAAAATTTAAAAATTGCTTGACTTAAGAGTCTAATATTCCTTGTATGCCTTGTGAATGTCATTTAGGAGTAAATTTTTCAAAAGATTGATATATTGTTTGCATTTGTGGTTCACATCATCTTGATTTTGTGATTGTTTTGAGATTCACTCTAGGATTCTACACTAGCACAGGCGTACACTAACATTAATTTATGGGGTACATGTTTTGTTAATTATTGATTTGGTTATATCCCAATTGAGCTAGTAATGCATTGAAAGCTTTCATTCTTAATAAAGGTGGATAACAAACCATTTCGATTAAGTAGCCGGGATTCTAACCTTATCAAGCACTGAATTTCCATGCCGAAAGGTAGGGGGCCCAAACTCTAGGTTAAGAACTTGAAAAAAAGAAGAAGCAAATCCGCAAAAGCAAATAAAAAAGTGAGGACTTCTCCCAAAGGTGAGAAGTGAGAAATGATTAGATGGAAGTTGTTTTGATTTGTAACCTAGTTGATTTGAGCTTGTAAGTCCTTAGGGGTGTTTAAACACCTAGGGCCCTAAAGCCGTCCGGTTTGGGAGTCATTGGCCTAACACTCGACCTCATGGATCGCTAGAAAGCTTAATAGATCAATACATTGCACCATACTTCCATCTTTGATCCTTAGGGCTAGTAATATATATATATATATATATATATCGAGTGGAAAGAATAAGTGCACTTAGATGAATAAAGCTTTAATAAAAGGTTCAATCTTTGTCTTGATGATCGGTACTAAATTTGTGTGCTAGCTTGAAACCAGATATGATTATTTCTTTAGTTGGGTTAGATGTATTTGATGCTGGTTCACTTAAAAAGGATTCTAGAGTTGTTTTGATTTGCATGATCACTTTCTTGATGTGTGGAGGACCATACTTGCTTACTTGATGTTGAAATTTTGGAAAATTGCTTTGAAATGGTTGAAAAATTGCATACTTGAGTTAGTTTTCTCCCAGTGCTTATTTAAAATATTGGTGCCTCTTTAATGAGAAAGAGCTTAATGTTTGTGGGTATCATTTCTGAAAACCCTCACGAGACTTCACTCGTCGACTAGGGGTAACCTAAGGGTTTAAAAGGCTTGTTACATATGCTAAATGCAATCGTGTTCCCTACAAAAATGGTGTTTTCCATTTATTACTTTCTAGTTTATAGTTATTTAGTTACTCATTTCTTTCTTTACTTCGTAGTTCATTGTTAGGGATTAGCAATATTTAAGTTTGGGGGTGTGATATGTACTGAAAAGTGCGCATTTAAACCCCTTAATCTTGAATGTTCTAGAACCTTATTCTATCTTATTTTCCCGTTTTAGTGTAATTTTGTGTTATTCCCCTTTTCAGGCACTTATCTCTAAAACATGTCAAATCAGCTGAGTTAAAGCATTGGAGGAAGCAATCCAAAGTCTAGTGGAAGAAAGGAGCAAAGTGGAAGCAAAGTGTGAAAAAGTCCTCTCCGATCGATCAAACTAAACTATGATTGATCGAATTGCGATCGTTCCAACCATGCCAGGATGGATCGAACCCCTTGTCCTTATCTTTAGGAAAATTTCTTATCCGATGGATCAAACCTTTCTTTCGATCGATCGAACCTTTTGATCTTATCCTCATAACCACCTTTGTCCTTTTCCCCAAAATATCTCAACCTTTGTTTTTATCCAAATAATTGCGCCGCCTTACTTCAATCAATCAAAGCAACCATGTGATCGATCAAACTACCTCAAAATGCATGCAAAACATATTTCAAGCTGAATTGAAGGTGTACTCGTAGTGCAATCATTTGGAGGTCTTAGTGCACGAGGTTTGACCATTGGGTGCGACATTTGAGCTACCTATATAAGAAATTTGGCTATTTTTAGCAAAGAGGTTGGTTAGTTAGAGAGAGAATTGGCTAGAGATTGGAGAGAGAAAATACATTTTGGTAAAGTTCTTCCATTATTCTAGGGTTTTTACCAGGAACACCAAAGGAGGAGGATGAATAAAATCATGGAGAAAGCCCTTAAGGGTTAGATGAAACTAATCATGAGTGGCTAGACTATTCTCTTCGGGCTAGAGAAAGCCCTAAGCATACCTCATAGACTTTGATGTTTGTAATTAATGGAGATTTGTATTATAATTCTTGTTTTGACCTTATATGTAATAACTCGGTCATTTTCCTCCCTTTCCTTTTTCTCAAATTTTACGGATAAATTTTTTTCGTTTAATTTTCTTTTCCGAGTTCTGCTTCTCGCCACTGGGTGTCATCTCAAGTGCTTGAAAATGGTTTCTGAGACTTTTTCCCTTGTAATGACAACTTTCTTTAAGGACCAAGTTATTTTCACATTTTCATTTTTTTTGACACTATTCACCTTTCGTCTTTTTCCCGTTTGTCACTTTGTTGGCACAACTTCACTTTTCGTGTTCGGTTTTGCTTCCACTTTTGCATGCATTCATGATATATGATTTCTTAGAAACGTGTATTCTTACTTTCTTAGAAATGCATTCTATTAGTGCACTTTCATCCTTAGGGGTGTGGATGCAAACTTTCTTTGGAAACTTTCTTGTTTTTGGGGTTACTTGTGTAATTACTTAAAGTAATTTTTTTTTTTTATCTTGAGGACCACTTTTCAATTAAGTTTGCAAGATATTTAGAGGAGGGACCTACTTGTAATTATTTTTGGGCTATTTTGGGATTATGGTTTTAAAAATGGGTTTTTATGCAATTGATTAAAGTTGTGTGTGTTGACCATGGTGCTAGTTCACATAGTGAGTGAAGGATCTCTATATCCTCCACTCACATTTCATCTTCACCACTTTATTTTATCCCTCTCTTGAAAGAACCCTAACCTCCATGGATGAAGCTTAAAGCCTTAAGCTTTGATTTTGATTTTTGAGAGCCTTCCATTGATTTCCAAGCTTAACCTTGGGAATACTTTTTGTTCCCCTCATTCTCCTCTACATAACCCTTGAAGGGTTTGCCATTTTGTGTTGATTTATCTTGGATTCAAGATGAACAATCCTCTTGTGAGGTAGGGGGTGTTCTAGTTTAATATCTAAGGGTTTTACTTACTTTTGTAGTGAAATATAAGTTGTATGCATGTCTTTTATTAATTTGAGAAATTAATGATTAATAGTAGTTTGCATATAACTCACTTTAGACTTGATGTATGGCATAACCATGACTTGATCTTTGTTGTATATTAATTTGGGATAATTTAAATGAGTTTTCAAATCTAGAGATTTAATGAATTTAATTTGATTTAAATTCTACTTAATTGTACCTTGCTTGTATTCCATTTTAGACTTGATATATGGCATGGCCATGACTTAATCCTTGTTATATATTTATTTGGGATCATTTGAATAACTTTTGAAATCTAGAGATTTAATTAATTTAAATTAATTAAATTCTACATGATTATATCTTGCTCACTTTGTGAAATTGATGTGGTATTTGCAACCACCATGGAATGGACATTCACATATACTATTTTGAGAATTTTTGGACAACTTTGATTTCTAGAGAAATTAATTAATTAGGTTAATTAATTTCTACTTAATGTTCTAATGGTTTGGACTTGTATTTCATGCGGCTTTTGCCTTTTTATCATGCATCATGACTTATTGTATCTTGGCTTCATTAATGTGGTTAATGAACTTGCACCCTTACGTTGTAATGATTTAATTATTCAAGAATTGTTAAACAAATAATTAAATCATTAATCTTATACTAATGGTATATTTACAACAATGGTTCCATGGACTTGATTAAGTTTCTAACTTAGAATTCATGAATCCCTTGACAAGTTCATTCACATGTATTAAATTGAGAATAATCGGATAAGTTTTGAAACTTACATTTAATTATTTTCCTTGTATGGAACTTAATTCACATGGTTGTATCTTGCATAGAATGAACTTGTAACTTGACATTGAACTTGCCTTTGACATGATTCTTGACATATCTTGTTCGTAGAACATTTAGACTTGCCTGAAATCTTGATAATTTAATCCCTTAAGTAGATTAAATTCCCTTTTATGCTTCCATCGAGTTAATCATGCCTTGATATTGAACTCTTGTCAAACTTATGAACCGGATTTTTATTTCATGGACTTTTATCTTTTTATCAAGTATCATGACCTCTTGTATCTTGGTTTCGTTAATGCACTTAATGAACTTGCGTAATTGTTTTGGAATGATTTAATTACTCATGTGTTGCTTAGTAAATAATTAAATCATTAATCTTATACTTGTGGTATATTTACATCAATGGGTTCCTTGTGTTTTAAATCCAAATTTGTAGTCTATATAGATGCACACTATGATTTTTTGACATTTCACATGCCATCATAGTTGAGAATCTAGGTCATGACTTATGTGTTCCAAAATCTTGGTTGTGCATAGAACGTGGTTTAATGCAATACTTGTATCTTGATACACTCTTGGTTGCACAATTTGTTTATTTTGGAACTTGGGATATCAATCAAGAATTGACATAGCTAGGACTTGGTCTAGTACGGGAGATATAGAGCTCCTTACACTATAATGCGCACTATAGTGATCCCAAGAGTACAGTTTAATCCAGGCGATGTTCGAGTATCCACATTGGTTGATTTCACTCTTTAAATTTCAAGTTGTTATTCCTTGAATATTTAAAACTTGTCATGTTATATGGAATATTTCATCATTGTTTAATTACATAGATTTTATGCATTATCCTTGATTTCATGTATAATTCTTTTCGTGTCATTGATTTCACCCTTAAGGTTCTAGTGTTATCCCTTGAAGACTTAAGACCATTTTTATGTCATTGATTTCACTCTTTAAATTTCAAGTGTTGCATTCCTTGAAGATTTAAAATCTTTTCGTGTTATATGGAATGATCCAACTTGTTTAAATTACATAGACATCATGCTTTATCCTTGATTTCACTCTTTAAATTTCAAGTAGTATTTCTTGAAGATTCAAACCTTGTCGTGTTATATGGAGTATTTCTTACCTTGTTTAATTGCATAGACATTATGCTTGCTTCGTGTATTTGGATCTTATTTAGCATACTTGAAACTGTGCACTTGCTTCTTGTATCTAGAATTCCATTTAGTATACTCGTGTCTTGTATACTTGCTATGTGGGTTTCTGATCTTGTTTAGTATACCTGTGTTTTGTATACTTACCTCCCATGTTTTCATATTTGTTTAGAACACTTGTAACCGGTATGCTTGCATGTCGTGTATCTCATTTCAACTACTTATGTAACTTAAGATGATCCCTGAGTCTCACTTTGACATAGACATTAGGTGGCATGAACCCCTTTAACATGTTTCACCTTAAGGTGATAATATTGTAAAATGCTAGGTCTATGCATGCCCATCTCCTACAAGTAGTTTTATGTTACTCACCCTAAAGTTACCGGGGTATTTTTCAGGTACGAAGACTTGGTTCATGATGCTCATCATTCCTTGGGTAACTTGTAGCTTTTAAGTTTCCATTTCATGCAAATGTTAGCATGAAATGTCATTTTGTAGCTTTATATGTCAAAAATTTGTATATTTAACTCTAATTATGTAATGTATACATAAGTGCACATTTTGTAATGTATTTGACATGTATGAGATGAGGCCGGAGGCCAATGACTTGTATCTTGTATCCTATGTAACTTTTGACTTCATGAAATATTATGAAAATATGAAAAAAAATCACAAGTCATTATTTCACCATGTTTGCATCGGGTGTAGGAATTCCATTTTTATTCTTTCATAGGGTCTCATTAATCATGTATGAAGGGTGGCCAAGGGCCAAATGGTCATTTGAAACCATTCCATAATTTTGGATTTCAAAATTTTCATTTCAAGTTCATTTTCGCCTTTTTGGCCGTCGAGGGCTTGGATTTTGAATCGGCCATTTTCGGGAGCCGCAGACCATTCCCGCACACTCAAAATCACTATTTACATTTGCGTGCATGATCGTTTTCATGAAAAACTCCTTCCTTGGTGAAATGAGCCTCCTATGGACTCATTTCACATTTTTCTTGCATATTTTGGTTTAAGGGCATTTTGGAGATTTCCTTTTGGAAATAAATTCCAGTATTGACTTGGTCACATAGAAAATGTGATTTTAGGGGGAGTCTCCTCACGACATTTTCCCAAAAAATTTCGTCTTGGTGTCGAAAACTGCATTTCAAACTCATTTTTCTATTTTTTCTACTGTTTCTGCTGTTTTTCTGCAACCTGGGTGGGTTGAACTGGTTCAGAGATGTTGAACCGGTTCAAGGTGAAGATTTGGGTCCAGCATGGGTGTACTATCGATGTTGAATTAGTTCAAGAATGTTAAACCGGTCAAAGTATTCCAGAACCTGTTTGTAGGTACAACTTTGGCCTTCCAACTTCAATCTAACGTAACTTTTTGTTTCAATTCTGAATTGGTCCATTCTTGAGTCTAAACTGGCTGTGTCAAAGTAAGTTTTCCAATGGTATAAATTTTAGTTTTAGATTCTTCTCCTAGATTGAGGTTCCTTTATTTTAGTGAGAGGGTGTCAGATTTTGTTTGAACCGGGATAGGGTTCTTTTGGGATTTTCTTCCTTTGGCCTTGGGACTTTATGTGAAGTTAGCAAAGGATGTTTTTGGATGTTTTAAATCTTATTTGACTTGTTGGACATCAAATTCCTTCCTCTTAGGGTAAAATGACCATTTTACCCCTTTGGTCCTTCTTTTGGTAGGGTTTCGATACCCTTATTTTCGTTTTTCTTTCGTTGAGCCTTAAAACTCCTCGAAGGGCCATTCATGTATCTTAGGGATGATGTACATCTCTAAGGACTTGTATTTATTTTGTTTTCCCATTCTTGGACCCGTTTCAGGCCATCACAGGACACACTAGGTTGTAAAATCCAAGGTCGTCACATTATATATATATAAAAATCTTGTTTCTACATGATTTGTGTAGTTTAATACTTTTAATTGATCTTTTAATTCTATTCATATGTCTATGTATGCTAGAATGAATGGTCATGTGCTTTACATTTAATTCTATACATTTGATGCATGTCTATGTGTGTTAAATTGATAAGTCTAGTATGGGTTAAGGCATGGTGCTTAATGGATTACACTTATGGTTTATTTGATGGTTCATAATTATTTCTTGATGGATTGTGCCACTTCCTTAGTTTAATTAGTTTAAATTCCATGTCATTAGCATAGTTATAGTATAATTGCTTTAATTTCCTAGATATGTGGACAATCCATTCTTGTTGTTTGATGATCCATGCTTATGAGTACAAGTAGTATATTTCTCGAGATTCTTGAGTGTGCATTGATTGTGGGCTTATGGAAGGATTAATGGCTTAATTTGATATGTTATGTTATTCACTAGATTGATTAGACAATATATGCTTGCTTGGCCATCCAAGTTTAATATTTTAATTAATTGCACAAACTTTGTTTACGACATATAATCCCCCTAATTTGTCAAATGTTGAATGTCTAGAAAGACAATGCTTAGTAGTGGACTCTATGTCCCAAGAACCCTCTCTCATTCTCTACATCTCACTTGTTTTAGTTGTTTTACATTGCACTACTTTAGCTTACATTGTAGTATAATTCAACCAACAAAACCATCTTTTGATCATTCGACCTACTAATCTAACATTGATTCCGGAATACCTTCCTCATCCCTTGGGACGATCCCTACTCACTCTTGCTACTTTAGAAGTTAGTAGTGGTAGTGGCATTTTACAAATTTAAACTTGGCTGCATTTTATCACACATCGAGCTCAAGGACACCAGATTTCATGTTTAAAATCTTTGACGATGAGAGTAATTTTAGCATGTCACTTCTGAAAGGATATCTTATTAATGGTATTTATGTATTGGTTAGTAGGTGATCTGACTGGATTTTCTTCATCTGAAGAGGATGAAGATGAGACATTACTCTTAAAAGAGAATGCTTGATTTGTTTTAAAGTCACTTAAATCATTTTTTATAACCTGATTTTTTAATTTAAGATTTTTGATTTAATTTTTTATTAGACTTATTTTTGTTTGAAGATCTTGAAGGGTTACTTCCCTTAGTTGGTTATTGAATCTTTCTAAAGTCTTGTATAGACTAAAGTTTGGTTTATTGAACATAGGGGTGTCCGCTTCTTTATTGTCTAATTAATAATATCTTAAATTTTTTTAAGATAGAGGTTTTTAACTCAGGGTTTTCTACTTTACTTATGAGGTTAATGAGTAAATGCTCTTGTTCTTCAGATTTGGTGAGGAAGAAAAGCTGGCTTCTATATGACTGTGATCACTATCATTAATAACTTTTAATTCAAAGATTTGGTAAATATACTCCTTGTTTTCTTCAAAAATCTGAAGCTGAATAATTTTCTTTTTTACATAGCAGTCCCTTCCATAATGACCCATTTTGCCATATTTAAAATAGTTGACCTTGTTTTATATCTTTGGTTTGTTTGTTATCTTTATTATTGTGTTTCTTTTTTGTTTTGGATTATCCTTTGGAATAATAATCAATTTTTGGAAACACAAATTTTCTATTCTTATAGTTTTTTTTGATAACTTTTATGGCCTTTGTAAAAGTTTTTATGGGTGTTTGCTTTACTGCGAGACAGAGCTATTGGTGGCAAACCATACTGCTCACAGACAGTTCCCATTTAATATTTGGCTTTCTTTTTTGTTATTATTAATCTGGTTACTAATCTTCATGTCAATACACATTCTTAACCCCTCCTTTTGGATTAAGCTAATGATATTTCCACTTGTAAGACTGTCATAGTCTATGACACTTGCAGTTTTACTAAGGGTTTCTCTAATTTTGTGGGCAAAACGATTGGGCAAGCCATTAATGAATTTTTCTTTCCAAAATGGTTTTTTACTATTATCTCTAATCATAACTCTAGACAGAAATACATCACCATCTAAAATCACTCATAGTAGGGCCGATGAGATTGGTGAGTTGATTATGTATTCTAGCGGTAATGTTACTAGGGGTTCCGATGAAATGTTCTATTATTGTAAGGATTAGTGTGTTAACTCCATCAGGTACTCCTCGACCGATGTTTTCTTTGAATATTGGGATTCCTTCATTGTCTTTTTGGACAACATTTTTTATTTGTTCACGTGAGTCTTTAGTAAAATGTTTTTCCCACCAAGATTTTAACATTCCAGTGAAACCTGAGGTCAATAAATCGATTATATCTGGTTGACTAAGATCATGATTAGTTACATAATTATTAGCAACCATGGATATATGATTTAATTTATTTAAAATTTCCTGTTCTGACAGACCTTCTATGTTCCATTCATAGAGTTTATTAGAAAAAACGGAAAATTGATTTTGAATATTTCTTTCTTCGTATTGAATATCAGGGGGAGTTAGTATGGGATACAAATTCTTCGTTAAACTGGTAGGGTTAACTTTTTTATTTGAAATGTGATTGAGCTCTAAATTGGCAAAAACATGTTCAATTACCGGAATATCTTCATTAAATTTTGATTCTGAAGAATAGGGATCAGAGTCAGTTATGGTGTTTATTACAGTGACGGATTTTTCATCTTGAACTTTTTCTTTTCCTTTTTCCATGTTTCTTAGAATTTTTTCAATTTGGAAGGCTATAGATTGGTCTGATACGGTTACTAGTAAGCCTTTTCGATGTGTCGGCATTGAGATTAATGAGCGCTCAATTTTTGAAGGGAGAATATTTTTAGTAACAGCTGTAGAGCTAATTGTAGTTTTTATTTTGTGCAATTGACTACCAATGGTATGTAGGTATTGGTTAGTAAAATTAATCTGTTCAATTAATTTTTGGAATTTGGGGTCAGCATAATTGCTTACTTTGATGGGGGAGGCTGTGACCTCAGTTCCCATATGATCGATGATGATGGATTCCAAAAGGGGATGACTAGAAGAGGTCATTGTTTTATTTGTTTTAGTTCAGCTGATTTTTGTTAGTACATTGATCATTTTGTAATAGTTTTCAAGATAGTCAATGAAATTAACCTCCATTTTAAGGTCGAGCATAAATTTTTTCCATTCATGTAGAATTTTTTTCTTTTCTGCTTCTATGTATTTTTTCTGAAAGGCTTTTCATTTCGAATTATTATTTTTTTACTTAAATTCCATATGCAATCGAGGTAGATTATATGAATTTTTTTGACTTATGGTTCGTAATTGTGGTTGAATTTCTTCAAAATCTATTTGGGTAGGAGAGTTGTGAGAGGAAATAGTTTCTTCAAATTTCTGAGTAGCATAGCAAGGTGTACTAACTTGACTTTCAGCTTTGATTCCCTTTAATTTAAGATCACCGTGAGTATTTTTTCGTAGTAAAGGATTTTCTATTTCTGGCTCTTCCTCAATAACCTCATTTCTATCTGATCTATTAAAAGAGGTAGAAGGTCGGGATTTGGTTATAAATCTTTGGTCGTCAAAAATTATCCTAACCGTTCCATTAAGGAATTGTTGGACTTGTTTTAAATTACTAACATCATTTTCAATTTTGGCTGGATGATTCTTGTTTTGGAGTAACCATTCGTTGGGTAAGGAAATGTCTTTCCAAGCAATTGTTTTCTTGATTTGAATATTTGCATCAAAGGTGTTACTTTGAATTAGTAGGGTCTGATCTTTTGTACTTTTGGATATTGCTTTAATATTCAGGTTTGTTTTAATGGTCTTGTAATAAATTCGGTAAATTAATCCTAATGGCTAGGATCTAGGAAACATAGGATAACCAGAAGTTTTCACATTTAGTGTCACGGCTTTGAGTAAGTGAGAGTCGCTTAAACTGAGGGTAAAATCTGGGTAACAATCGAAATGAACTGGTCCATTACATAGGCTTGTTTCCATTACTCCTAAGGGGATGAGGTTATAATCAATGAACCTAGCATCTCGTAAAGCTAGTAGGACAAAGGCATTAATTCCTCCAATAGTAAATATATATATATATATATATATATATATATATATATATATATATATACACACACCAATGGGGGAATAAGCGCAATATTTAAAATAGATAACTCAAAATAGATTAATAAAACAATAAAAGCTTAAACGCAATATTTAAAATAGATAACTCAAAATAGATTAATAAAGCAATAAAAGCTTGAACTATAAGCATAAATAAAAGAAGTACAATTACTAAAATTGACTTTTGATTATATATGAACTTAAGTTTGAAATACAAGTACTAAATACACTTACTAAATTAATGAGAATAATAGATAATTAGTATGTTGAATACAACATATTGTGGTTGGATACAATAAGAAAGAAAGCAAAGCGAGAAATAACTTCTGCTCGAAAAACTTGACTTTACAAATGAAAATGAGTTCTATAAATGGAAGAAATTTTGTTTATTATTGCGGAATCTGACTGATGCAGAATTTGCAGTGGGAATCCCGGCTTTTACCTGAAAGTGACTAATGGTCTATCTATTACTATGGATGAATAGTGAGCTACTAGTCCTGTTAGTTTGTGCCAACGGTTACTGTAGATGAATAGTGTCTTGTTGGGGAACTGTTGAAATTGTGATTTCTTGACGATAGGTACTATAGCAAATAGTGATAATGACCCTTAACTGATACTGACTTTTGACTGATTCCTAGGTTAAATCTCTCCTGGATCTAATGGATCTTAGTCATCTTGAAATAATTGACTGGAATAAGGATCCATTGCCTGAGTAGCCTGATAGCTGGATCTGGCAGAGGATGCTTCATCATCTTCTTCTAATTCTTCTTTGGATAAATGTTGTATCCGACCAATGAGTTATGCTGCAAGCTCCTTGAGTTTTGCTAATTCTGACTTGGAAGTTGCTCTGGTGCAAGATGTCTCAATTGAAGAAGATTTATCTGGTTTAACTTTCTTATGAACCTAATTATGGACTAGGTTGGTAGAAGTAGGCTGACTTAACTGTTTCAGGGATTGAGCATTAGACTGGGATTGGAGCTGCCTTGGGAATTCATCTTCTACGTAACTAATGATCCTGTCAAATTTAAAAGAGTCCTACCATTTGACAAAATGGCGCCGGATGACTATGTTACTTTGGATGTCATATTGCCATTTAAATATCCATAGCACTTTGTATTTACTGGAAAAGATAAGTAGCATAGGAAATTAAAAATTGTGTTGGTTGACTTTGTAGATTGTAGAGAAGTATTTCACTTGGTTTGCAAGGGCAGAAGGAAGAATCTTAGGGATGGATCCATGTTGGGACTACCATTTCAAGAACTAGGTTGGTAACTGACTTTTGAATTTATTATCAAAGTTGAGGAACCAGGAATGAGAAAATGGCTCATTTTGATACAAAAGGATTTTTGTCCATAGCTCCATATAATCATGATAATTATATTGAATATCATGTTCAGGCAGGGTTTTGAGTAGGGAGGGATGAGCACCCCATTCAAACATGGAGATGATCTTTTGGATGTATAATGAATGGTAAATGACTTTGGAGGGATCATTACGGTCCATAATTGGTATAATAATAATCGACTCAGTGTGATAGGGGATGTCTTTGTAGAATGTATGGGATTTACTAGGATAGACTGGGTAGAAATTTCAATTTCTTGGAAAATAGGTGATGACTAAAGCGATGGGGTCTTTTAAGTGACTCTGATGGGGTTCAATGTAAAATAGGTTGGATACAAAAGGCTTCTGGACATATTCGGATATTGACTTTTTGGGTGGCTGTTGTTGGAGGTTCCTGGAAGCAGAGGAGGTGACTTGGAATGCATTTGGATGAGGTAAGACTTGGGCAGACTTGAATGTGGGAGCTGGGCCAAGTGCATGGAACCTATTGACTACTGCAAGAATAGAGGAATACTGTTCTTGTTTTACTGGGAGTGGAGCTTTTAGGCATATATCAAAAGGTTGAATTTGTTGTCTCCCTTAGGGAGCCTTCTTGTTAGACTGCCTGTTGGCCATTGGCTTTCTGTAAGAATTCTCGGGTAAGAAACTCTGGGATGGAATTGTTACTGCCTTTGCTATATTTTATATCAAAATTAAATATACTTAAAATAGCTTGCCATTTGGAAAAAAAATGTTTAGAAGCAACATTTTGAACATCTTTTTCTAAAACATATTTAGCACTTTGACAATCAACTTTGACAAAAAACGTTTGATTTAAAATATCATTTTGAAATTTAATGATACATAAAACAATAGATAGAATTTCTTTTTTAATAGCACTGTAATTACTTTGCGCTTTGTTCCAGACACCAGAATGGAAATGAACGAGCTACTCAAGAGAGTTTGGGCTGACTTTTTGCTTTAAAATGCCACTATAACCAATGTCCGAGGCATTTGTTTTAATGATTTTGAATGAATTGGCTGTAGAAATACCAAGGCAAGGTAAAGACTTGGCATATTGTTTAATTGATTTAACAACATTCATATGGATAGAGACCAAGGTGGAGGATTACTTGAAGGCAATCAAATAAGGGTTTGCATTGTCTTCGAAGATCTTGATAAAAATCAGCAATGTAATTGAGGGATCCTAAGAATCTTTGGAGTTGGGTTTTATTTAGTATTTCATCAGCAAACTTGTCTGCAAATTGGAGTGACCTATCTATTGGATGTATTTGACCTTAATAAATATGATAACCAAGAAACTGGACCTTAGTTTGGAATAATTGTATCTTGGAGGCAGATAATACAAGGCCGCTTTTTCCTATGATTGCCAAAAATGATTTCAAATATTTCTAGTGTTCATCAATTGACTTCGAAAATATGAGTACATCGTCAGTATAAAAAATTGAGAAATGGCTGAAAAGATTAAAGATATCATTCATGATATTTTGAAATTTACTTGGGGCATTTTTTAGTCCAAAAGGCACGACTTTCCACTCATAATGGCTAAAGGATGTGGTAAATGCAGTTTTATATCTGTCCTTTTTCTAAGCTGGATTTGCCAAAATCCTGACTTCATATCAAACTTAGAGAAGACGACTGCTTGGCTCAACCTACTGATTAGGTCTTTTTTATTAGGAATGGGATACCTAATCCATTTTAATACTTTATTTAATCATTAACAATTGATAACTAGCCTGGGAACACCTCTTTCTATTTCAGAATTTTTCTGAACGTAAAAAGCTGGGCATGACCATGGCGACTTGCTCTTTCAAATGATCTTTTTTTTTTTTTTTTTAGAAGATCAGTGATCTCACTTTTACAGATTTCCATTATTTCAGGACTCATTTGGATTGTTCTTGCTTTAGTAGGGATATTGTTTTCATTAAACCCCTTAACATACGGTAATTTAACTAAATGTTTTTTTCTATGCCAAAATGGTGTAGGGATATTAGAACAAACTTTACTTTTGATTTGTTCTTCAAAATTTTTAATTTTTTGCTAGAGTACGGGATCTGTTAACTGAGTTTCTATTCTTTTAAAGTTCACTTCTTTTAGAAATTGTAATTATTGGTCTTTACTGTGGAGCAAATTTATGGATTTGGAGACTCAGGAATTAATGAGAGATTTCAATTCTTTTCGTGAAGGTTGACTTAGAAATTTGAATTGGACTTCTTGTCCAAAAGGTCGAGTGACTAAACCTTTTTCTATCTGTCGTGAATGGGTATAGGAGATAGATAAATGGTACACTTAGGATAACTTTATCTGTCATATTTTTTACTAAGACAAATGATGTTTTAAAAGCACACATTATTTTAATAGATATGTGCTTTTGACAATTTGTATTTTATTTCCATTTTACTTCTATTTGCTTAATTTAATTGTTCAGAAGTTTTCTGATAATATTTGGTTGGTATGAGTCCTTCTTGGATGCAATTAAGATGTACACCTATATCTATTAAGGCAATGACTTCGAGTTTAAAATTGTGATGACCTTGGATTTTTTAACCTAGTGTGTCCTGTGATGACCCGAATCGGATCCAAAATGCAAATACAAATTAAAAACAAGTTCTTAATGATGTACATCATCTCTAAGACACAAGAATGGCCCTTCGAGGAATTTCGAGACTCAACGTAAGTAAAACGAAGACAAGGGTATCAAAAATTTACCAAAAGAAGGACCAGGGGTAAAATGGTCATTTTACTTGAAGAAGAAGGAATTTGACTTCCATCAAGTCAAATGGGATCAAATACATCCAAAAACATCCTTTGGTAACTTCACATAAAGTCCCAAGGCCAAAGGAAGTGAAATTCGAAATGAACCCTATCCGGGTTCGAACCAAATCAGACACCTTCTCACTAAAACAAGGATATCTTGAGCTAGGAGAATAATATGAAACTCAAATTTATTCCATTAGAAATATTACTTCGACACGGTCAATTTAGACTCAAGAACAGACCAATTTGGAGTTGAAACGAAGAAGTTACAAAAGTTCTAAGTTTGAAGGTCAAAGTTGAACCTGCAACAGGTTCTGGAAGACTTGAACCGGTTCAACCCCCCTTGAACTGGTTCAGCATGGAAAAAATGTCCAAGCTGGACCAAAACACACCTTGAACTGGTTTAGCCCCTCTGAACCAATTCAACTCACCCAAAATTGAACCCTAACTGCAGAAACAATAGAAAAAACAAAAAAATGAGTTTGAAATGCAGTTTTCGACACCAAGACGACATTTTTCGGAAAAATTACGTGAACAAACTCTCCCCAAAATCACATTTTCTATGTGATAAAGTCAAGACCGGAATTTATATCCCTAAGAAAATCCCCCAAATGCCTTTAAGCAAGATTTTCAACAAAAATGTGAAATGAGTTCATAAGAGGCTCATTTCACCAACGAAAGAGTTTTTCCTGAAAAAGATCACGCACACAAATGTAACTTACCTATTAAGATGCACTAAAATGATCCACGGTTTAAAAATACTGCCGATGCAAAATCCGACCCGCCGACGGCCAAATAGGCGAAAATACACATGAAAATGAAATTTTAAAACTTAAAATCATAAAATGGTTTCAAATTACTGTTTGGCCCTTGACCACACTTCATGCATGATTAATGAGACCCTATGAAAGAATAAAAATGGAATTTCCACACCCGATTAAACCATGGTGAAACAATAACTTGACAATTTTCAATATTTTCATAATATTTCATAAAGTCAAAAATTGCATAGGATACAAAATACATGTCATTGGCCTCCCGCCTCATCTCATACATGTCAAATACATAGTAAAAAGTGTACTCTTGTACACATTGCATGTTTAGAATCAAATATACATATTTTAACATAAAAGGGCTACAAGTGGTATTTCAAGCCAACCTTTACAAGAATTAAAGCCTTTTAGTCTACAATCATCCAAGCATAATGAGAATTTTGAACCTTGATTCCTGTACCTGTACAATATCCCAGTAACTTTAGGGTGAGTAATATAAAGCTACTTGTACGAGATGAGCATGCAAGGACCTAACATTTTACAAGATTATCACATTAAAGTGAAACAATTCAAAATGATTATGCCACCTAACGTCTATGTCAAATGTGAGACTCAGGGAGCATCCTAAACTACCTTAGATTATTTCTAGCATAAATCACATCCTTCATGCAATTCCAAACAACATAAGAACATATTATACAAAGCAACAAGAAATAGATTCTCAAAGTTATCAACTTGAAATCTAGAGTGCAAGACAACTAAATATAATGATTTAGTATAATTAGAATTTTTAACACAACGCATCAAGACATAGATTCTCAAAGTTATCAACTTGAAATCTAAAATACGAAAATGACAAAAGTGGGTCGTGCCACCTAACGTCTATGCTTCAAATGAATATATAGGATCATTCCTAAGCTACATTTGATCATTTGAACATAAATGTGCTTAACAACATCAAAGGCATGCGATGATTCCTTACAAATCATAATGCACAAATATACTTACAACATTAAAAACATGCGATGAATCCTTAAAAATCATAATGCGTAAATATACTTAACAACATTAAATCGCTAATAACCAAAACCACAAATCACAATTAAACATGACTGTCAACTTGGAATTGAATGCGAAATCAAATAGTATTGGACATTGTGTCTCGGAATGAACCAAGAACAAAATGGTTATTCCGGGCATTAACCCGCTGGGAAGACCACCCTAGTGCACACTATCTCAATAGGGGAGAACTTATACCTCTCGCACTAGAGCCAAACTTTAGCCATATCACTTGTAACAATGTCCCAAAACTCCAAAATAAATCAAATAAGTTCACAACCTATACATAATTTATATAATGCACGAAATCGCCTTCCATGCACAAGTAGGTTGAAACCACACAATCCATGCCTTAGAATTTCAATTCTAAAATGGCATATATAATGTCAAATGCAAACTGTGCAATTCATTATATAAGTCAATCATATATTCAATATTGGAAACAAGTTCTCAAGAATATAAATTAAACAACAATGTTATTCAATGCTTAAAATACAACCAAATGAATACACAACAAGTCCAACATCCATTATTTAAACATAGAAACAACTTCTAAGATATAATTAAATTCATGAAACAATTAGATAGAATTTGATTAAACAAAAATAATTAAATTCTCCAGATTTCAAATCAATTCCAAATAACCTCAAATTAATATATGTTAAATAATATAGTATGGTCATTACATATATCAAATCAAAAGTGCAAGATAAGCAAGATATCATCATATATAATTTAATTAATTTAAATCAATTAAATCTCTAGATTTCAAAAGGTATTCAAATGACCCCAAATTAATATATAACAAGCACTAAGTCATGGTCATACCATATATCAAGTCTAAAATGGAATACAAGGAAAACATAATTAACTAAAATTTAAATTAAATTAAATTCATTAAATCTCTAGATTTGAAAACTCATTTAAATTATCCCAAATTTAATATATAACAAAGATCAAATCATGGCCATGCCATATACTAAGTCTAAAATGAGTTATATGCAATCTATGACACATCATTGATTTCTCAAATTAACAAAAGACATGCATATAACTTATATTTCATACAAAAGCAAGTAAAACACTTAGGTAATAAACTATAACACCCCCTACCTCACTAGAGAAGTGTCTCTCTAGAATCTAAGGCAAATCAACACAAAATGGCAAACCCTTCAAGGGTTATGAAGAGGATGTTGAGGGGAACATAAAGTATTCCCAAGGTTAAGCTTGGAAATCAATGGAAGGCTCTCAAAAATCAAAGTCAAAGCTTAAGGCTTTAAGCTTCATCCATGGAGGCTAGGGTTTTCTTTACAAGAGAGGGAGATGATGAAATCAAGTGTGATGGAATGTGAGTGGAGGAAATAGAAATCCTCTACTCACTATGTGGTCTTACACCAAAGTCAACTCACACAAGTTTGGTCAATTGCATAAAAACCCTTCTCTAACAACATAATTCCAAAGTTGCCCAAAAATAATTGCAAGACTTAATTTGGAGTATACAGTTGTCACCCATCCAAGCATCCATTGTAGGCTTAATCCTAATCCTACACTTGTCAACCATCTAAGCCAACAAGTTCACCTATCTTAGGTCAACAAGTGATTGAATCTCCACCCTCTACATGCTATCATCTAAGGCATCAAAGTGTCCCAACACAAATGTTAACAAGTGGACCAATGAGAGTGTGACACTTGTCACACTTTTCAAAAATTGTAAAAAGTCCTTTTTGAAAATATTTTTCAAATTAAATTGCAAAATGGTCCATAAGACGGAAAGTAATTAGTTATAGTAATTACACAAATGACCCTAAAAGAAAGAAAAATTCTAAAGAAGTGTACATCCACACCCCTAAGGAAGAAAGTATACAATTAGCATACTTTTATACAAAAGTAAAAACACACATAGCAAGGAATTTAAATATCATGGATGCATGCAAAACCGGAATCAAATCCGAGCACGAAAAGTGAGGTTATGCCAACAAAGTGACAAACGGGAACAAGACGAAAAGTGAATAGTGTCACAAAAGTGAAAATGTGAAAATGACTCGATCTTTAAAGGAAGTCTTCAATCCAAATGAAAGAGTATTGGAAACCATTCCCGAGCACTCAAGATGACACTAAGTGACGAGAAGCCGAATTCAGAAAAGAAAAGATCAATGGAAAAAAAAAATATCTGTGAAAATCTGAGAAAAGGAAAGGAAGGAAATTGATCGGGTCATTACAAACTTCCCACTTTAGAGGGCTTTCATCCTCGAAATCCTACCCCAACAAAATAAAAGGCAAAACCAAGATAACTATGGAGTATATCTCTGAGTATCCCTCACAACGTGCTACAAAAGCAATCCCAAAACTGAAAGACAAAGTACAAACCAATGTCATTCGCACCCACGTGCTCACGACAGGATAACCTCTCAAAAGAAAAGTGACCACGCGGCCACACAACAAGTCAGAACTCACACACAGAATCCAAGGTCAGACAAGTGGACGGAAGACAACAATCGAAAGCATCCTTCCTAACAAACCATCATAAGAAATAAAAAACAACTACCAAAAGATCTCCAAAATAACCACGTGTCAAATCAAGGTACCGAACAAGGATGACATGGCAATACAAATAGTGACCAGAATTAGCCCACGACGTACTCAAATGTGTGGTAGCAATGACAGTGCCTAGTGCCCGCCCACACTTACTCGTCAATAAAGTAGCATCGATGGCAATTAGCACTCGCCCACAACAAACAACTTTGAACTGTAGTATGATAGTATAAGGCATTAATTCATAACCTGCCCCCTCTAGATTTACCCATGAAACCTCTCGATACAAATGACATCAATGGCGCAAAACGATCATGGCCAAAAGCAATATGGGAACCAGGCATCTATGAGAGTTGGAATATGGTCCAAAGACATTCCAGACTATCTCGGCCAATCCCAAACTCTAACAACAATGTCATAGGCACCATTATGCTTAAGGCCTCAAATCCTCAATACAGCAAAATCAACATCTCTAACGTCTCAAAATACTCCTATTAACAACATCAATCAAGAATCAAAAGCCTGAAAAGAAAATTGAAACCTCCAGAAATCAAAATGAACCTTACTACAAGACATTTCATTGAAAGTTCATCATATCTCCCTGAGACAGATCAACTACAAGATCACACCGTAATTAAACATCAGATCCACGTCCCTATCATGGATGACTAAATCCTAAAAAAAAAAATAAGTCTACTAAGTGGCACACATATCAAAATCCTGACAACCAAGGTCATAAAATGAATCTCTCAAAATCGTGCTTGGCATCACCAAGCTAAATCAAAATTCCTCAATTTCCATCGATCCACAAACAACCATTGGAATTACGATTCCTCAAAACTATGCCTAGTCATAACTAGGACAAGAAAACTCCACAAACCAGCCATATCCAACAGCGATCCTTTAAAACTCCTCCTAAGAGTCAACCACATCTAGGTCTCCAAAACCAAAGCAAGTCTTCAAAAGACATCCTTTAAACAGCGTCAAGCTCACACAACGAATCAAATGGATCCTCAATCAAATGGACACAAGTCCCTGTAAAATGATCTCACACCAATCCACTCACTCTGAGCACCATAATTCCGTCAACAACCACTGCAAAAACTCCCCAAGGAAAGACACGGAAGAAAGGAAACTACCAGTCCTAAGAAGGACAACACCACGACTCTGTCTCTAAAACGAAAGACAATAAGGTCAAAGACTTCACCCTCTACATGGAAGTAAGTCGACCAAAATCAACCAAATCCTCACCAAGGACTCAAGACAATAATAGTGATCCTCACAGACTAGCCAACCCCAAAACTGTGCACAACATAACGAAGAGAAGAGGCTCACTCCTTGTGAAGTCCCTTACTCGAACCAAGAAAAGAGAAGAAACCCTATTCTCCCACAAATGTCAACACGACAAATACGAAAAGGGAACAAAAGAGAAAACTAAACATGGAAGTCATGCAAATAACAAAGAAATATAACTACCAAGTAAGTAAATCTACTCACATAGATAAAATCAAGGGTACATGCAGCACATCTCCACGTAAGCACAACATCATGTCATTAAAACACAATAACAACATGGTATCTCTAAGCATATAAAGAAGGCATGCTAATGCCACACAATAAGAAAGCAAATGTGGACACACTTCCACCTACTCATGCATCACAATATTATAAATCATACTATTAACATGGTAGTAAACGAAACTGCAGAAGATAAAACTTATGCAACAATGAACCCTATGGACATCGTGTCCTAGAGTGTCTAGGTAAAAGGAAAGACCAGTCCTAACCATAAACTAACTCCAAAAACCAAGGCAATAACAACCTATCTTAAAACAAACGTGAGCCTTTACCACAATGGTAAGACTCTAACAATCCATCTCTGAATCTAGAGGTGACACTATAAGTGACACTAACAATGCAATGCTCTCTCTACCCGAAACATCAATCAATCGACTTGATCCCAAAAGCGTCATCATATAATAAGAACTCAAAGAAAATGGTAACTATAGATATACCAACAATAACCAAATCAATAACTACGACTGATTCCCAAAACAACCATCATCATCATCGATCAAAAGGACAACGCCTATCAAAACAAAACCAACATTGATTCCATCCGAACTGCACTTATAGCTAGCCAGTACGGTACCATGATAGTTCTATGCACCCGCCCACAAACGTACCCGCCCACGAAAATTGTAATCCCAGAGGAATCATCCCAAACAACCAAGGATCCTAAGAGGTCCATAACCTCATCATAGCCCAAAACCAACAAATCCAGCACTACAGCAATGCCAAATGACTCACCTCATGAGAGCCTAAATAAAAGGTGAATC
Organism: Cornus florida; assembly: GCF_030987335.1. Lineage (NCBI taxonomy): Eukaryota > Viridiplantae > Streptophyta > Magnoliopsida > Cornales > Cornaceae > Cornus > Cornus florida. The sequence continues at coordinate 39,672,360 of NW_026775571.1, read as the reverse complement.
ACCACCTACCTTAAAACCAATTCTAGGTCGAAAACAACCTACACTACCACGAAACTATGATTACAATCACCATCAATCTCAACTCCTGCCTCAATGACCAATCCCGTGTCATACCAAATATGCAACACAGTTATGCATATATAAATCTAATCTAGCATACATCATATTTCATGCTTTTTACATTAAAATAAAATCATGTTAAACAAATGGCCTGCCACATTTAGCACATAGGCATAGCCAAAACATGTTATCATGAAGCATATAAACACATAGAGCATGGCAACATAAGCATGATATTCACCCAAAACCTGTTGTCCAAGGTATTCAAACCTAGGAGCTCTGATACCACCTATGGCGACCCTGGATATTTCAACCCAGTGTGTCCTGTGATGACCCGAAGCGGATCCAAAATGCGGAAGCAAAACAAAAACAAGTCCTTAGAGATGTATGTCATCCCTAAGACATAAGAATGGCTCTTCAAGACTCAACAGAAGCAAAACGAAGACAAGGGTATCAAAACCCTACCAAAAGAAGGACCAAGGGTAAAATGGTCATTTTACCTGAAGAGGAAGGAATTTGACTTCCAACAAATCAAATAGGATCAAAAACATCTGAAAACATCCTTTGGTAACTTTATATGAAGTCCCAAAGCCAATGGAAGTGAAATCCCAAATAAACCCTATCCAGTTCGAACCAAATTTGACACCCTCTCACTAAAACAAGGATATCTTGAGCTAGGAGAATAATATGAAACTGAAATTTATAGCATTGGAAAGCTTACTTCGACACGGTTAATTTAGACTTAAGAATGGACCAATTCAGAGTTGAAACAAAGAAGTTACAATAGCTCAAAGTTGGAAGGTTAAAGGTGAACTTGCAATAGGTTCTGGAAGACTTGAACCGGTTCAACCCCCCCTTGAACTAGTTCAACATGGATAGAACATCCATGATAGACCAAAACACACCTTAAATCGGTTCAGCCCCTCTGAAATGGTTCAACTCACCCAGAATTGAACCCTAACAGCAGAAACAATAGGAAAAGTCGAAAAATGAATTTGAAATGCGGTTTTTGACACCAAGACGACATTTTTAGGAAAAATTCCATGAAGAAACTCCCCCTGAAATCGCGTTTTCTATTTGTTAGAGTCAAGAACAGAATTTATTTTCCAAAGAAAATTTCCAGAATGCCCTTAAGAAGGATTTTTCAGCAAAAATGTGAAATGAGTCCATAGGAGGCTCATTTCACCAACGAAAAAGTTTTTCTTGGAAATGATTATGCACGTAAATGTAACTTACCTATTAAGACATGTTACAATGATCCACGACTTAAAAATACCGCCGACGCAAAATTCGACCCCCTGACGGCCAAAAAGGCAAAAATACACATCAAAAGGAAATTTTGAAACTTAAAATCATAAAATGGTTTCAAATTACCATTTGCCCCTTGGCCACACTTCATGCATGATTAATGAGACCCTATGAAAGAATAAAAATGGAATTCCCACACCCAATGCAACCTTGGTGAAATAATAACTTGACATTTTTCAATATTTTCATAATATTTCATGAAGTCAAAAATTACATAGGATACAAAATACATGTTTGTAATGACCCAGGTTTTATTTAACCCGGTGCGTCAGTGATGACCCGAAAGTTAACTCGGTAACGGATCCTAAATGCGAAAGTGAATGATAAACAAAGGTCTCTAGAGATAGAAGTCATCCCTAAGACACTAATATACCCTTCCATGAAGTCACAGAAGTTAAAAAGAGCAAAAGAGGAAATGTGAGTCAAAATGGGTTAAATCCGTCAATTAGAGGCAAAACGGTCCATTCACAAATAAAAGGAGAAAATTGATTGTAAACAAGTCAAACAAGGTGAATATAACCTAATCTTATCATTTCACAATATTCCAAGATGTTCTAAGAACTTTGGCCAAGAATCCCGCAAAATGCCCTTTCCCGGTTTAAGCAAAAACTGACACTAACTCACTAAAACCTTAATAACTCTCACTGTGTTTTGAATCTAAGAATGGCATTAGTATCATTAGAAAGCTAACTCAAAATCCTTGAGCTTAGGCTCAAGAATTACCCTATTTCGGTTAGGAATGAAGGAGTGATGGCCTTTTGAATTTGGAACATCAGTACTGAAACTAAATCTGGAAGACTGTGTGTATGAGGGCTGTTTCGGTCGAGGGAAGTAGAGTTTCGGATGACTGAAACTTACTGAAAATTTTCTAAAGTCTTGTTTTTGAAGGGTAGTTACTTCAGTAGACCGAAATAAGCCATCGGTCGATTGAAATAAGCCATCGGTCGATTGAAATGGCCCTAAAAGGTATTTTTGGCTACTGGAATGTGCATTTTTTACAAATAAAAAAGGCACCGGTGTTTCGATCGACCGAAACACCTCGAAACCTGCTAGAAGCCTTACTAAACATGGGAGATTTGCAATAGGACCTATGGGATTCATTCTATCCACATGTATAGGTCAAAAACTGATTCTTTTTAAGGAAAATTGAGCATGTGAACATATCAACAAACATGAAACTCGTATTGAACTATGTTGTAATGGTTTAGAGCCTCATTACAATCCATTTACAAATTTGGACATACCAAACCTCTAATGTTGGTTTAAATACATTTTTAAAGCAAAAGATGGTACCAAATGACAAGAAGTACTAAATTAAACATGTTTGACCCTTGGCCTTGTTACACACACATCCAAAGAGTATCAAAAGGTGCACTTAAGTGCACATTACATAGGTTGGACTAAAAATACAAGTGTTAACATAATAACTAAAATGAAGCATGATATGCTAAGAAGTGCATATTCTACTATAACAAAATTACTCCAAGTAGTCAAGCAAGCCTAAGAATGTTGTGTATCTCACAATAAAGCTTCTTTACCTGAAAAACACCCGGTAACTTTGGGGTGAGTAAACAAGTTTACTCGTAGTGAATGAACATGCATAAGTTTAACTTAATACAAGGTTTGCAATTCAATATAATTTAATCCATGCTATTAAAATGACATTAAAACTTTCAACATAGCACAATGAGATGAAATTTCACAAAGTTATCAACTTGAAAATTAAATGCGAAATCTAACCAAAGTGGATGCTTGGATATTGCCCGGATTAAAACCGTACTCTTGGGATCATTTTAGGGCTATTAAACCATGGGTACCTTCCCCTAGTGCGCACTATAGTGTAGGGAACTCTCTATCTCCCGTACTAGAACCAAGTCCTAGCTAAGTCATATTCTTGATAATATCCCAAGTTTCCAAAATCAACAAGTTGAGCAACAAATCATGATATGTGATAAAAACATAAAAGCTCCATGAAATAATGACTACACAATTAGAACAATGAGACATAAATTAATTAAACTAATTAATTAATTTCTCTAGGTTTCAAGAGTTATTCAAATAATCCTAAATAAATATATAACAAGAACTAAGTCATGGCCATGCCGTATATCAAGTCTAAAATGGAAAACAAGCTTAGTACAATTAAGTAGAATTTAAATTAATTAATTCTCTAGATTTAAAAGCTCATTTAAATCATGTCAAATTGATATACAACAAAGATCAAGTCATGGCCATACCATATATCAAGTCTAAAATGAGTTATACACAAGTTACAATACATCATTAATTTCTTAAATTGGCACAAGACATGTATACCATTTATAAATCACTATAAAAAAAATTAATTTACTTTGAAAATAAACTATCACACCCCCCACCTTAATAGAGAATTGTATCTCTATAATCCATGACAACCAAGCTTAAAAATAAAAAAACCAAACAAGGGTTTTGTAAAAGAGAGTGAGAAAAAACTAAAGTATTCCAAGCTTAATGGTCTAAAGTGAGTGGAAGGGTATCAAAAATGAAGTCAAAGCTCTAAGTCAAGCTTTGCTCCAATGGTGGCTAAGTTAGGGTTCTTGAGAGGAAAGAGATAAAATAAAACAAAGGTGTAAACCCTAAGCTAAATGTGGTGGGATTCTCCACTCACTAAGTACTCTTGCACTACCTCTCACGCACACACAATGCAAGACCAATTGTGAGACCTACACTTGTCATCATCCTAAGTAAACTTCTAAGACTTAATACTAAGCCTACACTTGTCAACCATCTATGCCAACAAGTGCTCCTATCCTAGGCCAACAAATAGCACCCTCCATGTGTCAAGAGATTAAGCCTCCAAGTGGTTCCACCACAATGTCAACAAGTGGCTCCATGAGTGTGTGACACTTGTCACATTTTTCGAAAATTGCAAAAAGGTCCTTTTTGAAAATATCTTCCAAATTAAATTGCAAAATGGTCCCTAAGATGAAAAATAATTACATTGCATAATTACACAAAACCCCTCAAGTTATGAATAATTACCAAAAGGTTATGCATCCAGGCCCTTTACAAGAAAAGTAAACATTTAACATGCTTTTCTAGAAAAGTAAAAATGTAGATATCATGAAAATTAAATATCATGGATGTATGTAAAGCCGGAATCAAATCCAAACACGAAAAGTGAGGTTATGCAATGAAAAATGAAAAATAAGAAAAAGACGAAATAGGGAAAAAGACGAAAAAAGAAATTACTGAAAATAGAAAAGAAGGAAAATGACCAGGTCATTACAATGTCATTGGCCTCCGGCCTCATATCATACATGTAAAATACATAGTAAAGAGTATACTCATGTACACATTACATGTTTAGAATCAAATATACAAATTTTAACATAAAAGGGCTACAACTGGCATTTCAAGCCAACTTTTATAAGAATTAAAGCCTTCAAGTTTACAATCATCCAAGCATAATGAGAATCTCGAACCTTGATTCTTGTACCTGTACAATGCCCCGGTAACTTTGGGGTGAGTAACATAAAGCTACTCGTAGGAGATGAGCATGCAATAACCTAACATTTTACAAGATTATCACATTAGAGTGAAACAATTCAAAAAGATCATGCCACCTAACGTCTATGTCAAAGGTGAGACTTAGGGAGTATCCTAAGCTACCTTAGATCATTTCTAGCATAAATCACATCCTTTATGCAATTCCAAACAATATAAGAACATGTTATATAAAGCAACAAGATATAAATTCTCAAAGTTATCAACTTGAAATCTAAAGTGCGAAAACAACTAAATATAACAATTTAGTATAATTAGAATTTCTAACACAATGTGTCAAGACATAGATTCTCAAAGTTATCAACTTGAAATCTAAAATACGAAAATGACAAAAGTGGGTCATGCCACCTAACGTCTATGTTCCAAATGAATCTATAGGATCATTCTTAAGCTACATTTGAACATTTTAACATAAATGTACTTAACAACATCAAAGACATGTGATGATTCCTTAAAAATCATAATGCACAAATGTACTTAACAACATTAAATCGCCAATAACTAAAACCACAAGTCACAATTAAACATGATTGTCAACTTGGAATTGAATGCGAAATCAAATAGTGGAAGACTTGGACATCACGTCTTGGAATGAACCAAGAACAAAATGGTTATTCCGGACATTAACCCGCTGGGAAGACCACCCTAGTGCGCACTATCTCAATTGGGGAAAACTCATACCTCCCGCACTAGAGCCAAACTCTAGCCATATCACTTATAACAATGTCCCAAGACTTCAAAATAAACCAAATAAGTTCACAACTGATACATAATTTATATAATGCACGAAATCACCTTCCATGTACAAGTAGGTTGAAACCACACAATCCATGCCTTAGAGTTTCAATTCTAAAATGACATATATAATGTCAAATGCAAAATGTGCAATTCGTTACACAAGTCAATCATATATTCAATATTGGAAACAAGTTCTCATGAATATAAATTAAATAACAATGTTATTCAATGCTTAAAACACAACCAAATGAATACACAACAAGTTTAATGGTGTGTCGTCAAGCACCAACGCTTAAAGATATGCAAAAGATAGTGAATGTGCAATGTAGTCAAGTTTTACATTTATAAATGCCACTACTACCACTAACTAAAAATATAGCAAGGGTGAGTAGGTATCGTCCCAAGGGATTGAAGGGCTACTAGTAATGGAACAATGCTTAGGGTTAGTAGGTCGAGTGATCAAAGGTAGGTTGTTTGGTTGATTAAACTACAATTAAGATTAAACAAGATCAATGTAAAACAAGTAATTAAAGGATAGAGAGAACAAGAGAGAGAGATTTTGGGAATTAGAGATCACCACTAAGCATCACCTTTCTATACACTCAATTCACAATCAATGAGGGGGAAAACATATGTTGCAACAATAGTGAGTGTGTGTGGTTGTTTTTACAAGCATGGATGACTAATTAAGTATATATTGTCTAAACAACATAATAAATAGCACAATACATCAAACTAAATCATTAATCCTTCTTTAAGCTCACAATCCAAACACATCACATAATTAAATAAATGTACTACTTGCATTCATAAGTATGGAACATCAAACAACAAGCATGGATTGTCCTCCCATCTAACTACTAAGGTAGCTACACTACATCTAAGCTAATGACATGGAAATTAAACTAATTAGACTAAGGGAGAGGCACAATCCATCAAGAAATGAGTATGAACCATCAAATAAACCACAAGAGCATTCTATTAAGCATTATGTCTTGATAATCTCTAGATCTATAGCATCAACACATATAGACATGCATCAACAACACAGGAGATAGAGAAAAACAATGAACATTTATCCTAGCATACATAGACATATGGATATAATGAAATGATCAATTGGAAGAATTAAACCACATAAATCATTGAATAAACAAGATCTATGTATATAAATATGTCAAAACATGTATTACAACTCAAATCCCCTAAAAAATACATAAATCAAGGTAAAGAAAGCATGCTTAGGGCTAACTTTAGCCCCAAGAAGATGTCTAGCCACTCTTGAATGGTGTCCTCCAACCCTTAAGGGCTATCTCCATGGTAGAAGTGCTCTTCTTCTTGAGGAAGATGGAAAACCTCTCAAAAATGTCTCTAGCCTCCGCTTCTCTTTTCTTCCTCTCTAAGAATTGTATCTATGACTATCCAAACTATATGTAAAAGTGGCTCATATTCCTTATATAGGTAGCTCAAATGTCACACCCAATGGTCTAGGCTCGTACATAAGGGCTCCTCCAATGATTGCATAATGAGACAACTTTTAATGAGCTGGAAATATATTTTTTTCGTATTTGAGAGGGTTCGATCGATCGAACCTGTTCTGTGATCGATCGAACATGGCTGAGATCTATCAAACTTTGGCTGGATCTATCAAACTTTTGGATAAGGACAGATCTGAGATATTTTGGGGAATGAGACAAAAGTGGTAGGTAGGGTGGTACAACAGGATAAGATGGAATCTTTTCGATCGATCTGATAATTGTTGGATCGATCGAATTTTGTGGGATCTTTGGATAAGGACAAAAGAGCTTGGATCCATCTTGGAGAGTCTAGATCGATGAACTTTCGATCGATCGGAGTGTTCTTGAGATCGATCGAACCTGCTGAATTTCCACACTTTGCTTCAATCTGTTTCCACTTTGCTTCTTTATTCCATCCAGCTTGAGTTAACTTCTTTTAAGCTCCTATTTGGCAGAATTAGCTTATTTTGGGGATAAGCACCTAAAAAGGGCAATAACACGAAATTAGTCTAAAATGGGAAAGTAAGATAGATAAAGGTCCTAAAATACCTAAGCTTAAGGGGTTTAAATGTGCACTTTTCAGCGCTCATCATCTAACATCCATGATTTAAGCATAGAAACAACTTCTACGATATAACTAAATCCATGAAACAATTAGATAGAATTTAATTAAACAAAAATAATTAAATTCTCCAGATTTCAAATCAATTCCAAATAACCTCAAATTAATATATGTTAAACAACATAGTATGGTCACTACATATATCAAATCAAAAGTTCAAGATGAGCAAAATATCATCATATAGAATTTAATTAATTTAAATCAATTAAATCTCTAGATTTCAAAAGTTATTCAAATGACCCCAAATTAATATATAATAAGCACTAAGTCATGGTCATACCATATATCAAGTCTAAAATGGAATACAAACAAAACATAATTAACTAGAATTAAATCAAATTAAATTTATTAAATCTCTATATTTAAAAACTCATTTAAATCATCCAAAATTTAATATAGAACAAAGATCAAATCATGGCCATGCTATATACTAAGTCTAAAATGAGTTATATGCAAGCTATGATACATCTTTAATTTCTCAAATTAACAAAAGACATGCATACAACTTTTATTTCATACAAAAGCAAGTAAAACACTTAGGTAATAAACTATAACACCCCCTACCTCACTAGAGAAGTATCTCTCCAGAATTCAAGGCAAATCAACACAAAATGGCAAACCCTTCAAGGGTTATGAAGAGGAGGATGAGGGGAATAAAAAGTATTCCCAAGGTTAAGCTTGAAAATCAATGGAAGGCTCTCAAAAATCAAAGTCAAAGCTTAAGGCTTTAAACTTCATCCATGGAGGCTTGGGTTTTCTTTACAAGAGAGGGAGATAATGAAATCAAGTGTGATAGAATGTGAGTGGAGGAAATAGAAATCCTCCACTCACTATATGGTCTTACACCAAAGTCAACGCACATAAGTTTAGTCAATTGCACAAAAACCCTTCTCTAACAACATAATTCCAAAGTAACCCAAAAATAATTGCAAGACTTAATTTGGAGTATACACTTGTCACTCATCCAAGCATCCATTGTAGGCTTAATCCTAAGCCTACACTTGTCAACCATCCAAGCCAACAAGTGCACTTATCCTAGGTTAACAAGTGATTGAATCTCAACCCTCCACATCTCATTATCCAAGGCATCAAAGTGTCCCCACACAAATGTCAACAAGTGGACCAATGAGAGTGTGACACTTGTCACATTTTTCAGAAATTGCAAAAAGGTCCTTTTTGAAAATATCTTCCAAATTAAATTACAAAATGGTCCCTAAGATGGAAAATAATTACTTATAGTAATTACAAAAATGACCCCAAAAGAAAGAAGAATTCCAAAGAAGTGTGCATCCATATAGAAAGTACACAACTAACATGCTTTTATACAAAAGTAAAAATACACATAGCATGAAATTTAAATATCGTGGATGCATGCAAAACCAGAATCAAATCCGAACATGAAAAGTGAGGTTGTGACAACAAAGTGACAAACGGGAACAAGACGAAAAGTGAATAGTGTCACAAAAGTGAAAATGTGAAAATGACTCGATTCTTAAAGGAAGTCGTCAATTCAAAGGAAAGAATATTGGAAACTATTCCCGAGCACTCAAGATGATACTAAGTGACGAGAATCCAAACTCAGAAAAGAAAAGATCAACGGAAAAAAAAATATATCTGTGAAAATCTGAGAAAAGAAAAGGAAGGAAAATGACCGGGTCATTACAAAAATCTTTGATGATGAGAGTAATTTTAGTATGCCACTTCTGAAAAGATATCTTATTAATAGTATTTATGTATTGGTTAGTAGGTGAGGCGGTTGGATTTTCTTCATCTGAAGAGGATGAAGATGAGACATTACTCTTAAAAGAGAATGCTTGATTTGTTTTAAAGTCATTTAGATCATCTTTTATAACCTGATTTTCTAATTTAAGATTTTTGATTTCATTTTTTATTAGAGTTATTTCTGTTTGAAGATCTTGAAGGGTTACTTCCCTTGGTTGGTTATTGAATCTTTCTAAAGTCTTGTATAGACTAATCTTTGGTTTACTAAACATAGGGGTGTCAGCTTCTTTATTGCCTAATAATATCTTAAGTTTTTTAAGATATGAGGTTTTTAACTTAGGTCTTCTACTTTACTTATGAGGTCAATGAGTAAATGCTCTTGTTCTTCAGATTTGGTGAGTATATTAACTGTTTTTTAATGACAACAACTATCTTTGCATCCTATAGTTTTATCAGGAGAGCAAAGGATTCAATCAGATGACTGGGAAGAAGAGTTGGCTTCTATATGACTGTGATCACTATCATCAGTATCTTTTAATTCAAAGATTTGGTAAATATACTCCTTGTTTTCTTCAGAAATCTAAAGCTGATTAACTTTCTTTTTTACATAGCAGTCCCTTGCATAATGACCCATTTTGCCACATTTGAAACAGTTAACCTTGTTTATATCTTTGGTTTGTTTGTTATCTTTATTGTTATGTTTCTTTTTTATTTTGGGTTATCCTTTAGAATAATAATCAATTTTTGGAAACACAAATTTTCTATTCTTATAGTTTTTTTGATAACTTTTATGGCCTTTGTATAAGTTTTTACGGGTGTTGCTTTACTGCGGGACAGAGCTATTGGTGGCAAACCATACTGCTCACAGACAGTTCCCATTTCATATTTGGCTTTCTTTTTTGTCATTATTAAGCTGGTTACTCATCTTCATGTCAGTACATATTCTTAACCCCTCTTTTTGGATTAAGCTAATGATATTTCCATATATAAGACTGTCATAGTCTATAACACCTGTAGTTTTACTTAGGGTTTTTCTAATTTTGTGGGTAAAGAGATTGGGCAAGCCATTAATGAGTTTTTCTTTCCAAAATGGTTTGTTACTATCATCTCTAATCATAATTCTAGATAGAAATACATCTTTGTACCATCTAAAATCTCTCATAGTAGGCCGGTGAGATTGATGAGTTGATCATGTATTCTGGCGGTAATGTTGCCAGGGGTTTCTATGAAATGTTCTATTATTGTAAAGATTAGTGTGTTAACTCCATCAGGTACTCCTCGACCCATGTTTTCATTGAATATTGGGATTCCTTCATTGTCTTTTTGGACAACATTTTTTATTTGTTCACGTGAGTCTTTTGTAAGATGTTTTTCCCACCAAGATTTTAACATTCCCGTGAAACCTGAGGTCAATAAATCGACTATATCTGGTTGATTAAGATCATGATTAGTTACATAATTATTAGCAGCCATGAATATATGATTTAATTTGTTTAAAATTTCTTGTTTTGACAGACCTTTTATGTTCCATTCATAGAGTTTATCAGAAGAAACGGAAAATTGATTTTGAATATTTCTTTCTTCGTATTGAATATCAGGGGGAGTTGGTATGGGATACCAATTCTTCGTTAAACTGGTAGGGTTAACTTTTTTATTTGAATGTGATTGAGCTCTAAATTGGCAAAAACATGTTCAATTGCCTGAATATCTTCATTAAATTCTGATTCTGAAGAATAGGGAACAGAGTCAGTTATGGTGTTTATTACAGTGACGGATTTTCCATCTTGAACTTTTTCTTTTCCTTTTTCCATGTTTCTTAGAAGTTTTTCAATCTGGAAGGCTGTAGATTGGTCTGATGCAGTCACTGGTAAGCCTTTTCGATGTGTCGGCATTGAGATTAATGGGCGCTCAATTTTTGAAGGGAGGATATTTTAGGTGACAGCTGTAGAGCTAATTGTAGTTTCTATTTTGTGCAATTGACTACCAATGGTACATAGGTATTGGTTAGTAAAATTATTCTTGGAAATCGGGGTCAGCATAATTGCTTACTTTGATGGGGGAGGCTGTGACCTCAGTTCCCGTATGATGGATGATGATGGATTCCAAAAAGGGATGACTAGAAGAGGTCATTGTTTTATCTGTTTTAGTTCAGCTGATTTTTGTTAGTACATCGATCCTTTTGTAATAGTTTTCAAGATAGTCAAAGAAATTATCCTCCAATTTATGATCGAGCATAAATTTTTTCCATTCACGAAGAATTTTTTTCTTTTCAGCTTCTATGTATTTTTTCTGAAAGGCTTTTCGTTTTGCCTTATTATTTTTTGACTTAAATTCCGTATGCAATCGAGGAAGATTATATGAAAATTTTCGACTTATGGTTCGTAATTGTGGTTGAATTTCTTCAAAAAAATATTTGGGTAGGAGAGTTGTGAGAGGAAATAGTTTCTTCAAATTTCTGAGTAGCATAGCAAGGTGTACTAACTTGACTTTCGGCTTTGATTCCTTTTAATTTAAGATCATTGTGAGTATTTTTTCGTAGTAAAGGATTTTCTGTTTCTGGCTCTGCCTCAGTGACCAAATTTCTTTCTGATCCATTAAAGGAGGTAGAAGGTCGGGATTTGGTCATAAATCTTTGGTCGTCAAAAATTATCCTAACCGTTCCATTAAGGAATTGGACTCATTCTAAATTACTAACATCTTTTTCAAACATAGCCTTAGCCCTTGCACTAAGGCTATGATTGGTACAGTGGAATAGAAAAGAAAGAATAACATTAGTTAGGAGAGAAAGGAAATGAAAGTATAGTGTTAATTGCCTGTCTTGTTTGATTGATTAATAAAGGAAAAAAAAAATGAAATGATAATAAGTGTATGGGAAAGAAAGAAAAAGAAACTATTGTAATGAATTTACAACCATATTATTTCTCATATTTTTTCTTTTATAAAAATAAGGATAAATTTAGTATTAACAAAGTTTTATTAAAAATATTAACCTTTACTTCCCTTTCCTTCCCTTTCCTTCCTTTTTTTTGGAGCAAAAATTATTATTCATGCCTTATTCTATGCCTTCAAATCCTTCCTTTCCATCCAACATTTCTTACCAAACACATTATTTTATTTCCTTCCATTACCATTATTTTCTTTTCCTTTCATTTCCATTCTACCAAACTGCCCACAAGAGAAATTTTTTACTAAATGATATGTAGCTACTTTCCCACCACAGACATAGTAGATTATGAATTCAAGCCTTTGTAATGTTAGCAGAGTCTGGTTTTTTTTGGTTCTGTTGTTGTTGTTGTTAGCACGGTCTGGTTTTTTTTGGTTCTGTTGTTGTTGTTGTTGTTCTTAGTATTATTTTTAAAATGATAGTGTCAGGTCTCTTAAAACAGCCTATAATCCACCACCGGACATAATAAAATCCCAAATCCCACGCGCACCGGACAACTCTCCTACGAAACTCGAATGCGGACATGTGAGATGAGAACTTTACCAGTATACCATCCCCTATGAGTTACTGTTATATTGCATGGTTGCATGGCAGTTTATTGAGTTCTTCTCCTTGTACACGCATTCATTACAGACACAATGCACAATTGCACAAGAGGTAATTCTTTTTCTTTTTCGTTTTTTCTACCCAAAAAAAATTACATCAAATGCACAACTAAGCGTATTGGTTGTAGGGGGTTAACACATGAAAAAACAAAATTACATCAAATTTCAAGCTCTGCTTGATAACAATGATCTATCATGAATTTCATCAAGTTTAAAAACATTAAACCTAGCTTGCTTGTCCACTCAACTATCATATTCTGAACTCGCTTCTATGAAAATACTAACACTGCTTAAAATTGAGAAGAGCATAGCCATGAACAAACAACACAGGATACTTGGTGTCCAAGGCACCGATTCGGTGGCCCCAAACATAACATCAGGCTAATAATTCAGTCACGAGAGCCACACAACTTTTGTTTTTTGACAAGTACACGCGACAACACAACTTACAGCTCATACAAGACCTTCTCTCAACGAGATATTGATATTATCCGGAGAATGATGAAAAAATTATTGTGAGCTCACAGGAAATCTCATCTCTTACTTCAACTATACTTGCTGTCCTGAAAATGGTTCTTCTGCAAAGACGCAGGCAAGTGGATACAGTCACCCAGTGTGATAAAATTGTGAAGACACTCTGAATTCGGTATCCTAATACGTAGAGAAGCACCAACCATTACTTCATGAAGAAATGGAAAACCCTCACCTCATGTATTTGACTGACATAGACAATGTTGTGAACAATCAATCCTTCATAATGTATAGTAGCTCCTACTAAAGAAAAAATAATAGTAAGAACAAAAATCTTGATGTCTGATATCAGAGAACACCATAAGTTCACAAGAAATAAAAAAAAACAAGGGAGGGAGACACCAATGTTCATGGTTGTGGTACTAAAAGAAGCATTACTTCTTGTCTCCAAAATTATCGTTTCCTTCCTCTCAAATGGCCTATACTGAAGTAGTCAAGCACTATTCCATCAATGCAGCCTTGCTATTCTATGATGCCGATTCTCGGAAATCAAATAAATGAGAGACTGTTTTTTACGTGGAAAAACCTAAACAAGGAAAACCACGGGACCTAGTCTAGGCAGATCAAAATTCACTAAATGAGGACGAGGTTATAGACTAAGTTATCATACTCTAACCCAAGAATCACCTAATAAATTCCGTCTGAGACTGAGATCTCCCCCAGATCCTCCGGCTGCTAATCCATCGACAGACACACTCAAGCAATTTGCTCCTCTATGGACTTTTGATATCCACTAGTGAATTCTGCTCCTTGCTTTTTGTCATTTATGAAGAAGCGTAGATGATTCTCAAAGCTTTTTAAAAGAGCCATGTATGCTAAGCACAATGTTTTAGGATTCTAAATTGAGAGAGTCTTCATTAAAGTGTTCTGCAAGGTTCAATTGATCAAGCCTTTGGCCGACACTCAATGCCATAACTTCAATCGATCAACACATCGGTCAAGGCATCCTGGATTTGAAAACATTTTTCTGCAAATATCTGATTGATCAACCACTCAATTGAAGAGCCCTTTTTTGTAAAAATCCTTCTTTGAAAATCATTCCATCAAAAACCACAATTTTGATAAATAGGAATAAAATGTAGTTTTGAGCCTTTAAAGATCAAACCTAGGTCATAATTGGTCTTTATGCTCTTATCTTATCTTAACCTAGATATGTGATTGAGTCTTGCGAGCAGTGTTATTAAAGGCTCAAGGTGCACCAAGGCGCTAGAGGTCCTTTAGAGCCTAGGCGCGAGGTGAACAGCGAGGCACGTGCCTGAGTAAAGTAAGGCACACAATTGAAAATTTAAACTACCATAAAAATATTCATATCTTATAAGTCATATCAATACTCTAAAAATTAATATCAAATATAAAAAAGAAAATCCATCAACTAAACAAGCATCCAACAATCATATAATAGAGCACAAATTTGTTTTCTTGAAAGGCAAAGCAGGATTTGTTTTTTTGAATGGCAAAAGAGAGCACAAAAAGAAATAAATCTATTAACAAAAAAAAATAAATCTGTTAACAAGAAAAGAACAGAAAAAACAGAGCCAAAAAAAAAGATGCAGAGATAGAAGTAAATGAAGAAAGAAAAGTAGACAAGAAGAGAGAAAGTGTTAAAGAAAAAAAGGAGAAAAAACCGAGCCCCCCCAAAAAAAAGACAGAGAGAGAAGAGAACTAGACGAAGAGAGAGATGTAAACAAAGATAAGAAGAGAGGAGTAGAGGAGTAGAGAGGAGAGACAAGTAGAGGAGAAGAGAGAGAAGAAGAAGAAAGAACTAACGTGACTTTGTCGTTCATCTCACGGTCTCACTCTTTTTCTCTTCGGTTGACAGTTTGACACTTGGGCTTTCTTATTTGTTTGTTCTTTTGAACCAAAGTTTCTTATCTCGTACACTTGGTCTTTCTGATTTGTTTATGTTGCCAAAAATATCCTTTTTGGCTTAAGAAATAGAATAATCATAGTTTTAAAAAAAAATCATTGAGGCGCGCCTAGGCTTGACAAACAAGACAAGGCGCACCTAAGACGCGCGCCTAGTAAACATCAGTGAACCTGGGATGACAACGGGAGCTAGACCTACGCCTTGAGCCTAGGCGTGCCTAGACGCGCCTTTAACAACATTGCTTGCGAGATTTCATGCATTCTTCGCTAATCTCCATCTCCATCATCTTTTGAGGTTGTAGACAATTACATCCCAAGTTTTGAGTAGGAATTTGCTAACATGATTCATATACCTAACAATCTCCCCCTTGGGCAATGTCAAAACAAAACTTAAACAGTACATATACATAGTTCATAAAAAATAAAAAGACTAAAAATCTGTTCAATCACTTGAGCCTGATAAACTTAAGATCATGCCTTTTGTTGCCTACAATACACAAACATTCCCAAGCATAATCTTGTCCAAGAAAAAAACTATAAAAACATGATATATAAAACAAAAAAAGCATAAAACATACATATCAAGGCTTTATAACATCACAAGGCTCAAAACATCTACAACTGCAACAACAACCAAGTCTTTTCCAGCTACTTGGGGTCAGAAAGCTCAAAACATCTCTCCCTTCAATTTATTAACCAAAAAGAAAGTTATCTTTTCTCCCCTTTTTTGTTACCGAATTGACAAAATGATAAAGAGAAACACTTAGAAGAGACAAATAAGCAAATAAACAGAATTAAATATTACTGAAAACAGTAAATATTTTCTTCTTCCTTTTTCCTTCTTTTTAATTTTTTTTTTTTTTTAAAGATCTATTCATGCAACAGTTGAAGTTTCTCGTCATTGAATAATATAAATCCACTTTGACCACAACACATGACTTCATAAATAACATAGAGCAAAGCATCTAACTTTATCTACATAGAAAATCTCAACAAGTTTAATTCACTTTTCAATCGTCACAGAGATTTTCAGCCTAATTTTCTTATGTGTAAAAGTGAACTTAATAATCAACCATAATGAGTTGAGTCACAACAAAAGTTCATAGTACTCAATAATCGTAGTCATCAAGAATCACATTCATTAACACAAACCAAATTATCATGTAAAACGGATAAATTAAATAATATATTAAACATGCTCCTTTGATTTCTCTCATATAAATTTTTATTTTATATTCTCCAAACCTCGACAGCTTTCACACTAATGGGCAGCCATTTCTTTCCAAAGACAACATTATTTACTTTTTATTTTTCTTTTACTTTCTTTTTGTATTGGTAGCTTTGAACAAATCCC
Source organism: Cornus florida (assembly GCF_030987335.1). NCBI lineage: Eukaryota > Viridiplantae > Streptophyta > Magnoliopsida > Cornales > Cornaceae > Cornus > Cornus florida. The sequence goes on along the minus strand of NW_026775571.1, from coordinate 39,655,547 downwards.
ATACGTAGCCCTTTTCAAAGTTAAAAGGCATCAACATTTGTGTATATATATATATATTTCTTTCCTTTTCCAACTGATGCAATCTTATCATTTTGTAATCTCCTTTTTCTTGGTCTTTTGCCATGTCTATGGTCATCTTAAATCCCACAATTCCCAAGATAACACATATATTTGTCAAAGCAAACCAAAACATTAACTCTTTAGTGGGCTCATGTATATAAGTGAAACTACACTGAGTCAAAATCTAAAGGAAGAGAAGTAAATCAACTAAATGTCAAATTATTCCCAAAGATAATTTCAACACTTATTTCCATATTAAATATGTGTCGTTTGTGTTTTAATCTCAGTTTCATTATGTTATTCAACAACTCAAAAGACTCGTGTGCATGGAAACAATAAAAAAACATAAATACAATTTTTTTCTGTCTGTTTTGTGTGTGTGTGTGTGTTTTTGGTAAATACCTTTGTTTTTTGTTTAAATTGACATAATATACAAATCTGCATATGCAAAAATAAAAACTGTTATAGTTGGTGACATTTTTGTTCAACAAGTTGACTTTTTAAAAAGTGTGTTTACAAGTTGATGACCTTTCAAAGTCGATCGATCGAGGGGCATTCTGATTTCAAAACATTTTTCTGAAATTTTTATAACATAACTTTGAGCACTTTAAAGATTAAACCTAACTCATAATTGGTCTCTATGATCTCAACTTGCCTTAACCTAGATATGTAATTGACTCTCGAAAGGTTCCCGGTGTGTTCTTTGCTGAACTTCATCTCCATCAACTTGTAGGCAAACAACTCACAACATTGACTCACACTACAACCCAAGTTTTGAGTTGGAAATTGCTAACACATGACTGATATACCTAAAACATCAATAAAACTAAAACTGAAGGGTTTGAGCTACAACTAAAACAATCAAGGAACAGAAATCCTATATGAAAACGCACTGGATTAAGAGTAGCGAAATAGCAACAGGGTACATCTCATCAAAAGATGCATCACGAACATAAGTTTGGATAAGTTAATTTATTGCATCCTATATTTCATAAAGAGACTATGATAAAATTTTACACTTTTATCTTTAATATTCCAAAACCTCACTTTTGTATAACTTTGTAAATTATACCAAGGTGCAGCCTGCTTTTTGAAGCACAATTAAAACTTTTTGCCCAACTAAATAAAATTCAATAGAAAATTAAGAAGTAATTGTTATGGCTTGTTTGTTTCAATTCTATGAAAACATTTTCTTTTAAGTATTTCAGAAGTACAAAACACTTTTAAGGTGTTCTTTTGATTCTATTGACAGAGTATAGTTTTCAGAATGATGTAAATAAAACGAATTTCTTATTGTAATCTATTTTCTATTCTTTGACAACAGAAAACAATTCTTACAAAATTAAACAAAACATGCCCTTGCATTCTCCAAGCAACCCAATTTATCATGGAAGCCAGACAATCTGGCTAATCTAGACAAATTTTAAACAAAAAATTCTTCTTACTACTTACAAGTATGAAACTACTCAAAGATAACTCTGTTTTGGGTCAATTATACACCAAAATAACAGCAACTAGAAACTGCAAAAACCACCACCAGAGGGTTATAGCCTAGTGGTATCTCCTCTACCTACCAACGTTGAACGTTGAGAGTTCAAGTCTTCAAAGGGGCAAAATGAATTCACATGTTATTTTCTAAAAAGAGCCACACACACACACACACACATACACACAAAAAAAGAAAAAAAAAAAAAAAAAAAAAAAAAGAAAGAAAAGAAAAAGGCCATCTACTAATCAAATGATCTCTGAATTGATTTGTATCATCTCTAACATGCTTGCATCCCCACAAAAGCAGGGACAGTTGCTATAAAAATACATTGAGCTTAAAAGCTGAATTTACTGACCTCCCTTTGTCCCTCCCTTCCTCACTATCTTACTTTCATCACTTATGCGAATGAAAAATATAATGCATACTATATATGGTTGTTATCATTTTATTATTATTGTTCTTGCTTTTGAAAGGAAAAACTGCTTTTAACTTTTTTCTTTCAAAAGCAAATAAAGTACTTAAAAATATTCATCTTACTTTTAAGAGCAGAAATTGCTTAAAACTTTTCCTACCAAAATCAAAATAATTACTTCACAGTAACTAGTATAAAATCACTTTTTTGGCTGTGACAATCTTGCTCCCCAACAAAAAAAATGAAAAAAAATAAGAAGAATATAGATTCCAGCAATTTTTTTTGGCTGTGACAATCAGGCACCGCATTTGCGATATTTACAAGAATGCCACTCAGCCTGTCGGCATGAAATTTCTGTACAGAAATTCTGTAAGAAAAGCAATTTTCCATGTACCCAAGCATGGGGATCAAGACACCATATACCCAAATCTGTAGATTCAGCAATTCATCGAGTACACCATAACAATTTCTCATTATTGCAATTAAACTATCCAGATCTACACGATCAATAAGAACTCACATTGCATCATTCAATTACAATACAGTGATAAATAAACATAAATTGTGAAATTAATTCGTCCACAAAACCTGACGAAGAATCCTCCTAGCAGCCGCAGCCTTTCCTCCGCTGCGATTGTCACGGACGCCGGAATCGGACTCGTCGTGGAACCACCCCACCGTTTTCTGAGCTTCCAGAACAATCTGAGATATACCTGGAAACAATAGAGAGAGCAATAAGAAAGACTAGATTCAGATCAAAATGCAAAATAGTATGTAGAGAGAGAGGGGGAGAGAGGAGGAAAGGGGACCTCCTCTAACGGTTTGTTTGTTTTGTTGGATGTCGTGAATAGTGGCAGAGATTTTCCAGTAGAGAGGACGACCAACGTAGAAGAGAACGAGCACTACCAGAAGGGCCAGTATTATGCGGAACGACACTCTAGCCGTTGGAGACGCCATTGTAATGTTTGTTCCTCTGTAGAGAGAGACTTCTGGTGCGTATGGGGGGTATTCTGGGTAGATATGAAAATGTCCTGTGAGGAAGTAAGCTATTTGGGCGATGTAACGTGGTTAAAAGAACTTTGCGTAGCTAGTACCGTAATGTACGTAGAGTGCGTGTATATACAGTAGTTTTTAGAGTAATGATGACACTCAATCCGACTTCTGATACCAAATAGTTGTCCTAATCAAAAGTAGCTTTGACAGCCGCGAATCCTTTGAAGTTGATTCTCATAAGGTTCCTCCAGTGAGATGCTTTGAGGCCTTATTTTGGCCACATCTATTTGTATTTATAATATATAAGTGGGCTCCATTATAATCATAGAAAATGGCTTTTTTTATTTTAGTGTTTTTCCTTCTGTTAACTTATACAAAGTAGCTTAAAAAAAGGAAATAGGGAATTAAAATGGATGAGTCATCATCCAAAATTCGACCCTAAACAAAACAAAAGGCCAAAGAGGGGGCTCCCGTCCAAAGAACCCTAAATTCAAGCAAGAGTTTGGAACAGAGAACAAAAAAAGCTTGAGGCACAATTTTAGGGAAGAAGGTCGAATTTCGCAACAAGATCACAGGTGTATATTAAAATATTTGTTTGTTGTATCAACTTCACTAACTCTGAAACCCTAAATTCAAGTAAGGGTTTCGAACATAGAACAACAAAAAGCAGGATTTTGGGGAAGAATGTCCAATTTTGCAACAAGATTACAGGTGAGTCCCTTCTAGCATTGTCTATGTTTAATTTCATATTAAAATCTTTGTTTGTTGTATCAACTTCACCAACCCAGAAACTGCATTTTCTTCAACACTAAAATTTATCTCTGACACTTCAATTCCATACTCATTCACACTCGATTACATCATAAAATAGTGTGGGTTTCCTCTAGAGAAGGCTCTCACAACCTCTAAGTACATGAACTACAAAATCCCATACAAACCATACTTTGTTCTCCCATTCTTCAGCAGCCATGTATTCATCAAAACCTAGAAGTAAGCTTTAATTGGTGTTAACTACTCTGGTTTTGGATGTTAAAATTACAAAAGGACATTTATGAGGAAGCTATTATTAAAAGAGGATAAAAAAAATGAAGAATTTAAGATCACACTAAGCTTACACAAGAAAATACCATTAAGTCCCTTTAAATAGAAGGAATTTTTTTTAGAGACAAACAAAAAGTACTACATATAGAGAATTTTATTTATTTATTTATTAGAAAATATGGTGTGCGACTATCGCAGTGGACACCAAAGTTGCAATAAAGGTGTAGAGTGGGTAAGTTTAAATTTATAGAATGCCACTACCATTACTAACTAAAATATAGCAAGAGTGAGTAGGGATCGTCTCAAGGGATATGAAGTGTATCTTTGCTTGGAAATCAAGGTCGGATTAGTAGGTCGAATGATCAAAAGATGGTTTGTTGGTTGGATTAAACTACAATTTAAGAAAAATAAATGAAATGGAAAACAACTAAAGTAAGTAAGGTATAGAGAATAAGAGAGAGAAGTCTTGGGTCATAGAGTTCACCACTAAGTATTACCTTCCTAGATATTCAATATTTGATGGAATAGAGGGATTATGTGTTGTAAATGAAAGTGTGTGCCATTCATTGAAATATTAACATGGATAGCCAAGTAAGCATACGTTGTCTAGCCAATCTAGTGAATAACATAACATATCAAATTAAGCCATTAATCTTTCCATAAGCCCAAAATCAATGCACACTCAACAAATTAGAGAAATATACTACTTGCATTCATAAGTATGGAATATCAAACAACAAGAATGGATTATTCACCTATCTAAGAAAGTAAGGCAACTACACTACAACAAAACTAGTGACATGAAAATTAAACTAATTAAACTAAGATTGTGGCACAACCCATCAAAAAATAAGTATGAACCATCAAATTAACTACAGGAGTATTCTATTTAAGCACCATGCCTTGACCATCACTAGATTCACAATATCAACACACATAGACATGCATCAATGTCACAAAATCTAGAGATAAACACATGAACATCTATTCTAGCATACATAGACATATGAATAGAATTAAATGATATATTAGAAGTATTAAACAACACAAATTATTATAGAAACAAGATTTATATATTTATATCAAAAGTTAAAACAAGAATTACAACACTAATCCCCATTAATTACAAAACATCAAAGTCTATGAGGCATGCTTAGGGTTATCTCTAGCCCCAATAGATGGTTTAGCCACTCATTGATGTTGTCATCCAACCCTCAAGGGCTATCTCCATGGTAGAGCTCATCTTCCTCCTTGGTAAAAACCCTAGATGAGAGGAAGAACTTTCCTAATTTGTGTATTTCTCTCTCTAATCTCTAGCCAAGTCTCTCTAACTAACCAACCTCTCCTACTCAAAATAGTCAAGATCCTTATATAGGTAGCTCAAAGGTCACACCCATGGTCAGTCCTTGTGCACTAGGACCTTTAAATGATTGCACCACGAGCACACATTTAATTTGGCTTGAAATTAACTTTTCACGCAACTTGAGGCAGTTCGATCGATCACGAGGTTGCTTGGATCGATCGAACCTTGGCGGCGTACTTTTTGGATAATGACAAGGCTGAGATATTTTTGGGAATATGACAAAGTAGTAGGTGAGGATAAGATCAAAGGGGTTCGATCGATCGAAGGAAATGTTGGATCAATCAAAGAAGATATTTTGCTAAAGATAAGGACAAAAGGCTCAATCCATCATGGCATGGTCGGAGCGATCACTGTGTGATCGATCGGAGCTTGGTTCGATTGATCGAAGAAAGCTATTTTTCACCACTTTGCCTTTACTTTACTCCTTTCTTCCACTAAGCTTGAGATTGCATTTTTTATACTCTAATTCAGCTAAATTGACTTATTTTGGGGATAAGTGCCTGAAAAGGTAAATAACATGAAATTAGACTAAAACGGAAAAATAAGATAGAATAAAGTTTTAGAATGTTCAAGCTTAAGGGGTTTAAATGCACACTTTTCAGCGTTTATTGCACCCCCAAACTTAAATATTGCTAGTCCCTAGCAATGACCTACAAGGGAAAAAAAAAAAAAATGAACTACTATACAACTATGAACTAGAAAGCAATAAATAGATAATGCTACTTTCGTAGGGAACAAGATTGTATTTAGCACATGTAACAAGCCTTTTAAACCTCTAAATTACCCCTAGTGGACGAGTGAAGTCTCGTGAGGGTTTCCAGAAATGATACTGACAAACATTAAGCTCATTCTCTCTAAAGAGACACTAATATTCCAAACAAGCATTCGGAGAAAACTACCTCAAATATACAATTTTGCAATCTCTCAAAATTTTAATATCAAGCAAGCAAGTATCATCCTCCACACATCAAGATAATGATCATGCAAATCAAAATAACTCTAGAATCCTTTTTAAATGAACCGGCATCAAATATGTTGTTATCTAAGCCAACTAAAGAAATGACCACATCCTTACCCTCAAACTAGCACACAAATCTAGTACCGATCATCAAGACAAAGAGTTGACCTTTTATTAAAACTTTATTGATCTAGGTGCGCTTATTCTTTTCACTCAATTTTTTATTTTATTTTATTTTTTTTTATCCTAAAGGATCAAAGATGGAAGCATGGTGCAATGTGTTGATTTATTAAGCTTTCTAGCGATCTATGAGATCTAGCGTTAGGTCAATGAATCTTAAACTGGATGGCTTTAGGGCATTAGGTGTTCAAATACCCCTAACGACTTACAAGCTCAAATCGACTAGGTTACAAATCAAAACAACCTCTATCTATTCATTTCCCACTCCTATTTGCTTTTGCAAACCTTTTTTTTTTTTTTTTTTTTTTTTTGTTGTTATTAAATTATTAACCTAGAGTTTGGGCCCTCCACCTTTCGGCATGAGAAATTCAGTGCTTGATGAGACTAGAATCCTGGCTACTTAGTGAAAAAGGGTTGTTATCCACCTTTATCAAGAATGAAAGCTTTCAATGCACTACTAGCTCAATTGGGATATAACCAAATCAATAATCAACAAAGCATGTACCCCACAAATGAATGCTAGTGTGCGCCTGTGCTAGTGTAGAATCCTAGAATGAATCTCAAAGCAATCACAAAATCAGGGTAATGTGGATCACAAATGCAAGTATGAGATCAATCTTTCGAAATTACTCCTAAATTGCATCCACAAGGCATACAAGGAGTATTGGACTCTCAAGTCAAGCAATTTTTAAATTCTAAGCAATATAGTCCTCAAAAGATCAAAATTATAACTAACATCAATCTCAAATCTCAATCATGCAATTAAGTCTCAAACTTAAGTAGAATGCAACAAAGTCACCTTACCCCCAAACTTAAACCGCACATTATCCTCAATGTGCAACGAGAACAATGGAAAAGATAGAAAGAATATACCGTGGTGGTAAAGACATAAAGCCCGGTAGTAATCCACTGGGAAAGAGTGCATCCTCAAACTTGGAATCAATAACCTATTTAAATAACCACACTAGCACATATTAAATATCAAATGGAATAAGAGGTTAATGAAATGATACACTCTAAGGAAATATAGCACAAGATGTAAGAGATAAGAGAGCAAGCCCTACACCAAGCATGGAAGCATGAAGACATACAAGGGCACAATGGTGAAATGTTCTTTTTTTGTTAGATGAAAGTATGTACAATGAAACAAAATGCAAGAAAAATAAAGAAATAAAAATGAACATGAACATGTATGATACAAGAGATAAAAGACACGTGTCATGTGGGTGCTAAGTTTAATGTCTCTAGCAAGACGGAATGGCACTTTGAATTTTATTTATTTATTATTATTTTATTATTATTATTATTATTATTATTATTATTATTATTATTTTGTAGAAACAACCCTGATTGATCGAAGAATGATCGATCAAACTTCGATCGATCCAAGACCTGAAGTCTGCAGACAGCTTCGAACGATAGATAGAGAAATGATTTTTTAGAGGCTCAAAATTTTTTTTTAAGTATAGAATTGTGATCGATCCAAAGGAAAACTGGATCAATCGAGGAAACTTGGATCGATCAGGAAGAAAGTTCGCACGATACACATAGAGATGAAATATGCAGGGAAACTTCACACGAAGGAACTGAGATTTGAGAGTATGCAGAGATGATGTTCGATTGATCGAACTTCTTGTGTGATCGATCGAATAGGCAAGAATTTTTGTATTTTGCATTGCATAACTACTCTAAGCAAGTTGATGATAATGAAGACAAAGAGAATGAATGATACCAAAGGGGAAACAAATTGAACTCCCCTTGATAACATTGAGTGTATTACTATAGCTCTTCATAGATAAGATCCACCAAGAGGGCAGCTTCCATATGTCTTTGAAAAATTTGCCCCTTGATGTAAGGTTTCAACCTTTGTCTATTCACTTTGAATATAGTTCCATCTTTCAAGTTTTGTATTTCAACCGCCTCATGAGGCGCAACAGAAATGATCTGATATGGGCCTTCCCATTTGGTTCGTAACTTCCAAGGAAAAAGTTTTAATCTGGAGTTAAAGAGCCATGCTTTTTGACCGGGTTCAAAAGATTTCTTCACAATGTGTTTGTCATGAAAAGCTTTAGTTCTCTCTTTGTACAATTTGGCATTATCATAAGCATTGTGTCTCAACTCTTCCAACTCATTCAATTGGAGTAACCAATTCTCTCCGGCTTTATCAAGGTCAAGATTGAGCTTTTTAACCACCCACATAGTCTTGTGTTCTAGCTCAACTGGAAGGTGATAAGGCTTTCTATATACAAGTCTCTAAGGAGACATGCCAATGGAAGTCTTATATATACCGTTCAGTAAGCCCACAAAGTATCATTCAACTTGTGTGACCAATCTTTCCAGATTGTGTTTACCGTTTTCTCAAGAATATGTTTAATTTCCTGGTTTGAAACTTCTACTTGCCCACTTGTTTGAGGATGGTAAGGGGTGGCGACTTTATGAGTAACGAAGTACTTAAGAAATAATTGCCTTAAGAATTGATTGCAAAAATGCTTTCCTCCATCACTAATCATGGCTCTTGGCATACTAAAACGAGTGAAAATGTTGGATTTAATGAACTGAACAACCACAGAGTGGTCATTGGTTTTGGTAGCACAAGCCTCCACCCACTTAGAAACATAGTCAACGGCAAGTAAAATGTATTGAAATCCATAAGATATAGGAAAAGGACCCATGAAATCAATGCCCCAAATATCAAAGATCTCAACAACAAGAATATTTGTCAAGGGCATTATGTCTCTTCTTGACATTGATTCCATCTCTTGACATCTCTTATACTCCTTACAAAAATTATAAGCATCTCTATGGATGGTGGGCCAAAATAGCCCATTTTGAAGAACCTTCAAGGCGGTCTTCTTTGCACTAAAATGCCCACCACATGCAAAGGTATGGCAAAACACAAGGACACTTGGAATTTCACTCTCCCAAATGCATCTTCTCACTATTTGATCCGGACAATATCGAAACAAGATAGGATCTTCCCAATAGTAATTCCGGATGTTGGCAAAGAAACGTTTTTTTGCTTGTTTTGACCAATTAGTTGGAAGTTTGCCAATTGCAAGAAAGTTCACAATGTCGGTAAACCAAGGCATTTGCCCATTAGAAATTTGGAAGAGTTGTTCATCCATAAATGAATCGCAAATTGGTGTGCTTGGGGAAGATTCAACCACTAACCTCGAAAGATGACTGGCAACCACATTTTTGGTGTCTTTCTTATCTTTGATTTTGAAATTAAATTCTTGAAGAAGCAAAATCCATCTTATCAAACGAGGTTTTGATTCTTTTTTTGTCAAAAGATGCCTCAAAGCAGTATGATCTGAATAGACATTGACTTTAGACCCTAAGAGATAGGACCAAAATTTATCAAGCGCATACACTACGGCAAGTAATTCCTTCTCGGTAGTGGAGTAATTCAATTGAGTTCCCGAGAAAGTCTTGCTTGCATAGTATATGATGCATGGAAGTTTTCTTACCCTTTGTCCCAAAACTGCTCCCATGGCATAATCAGAGGCATCACACATGATTTCAAATGGTAATGACCAGTTAGGAGGTTGCACAATAAGGGCAGATGACAATAGACCACGGAGTGTATGAAAAACATCTAGGCATGCTTAATCAAAGACAAAAGGGGTCTACTTGGCGAGAAGATTGCATAAGGGTTTAGCAATTTTACTAAAGTCTTTGATGAAACGACGATAAAAGCCGGCATGACCTAGAAAGGAGTGAACTTCTTTCACCGTAGAAGGCGGAGATAATTCAGAAATGAGCTCAACTTTTGCTTTATCAACCTCCCTTTTTGAGATGAAATGACCCAAAATAATACCTTCTTAAACCATGAAATGGTTCTTTTCCCAACTAAGAATGAGATTTATTTCACGACATCTTTTAGTACCAAAGATAGATTTTTAAGGCATGGATCAAATGAAGACCCAAAGACGGAAAAATCATCCATAAAAACCTCTAGATACTCTTCCACCATGTCCGAGAAGATTGACATCATGCACCTTTGGAATGTGGTAGGAGCATTGCACAAACCAAAAGGCATTCGTTTATAAGCAAATGTGTTGAAGGGATAAGTAAATGTGGTTCTAAAAGGTCAAGGGCTACTTGATTTTAACCCCGAATATCCATCAAGAATCCAATAGTATTGTTGCCCGATCAATCTCTCTAGAATTGACATCATGCACCTTTGGAATATAGAGGGAGCATTACATAAACTAAAAGGCATCTGTCTATAAACAAATGTGCCGAAGGGACAAGTAAAGGTGGTTTTCTCTTGGTCTAAAGGGTCAAGGGCTACTTAATTTTAACCCGAATATCCATCAAGAAAATAATAGTATTGTTGCCCGGTCAATCTCTCTAGAATTTGATCAATAAAGGGCAAAGGGAAGTGATCTTTTCTAGTGGTGGCATTTAACTTTCAGTAATCAATGCATACACGCCATAAATTGGCAGTAAGCTTAGAAATTGTCTCTTCTTTTGAATTTTTAATCACCGTAACTCCCGATTTCTTGGGAACTACTTGGGTTGGACTCACCCATTTGCTATTAGATATTGAATAAATTATACCGGTATCTAAAAGCTTAATAACTTCTTTCTTAAGCACCTCTTTCATGTTTGGATTTAATCTCCTTTGGGCATCCCTAAAAGGTTTTACATCCTCTTCCATAAGAATGCGATGCATGCAAATGGAAGGGTCAATTCCCTTTAAATTCGCCACACTCCATCCAATAGCTTCCTTATTTTCTTTAAGCACATTTAAAAGATCATTCTATTGATCCACTTCAAGACTTGAAGAAATGATGACCGGAAAAGTCTCTTTAGGGCCCAAAAAGGCATACTTAAGATTGAAAGGAAGAATTTTAAGCTCAAGAGTGGGTGGGGAGACTAAAGATGAAACCGGTGGAGTACTAAAAAGTGGAGGAAGAGGTTCTTTTGGAGCTTTCCAAGGTGAAAAATCCAAGCTTGCAACGGATTCCATTAAATCACTTACCTCACTCATTGACCCTTCATTGTCAAACCCACAATTCTCATACATTTCAAGGAGACAAGATGTAAGAGGATCCTCGGAGAGAAGAGATGCAAGATTATCCTCGGTTGACTTTTTCATAATCATGGAGGGAATGGACTCTTCAACAACCTCATCCAAGACATCTATAAGACAACACTCATCTTCATCGATTGGATGTCGATTTGCATTGAAGACAATAAGCTTAACTATCATGTTACCAAAAGAAAGGTCCATAACCCTGGATCTATAATTAATGGTTGCATTTGTAGTGGCAAGAAATGGTCTTCCTAAGATGATTGGGATGTGATTGGTAGGATTAGCAACCAGTTCGGTATCAAGAACCACAAATCAACCGGGAAGTAAAACTTATCAACCTTGATGAGTATGTCCTCAACTATGCCCCTAGGTGTTTCGATGGTTCTATCGGCTAATTGAAGCACCACTGAGGTTGGCTTTAAATCATTCAAACCTAGTTGGATATACACAGAGTAGGGAATCAAATTAACACTCGCTCCTAAGTCTAGAAGAGCTCTACGAACTTCAGGGTTTCCAATCACACATGAAATGGTCGGAGCACCGGATCTTTGAACTTAGATGGAGTGTTATGTTGAATGATGGAACTCACTTGCTCCATGAGGAACACTTTTCTAGGGGTTTGTCCCTTGGTCTTTCTCTTTTGTGTGCAAAGGTCTTTCAAAAATTTTGCATAAGGCGGAATTTGCCTAATTGCATCCAAGAGAGGAAGATTTATGTTAACTTGTTTAAACACTTCCATCATGTCATGGATTTTTCCTTGTTGCCTCCCAAAAGGTGAAGTCTCTTTCAAGGCATAAGGAAATGGAGCTTTTGGCTCATAAGATTTTTCAACTTGAGGAGAAGATAAAGAAGGTTGAGAATTCTCAATGGAACATTTTCTTTCAATGAAGTAGGAATAAGATTGGAGACGGAACGGGTGCTAACTTTGGGTTGTATTGTCAATTTGCCTACCATTTCTCAAAGTGGTAATAGCTTGCACTTGCTTTTGGGAAGGATACCCCGATATAGGGTTTGTTTCCACAAAGTGTTGGGCTTTTGGATTCCTTTCGGGTTGGCTAGGTAGTTTACCGATTTCCCTCACATTCAATGAATTAGCTATCATCCCTATTTGGGATTCAAGCTTCGATATTGATTGAGAATGAGAATGCAACAATTTAGTATTCATTTCGAAACTACCTAAAGCCACCAAAACCTTATCCTCAAATGTGGAATTACTAGAAAGTGCATGAGGATGACGAGAGCAAATTTGGGAATCATACACTTGAGGATTTGAATAATAATTCATTCTTTGATGATGTGAAGAAGATGAAACAAATCCTTGAGAACCTTCATTTCTTTTATGAGGAGGGACATATTTACTTTGAAAATTTTTAGCTTGAAAAGGACTTGAATTTTCATTCCACACCGAAACATAAACATTTGAATGAGGGTGAGCAAATACAGCATTGACTTGTCCAAAGTGTTCGTTAAAAACATGTCCATGGGGACAATTGGAAGTGGAATGTAAAACACTAGAACATATCATGCAAGATTCACAAGAATGATGGGTGTGATGAAAAAGAGATGATTTGATAACCGGTTTTTAACTCATTAAGAATTGATCAATTTTATGAGAAAGAGTTTTCACCTCAGCTACAATCTCTATTGGACTTTCAATTTGGCACACTTTTAAATTTTTCTTCTTTTCATTAGAATCATGACTCACTTGAGAAGTGTGATATTTATGCAATGAATTTTCACTAATTGTTTTAAAAAGGTGCCAAACATTATCTTCATGCTTTCCAAAATATGATCCTCCACATAATGTAGCACCAATGTCCTTGTGAGCAGCGGATAAGCTTTCATAGAAATATTGAACCACTTGCCATTTTGGAATGCTATGGTGTGGACGTTTCCTTAGTAATTCATTCAATCTTTCCCAAGCCTCATGCAAAAGTTCTCCTTCCTGTGAGAAAATTCTCTAATGATGGTTCTCATTGAATTGGTCAAACTTACGGGGTAAATTTTTTTCAAAAATTCATTTTGCATTTGTATCCAAGAAGTTATTAAATTTGCTCTTAAGTTGTTGAACTAATGTTTCGCCTTATTTTTAAGAGTAAATGGGAAAAGGAGTAACCTAAGGACTTCTTCTGGGACATTCACGTATTTCATGGTGGAGTATGTCTCGAGAAATTCATCAAGATGTTTATATGTGTTGCCCAAGTATTGACTCTAGAGGGGGGGTGAAGAGAGTCTATGGCAAACAATGGCCAATTTTTCGATTTGCAAATTCTACTTAACACCTTCTAACAATTATGCAATAATCAAGATATGGACATAAGCAATTAGTAGCATAAATGTAAAGGAGATAAGGGAAGAGAGATTGCAAACATTCACACAGCGATTTTAGCGAGGTTCGGAAACTCCTACTCCTCGGCTTAAGACCCCTCTTAAGACTTCCCAATCCACTATGGCACCTCCTTACGGGTGGAGAGCAAACCTTTACATGAAGCAACTCCTTGTTTCACTAAGCTAAGAGACAACCTCTCTTAGTCTTCCTTTGGGTCACTCCAACCCTTATAAATTGAAGCTAGCTAGCTTGCTTTTTCTTCCTTGGGCCACACCAGCCCTTACAAATTGAAGATCAGATTTGTTGCATACAAATGTATCTCTCAAAGATTGATATGAAAATATTAGCTCACAACTAATGTATAAATGAATATATTAAAGCTCAATACTCTATGAATGATTTGGGATGAGAGAGTATGATATGAATAAAGAATAAAATCTCTTTGGATGCTATATGATGTTTCTCTATGGTAGCAACACTAAATCCCGAAGTCCCTAGCTTTATTTATAGAGTTTTGATGAACTAATTCAAAAATATAGCTGTTGTGCACGCTGCCCGAGAGGAAATAGCTTTCAATTTCGAATCTGCACAGGTTCGGTCGACCGAACTAAAACACCATTGTGTTTCGATCGTCCGAAATAGCTTAAGTTGGCTATGATTCCTTAATTCTGTAGACTGAAATAATTCACCTTTTGTTTCGGTCGACCGAAACTCCTTCCTCCTTTGCTCGAAACCATTCTGTGAGAATCAAAAAAGCCGATGCATTTGGCTCCTTAGTTTCGATCGTCTGAAACTCCTAGAGTAACTTTTCATTTTCTTAGTTTGGTAGACCAAACTGAGTTGGTCCTGTATTTCGGTAGACCGAAATAGAACTGATGCTTCAGAAATTGTTCTAAGTTAACAGATGAAACAGTCTGTGTACAGGACATCTGCATATACCTTATTTCCATTGAAAACATTTAAGTAAATGTCTTATATGTCCATTTACTTTAAGTTTAAAATGTAAATAAGGAAGTACCCCCCATTTGGATTCAATAAAAAATACTAAAAAATTGAAATCCAACTAAATCAAAATGTAGAAATTCAGTTTTAGTACAAATTTGGATTTCCGACAGTTTTGGTAAAAATAAATCCTTATGTAGACCAATGTAGACTTGGTAAAAAATTATGATAAAATTAGTTTAGGCTAGTTAAAGTATAAAGAGTTATTACTTGGAAAAAGTATTTTGAAATAATCATTATTTCAAAAATCCATTTTTCACACTTAACCAAAAACCTAGTTTTTCATGACGCGCATTCTGGGGTCCTAGTGTCCGTTACCAACTCGTGGTAATGAAGGCTTCTCATGCCTTAATTGTTGACCAATATGAATTATATGATTGATGAGCATGGTCTTAGCATTTCTAGCATAAACGATGAGTTCTTTCAAAACTTATGCAAGCTTGAACTAACTCACTCTTTAGCAAAGGCTCCATATGTCAATTGTATATGAATGAAGTGCATAGTCTATTACTAATGGATATAGGAACATATGAATAATGATATGATATGCATGGTCCTATAGAGATGAGCTTTAAATGGATTCATAAATACTTTAACATTGAATCCTAAACACTCACCATCCTATCTACCCCTTTCTTCACGCTTTGTCCATAATCATGTAGGCTTTCAGGTAGACTTGTTTTCTTCCTTTCTTTGAGTTGCTTTCTTATTCATTGTAGTTTAAGCTATCTTTGGATGGACTTTGCATTTGGTTTCTTGCAACTTCATGTTCCTTTTGTCTCCTTTCTTTCTATAGATGTGATCTTGAGTAATGGAATACTTGGAATGATCTTTCGTGCTTCATTGAGGTCATCCTTTGAATGTAAATAATCTATATAACCCTCAATGTAAACATTAATCCTTAAACACCATTAATGGTTTTTTTATCATCAAAACCTCTAGATTTTCCTTGGATGGAATCTTTAATGTCAACAATATGGTTCCTCATCATTTAAGCCATAGAAAAGTGGACACATTTGAATAGTCTGGGGCTTAATTTCATATTTATTGGCTCCAAAGTTAGGAAGCACGATACAAGTTGGTGCATGGTATTCATGGAAATTTTAATGATCACGAAAGATCATTGGAGGAATTGGAGCTTGAGCCTCGGGAGGATGTTGGTGAAAATGAGGATATTTCAAAAAATTCGGGTTGAGATAACCTAGATGACCCTCTAGATTTTCCATTGGTGTGGGTATGACGAAGGGTTTTCTAGGACTGTACAAAATTCAAGCAACACAACAACAAAATCAACAAAAACAAGCACTTCTCCTTCACAACAAATCAATCAACAAACCTCCACATATATTATTCCCATACTCCCATGCTTTCAACAAAATACAAGAAAAATAAATTGTCTCCACGCGGGCTCACGATTTATCTAAGAAAATAAAGACTTGCCTACACGTGGGCCGACGATTTAATGAGTTAGAAAAGCTCACAAACCTTAAGTAACTTCAAATGATTTTTCAATTTTTGCCTTGGCATTGCTTTGCAAATTTTTTTAAAATTTTTTTTAGATTTTTCAACTTTTGCTTAGCTTTGCTTGGCTTCTTTGCTTTTGAATTTCCCTTTGCTTCACTTCCTTGGCTCAATACACCTAACTAATCAAGAACAAACACAATAAATAACCCAAATAAAATAAAATAAAAACAGGATCAAAAGAGTACTAATTCCTAATTGATTTCTAAAATACGACGTTGCCAAAATCCTCGGTAACGATGCCAAAACTTGGTGTGCGACTGTTGCGGTGTACACCAAAGTTGCAATAAAGGTGTAGAGTGGCCAAGTTTAAATTTATAGAATGCTACTACCACTAGTAACTAAAATATAGCAAGAGTGAGTAGGGATCGTTCCAAGGGATATGGAGTGTATCTTTGCTTGGAAATCAAGGTCGGTTTAGTGGGTCGAATGATCAAAAGATGGTTTGTTGGTTGGATTAAACTGTAATTTAAGATAAACAAATGTAATGGAAAACAACTAAAGTAAGTAAGGTGTAGAGAATAAGAGAGAGGAGTCTTGGGTCATAGAGTTCACCATTAAGCATTACCTTCCTAAACATTCAATATTTGATGGATTAGGGGGATTATGTGTTGTAAATGAAAGTGTGTGCCATTGATTGAAATATTAGCATGGATGGTCAAGTAAGCATACATTGTCTAGCTAATTTAGTGAATAGCACAACATATCAAATTAAGTAATTAATCCTTCCATAAGCCCACAATCAATGCACACTCAACAAATTAGAGGAATATACTACTTGTATTCATAAGTATGGAACATCAAACAACAAGAATAGATTGTCCACCTATCTAAGAAAGTAAGGCAACTACACTACAACTAAGCTAGTGACATAAAAATTAAACTAATTAAACTAAGATTATGGCACAACCCATCAAGAAATAAGTATGAACCATCAAATTAACTACAAGAGTATTCCATTTAAGCATCATGCCTTGACCATCACTAGATTCATAATATTAACACACATAGACATCCATCAATGTCACAAAATCTAGAGATAAACACATGAACATCCATTCTAGTATACATAGACATATGAATAGAATTAAATGATCAATTGAAAATATTAAACTTCACAACTCATTGTAGAAACAAGATTTATATATTTATATCAAAAGTCAAGACAAGAATTACAACATTAATCCCCATTAATTACAAAACATCAAAGTCTAGAAGGCATGCTTAGGGCTATCTCTAGCCCCAAGAGATGGTTTAACCATTTATTGATGTTGTCATCCAACCCTCAAGGGCTATCTCCATGGGAGAGCTCATCTTCCTCCTTGGTAAAAACCCTAGATGAGAGGAAGAACTTTCTCAGTTTTTGTATTTCTCTCTTTAATCTCTAGCCAAGTCTCTCTAACTAACCAACCTCTCCTACTCAAAATAGCCAAGATCCTTATATAAGTAGCTCAAAGGTCACACCCATGGTCAGTCCTTGTGCACTAGGACCTCCAAATGATTACACCACGAGCACACATTTAATTTGGCTTGAAATTAACTTTTCACGCAACTTGAGGCAGTTTGATCGATCACGAGGTTGCTTGGATTGATTGAACCTTGGCAGCGTACTCTTTGGATAATGATAAGGCTGAGATATTTTTGGGAATAGGACAAAAGTGGTAGGTGAGGATAAGATCAAAGTGGTTCAATCGATCGAAGGAAATGTTAGATTGATCGAAGAATATATTTTGCTGAGGATAAGGACAAAAGGCTCGATCTATAATGGCATGGTTGGAATGATCACTGTGTAATCGATCGGAGCTTGGTTCGATCGATCGAAGAAAACTGTTTTTCACCACTTTGCCTCCATTTTGCTCCTTTCTTCTACTAAGCTTGAGATTGCATCTTTTATGCTCTAATTCAGCTGAATTAACTTATTTTGAGGATATGTGCCTGAAAGGGGAAAAAACATGACATTTTACTAAAACAGGAAAATAAGATAGAATAAGGTCCTAGAATGTTCAATCTTAAAGGGTTTAAATGCGCACTTTTCAGCGCTTATCAAACTTCTCATGAATCAGGGTTCTAATTTCTTACTCAGTATTTATAAATAGGGATGAAGAGAGTCACCCTTTTTTCAAAAAAATCTCTTCATTAGGTATTTAACTGTCAACAACCTTTACTTTTTAGGTGGTGATGACAATATGTTACCTTGTTATAAATGGTGATCTTACTTTTTAGATTCCTATGATGTTACTTAGAAATGGTGGTCGAAAAGAGCTTACTAAAAGATATGAGTAACATTTCACCTTTTTAATAAGGTATTCACATAGTGTCGACTAAATAATGTCACACATAAATGTAACTTAATTCAACATATTATTTATGATGCTGTGTAATTACCGCATCCACATGTGGTCTCAATGGCACTTAAACAAATAAGGGGCGCGAATCCTCTGAAGTGATTAAACCTGCTTTGAGGCCTTGTTTTGCCCACGTGTATTTGTATTTATAATAGATAAGTGGGCTCCATTAGAACCATAGAGAAGGCTCTCCACAACCTTATAAAATAATGTGGGTTTCCTCTAGAGAAGGCTCTTATAATCTCTAAGTACATGAACTACAGAATCCCATATAAACCATACTTTGTTCTCGCATTCTTCAGTAGCCTTGGATTCACCAAAACCTAGAAGTAAGCTTTAAGTTGTATATATTTGGCCACATCCTTCTTTGTTCAAGAGCCCTAGATAAAAAAATAAATATTGTTGACACAACCTTAATTAAACCATGTATATAAATATCCCCCATATGCATTTAATGTAAAAAATCTTAAGACAGGAAAATTTTCTATTCTAATAAATAGGAAAGTTGCTATAACTAACTTGTATTTCACAATAGGCAAAATTGTGTCATAGCTGATAAGCACTGAAAAATGCACATTTAAACCCCTTAAGCTTGAGCATTCTAGGACCTTAATCTATCTTATTTTACCGTTTTTAGTCTAATTTCATGTTATTTCCCTTTTCAGGCACTTATCCCCAAAATAAGTTAATTCAGTTGAATTATAGCATAAAAGATGCAATCTTAAGCTTAGTGGAGGAAATGACCAAAATGGTGGAAAACAACATTCTTCGATCGATCAAACCAATTTCCGATCGATCTCACAGTGATCGTTCTAACCATGCCAAGATGAATCGAGCCTCTTGTCCTTATCCTTAGAAAATTTGCCTCTTCGATCGATCCAACATTCCTTCGATCGATCGAACATTTTTTATCTTATCCCCACCTACCACTTTTGTCCTTTTCCTAAAATATCCCAAAAATATCTCAGCCTTATCTTTATTACAAAAAGGCGCCGCCTTAGTCCGATCGATCGAACCTCCTCAAATGTGAGAAAAATAGAGTTCCAGCCAATTGAAAGGTGTGCTCATGGTGTAATCATTTGGAGGTCCTAGTGCACGAGGTCTGACCATTGGGTGTGACATTTGAGCTACCTATATAAGGATTTTAGCCATTTGGAACCATAAACAACAATACAACCATAGAGAGAAGTCTAAAGATTAGAGAGGGAGAGTTGTATACCATTTTGAGAGAGCTCTTCCATTCATCTAGGGTTTCCACCAAGGAGAAGAAGATCATTTCTACCATCGAGATAACCCTTGAAGGTTGGATAACAACATCAATAAGTGGCTAAACCATTCTCTTGGAGCTAAAGATAGCGCTAAGCATGCCTCCTAAACTTTTATGCTTTGTAATTAAAAGAGATTTGTGTTGTAATGTTTGTCTTGACATCTTTTATATATAAATCTTGTTTCTACAATGATTTGTGTGGTTAAATACTTTCAATTGATCATTTAATTCTATACATATGTCTATGTATGCTAGGATGATTGTTCATGTATTTATTTCTAGATTTTGTGATATTGATGCATGTCTATGTGTGTTGATGTTATGAATCTAGTGATAGTCAAGGCATGATACTTAAATGGAATACTCTTGATATTTATTTGATGGTTCATACTCATTTCCTGATGGATTGTGCCTTTTCTTTAGTTTAATTAGTTTAATTTTCATGTCCCTAGTTTAGTTGTAGTGTAGTTGCCTTACTTTCTTAGATGAGAGGACAATTCATGCTTGTCGTTTAATATTCTATGCTTATTAATGCAAGTAGTATATTTCTCTAATATGATGATGTGCATTAATTGTGAACCTTAAGGAAGGAATAATGGCTTGATTTGATATATTGTGCTACTCACTAGTTTAGCTAGACAATATATACTTATTTGGTCATCAATGCTTGTTAATTCAATTAATGGCACACACTTTCAATTACAACATATAATCCCCCTAATCCATTAAACATTGAATGTCTAGAAAGGTGATGCTTAGTGGTGAACTCTAAGTCTCAAGACCTTTTTCTTATATTCTCTACACCCCATTTATTCTATTCGCTTCACATTACTTTGAATTAGTTTAAATTGTAATTTAATTAACCAATCAAACCATCTTTGATCACTCGACCTACTGATCCGACCTTGATTTCCAAGCAAAAATACACTTTATATCCCTTGGGACAATCCTTACTCACTCTAGCTATATTTTTAGTTAATAGTGGTAGTGGCATTCTATAAATTTAAAATTGGCCATAATACACCTCAATTGCAACTTTGGTGCACACCGCGACGACCGACACCAATAGCCAACATCCAGGAAAAGTCTTTAATGGAGAACCCTAATTCCTTGACGAAAAATAACCTCACACAATACTTCTCAAATTGCTATACACCAATAATTACCTATCTCAAGATTAAGATTAACAATATCCTCATAATAGGTAATAATTTGATGCTTAATGCACTGTATAAAATAATCTATTAGGGTAAGATTGTCCTATAATTTATAAAATTAGAAATGTCACACAGTTCTCTTAGTAAGCTCTTTTCAACCACCATTTATAAGTAACATCATAGGAGTAAAAAATAACATCACCATTTATAAGATAGTGTTGTAGGAAAAGTTTAGACACCATAAACATCAAATACTATTTCCAAAAAAACTGTCACGTGTTAATTTAAAGAGGAATTTGAAGGGGATTATAAGGTATTTGTGTGACGACCCAAGTTTTGTAAACCCGGTGCGTCAGTGATGACCAAAAGATGACCCGATAACGGATCCGAAATGCGGAAGCGAAAAGTGAAACAACGGTCTCTAGAGATATAATGCATCTCTAAGACACCAATGTGACCCTCAATGAGGTCATGGAACCCAAAGGAAAACCAATGCGGAAGAGTCGTTTCAAAAACGGACAAAAAGGAACCTAGGGGCAAAATGGTCATTTTGCAAAAAAAAATGGAGTCAAGTGCTATCGAGCACACCACTGGGAAGACAACGAAAAATTAATCAATTTTAAAAATAAAAAAAAAAACTCACTTGATTTGGAGTCCGGATGAGGGAGAAAGGTCAAAAACAAAATCGACGTCGCGGCGGCCCGACGAAGGCCGTGACAGCTACAATGCCGTCACCCACTACTACTGCAACTGAGAGTAAAAACGGGCATCTAAACGGACTTTTCTGGAAAAACTCAAAGAAGAAACCCCCCCCTAAAATCAAGTTTTCTACCTGACTCGCTAACGGAAACCAAAAAAATGCATTGCAAAAGGTCCAAAATACCCTCAAGAAAATCAGGTCTAGAGGTCAAAAATCGTTCCAAGCTACTGCCCAAAGAAAGGAAATGGGGCTTCGGATGGTTTTTAAATTGCCTAAATTGAAAATACAATCTTAAAATACACCCATAAGACCCCCGGAAGTTTCGGATCGGTCGTCACGCTTTTAAAAAAAAAGTCGATGAATAGTACCAAGTATATTTGCACTAAAGTCGGCAAAAACCTAGCAGCAAAGATTTTTCAGAAAAAAATCGATTTTTGAGGGCCAAGATGGCAGTTTCTAGAAAAACACAAAGAAGAAACCCCCTTCAAAATTGAGTTTTCTATGTGACTTGTAAGGAAAAATGAAAAAAACCAATATTCCCCTAGAACAGAATAGGGTAAAACTCCCTAAAAATGCTACTTAGAGTCTTTGTTTCATCAAGGATGGTTTTGTTTGCCAAAGTGAGCATGTAAGCATATGTAATGTGATAAAATAGATGTGTTGCAATGGCCTATGGCCTCATGGCATGTCATATGCAAAATAGAACCCTTCAATGCATTAATCCACATATCTTCCATAGGCAACAATGAAGTTCAAAGTTAGCATACATTTCACATAAGTGTATTTGGCCCTTGGCCTTATTACAACCACATTCTAAGAGTGTCAAAAGGTGCACTTAAGTGCATATTACATAACTTA
Source organism: Cornus florida (assembly GCF_030987335.1). Classification (NCBI taxonomy): domain Eukaryota; kingdom Viridiplantae; phylum Streptophyta; class Magnoliopsida; order Cornales; family Cornaceae; genus Cornus; species Cornus florida. The sequence goes on along the minus strand of NW_026775571.1, from coordinate 39,632,828 downwards.
GACAATAAGTACAAGTTTTATCAAAGTAAGCAAAAGTAGGACAAGATATGCTAACATATGCATATTCTATGTCATCAAAATATACTTCAAGAACTCTAGTGAGTCTAAAAATGCTGTGCATCCCACACTAAGGCTTCTTTACCTGCAAAACACCCATTAACTTAGGGGTGAGTAAACAAGTTTACTCGTAGGGAATGCATGGGTTTATCTTTGTACCAAGTTACAATCCAATACCATTTAATTTATGCTATCAAGTGACAATAGAACTTTCAACATAACACAATGAGATGTAATTTTACAAAGTTAACAACTTGGAATTTAAATGCAAAATCAAACCAAAGTGGATACTTGGACGTCACGCCGGATCAAACCGACAATGTGGTTACTTTAGGGTTACTAGCCCATGGGTAACCTCCCTATGTACGCACTAGACTTGTAGAGGGACTTTCCCCCGTAATAGAACCATGCCCTAGCCATAGTCATAACAACGACATCCCCAAGTTTCCAAAATCAACATTTTGTGCACATTACATATATGTATCAACATAACATATATATATACAATATAAAGCCATCAACATGCACAAATCAATTTTGGAAACACAATACATGCCCTAAGTTCTCAACTAAAATGGCATGAAGAACATTGAATGATCATTATGCTATTTGCCACTAATTACAACAATATCATTCAACAACAAGAACATAACCTCACAAGTATGATATAAGTTAAAAATCATAATTTAAACAATTTAATAAAACAACTAAATTCCCTAGATTTCACTTCTCATCCAAACATGCTCAATTTAATACATGTTGTAGTACATGTCATGGTTATTATATAAATCACTTCAAAACTTGATTTAAGTCATGGGAGCATATAAATAAAAATTAATTAAATTAATTCATTAATCCCTCTAGATTTTAAAACAACTCTAAATGACCTCAAATTAACATAAGTTATGAATCAAGCCATGGTCATGTTATTTATCAAGTCTAAAGTGAATTACATATAAGTCACAATTAATCATTTATTTCTCATTTTAATACAAGACAAATATATAACTTAGATATCACTATAGGAACAAATAAAATCACTTGGAAGATAAATGATAACACCCCCTACCTCAATAGAGAATTGAATCTCTATAATCCAAGCAACCAAGCTCAAAATGGAAAACAAGTTTAGGGTTAATGAAGAAGGGAGTGAGAGGAAGCTTTTGTCTTCCAAGGTTTTATGTCTAAGGTGAGTGGAAGGAGGCCAAAATGAAGAAAAAAGCTATTAACAAAGCTTTTCTCCAATGGTGGCTAGGTTATGGTTCTTGAAGACAAGTGAAAATGAAAATGATAAAGTGTAAAATGGTGAATGGAAGGACTAGAAATCCTCCACTCACTATGTGCTCTTACACTACCTCTCTCACACACATAATGCAAGACTAAATGGTGAACCTACACTTGTCATGAATCTATGGTTCATTCCTAGGCTTAATCTCAAGCCTACACTTGTCACCATCCTATGTAAACTTCCAAGACTTAATATTGAACCTACATTTGTCAACCATCCATGCCAACAAGTGTACTAATCCTAGGCCAACAAGTGGGTGAATCTCCACCCTCCACATGTAATCATCCAACGCATCAAAGTGTTTCCACACAAATGTCAACAAGTGAACCAATGAGAGTGCGACACTTGTTACACTTTCCGGAAATTGCAAACAAGTCCTTTTTGAAAATATCTTCCAAATTAAATTGCAAAATGGTTCCTAAGACGAAAAATAATTACTTTACTTAATTACCCAAAAACCCCTCAAGTTATGGATAATTACAAAAAGTCTTGTTTTTATGACTTTTACAAAGAAAGTAAGCATTTAATATGCATTTCTACAAAAGTAAAAATGTAGATGTCATGGAATTTAAATACCATGAATGCATGCAAAACCGGAATCAAATCTGAGCACTATAAGTAAGGTTATGCAAGGAAAAATGAAAGAAACGGGAAAAAGACGAAATAGGGAAAAGACAAAATAGGAAAAAGACGAAAAAAGAAAATCGCCAAAAATGAAAAAGGAGGAAAAAAGCCGGGTCATTACAATTTGGCTATCGACAACCTTCACTTTTAAGATGGTGATATTACCCTCTTATAAATGGTAATTTTACTTTTTAGACTTCTATGATGTTACTTAGAAATGTTGGTCGAAAAGAATTTACTAACAGACTTTGGTGACATTTCAATTTTTTGTGTAATTGCCTCATCCAAACGCAGTCTGAAGGGCTGTTAAATGAAAGATATGCGCAAATGGTGACCACTTAAAGCTTACTTTAGGGGACAGTAGGGCAACCTCACTTTAGAGGATTTATGCCCCGTCCTTTCTTTGTTTAAGAGTCCTTAAAGCTTACTTCAGGGGACAACGAGTTTGTGCCCCATCTTTTTGTGTTTAAGAGGGGGCACAATTCAACATATTATTTGAAATTAAATTTTCCACAAAAAATTTAAGTTCCCACAATGCTGCCTGTAAAATTTGAGATCCTGCAACTCCGAGGCAGTACGAAATACGATGATGGATGTGATAAACTTGGCATTAAGCTTGTAAATTTACTTAAAGTCTTCTTATAATATCTATTTTATAAGTGTAACTCCTCACTATGAACTTATAAACTAGGAACATCAAATGGGAAGGATTAAGCATGTGGCTAAGCGCGATGAAGAAAAGAAAAATTATGCAACGAAAGCCAAATGAGAGAAACCAAAAAAAAAAAAAAAAAAAAAAAAAAAAATATGTGGCCAAACGCGGTCTAAAAAGGAGGACTGATGTGTCCAAACGTGATGGAAAAAGAATTGTTTTGGATAGTGAAAGTAATTCTGATGATGCTTCGTACTCTTCTTTTGCCACTTCTCCGTCTCAATCATCAAGTAGTACCGATGAGATTGAAGGTGGAGTACATTTAAAGCATAGAAAGGTTATTTATGGATCGAAATAGAGTGAGAGTTTGAAAAACAATGTAGGAAGTTCAAAACTGAAGCAGAAGGAATGAACTGTAAGCCATCATAGACCTTACTTCTTTAAATTTAGGTATATATTCAAAACCCTTAATGACAATGGGATCAAATTATTATAAATTTCATGTATTCTGTTATTATTTTTAATTTTTTCTTTTCATAATGATAAATTTTGTTATTGATATATATTTTTTATTGAATGTATTGATTTTATTGATAAAAAATTGATTAGAAAGAAATGGAATAAGAAAAAAATATTGAAATAAACCACGACCCACAAAGTTTTAGGACATATATCCCAATACTTCAAAAATAAATAAGATAAGTTATTTAAAAAAACACTTGTAAAATTGTTTGTGCTGGACTTATTTTGTGGAGTGTGATGCTATCAACTAATGTTATGAAAATCCTTGCAAATTTAACTTTCTTTTTACTAATTTTGAATATATATATATTTTTAAGTGATGTATTGCACCAATGTTCTTGCCTTAGTTATATAAATGTTTGTGAAAATCGTGTCTTCTTTTTCCTTTTCCAATTTCCAGACATTCATATTTTTTTATTTTATTTTATTTATTTATTTGATTTATTCTTTTTCTACGTAGCCTCAGGGTTTTGTTGAGCCCGAGGTAGGCTTTGTTGCTCAGAAATGATTTCTGGCACCATATGCATTGCATTATATTGTCTTTTACTGCATGCGTAAGTATTTATTTTGTTGTAAAGCATGCTCGTTTATTTTTTATTTCCAGGGGTATGGATGCATAGTTTCTTCGGAAATATTTGGTTTTGAGGGATGTTTTGTGTAATTATGTTTTTGAGATATTTTGCTTAAGGACCATTTTGTAAATATTTCTTTGAGATATTTAGAGGAGGTGCCTCTTTGCAATTCTTGAAAGATGTGACAAGTGTCACCCTTTTCTTGGACTACATGTTGACTTTCCTTTGGAAACACTTGGAAGCCTAGGATGGTAACAAGTGTAAGGCTTGGATTAAGCCTTGTGAGGAGGCCTAGGGTTATGACAAGTGGAAGGTGGTTGTGTGTGTGTGAGAGAGAGAGAGATAGTGCTGGTGTGTGTGTGTTTGACTACACAAAGCCCTAGAGTTAGTGGGACAAGATGTGATTTTCATCTTCCTCACTTGACCACTATTGTTGGATCCTTGAAACCCTAACCACTGTTTTCATATTTTGACCCTCTTCCCTTGGGATTTTGATCTTCCACCTTGAAGAAAAAAGTTCCCTCTCTTTCTTCTCTAGAACACCTTTGTTCAGTTTTTCCATTTGCTTTTGTTTGCCTTGGATTCTAGAGGAACAATCCTCTAGTGAGGTAGAGGTTGTCTTTTGTTTATAGTCTTGTTGTATATTGTTTCCTTTATTATTAATATACATTATATGCATGTAAATTGATATTCTAGGATGGTATTAGATGTTTATTAATTATATTTGACTTAGGGTGTCATTTTTACATAAGTCTTATATGTGATTATACTCTTGCATTGTTGTTGTTTTATATAGTAGAAGTTGGAAATCTTGTATTATGTTGCTATTGTTACTATGATGTTTTAAGATTATTATTGTCATTGATTGTATTATCATATTGACTATGTTCTTGTTAAACTAGGGATTTAATGAATTCCATGTTAGCATGATTAATTTCCTATGTTGATTACCTTGTAGAGTGGTCTTATAATCGCCTTATGAACTTGACATTGTGTGTGCCATTACAGCTTGAGGACTTAGGGCATATCTTGTGTGTAGTTTGAAGATTAGATCTGTGTGGGAAGTGACTACATGTATTGTATAATTATTTAATAAGTTGTGACTTATTTGATTGATTTTGGAAATACTTGGGACAAAGAAAACGTGACATGGCTAGAGTTTGGCTCTAGTGCGTGAGGTATGAGTTCTCCCCAATATAGTGTGCAATTAGGTAGTTCCTTATGGGTTAAAAGCCTCAAACAACTAATTGTCTTGCGTTGTGAGTTCACAACTAGACGTCGTTTCCAAGTTTTCCACATTGTTTGATTTTGCGTTCATTTTACAAGTTGATATAACCTAGGGTTTGTAACTTGTCGTAGCTTATGGAATATTACCATTGGAATGGCTTGTTTTACCTATTATGGATTGCTTTCAATTGTTTCATTTATAGCTTAGGATAATTCCTTAGCTCCCCTTTTGAAACTAGACGTTAAGAAGCATGATCCATATGTGTTGGTCTATATTACATTGCAAAGAACCATGAAACTTTAGGGTATACGCATGCGCTTCATCCTACTGAGTAACTCATTTACTCACCCTAGTTGATTTGGGTCTTTTTCAGGCAAGAAAACACTACTTTGGATGCTCAACATCACTAGGTTGGTTTGTGCAGCATTAGGATATCATTTATATACTTTAGACATGCACGTGTTAGCATGCTTTTAGTTCTCTTTGATGTTGTTGAAGTTTAAGTTGTTTTTAGAAGCATGACTTGCTTCATTTTGGATATGTATTATGAACTTAAAGTCATTTTTCAGTAGCTTAAGTTCTGTTTGGGTCACAACTGGACGACTGGCTTCCCATTCCAGACGACCGAAGCACATGGCTTCATTCCGTCTGAATCTTCTTTTATTTTAGAATGTTGGTGAGACTGGGTTCATTTTGGTCGACCGAAATGGCATTTCGGATGACCGGAATGCCTCAGACTCTCAACCCCTCAGTTTTTGGGACAACTTTGTTGCTTAGACTTTGAATGCTCATATCTCATTCATTTATAATCCAAATAGGGTCATTCATGAGCCTATCTTTTAGGATTTTATGTCAGATTTCCAATGGTACCAATGCCCTTCTCAGATTCAAATCACAGTGAGAGTTATTCATGTTTTAGTGAGACAGTGTCGGATTTTACTTAAACCAGGAATGGGTGTTTTGTGAGATTCTTGGCCAAAGTTCTTAGAACCTCTTGGAGTGTTGTGTAATGACTAGATTAGGTTTTATGGACCTCATTTGACTTGCTTGGAGTAAATTTTCCCTTTTTATTTATGAAATGACCATTTTACCCTTGATTAACGGATTTGGCCCGTTTTGACTTTTGTTTCTGTTTTTGCCTTCGTGATGAGTCTTGTAACCTCTTATAAGATTCTCTTGTTGTCCTAGTGGTGTTGTTTACCTCTAGTGATCTCTTTCTTTGTTTTTGCTTTCGTATTTGTTTCTTATTTTAGTTTCGTGACTTTTTAAAAGGTTACTTCTCATCTTAGAGGTGGTGTCAATCTTTAGAGATCTTTTCTCTATTGTTGCTTCTACATTTCGGACTCGTAGTTGTGTTAGTTTTCGGGTTACTTGGTGATGCACCTGGTTCTTAGAAATTTGGGCCATCATAATGTTGATGTATGGAAAACAAATGATAATGTAATTAAACAATAACGTTTAGAAAAATTTAAATGTATTAAATTTTGTAATTATTCATTGTGTTTAAATTTCGATAGCAGGAGATCTCAAAATTAATCACAAATCAAGCCCTGAATCCCTCAGAGCAGAGTGAATCAAAAAAGCTTGGGTTAGACTCCTAACTCTTTTTTGATCTTCATGTTTATCTCTCTTTGATGTGTGACATTAGTTACACGACACTGTATAAATACCTGTTTTTAGGGGTGAAGGTATTGAGTGACCAAATAGCAATTAATACCAATCTTTGTAGGATTTTTTTAATACTTAAAAGTTTGCAAAAACAATTCATATTCTTAAATTAGAACAACCGTTGTCGAGATTATTCTTATAGGAAAGGATTAAATTTATTTAATACAAATGCAAATATTTTGGATTGGAAACTTGTTACATGAAAATCATTTCAATAAACTATTCAAAAGTCTTTACTTGTGCATAAGAATATAAATATTAAAATTTGTGAAGTAACATATTGAAACTTGTGCAAAAGTATTAAAATTCGGGTGAAATTTTATAAAAAGCATTTGTTATTGTCCATTTAGAATTGCCGAGATTAATGATTCATCTCTTTGATCCATGTAGGTAAGGATAAATATAATTTAGGATGGAGATTTGTCATGTGAAAATTATTGGAATAAAATTATAATATGTCCTTAAAGATGCATAAGAACACAAAATATAATAAATGTGTGAATTAACATACTAAAAATTGTGCAAAAGTACTATGATATGGGTGAAAGCTTGCAAAATTATTTCATATTCTCCATTTAGAAAAACCGTTATCGAGATTGATGATTCATCCCAGTGATTCTTATAGGAAAGGATCAAATTTATTTAGTACAAATGGAAATAATTTGGATTGGAAACTTTTTACGTGAAAACCATTGTAACTCAATTCACATAGTTTTATATGTGATATTACTTATATAGCAGGATGTGAATACTTAGTTGAGAGGGTGAAGGTACTTAGTTGTTCACCAAGGGTATTCACATAGATTTATGTTGAATTTATACATTAACTAAATCAATATGTTGAATTCACAAGATTTATATGTGATATTAGTTATACGACACATAATAAATACCAAAATTTAAGGGTGAAGGTTGTGAGTGAAGAAATTACAAAATTTAAGAGTGAAGGTTGTTAGAGAGGTCAATTACTTATATAAAGAAAGAAAAAATATATAAAAGTTTAAAAATAGTGTGGCCTTTAAAACAGGGTGATTGATTTATACTCGTTACAGAATCTAGATTTGTAGTGATTACAAAATCCTTTCGTAAATAGTGTGGCCATTATTTTTAGGCAAATACAACTTTTCATAACTAGTTTCGCCTTTTTAGATTACATACATACAAAACCCAAAAAACACCCCCAACAAGTTATCCATACATTTACACAAAAGGAGATATATTTTTTATACAAAAAAGAGAATTCATCCATCCACCATAGCATACCTATACATCATCACATATAAACTCAAGCCATCAATTTCTCATCATCATACAAGTAACAATAGTGTGATCAACTTCGACATATAAGACAAACAAAATAAATACAAAATTAATTATTGTCAAGAATTTCTTAACTCAAAACAACTTTTGCCGAGCTCGATGATTGATCTCGGATGTTGTCTCCTCGACATTGGCATTGAATTACGTTAACCACTGGTGTGATCAACATCCTTAGAATGGATGATACAAAAATAATGTTTGTACATACGTTAATTAATGAAAAGTTAAAACATCCGTATTTAGAATATATCGCGTAAGCATAAATTTTATAGGAGATAAACTTACAAGGTAATTTGAGAATTGGCATTCATGATACTAAACAAATGGAGTCCCATTCCAATATATTGTCAATGTTCATTAGCGGATGGATTTTAAAAGTGGGAAATAATGTTCAACGTAATTTTTATGTAGCTAGTTGAGAATAAAAGTTTGTTTATACCTATTCAATTGATGGAGTCCTGGGATGATTGAAGTTAGTGCTAGGACAGTATCCCATTTGGTCGATATTTGTTTCAGATTGTAAAGCTACACATGGGTGACGATCTTCGTAAATCCAAGTGGCATCGCTAGGAATGTCACAACCCTTATTTCAAAATAAACATTGTTAGTTAAGAGATTATCATACTAAAAATTATAATAATATATAAAAAATTTAAAAAAAATCAATGTTTTGATTCAACAAAAGGAGAAAACTCACATTCAAACGTACTTATGTAATACATGGTACGGTATCACTGCCACCTACCCCTGCCAATTTTGTTTATTCATTGTAAAAACAAAATTAAGACATTGCCAATATCAAAATGTTAATGACATATACTGAAAAATTAAATTATCAAATAATAATAAATAAAATAAATTAACCTTCTGTCTCGTATAGTTTTTTTTTTTTTTTTTTTTTTTTCTCTGCATGGATTCTTCAAACTTATTCTTCATCCTGCGCCTTAGTCCCTTACCACATGTTTCTTTATTCTTTATACCCTTGGCATTACTTCTGGTCGCGGTTTGCCCATTGATAGTTTCATTATGTTCATGATTATTACTTTTTTCAGTTGAAAAAGGTGAATTAGTTGCCTCTTGTTCAACATCAGAACATTGTCCTTCAATACTAATGCATTTCCTTTTGCATTTCATCCCCTTTAGCATCAAATTATTGAATACCTCTTCTTTCTCGAATGAAAATGAGCCGATTTCTGTAAAAAAAGATATGACATCCTATATCTTCTACGTACTTCAAGTTTAGGATCAGTAATAACTTTACATCCACAGATGTCTTGTACGCTGCCATATCTAACTTTTCTAGTCCACTTTTTTAGTATATACATAAAAAGTAATTCATTCAAATAATGAGTGTTGTCTTTAAGAACTTTAAGTGTGATGGCCCAAATTTACATAACCTGAAGCGTCAGCGAGTAACCCAAAAACTAACCTGATAACGAGTCCAAAACGTGGAAGCAAGAAAAGAGAAGAGGTATCTAGAGATGTACACCATCTCTAAGATGACAAAGTGACCTTTTAAGAAGTCATGGGACTCAAATAGGAAATGAATTCGGAAGCTAAAGTTAAAACAGACCAAATATGGAACTAGGAGTAAAATGGTCATTTCAAAACAAAATTGTTGGTCCTAAGGTGTCTTAAAGTATGTTTGCCTGTTTAATGTCAAAATGAGGTATTTTAGTTGCTTCAAGAATAAATTCTACCTATATTATGGTTGGAAATAGGGTCCAAGGGTAGTTCTGTTATCTATTTCTCAGTAACACATTTTATGCACTAGTCTGTAATTGCTCATTGCAATGGTTTAGCCTGTTTTGATCAAAATCCCTGTGACAGTGAAGGTTCAGCACTTCAATTTTGGCTACAGGTGCTCACAGGGGTACTATGGTCTTTTCTCAGTTGTATTTCATATATATACATATTCTCAAGTACCTGCATTGCACTGGAATGTCTTGATTGGACCTGCATTGTGAGGAATACAACCTCGGTTCTATCACAGTGCTGAGTAGAGTTAAATCTGTTTTGATGGCAGTATGGTCTTTTCCAGTTATACTCAAGAATGTGACATGTCTCAGTGGTCCTAGAGAGCTGGTATATGCAAGAATATTACATTTCTTAGAGGCTAAGTCTGGATAAAGTTGTCATTGTAGCATATAACCTGTAACCTACTGCAGCTGGTGAGAATAGTGACAAAATTAGCTGAGGTGGCAGGTTTGCATTGGTGCATTGCCCTGAAAATATCTAAATTATGTTCTCCCAATCATTGGTGGAATGTGACAGGTGTATTGTAGCAGCTGTATAAGGGCTGCTGTGAGTGCAATGGTATATATATGCTGTTATAAGGCTCCTTAGGGTTCAAGCCTTTTGAATTGACATTGCACATTGAGCTACACCTGAGAACCCTCGAGCATACTATGTCAAGCAAGTTTTTCTCTGCTATTTGATGAAGATCTATGTAAGAAAAACTCATTGAATCAACTCTGAGGTGTGTATAAATTGCTGAGATGAGGCTGTTGTTAAATTTGCTGATGCAAGGGCTGTATTGAGTAGTGACTTTGTGTTTCATGTTGCTGTGGTCTATTCTGAAGGTTGACACAGGTATAATTCATCTTTTCACACTTGCTCAGACTATATTTATGCTGAGAATATGCAGAAAATGAATTGGATAGTGTGGTCACTAGTTAAGCTTGTTTTTGTGAATTAATCTTAGATTCAAGTGCTGTTCGATTAAACTTAGCTATTTCATGGTGATTTATGCTGCTAGTAAGTATATTTTGATGATTCAAGATTGTTAAAGTTGAGCTTGTGATAGAAATATGGTATGCTTTGATTTTGAGTATTCTGTGCTGAATCTATTATGTGCCGAGATTATTTTGTGCGAATCTACTATGTGCCAAAGCTATTTTGTGCTGAAGATTTTTTATACTGAAGCTTTTCTGTGCCGAAGCTATTTTGTACTGAAGCTATTATGTGTTGAAGCTATTCTATGTTAAAGCTATCTTATGCTGAAGTTGTTTTGTGCTCTGAACTTTGTGATTTACTCATGCTGTGTTTGATTGTGCAAAGCTATAAACATGAGTACAATAGTGAAAGAAGACTGTGTAAGGTGCTGGTGAATTGATCTCAAAAAGAATTTCCCATTTTACCCCTCCACCCATCGGTGCAGTAGATTACAGTTCTGAGGCAGTAACTTGAAATTCTGTGTTATCCAGCTTATTTTGATTATTGCAAAGACTTTATTATATTGAATTACATCTGTAATGGTGTGAGTGGTGAGCTATGGGAGTTTATTTGGTCCAAGCATGGTTGCTTAGGACAGGGGGAGTGCGTGGATGCACTGTAGTGTACTAGCGTGTGTATGGGTTATGAAAACTAGTGTATATTCTTATGCCTTAGTATGTGCAGAGAGTGAGACAGCTGAGTGTGTAAAAAGATATATACATCTAGTAGTGGATTTCATATTGGTTGAGGCTAAGAACCAAGGTTTTCCCTAGTTAAAAGGGTTTCCTTGTAATTCTTGTTTGCATTTATCTTTAATTGCTTATTGGTTTTTTGTGAGGACTTGAATAAGCAAAAGGTTTTGACCAATTCACCCCCCTCTTGGTCCAACAATTGGTATCAGAGCTTTGGTCTGCATTGTAAGGTTCTAATTAGCCTGTAATTGATCCTAACGATGGATGAAGGACAAGTTATCAACAAAGCTCCAGGGTTTGAAGGTTCAAACTATGATTCTTGGAAGACCATAATAGAAGCTTTCCTATTGTCTCAATCCTATGATGTTTGGCATGCCACTCTACATGGTGTTGTAATTCTCAATCCTGAAAATCCCTCTGCTAAAGACAAGCTAGCTGTAGCTAATGATGAAAAGGTAAAGCATGTTCTCTTTTGTGCTTTGAAGCAACAAGAGTTTACCAAAGTTAAAAATTGTAAATCAGCCAAAGAAATGTGGGATTCTCTTCAAGCAGCTCATGAAGGAAAGAATATTATAAAAGACAACAAAATTTAACTATTCAAGGTCTAATATGAAATCTGTAAAATGGAAGAAAAGGAAACTGTGGCTGAGTACATGTTCAGGATTAATGATCTTGTTAATAATATGAAATCTCTTGGTGAAGATATTAAAGACTCTGAAGTTTGCAAGAAGATACTCAGATCCCTCACCTCTAGATTTAATGCTAAGGTTACTATTTTAGAAGACAAGGATTTAACTAACATAAAGATTGATGACCTTCAAGCTTCACTTACAGCTTATGAGATAAGGATTGGTCCTCCAATCTCACATAGAAGATAATTTGCACTCAAAGCTAAGGAGATTGTTGTGGAAGTTGATATAAAATCTGAAGATGATCTTAAAGATGATGAAGTGGCTTATCTTGCTAAGAAATTCAGAAATTTTAGATTCAAAAAGAAATCTCATCTGCATAATTTAACCTGTTATGGTTGTGGTAAACCAGGTCATGTGGTGTCTAACTGTCCTAATTCAAAGGGGCAACATCAAAGGAAATATGAAGGACAAAATAACAAAAGAAGGTTTGGAAAGAAGGCTCTGATAACTGATTGGGATATAACTCCTGAGGAAGAAAAACTTGAAGAACCACAAGAAGATGAATATCTCTTTATGGCTATTCTTGAAGCACCATAAATTCCAGTTCAAGTTAAAGAAGTTAGTGACACTTAGATTAAGGAAATTCTTAAAAAATGTGAAAGGCTTGAAGTGAAGTGTAATCAACAGAAATCTAAGATAAAAAGGCTCAATTCAGAATTGTTAAAGTCCAAACAAGTTCTCACTAAACACTTCAAACTTAAACTGTCAATGCTGTGTTCAGTTTCTCTTATTTTTCAAAGCCTATTGAAATCTCATGTCAACAGTCAGTGGTCCACCAAGAAGTATAAAGAAGAACTGTTTCTCATTCTTGAAGAAAGATCCCTAAAGATGGCCGAGATCTGGAAGCAATCCACAAAGCAAATTGGGAAGACTGGAATTAGCTATGTGTGTGATTCTGCCACAAAGGTCAATCAAACTCACTCTGTATTTGTCAAAGCCACAACTGGAGAAGTGTATACAAGGTTTCCTATCATAAAATCTCAGAGGTTCAAGGGTGAGTTACTTAATAAAACCTACAGTGCTCTAAGCTTCAACAAGAGAGACTTTGTTACCACAGCTATAAGGAACTTCAAGATAACTATAATGTATGTAAAGAAGTCAGACTTAACTTTAGCTCAGAAGGTCAAGGACAAAGGATCATTGGTGAAGACCAAAATGATGTGGATTCCTAAGAAATTAAACTCTATGAGTCTCTTAGTGTATACAACTTTTAAAACTTGTAACACTCAGGACAAATGGTATGTTGATAGTGGCTACTCTAGACACATGACAGGTGATGAATCCAAATTTACTTCTCTGAAGCAGTTTGATGGGGGAAATGTTATCTTTGGAGACAAGCAAAAGGCAAAAATTATTAGTATTGGAACTGTAAACAAGTCTGAAGAATTACCTGAGATTCATAAAGTTCTACTTGTTGAAGGGTTCAAACATAATCTTCTCAGTGTTGGCCAACTGTGTGATAATGGAAAAGAAGTATGCTTCAATAAAAAAAAGTGTAGTGTGGTTGATCCTAGATCTAAACAAGTCCTTTTCTCAGCTTATAAATCCTCAAAAAATGTTTATACTGTCACTGAAGAAACTCATAATACTCAATACAATCTGACAATTTGTGATAAAGCTAAGCTATGACACAAAAGATTAGGACATCTACACTCAAGAAATTTGTCTCTGCAAAGCTTGTCAACAAGGAAAACAAACCAAAGTCTCATTTCCCTCCAAGGAAATAAACTCTTCAAAAGCTTTTGACTTGATACTTATGGATCTCTGTGGCCCTACTAGAACCACTAGTGTTGGTGGACGTAAGTATTTCATGCTTCTTATTGATATTTTAGTAAGATGGTGTGGGTTTACTTCTTGAAAGAAAAATTTGAGGCTCTTACACATTTCATTAAGTTTGTCAATCTTGTTGAAAATGAAAAAAGCTGCACTGTGAAGAGACTTAGGTCTAATTTTGGCTCTAAATTCATCATGAAAGAATTTGAACATTATTGTGATGATAAGGGTATTAAGAAAGAATTCTCAACTATGGCCATGCCTCAATAAAATGGGGTTGTGGAGAGAAAAAATAGGATAGTTCAGGAAATGGAAAGAACAATGCTACTTGAAAAATGCTTGACAAAAGGGTTTTGGGCTGAGGCTGTGAGTACTTCTGTACATACTATCAACAGAGTTCTTCTTAGACCAAATTCAAACAAAACACCATATGAATTGTGGTATGGAAGACCTACAACAGTTCACTACTTCAAAGTGTTTGGCAGCAAGTGTTATATACTAAACCAGAGTGAAAATTTGGGAAAGTTTGATTCAAAGGCTAATGAAGGCATATTCTTGGGATATTCTACAAAAAGTAAGGCTTATAGATGCTACAATCTCAGGTCCTCGAAGGTGGTTGAGTCAATCAATGTGAAGTTTTATGAGAATCCTCAGTCCATACCTCTTGAAGACTCTGACAATACTTTTGGTTCAAATGAAACTAGTTCCTCAGTTACTAAACCTGAAGATCCAAGAGAAACCACTTATCCAGTGCTGCAAAAGCAAGTTCAAGCCAAGAACATCATTGGTTCATCTCAAGCTGGAGTTTAAATAAGAAACAAAAAGAAGCTAAATGAATTAAAAGCTGAAGATGGTGAAGAATACAGTCACTTTGCTATGCTGTCATTTATTGAACCAAAGTCTTATTTTGAAGCTCAGAAAAGTGAAGATTGGAAAGCAGTTATGCAGGAAGAAATTGATCAAATTCACAAGAATGATACCTGGACACTTGTACCTAGACCTGAAGACAAGAATATGATAGGTTCGAAGTGGATTTACAAAAACAAGATGGATGAGAAGGGATCAGTTATAAGAAATAAGGCAAGATTGGTGTGTAAAGGTTATTCTCAGCAAGCTGGAATTGATTATGATGAAACTTTTGTTCCAATTGCTAGAATGGAATCCATTAGAATGCTTCTGTCTTTTGCTTGTCACAAATAAGTCAAAGTATATCAAATGGATGTTAAGTCAGCTTTCCTAAATGGAGTCTTAAATGAAGAAGTTTACCTAGAGCATCGCAAAGGTTTTGAAGATTCAAAGGATCCCTCTCATGTGTTCAAACGAAGTAAGGCCTTGTATGGTCTCAAACAAGCCCCCAAAGCTTAGTATGAAAAGCTGCATTAGTTCCTAGTTGAACAAGGATTCCACAAAGGCAAGGTTGATAACACTCTTTATGTCAAAACTCATCAAGAGAAGTTTATAATTTTACAAATTTATGTTGACGATATCATGTTATGTCGCTCAGACATCTCCTTAACCTCGGAATTTGCTAATCTTATGAAGACAAGGTTTGAAATGTCACTTTTGGGAACCTTCAGATATTTCTTAACTCTTCAAATCACTCAAACCTCCAAAGGAATATTCATCTCTCAGCAAAAGTATGCCTCTGAGTTACATAAGAAATTCAAAATGGATGATTGTAAAGCTGTCTTAACACCACTGTGTCCTAATACCAAATTCTCACTGGAATGTACTACTGAAGCAGTCCCATCAACACTCTACAGGTCTATCATTGGTAGTCTATTGTATCTTACAGCTTCAAGGCCTGATATCATGTACTCAATAGGTTTAGTGGCTAGATTTCAAAGTAATCCAAGGGCTTCTCATCTTCAAGCAGCTAAAAGAATCCTCCGATATGTCAAGGGCACCATCTCCTATGGTCTATTCTACATTTACTCACCCTCAATGTCTATTGCAGCCTTCTCAGATGCTGATTGGGGTGGATCTTTACCTGACAGAAAAAGTACCTTTGGTTATTCCTACACTCTTGGTTCTAATGTGGTCTCTTGGCTGAATAAAAAACAAGACACTGTATCACTTTCAACCTCTGAAGCTGAGTATAAAGCTGCCTCACAAGCTGGTTCACAATTACTTTGGATGAAAACTACTCTCTCAGATCTTGGCATTCAATTCTCAAGACCTCCTAAGCTTTTCTGTGATAATCAAAGTGCTATTGCTATTAGTAAGAATCCCACACTGCATTTAAAGAGAAAACACATTGACATCAGGT
This sequence comes from Cornus florida, assembly GCF_030987335.1. NCBI lineage: Eukaryota > Viridiplantae > Streptophyta > Magnoliopsida > Cornales > Cornaceae > Cornus > Cornus florida. The sequence goes on along the minus strand of NW_026775571.1, from coordinate 39,616,756 downwards.
ATCACTTTCTCAGAGATAAAGTTCAAAAAGGTTTTATTGATATTACTTATTTGCCTACTGAAGATCAACTTGCTGACATCATGACCAAACATTTTCTTCCTCAGAGATTCACAACCCTTTGAGCTCTTCTCAAGGTTGTTCCTCCTCCCTTTTGAACTTATATTGTTGGTCCTACTCACCTTTTAACCTTCAATGTCAAAAAGGGGGAGAAATGGATTGAAATAAGGATAGCTTGAAGCTATTCCTTTTGCATTTTGGGTTGCTTTATTTACTGAATCTCTGTTGTTTTCATCTTCAAGACCTTATTTCAAGAAAAGAATTGGTTTTTGTCATTAAAGGAAAAAATGGGAGATTGTTGGTCCTAAGGTGTCTTAAAGTATGTTTGCCTGTTTAATGTCAAAAAGAGGTATTTCAGTTGCTTCAAGAATGAATTCTACCTGCATTGAGTTTTGAAATAAGGTCCGAGGGTAATTCTGTTATCTACTTCTCAGTAACACATTTTATGCACTGGTCTATAATTGCTCATTGCAATGGCTCAGCTTGTTTTGATCAAAATCACTATGACAATGAAGGTTCAGCACTTCAGTTTTGGCTACAGGTGCTCACAGGGGTACTATGGTTTTTTCTCAGTTGTATTTCATATATATACGTATACTCAGGTACCTGCATTGCACTGGAGTGTCTTGATTGGACCTGCATTGTGAGGAATACAGCCTCGGTTCTGTCACAGTGCTGAGTAGAGTTAAATCTATTTTGATGGCAGTATGGTCTTTTCCAGCTATGCTCAAGAATGTGACACGTCTCAGTGGTCTTAGAGAGCTAGTATATGCAAGAATATTACATTTCTTAGAGGCTAAGTCGGGATAAAGTTGTCATTGCATCATACAACCTGTAACCTACTGCAGCTGGTGAGAATAGCTAATAAACACCAAATATTTCATATTTAAGAGCCCTTAATTGCATTAGTTAAGTCCATTATTTGATCATTTTATATAGATTATCTTCAGTTTCGTGTTTTTGTGTATTTTTAGGTTTGTTTCCCAATAAGAAATAAAATGGAAGTCTTAAAGGCTTTTTGAAGATCAAATCATTCCAGGCCTTAGCAACATATGATTTCCAAGAGAAATAAGGCATAAGTCGAGCACTAGTCCGAAGCCGAGCACTTGTGCAGAACCGAGGCTTGTCCATCAGCCGAGCGCCAAAGAGCCGAGGTTTGTCCAGAACCGAGCGCTTGTCCATCAGCCGAGCGCTTACCAAAGAATCGAGCACTTGTGCAAAACCGAGCATTTGTCCATCAGCCTAGCGCCAAAGAGCCAAGGCTTGTCCAAAGAACCGAGTGCTTGTCTATAAACTAAACGCTCGTCCAAAGGCCATCCAAACTCTCGTTCGGCAACCAAGAGAACCAAGCGTTCGTCAAAAAGCCAGCCGAACGCTCGTTTGGCAACCATCAACACCGAGCGCTCATCCAGACAATGTGAACCCAACTAGCATTTTGAACCTTTCAATTTGATTCCCTCCTTAATTGAGGTTGTTGGTAAGTTGCTTTTAGGGGACATTGACCTCGAAATCAAGGAGGTTTGGTAAACATTTTGCCTATTTTAAGAAAGGGTGATGATTATAAAACATTATTGAGTTGTTGGAGGATAATTCCAGAGAGAGAATTATTGAGCTTTGGAGAGCTTTTTGGTTGCTTTTTGCTAAACCAGCTTTAGAAATGGAAGGCTGAGTTCTTCACCCTTTTCATTCCTCGCTATTATGGGTAACAAACTCCGTTCCTAAGGAGGTGATGAAGCCCTTCCTTGTAAATATGCTCTAGTTGTATTTTAATTTGGGGAATGAAATATGTAGATGATAGTTTCATAGTCTAGAGATTTACATAAGTTGTAATGGCTCTTCATTTCAATAAATGATTGTGTTGAACTTATTATCTTGTCTTAGATTGTATTTTCTTATAGTTATACTGCTTACATCTTCATAGTGAGAATGGAGATGAGATTATGAAATGGTTTTCTTGGCATGTTTTGTGAAGGTTTTGATAGTCCATTCCTAGGAAAGATGAACCGTACTACACCCTTTGTGTAATGTAGTTAGGTAGATGGTTCATGGATTATGCTTAGTCTTTGACTATATGTGCATTTACCATACAAGGTAAAAGATTTGATAGGCCATTCCTAGGGAAGAAGGCTCATGTTATAACCTAGTTTAGGTAGATGAACCTTGCCAACCATAGATGGTTTATACTTAACTCTTGGTTGTACGAACTTTTGGAAGATAGTGTAGTAATCATGTATTTCTACATATCATGGTTACATATATAAGTTATACCCCAAGTTAATTGCAAGCAAGCATGTTTATATGGTTTATGGTGGATTCATTTCCCTAACTCTCCCTACATAAGTTTAATTCACCTTAAATTCATTCCATTTACTGTTTTATGCAAATTTCATTTCCTAGTTCTAAGTGACAAACAAATCAAACCTTATACACCTCTTTCATCAAATAAAGTGATTTTACAATCTTGGTTGCCATAAACTAGCAATCCTCGTGGTTCGACTTACCCTTACGATAGCCCTATTTTACAATGATTTGTGCTATTGCAAGTGTTGATTATTATTAGTAAACATATAACAACCACCAATTTTTGGCGCCGTTGCCGGGAATTGCAAACAGTTTTGTGACCAAGGTTTAAAAATTACCTTTTATTTGACTGTGAATATTCTATTTTGTGTATATTTTCTATTTTGTCTTTTTATTTTACGTGTTGTTGTGAGATTTTAGGGACTCAAGACTTGCCAAGGAAAAGCTGAAAATTGTAAGTCTAAAGGACTTTGGGTAAGTTTTTCAGAGTTCTAGTTTTAAAGATTGTGAATATTTTGCATGTATATATTATTTTGCAAGTGGTTGAATTAGTCCTAAATGGAGGGTAATTTTCCTTCAACTTATTTTTATATACCACATGAGTTATGTGCATTTTGCTCTAGTCATACACAACATTCAAGAGATTGTCCTCCACCGGGACAATTTTCAGATTTTTATCTAGAGCAAGCAAATGTAAATTTCTTTGAACCGGGTAATGATCCATACTTCAATGGTTATGACTCGAGTTGAGGAGATCATCAAAACTTCTTGTGGCATGACATGGGAAATTCAGCCCCACAATCTCATGGGCAACATTTTCACGCCAATTTTCAACCCAATGATCATTATTTCCAGCCCTCTTCTCTTTTTCCACCATCTTAATTGGATGAGTTAATTGTTGCCAACAAACAAATGATGGAGTCTATCAACAAACAAATGATGGAGTTTATCAACAAGCAAATGGTGGATTCCAACAAGCAAATGTTGGATGACATTGTTAGCATGCAATCCACCACCTATTCTCATTCCCAATCTAGAGTTGAGCTAGATGTCCAAAAAGCCCAAATTCAACAAAGGGTTAATGTTCTAAATCATGAAGAGGAAGAAGAATTTTTAATTAAACTTGTGGCCAATCCAAAAGAAAATTCTATGAATGATGATATTACTCCTAGTAACTTTCATCATGAGAATGATCAAATGGTTACCACATGTGAAAATGAAAAAGTAATGGTGGAAGATCAAATTATTGCCACACAAAAAAATGAAGAATTTGTGGTTCAAAATGAGGAAAATAATGATGAAGAGATTGTCTCCCCTAATCTAAAATAGCCCCTAAAGAATCCTTTGCTTGATACACCTCCTTCAATGGAGGATCCTCTAAAAGCTTTCTTGGCTCATTTTAATTGTGAGGATTTTGATGTACAAAAATCTATTTGGGAGGTAAATTCTTTACTTGATATTCCTTTTCCCATTCACTCTCTTCCTTAGGCAACATCAAATGTATCTCTTTCTTGGGAGTTTGCATCTCCTCCCATTCCCTCACTTGAGTTATCTGAAACTATTGAGCTCGAACCACCGGATAAGTGTAAGGAGGATGTTGAAAGTGTGAAAGATAGACATTCCCGCACCAAATATGATCCTTCACAAGCCTTTGCTTGGTGTGCTCTCATTTGATCCTCTTTTCCACAATCCAAAATAGCCTCTCATTAATCCAAAGTTCTTAATTAAGGAAGAAGAGTGGGTTGAGGTCTTTCCTTTGACCACTCTCATTGTTTATCTTCAAGCTTTACTTTCTTCACTTGTAAAGGAAATTTCTTGTTTGGGGAAGCATGACTCTATAGATAGACATGGTATTGGGTAAACCTCACTTTTAGATTTGTAGTTAGATTTTATTTTCAGTTTTTGATTTTTCACTTTTTGCATTTTTTTTTTCCTTTTGGATGTTTTAATTTTGTTGAGGCATTTTAGATTTGATTTCATGAACTTGTGGTTATGCTTAGTTTAGTTTCCTTTGCATATTTTCAGTTTGTTTTTGTGTGCCTATGCTTTTATACTTGTGTGCTTTAGTGTTGTTTTCATAGGTTCTTATGTCCAAGTTTGGGGGAAGATCATTTTGACATCTCTTCATGGGATTGCACATGGTTACAATGCCAGAGTTGCCTCACTCATGTGACGGCCCTGGTTTTTAGGCCAGTACGTCCTATGATAAACTGAACATAAATCCAACAGTGGATCCAGAATACGAAAGCAAAAGGTGTAACAATGGTCTCTAGAGATACTGCACATTTATAAAACACCAATGTGATCCTCAATGAGATCACGAAACCCAAAGAATGCAAATGCGGAACAACAGTCTAAAAAACGGACAAGAATGAACCTAGGGTCAAAATGGTCATTTCATAGAGAAATGGATGCTACCAAGCATACCATTGGAAAGACAACAAAAAATTAATGAAGTTAGACTCAAGAATCACCTAATTCAGAGTCCAAACGGAAAAGATATCAAGTTTTGAAGTTAAGGAAAGAAAATCCCTTTCCGGTTCAAACCAAATCCTAACACTACCTCACTAAAACTTGAATAACATGAGTTACAAATAGAATCTGAAGCTCTAATTGGTACCATTGGAAAGCTTATTTTGACGTGGTCAATTTAGACTCAAGAACGGACCAATTTAGAGTTGAAATGAGTGAGATATGGCCTTCTGAAAGAAGATGTTTGGAGCAGGACCTGCCATGGCGGGCGCTAGCCTAAACCATGCACAAATCCTGTAGGCGCCCACCAAATCCCGCAGTGGGCTGAAGATTTTTCACAGGGTCCCACCAAAACCTGTGGGGCCCCTCCAGTTGCTACCCCGGTGCAGATTTTTAAACCCCAAAACGCAAAAACAGAAATTGGATGACAAGTCTCAAGAACCTAGGTAGCTTAACTAATCATTTGCAAGTGTGTATGCAACATACTTAAGAGTGATTTCTAATCAATCAAGGAAAATAAACAAAAGATAGCCTTAAGGCCTTATGGCAAGTCATTTACAAATTATGTTCAATCCTTGATATTCCATAAACGACTATAAAGTTAGACCAACATACATGTCATATAGATGTCTTTGGCCCTTGGCCTCATTACATATACATCCAAGGAGTGTCAAAAGGTGCACTTAAGTGCACATTACATAGCTTAGACAACAAATACAAGTTCTTTTTATACAATACATCAAAAAGGATCATGATATGCTAACATGTGCATATTCAATGTCACCAAAAAATACTCCAAGAATTCTAACAAGTCAAAGAGTGTTGTGCATCCCACAATAATGCTTCTTTACCTGAAAAATACCCAGTAACTTCGGGGTGAGTAAACAAGTTTAGTCATAGGGAATGAGTATGCATAGACTTAATTTCTTTAAAGATTTTTACATTAACTTGAAACAATTCAAAAGGGGTCATGCCACCTAACGCCTATGTCAAAGTGAGACTCAGGGATCATCCTAATCTATTTCAAAGCATTCCTAGCATAAGCTACAATGTTTATGCAATTAAACAATATAAAAGCATGCTATACAACGTAATGAGATATAGATCCTCAAAATCATTAACTTAAAGTCCAAGATATAAAATCAACTAAAATGGTTCATGTCACCTAGCGTCTACGTTCCAAATGAGTTTAAGGAATCATCCTAGGCTACATTAGAACAACAAAACACAATTCACCATACCGATGCAATTTAACTAACATTAGAACTTCCAATACAACACATAAAGCACGAATTCTTAAAGTTAACATCTTGTAACTTAGAATAAGAAATCAAATAAGGAACTACAAGTTACAACGTCATATAGTTATCAACTTGAAATGAAATGCGAAATCAAACAAAGTGAATACTTGGACGTCACGTCGAATCAGAACGACACCATAGTTACTTTAGGGTTACTAGCTGATGTGGTGTGTCGCCACACCACAGTCAAGCTTGAAAGAGTGTGTGCATTTTAAGGCGAGGGCCAAGAGTTTTACATTTATAGAAGCCACTACTACCTTCACTATAAATATAGTGAGGGTGAGTAGGGATCATCCCAAGGGATTATGAGGATCGAACAAGGTCGTGGAATCATTATTAGGGCAAGTAGGTCGAGTGATCAAACAATTAGTTGGTTGGTTGATTAGAGAGCAACTAGATTGAATTAAGTAATAACAAAAGAATGCAAGTAAGAGTAAGTAAGAGAGAGAAGAGTCTTGGGGTTTAGAGATCACCACCAAGCAATGCACTTCTATACCATTGACAAGTGACCAATGAGGGCAAATGGTGTGTTGCAATATTTGTGTATGTGTGTGTTTGGTTGATTCAACAAGCAAGGATGACTAGTTAAGCATGTATTGTCTAAACATCATGTGAAAGGCACAATATATCTAAGCAGTAAAGCATATATTGTCTAAACAACATGTGAATGGCACAATAGATCAAAACAAGTCATTAATCCTTTCATTAAGCTCACAATCCAAATACAACACAAGGATAGAGACATATGCTACTTGTATTCAAAAGCTTGGATCATCAAACAACAAGCATGGATTGTCCTCCCATTTAACACTACATCTACACTACTAGCATGAAAATAAACTAGGGGAGAGGCACAATCCATCAAGGAATAAGTATTAACCATCAAGAGAATCACAAGAGCATTCTTTTAAGCACTATGTTTTGACAATCTCCAAATCTATAGCATCAATACACATAGACATGCATCAATAACACAAAATCTAGAGACAAGCACATGAACATCTATTCTAGCATACATAGACATATGGATATAATGAAATTATCAATTGGAAGCATTAAACCACATAAATCACTGAATAAACAAGATCTATATATATCAAAGTGTCAAAACAATAATTACAACACTAATCCCTCAATAATACACAAGATTAAGATATAGAAAGCATGACTCTAGCCCCAAGAGGATGTCTAGCCACTCATGGTGATGTTGCTCCAACCCTCAAGGGCTAACTCTATGGAAGAGATTTGCTCCTTGTTGATGAAGAACTCTAATGGTGTCTCTAGTCTCCTCCTCCTCTAAGCTTGCTCTCCAAGAAATGATATGAAAATGATATTGGCGCCCCCTTTGTAAAAAACAATCTTTATCCTTATATAGGTAGGTCAAATGACACCCAAAATAAGCTGGGGTCGTGCACACAATATTCTCTAATGATTGGATAGAGGACGGATTGCACAAATTGGAAATTTAACTTTTTCGCACTGGAGGAAGTTTGATCGATCGAACCTTGGACTTGGATCGATCGAACTGGCTAAGATCCATTGAACTTAGGCTGGATCGATCCAACTGGTTGAGCTTTTTGGGAAAAGACAAATCTGAGATATTTTGGGAGATATTTTTGGGAAAAAGACAAAAGTGGTTAGTGGGTGGTACAGCTGTGGATATGATCAATCATTTGAATAAGGACAAAAGTGTTTGTTGGATCGATCGAACTTTTGGACTTTTTGCTTTTGGGCTAAGGCTTGGATCTATCTTGATGTGCTGAGATCGATGATTGTTCGATCGATCGAACCTTGAAGTTGGATCGATTGAATTTTGCTGCTTCCCACCTTTGGTTTCATTTGCTTCTTTCTTTCTCCACTTTGCTCCTTTCTTTGTTTAATCCCAGAATTGATTCAATTAAGCTCTTATTTGGCAGTGTTAGATTATTTTCGGGATAAGTGCCTGAAAATGGAAATAATACAAAATCAATCTAAAACGGTAAAGTAAGATAGATAAAGGTACTAGAATGCTTAAGCTTAATGGGTTTAAATACGCACTTTTCAGCGCTCATCACACCCCCTAACTTAAATATTGCTAGTCCCTAGCAATGAACTAGAAAGTAAAGGAATGAAATGAACAACTATATAACTACGAGCTAGAAAATAATAAATGGATAATGCCACTTTCGTAGGGAACACGATTGCACTTAGCATATGCAACAAGCCTTTTAAACCCCTAGGTTACCCCTAGTGGACGAGTGAAGTCTCGTGAGGGTTTCTAGAAATAGTACTCACAAACATTAAGCTCATTCTCATAAAAGAGGTACCAATATTGCAAACAAGCATTGGGAGAAAACTACCTCAAGTATGTAATGTTTCAAACATTTCCAAGCAATCTCTTAAAATTTCAACATCAAGTAAACAAGTATGGTCCTCCACACATCAAGAAAATGATCATGCAAATCAAAACAACTCTAGAATTCTTTTGAGTGGACCGGCATCAAATGTGTTCATATCTAAGCCAACTAAAGAATTAATCACATCCTTACCCTCAAACTAGCATACAAATCTAGTACCGATCATCGAGACAAAAAGTGGACCTTTTATTAAAGCTTTATTGTTCTAGGTGCGCTTATTCTTTTCACTCATATATATATATATTTTTCTTCTTTTTTTTATTTTTATTTTTTTTTTATTAAGGATCAAAGATGGAAGCATAGTGCAATGTGTTGATCTATTAAGCTTTCTAGCGATTCATAAGGTCGAGCATTAAGTCAATGACTCCCAAACCAGACGGCTTTAGGGCATTAGGCACCCCTACGGACTTACAAACTCAAATCAACTAGGCTATAAATCAAGACAACAACCATCTAATCATTTCCCACTTCTCACCTTTTGGAAGAAGTCCTCACTTTTTTTTTTTTTTTTTTTTTTTTTTTTTTTTTTTTTTTTTTTTTTTAGTTTTGCAACTTTCTATTTTTTTTTTTATTATTTTTGGATTCAATTATTAACCTAGAGTTTGGGCCCTCCACCTTTTCGGCGCGAGAAGTTCAGTGCTTGATGAGGCTAGAATCCCGGCTATTTAGTGAAAAGGGATTGTTATCCACCTTTATCAAGAATGAAAGCTTTAATGCACTACTAGCCCAATTGGGATATAACCAATTCAATAATCAACAAAGCATGTACCCCACAAATGAATGCTAGTGTGCACCTGTGCTAGTATAGAATCCTAGATTGAATCTCAAAACAATCACAAAATCAAAATGATGTGGACCACAAGTGCAAGCAAGATATCAATCTTTTAAAAAATTTAGTCCTAAATGGCATCCCTAAGGCATACAAGGAGTATTGGACTCTCAAGTCAAGCAATTTTTAAATTTTAAGCAATATAGTCCTCAAAAGATCAAAATCATAGCTAGATATGGACCAATCATAGAAATATCCCTCAAATACACAAGTCATGCTCAAAATTTTGAATTTAAAATTAATTTAAAACTAACACTGCAAAACGCCATTGCCTCCAAACTTAAATGGCACAATGTCCTCAATGTGGAAAAAGAACAAAGGAAAGAGTATACCAGTGCAACTAAGGCATAGAATGATCGGGACTGAAGTATCCGAAGTGGGTGGCATGGCCCCCCCAAACTTGGGATGAACCGTGGTCCTGAAAATTGGCACTTGGATAAACTCATCAGATAACAAAATGGGATAATCAGTGCACAGTGGACATGCAAGTGTAAATGGGATAAACAGATAAATAGATGAAAGAGGTATAAGGGTGGTCCTAAAAATTGGGTAGCTCTCTCTCACTGAAGTCACTGTGATGCACCTGATGGAGTCAAACATACAGATATGAGAATATAATATACGACATCCATAGCAAAAACAGATATATATATATAAAAATAAAAAAAGTACTGATACATCAAAAGATCTAAGCCGACAAACCGGCTGTAAAAATAATAGTGTACAGTGACAAAAGTAAAGTATCAATAGGAGAGAGGGATCATGGGATAGAAGGAACTGGGAACTCAGAAGGATGAGGTAGGACGGGCAGGTCGGGCTTTGTGGATATCTCTGGATAGATCTCGGAACATAGTCACGACATCTGTGCGGAAAGCGGCAAAATCAGCTCTGTGGGCTGTTAGATCAGCTCGTATGGCAACAACAGCATCCTCAAGCGTCTGCAGACGTACTCCAAAGCCGGGGGTCAGATCTGGAGCCTCAGGCATAGAAGAGTCAGAAGAAAACTCCTGAGTCTGCTCCTACTCGTGAATGGGTGACCTGGCTGGAGAGTACTGCTCTACGTCGTCTGTAGGGCGCTCTAAGTCAATATCTATATGATCGGCAGCTGGATTGACTGGTGCGTCGTCCGCTGCGGAATCTACTACTGCTGCCTCTGTTTGTACCTGTGCCTGTGCCTCCTCCTCTGCCTCTAGCTCCTCTACAGCCACTACCGCATGGTCCTGCAGTCTAGAAATAATGGCATTGTAGCTCTTGGTCCAGTCCTTCTTCAGAAAGTGACATGAACCTCTCTCGGGGTGCTCTTGAGGGTGAATGGGGTAGCGCTGGTCTGTCAAAATCTGGGTGATGAGGTGGCTGAATGGAAGAGACTTGGCCCATCCGGGTGTCTCCTTGCTGATGTACTCATCATAAAGCTTCCTCATTATGCTTTAGATGAGCGCGGGAATGGACACCCAGTGCCCGGTGTAGAAGGCGTAGAGGGCTGTCAGATAATCCCCCCTCCTCTGAATCTTGTGCCCTGCTATGTATATGTTCTGGAAGAGCACGGAATTGATAAACCAAAGGTCATCTGGAAGGAATGTCCGAGTGGCGAAGGTCTCGTCATTGGCATGGTGACCTGTAAGAAAGACCGCCATGTCGGCGTAAGAATGCTTGTATAGCCTCGGATATGTGTCCTAAAGCTTTGGAGGACAGCGGTGTGGGCAGTGGCAAGAGCTGGCTAGTGAGTCCACTGTGATGGTGATCTGATGGCCATCTACAAAAGTGACCAGCTTTGCTGTGGTACGCGGGGATGGTCAGAGGTTCTAGTAGAACAACCGTACCAGCCGCTGGTAGACCGACTCTGTGACGGGGGCAAGAATAGCTGCCAAGCCCCTCTGAATGATGTCATGGTAAGCGGATCGAGTCAGCACCGATCGGGAAAAAATGGCCATGTCGAACACTGACTCATGGTCAACCGTCATATGCGCATATCTAGGCATGGGCCTATCACGTTCCAAATGAACTGGCTGAGCTGGGACAGGTGAATGCTCAGCTCCAGTATACGGTGGAGATGGTGATGGAGTAAATGTAGGATGAGCTACAGAGGTGGATGGTATATGGTCATCCTCAGCCTCATGAGATGGTGACTGCGGTGGGGTAGCCTGTGCTGGCTCCTCCTTTCCATGAGAGGGCTGTGCTGGCTCCTCTATCCGTGGTCTAATGTGTCGGTGGGGCCCGTGTTGCCTATTGGCAACGGTCTTCCTCTTAACCATGGCCTGCAAAAAGAAATTTTAAGCACAATATAGGAACATGTATGTCAAGTAAAAATAGACAAAATAGATATGACATGAATCTATGCAAGTGGTAGAATATGAAACATGCTAAACAATGTAAGTATGAAATGCATCCAATGTGGAATATCACAAGCATTGGGCATATATAAGATAGCATGAACATAAGATATGATGAATGAAGTGTGTGTGTGAGATCTGTGAAGTTCGATCGATCACAAAAAGAAGTGAGATTGATCACAAAAGTTGGATCGATCGAAAATTAGTGAGATCGATCCCACAACTTCGATCGATCGAAGACATGAGTTCGATCGATCTCTCAAGATCGATCTGAGGTACAAGTTCGATCGATCGAACTGTGCAATGAATATAAACAGTCACAGATTTGTGACTTTGGAAGCATGGGGCCCACACGAACGTGTTCGTGGGCCCATCAACACAACAAATCATCAAATCCCATCACCCAATCATGGCCCATCCTCCCAAAATAGATCAAACACATAAATATATATACGAAGTATATACACATATATATATATACATGGAAACTCAATGCTTCGAAGCTTCAAAAATGGAGATTTCATCATGTATAAAGCAAGAATGCAACATATAAAGCATCTAATCATCATATTGAAGCTTAAATCATAAGTGAGATCTCGGATCTTACCAAAATCAAAGGGAGAGAAGTGGATGCGAAGAGTGGGTGAGAAATCCGAGATGAGAGAGGTAGATGTGAGCTTGGATCTCGCCGGAGATGTCACTAGAGATAAGGGAGATGAGATTGGATGCGGCAACGATGAGGGGAGTAAGGGTTTGGAGGGTTGGATCGATCTAAATGATCGATCTTGAGACTCTTCAGGTCTATTTTAAAAAGATTCCCGACAGAGTTCGATCAATCGAACTTCAAATGAGATCGATCGAACTTTGATGAACTCTCTTCAAAGTATTTTTGGATTTTTGAAATTTTTGATAAATGCAAAATTAAAATTAAAAATTAGAATTAAAAATAAAATAAAATAAACTAGAATAAAATATTTTTGGGTTTTTTTTTTTAATAAACAATAATAATTAAAAACTAATTAAAATATTTTTGAATTTTTGAAAAATAAAATAAAATGAAATAAAATGAAAATAAAATAAAATAAAATAAAAATGAAAATATTTTGGATTTTCAAAATTTGAAAAGTCAAAATAATGAAATGAAGAACTGAGATCGATCGAAACAAGGGTTCGATCGATCAAACAGAGAGTAAAAATATGCAGGTTTTTGGTTCAAAAATTTGGCTAAGTGTTGGAACATAAGATTGATCGAACTTTGAAGTTGGATCGATCGAAGAACTTCAGATCGATCTTGGAATGTTTCGATCGATGAGATAGAGTGGTGAAATATACAGGTTGATGCAGGCTTAAAATTTTTCTAAGTGTTGAATCATGAGATCGATCGAACTTTGAAGTTGGATCAATCGAAGGTCTCTTGATCGATCTAAGAGTTAGTTCGAACGATGGGACAGAGAGGTGATTTGGATGCAGGTTTCTACAAGTCGAAAAATTTTCTAAGTGTTGGATGCAGAATGGAGTTCGATCGATCGAACTCAGGTTTGAGATCTATCGAACTATGCAGAATGCTCAATAATGACATGAAAGCTCATGCAATCCTCACCAAAGTTCCTTTTAATGCATATGAGAACCAAAAATAAGTATCTAGACTTCGCAAGAAATGAAATGAAAGATAGAAATGAGGGAGGAATAGGGTTTTGACACCCTACGAATGCTTTTGCTAGTTTTTAACATCTTTAGCAAGACGTTGGGCTCTTTTAGCCCGGATCAAAGATCTTATAATGCATCCCCTCCTTGTTGGGGTGATAGATGCTTTGAACTCCACCCAACAAATGGTTCTTTGAAGAACTTGTTGGATTAAGCTCAAAAGAAACCTTTGGTCCTTTGTCTATGCAATTACAACCTTTGGGCTTCCATGCCCTTTTAAAGCAAGAATTTGGAACAAGACTTTGAGAATGCAAGATTGAAGATGATCCTTTGGAAGTTTTAGTCTTACACAAAAGCTTATTTCCTTGACATTGAAGATCATGACATTTATCTACAATATTAACCTCTTCTTCATATTTGTCAGATGAATTGGGCGTGGGATTAAAGATATTCAACTTCACCTTCATGTGGCCAAATGAGATTTTCATTATCCCCGTCCTACAATTGATGTTGGCATTAGCGGTTGCCAAGAAGGGACGGCCAAGGATAACGGGAATTTGGCTTTTAGGATTGGGGACCGGTTCCGTATCAATGACAATGAAATCAACGGGAAAGAAGAATTTGTCAATCTTTATCAAAATTCCTCAATTATACCCCTAGGCTTCTTAATGGATCGGTCCGCAAGTTGCAAAACTACCGACATCGGTTTTAATTCACCTAGGCCCAATTTGACATAAACCAAGTGTGGAAGAAGGTTAACACTTGCTCCTAAGTCAAGAAGCGCCCGATTAATGATATGATCACCAATAATGCATGATGTAGTGGGTGAACCGGGGTCCTTAAACTTTGGAAGAGTGTTATGTTGCAAAATTGAGCTTACTTGCTCGGTCAAAATCATTTTTCTTGGTGCTTGGCTCTTGTTCTTCCGCTTTTGGGTGCACAAGTCTTTCAAGAATTTGGCATAAGCCGGAATTTGCTTGATTGCATCCAATAGTGGAAGATTAACTTTCACTTGCCTAAACATTTCCATAATTTCATTGGTTTTTGCCTTTTACTTGTCTTTTGAAATGGATCCTTTTAAGGCATCTGGAAATGGAACTTTTGGTTCAAACACTTTTTCAGAATTTTCTTTTGAACTTTCTTCAACACAAGAAGTTTTTAAATCATTTTGCTCCAAATCATATTGCAACAAAACTTTTTCAACATCATTTTTCAAAACTTCTTTTTCAAACACATTTTTCAAGACTTTCTCATTCACAAGATCATGTATATGCAATGAAGGAGGAATGGGATGTGAAACGAGATAGGTGACAACTTGAGGTTGCATCGGTTCACTCTCTTCATTGGACATTCCTACTTGATTGTCCACAATCCTACCACTCTGCAAGGTAGTCACCGCATTAACATGTTCTATGATGTGGCCTTCCGTTGAGGAATGGGTTTCCATAACACATTGTTGCTTAGGTGGGGCATTAATAGGCATCTTTCCCTTCTCTCTTACATTGAGAGTTCTTGCTATTTGCCCTACTTGGGTTTCTAGCTTCGCAATAGATTGAGAGTGAGAATGAAGCAATTGTGTGTTAGCCTCTAAAGTGCCCAAAGCATTTAAAACTTTTTCTTCAAAGGCGGGACTTCTAGTATTACCTTGGGAATAAGATTGGTTGGGAAAATGAAAATTAGCAAATTAATTCCCTTGTGATTGATAAGGTCTATAACCTTGGGAACCTTGGTTTTAAAGTGGAGGTGGAATGTACTTCCCTTGAAAACCGCCTTTGGAAGGATTTGAGCTCTCTCCTTGGTTTTTTCAAGGGAAATTCAGATGATTCCTCCAACTTGGATTATAGTGAGTACCATAAGGATTGTTCCCTTGGTTCACAAAAGCTGCATTGACTTGTTCATTAGGTTCATTTTGCACTTGTTCGTAAGGACAATGAGAAGTAGAATAAAGAACACTAGAAGAAGTCAAATATGTTTCATTTGATGCACGATGAGAATGGTTAGGGAAGGAAGATACTTGGTTCGCCGAGTTTTGGTTAATAAAAAATTGATCAAACCTTTGAGATAAAGACTTCATTTCGGCGGCTATTTCATTTGAATGGTCGACTTGATGTAAGCCAACACTCTTTCTTCCTTATGCATTTTTACCATTCTTGGATGATAGTGTTTTATGCAAAGAATTTTCACTCATGCTCTCATAAAGACGCCACACGTCATCCTCATGCCTATCAATGTATGAGCCACCCATGGAAGCATCAACCATACCCTTATAGTTGTCCGATAAGCTCTCAAAGAAATATTGATCTAATTGCCATTTGGGCATGTCATGATGTGGACACTTCCTAAGCAATTCATTGAAGCGTTCCCATGCCTCATGAAACGTTTCTCCATCCCTATGTGAAAATTCTCGAATTGAGGTTCTTATGACATTGGTCTTTGAAACTGAATAGTACTTCTTTAAGAACTCTTATTGCATTTCTACCCAAGAAGTGATTGAAAAAGGCCTAAGATTGTTAAACCAATACTTTGCCTTATCTTTTAAGGTGAATGGAAAAAGTTTAAGTCTTAAAACCTCTTCCGGCATGTCCATATATTTTACGGTGGAACATACTTCAAAAAACTCATCCAAATGCTTGTAAGGTTCTTCACTTGAAAGTCCATGATAGTTAGGAAGCATTTGAATGGTTTGTGGCTTAATTTCATAATGATGTGCTCTAAATGGAGGCAATTGGATGCATGTAGGTGCATTATATTCATTAGGCATATAATGGTCTCTTAAAGCAAGAGGTGGATTAGCTACTTGAGGTGCAACATGAACACCTTGGTTTTGAATTCCTTGATTGATGATGGGAGGTTGTGGAGCATACATTGGCCTTGGCATTCCATATGGAACTTGGCCTTGTTGTTGTGGTGGTTGGTGAATGAATGACCTAGGCATGCCTAATGGTACTTGTATGTTCTCATTGTGCACATTGGGATGAAGGATACCTTGTTGGTCTATGTGACCAAGGTCCTTAACATGATCATTATTATAGTCATCCATTGATAGATTAGTTCTATTTGAACTTCCTCTTCCCTTAGGATTTCTAACGATGGATTCAAACTGCAAATCAAGAGGGATAAGAGTTGGTCTCAATGAATGACGTCCATGCATGCACAATGCAAAATACAACTAGCACAAAGAATGACAAACACTATGCGTTCACAACAATTTTAATTAAACTTCTTCCACAAACACTAAATTCATACTCCCATGCTTTAACAACAATGATGCAAGAATAATTAAAAATAAGCCTCCACGCGGGCCGACGATTTAACTAAGGGATTGAGTAAAGAAAGTCTCACAAAGGTCCTTTAGCACTTCAACTCCAAATTTAAAGCTTAGCTTAGCAAATTTTTAAAATTTTTAGCTTTTTTCCTTGCTTGCTTAGCTTGAATACTCCTTTGCTTGCTTCCTCTCCAACAATGCACCTAGTTAAGTAAGAACAACACAAAAAGTAACCAAAAAGAAAAATAAAAATCCGACGTTGCCTAATCAAATCAATCAATCCCCGGCAACGGTGCCAAAAACTGATGCGGTGTGTCGCCGCACCACAATCAAGCTTGAAAGAGTGTCTACATTTTAAAGTGAGGGCCAAGAGTTTTATATTTATAGAAGCCACTACTACCTTCACTATAAATATAGCTAGGGCGAGTAAGGATCATCCCAAGGAATTGTAAGGGTCAAACAAGGTCGTGGAATTGTTATTAGGCCTAGTAGGTCGAGTGATCGAACAATTGGTTGGTTGGTTGATGATGAGCGCTGAAAAGTACACTTTTAAACCCCTTAAGCTTGAGTATTCTAGGACCTTTATCTATCTTATTTACCCGTTTTAGGACTCATTCATGTTTTTGTCTATTTCAGGTCAATAATGTTAAAATGGGCTAAAAATGGTTTCTTAAGGCCTTTTTGAAGTCAAACTAAGTCTTAGTGAGGATCCGGAGCAAAAGGAGGCTGATTTGGAGCAAAAAAAGGCTGATACTGAAAAGCTGCCAAGTCTGATCGATACAACTTTTTCTCTGATTGATCCAACGTCTCTGATCGATCCAACTTTTTCTCTGATCGATCCAACTTTTTCTCTGATCGATCAAACATTGCTGGCAGCGAGCTGTCTTATTCCCGTGCATGCCCAAAAGTTCACCAACCACATAGTACGGGATTAGATATTTTTGGGGCTATATTCCTGACTTAGTGACTAAGAAAAGGACCTTCTATATAAAGGAAAGAGACCCATTTGTAAATAATCTATTTATCTTTTTATTTTTACATTGTATTTTTTATTTCTCTCTCTAGCAAAGTTAGAGATTAGGGTTAGAAGAAAAGAGGGAAGTGGAGGCACATCTCAAGATCCATCTCTAGACCACTCTTTCTCCCCATCTCTAGAGCTTCAAAGAAGAAGAAGAAGAAGATGGAGCCATATTTGGAGCTTGATTCCATGACCACATCAACTTCCTCCATGATTGGCTAGATCTACACTTAGGGCTTGGATGAGCCCTAAGTCTTGTGTAATCTAAACTCTTGTATTTCTATTTTTGGGGATATATATATTGTTGTGATTAGTGTTCTAGCCTTGTGAATTTCATGAATCTTAGTATATTTCTATGATTTCTATGGTTTAATTCTTCCTATTAATTCTCTAGTTTACTTACATGTCTATGAGTGATTAAATTAGGAATTATTTCTTACATGATTCATATGGATTAATTCTTTCTATTGATTCTCTATTTGATTAAATGTTATCTTATGTGTAATTATTTAGGAATCAATCTCTACACTAGTTTTTCTATATTAATTGCATGTCTATGTGTGGTTGATTGAAAATCTAGTGATGGCTAAGCATGGGTTTTCATTGAATGGGTTTGTCAATTAATTTGATGGTTTATTCTTATGCTTGATGGGCTGCTCTACAATTTAATTCATGCTTGTAGGTAGGTAGACAATCTTTGATTGTTTAGATATTTCATGGTTTATTATTGCAAATTCCATGATTCTCTAGATTGATGTGTGCTACAATTGTTGTTACCTAGATGGGTCATGCTTAAACTAGATGGGTTGTGCTACAATTAGTTTAGGTAAGACAATTCATGCTTAAATTAGATGGTCCATGCTTAATATTGCAATTGGTAGTTGCATTTTGTTCACAACAATGTATTCCCCATTAATGGAAAGCAAGTGGTTAATTACATGACCTTAGTGGTGATTCCAACACCCTAAGTCCTCTCTTCATATCTCTTAAATCCCTATCTCTACTTAGTTTATTTTAATTGTATTTTCATTAATTGAAGTAGTTTAATCATCTCATCAAATCTCTTTTGCAATCTTGTGATACGCTAGAGTTGAAGTTAAATTCCAACACGTATAATCCCTTAGGACGATCCCTACTCACTCTTGCTACGTTAGTAGTAGGGTTGGTAGTGGTTTTTAAAATTTTAAACTTGACCCAAAAGGCTTTTCTTGGACCGCACATTCACTACATCAATTTTGGCGTCTATCAAGCGGCCTCGTCAAATTTTGGCGCCGTTGCCAGGAATTAACGGTTTTGTTAGAATTAAACTAGACAATAGTGTTCATTTAATTGCTTCTATTTTTATTTTAATTTTTATTGTCTATTCTTTTCTCTTGCTCTCTTTATTATTTGTTCAATTAGGTACTTTACTACAAGGAAGGCGAACTTTGGAACTAGAAGCAATCATTGGAGGTTAAAGCTAAATTTGGAGTTAAAGTGCTAAAGGACCATTGTGAGCAATTCTTGGAACTCTTGTATTTTAATTGTTTCACTTCTTTGCATGCTTGTGATAGCCCTTGTTGAGGCTCATTTTATTGCTTAAATTTTTGTCCAAGCATAGGCCCTTGATGAGGCTATTATTTATTGTATTTTGGTTTTAATTGTGAATGGAGGAATTGTTTGATACAAGTTTGGGGGGAAATTACATCCCTTCACCTTATGCTTCTCCATCATATTTTAATCCTTATGAGATTGAGTCCAATTCATTTTAATATACATCATCTTATCATGGACTTGATCACTCATTTACTCCTTCTTATGACTATCACTCTCCACCACATTTTTATGATGAACCAATTCCACCACCTTCTAGGTACTGACTCGGATTTGAAGAAAGAGTGTTAGCTTTACTTGATGTGCATATTTCACAAACTCCACTTATTAATTCTCATTCTCAAACTTTAGCCAAGCTTGAAGCTCAAGTTGAGCAAATTGCAAGTACTCTTTCTCGTCAAGCGGAGAGGAAGAGGCAAATGAAAAAATGGCAAGAACTTCAATGTATATAGATGAGGATGATGAGAGTGAAGAGGAAGAAGTAGCAAGTGAGCTAATGCCTAGCACTCTATCTTGTATAGAGGAGGAAGTGGCAAGTGATTTAGTGGCTAATCCAATAGAGGATAACATGATTAATGAGGACTTTCATTGTTTTGATTATGATTTTATCTATGACCTTGCTACTCTAAAGAGTGAGGAGATGTTAACCACAATAGAGGTAGGAGAGAAGGAGGAGGAACTTGTTGAAGAGGGCCTTCCTTCTATTATCTCTAATGACCCTCTTGAGGAATGCCTTTTTGAAATGTATAAAAATTGTGGTTTTGACTTTGAAAGCTCCAAAAATGAAATAAACTCTCTAATGGACTCCTTAGCTTAGTTGGAAGGTGAGGAGATGGTAATTTTTGAGGAAGAGAAAAAGGATGAAGAGAAGGTGTTTCTTGATATTCCAAATGAGTCTTTGAAAGATATTGACTTGCCAATTCACAAAGGAAGTGATTCTTTGAATACACTTCAAGAGCACAAAATTGAGGCAAGGCTAACCATGATTGATTTTGTTTTCAAGACCGTGGATGAAAGAAACAATATCATCTCTTGCATTTCTTTTCAAGTTATTCTTTTGGAGGATGATTTCATTGTTGTAAGTGGGACATTAAATGAGAAAAGTGAAAAGAGGATCAATAAGGATGTTTCATATCCGGTTTTTTATTCTTTTGATTAGTGAGTTAACCCAAAGTCTTGCTAGAGATGTTAAACACTAGTATTCTTAGAGTTTCAAAACTCTATTCCTCTCGCATTTCTATTTTAAATTTTATTTCTTGCGACGTCTAGATATTTGTTTTGTATTTATATGCATTTCAAGGAACTGTGATAAGGATTGCATGCACTTTCATGTCATAATTGAGCATTTGGCACAAGTTCGATTGATCTCAAATTGGAGTTCGATTGATCGAACTGTGGATTGCACTCAACACTTAAAAAAAATTTCAACCTGCATCCACCTGCATCCAAATCACCTCTCTGTCCAATCGATTGAAATTCATTCCTAGATCGATCAGAAGACCTTCGATCGATCCAAACATCAAGTTCGATCGATCTTGAGTTTTAACACTTAGAAAAATTTTGAGCCTGCATATTTAAGCTCTTTGTCCCATCGATGGAAAATATTTCAAGATCGATCTGAAGTTCTTCGATCGATCCAACTTCATCATTGGATCGATCTTGAGTTCCAACACTTAGAAAAATTCCTGAACCCAAAAACCTGCATATTTCACCTCTCTGTCAGATCGATCGAGCATTTTGTGAGATCGATCGAGCATGTCTGCAGGTTTTGAAAATTTATTTTTTCTTTTACTTTTATTTTTATTTTTGTTTATATTTCAAAAATCCCAAAAATGTTTCTTTTATTTTATTTAGTTTATTTTAGTTATTTTATTTTTCAAAAAAAAAAAAAAAAAAATTTAAAAAAAAAACTCGAAAAATATTTTCTTTTCTTTATTTTATTTTATCTTTCAAAATTCAAAAATATTTTCAATTTTTCATTTTTAATTTTTTTTAAAAAATAATAATAATAATAAAATGTTGCATTTTTTATTTTCTTGCATTTTCATTTCTTATATGTTTATTTGTTTTATTTTTGTGTGTGTGTACATATTTGTTTCGTTATAAAAAAATAATAATAACAAAAAAAAAAAAAAAATTGAAAAACAAAAAATAAGAAAATTTTGTATATACTTGCATTGTACATATTGTTTTTCATTTCTTGCATTGTATATATTCTTTCATTACATTTTACCTTCTTTATTTTTCTTTTTATATTTTGTTCATGCATTTTATTCTTTATTTTTCATGCATTTTGTAGATACTTGCTTTCATGAAAAGAAAAATATAAAAAGATTCACCATTGTGCCCTTATGAGTAGTCATGCATACCTTATGATTTATATTTGGGCTTGATCTCATATCTCTCTTTCATCTTGTGCTATATTGCCTTAGAATGCTTGATTATTATTATTCCATTTGATATTTGATGTGAGTTGCTAGTGTGGTTATTCAAATAAGTTGTTGATTCCAAGTCTGGGGGAGACATCTTTCAAATTGGATCATTACCGGGCCTCACGTTTTCACCACCACGGTATACTCTTTCCATCTTTTCCATTGCTCTCATTGCACATTGAAGACAATGTGTGGTTTAAGTTTAGGAGTAAGGTGTCTTGTTGCATTATACTTAAAGTTGGATCTTAAATGCATGATTGAGATTTGAGATCGATGTTTACGATGATTTTGATCTTTTGAGGACTATATTGCTTAAAATTTAAAAATTACATGACTTGAGAGTCCAATACTCCTTGTATGCCTTGTGGAAGCCATTTAGGAGTAAATTTTTCCAAAGATTGATATCTTGCTTGCACTTGTGGTCCACATCATCCTGATTTTGTGATTGTTTTGAGATTCATTATAGGATTCTACACTAGCACAGGCACACACTAGCATTCATTTGTGGGGTACATGCTTTGTTGATTATTGAATTGGTTATACCCCAATTGGGCTAGTAGTGCATTGAAAGCTTTCATTCTTGATAAAGGTGGATAACAACCCCTTTTCACTAAGTAGCCGGGATTCTAGCCTCATCAAGCATTGAACTTCTCGCGCCGAAAGGTGGACGGCCCAAACTCTAGGTTAAAAATTGAATGAAAAAAAGAAAAAAAAAAGAAAAAGAAAAAGAAAAAGTTGCAAAAGCAAATAAAAAAAAGTGAGGACTTCTCCCAAAAGGTGAAAAGTGGGAAATGATTAGATAGAGGTTGTTTTGATTTGTAGCCTAGTTGATTTGAGCTTGTAAGTCCGTAAAGGTGTTTGAACGCCTAATGCCCTAAAGCCGTCTGGTTTGGGAGTCATTGACCTAACGCTCGATCTCATGAATCGCTAGAAAGCTTAATAGATCAATACATTGCATCATGCTTCCATCTTTGATCCTAAAAAAAAAGAAAAAAAAAAAAAGAAAAGAAAAGAAAAAAAATTGAGTGAAAAGAATAAGCGCACCTAGAACAATAAAGCTTTAATAAAAGGTCCACTTTTTGTCTTGATGATCGGTTCTAGATTTGTGTGCTAATTTGAGGGTAAAGATGTGATTAATTCTTTAGTTGGCTAAGATAGCAACACATTTGATGCCGGACCACTCAAGAAGGATTCTAGACTTTTTTTGATTTGCATGATCATTTTCTTGATGTATGGAGGACCATACTTGCTTACTTGATGTTGAGATTTTGGGAGATTTGTTGGAATAGGTTGAAAAATTACATACTTAAGGTAGTTTAATCCCAATGCTTATTTGCAATATTGGTGCCTCTTTTGAAAGAATGAGCGTAATATTTGTGGGTATCATTTCTGGAAACCCCACGAGACTTCACTAGTCCACTAGGGGTAACCTAGGGGTTTAAAAGGCTTACTGCATGTGTTAAGTGCAATCGTGTTCCCTACGAAAGTGGCACTACCATTTCATTACTTTCTAGTTATAGTGGTTTAGTTGTTCATTTCATTTCGTTACTTTGTAGTTCACTACTAGGGACTAACGATATTTAAGTTTGGGGGTGTGATGAGCGCTGAAAAGTACACTTTTAAACCCCTTAAGCTTGAGTATTCTAGGACCTTTATCTATCTTATTTACCCGTTTTTGTACTTATTTGTGTTTTTGTCTATTTTAGGTCAATAATGTTAAAATGGGCTAAAAATGATTTCTTAAGGCCTTTTTGAAGTCAAACAAAGTCTTAGTGAAGATCCGGAGCAAAAGGAGGCTGATTTGGAGCAAAAAGAGACTGATCCTGAAAAGTTGCCAAGTCTGATCGATCCAACTTTTTCTCTGATCGATCCAACTTTTTCTCTGATCGATCGAACATTGCTGGCAGCGAGCTTTCTTATTCCCATACGCGCCCAAAAGTCCACCAACCACATAGTACGGGATTAGATACTTTTGGGGCTATATTCCTGACTTAGTGACTAAGAAAATGACCTTCTATATAAAGGGAAGAGACCCATTTGTAAATAAGCTTTTTATCTTTTTATTTTTACATTGTATTTTTTATTTCTCTCTCTAGCAGAGTTAGAGAGATTAGGGTTAGAAGAAAAGAGGGAAGTGGAGGCACATCTCAAGATCCATCTCTAGACCACTCTCTCTCTCCATATTTGGAGCTTGATTCCATGACCACAACTACCTCCTCCATGATTGGCTAGATCTAAACTTAGGGCTTAGATGAACCCTAAGTCTTGTCTAATCTAAATCCTTGTATTTCTATTTTTGGGGATATATATATTGTTGTGATTAGTGTTCTAGCCTTGTGAATTTCATGAATCTTGGTATATTTCTATTATTTGTATGGTTTAATTCTTCCTATTAATTCTCTAATTTACTTACATGTCGATGTGTGACTAAATTATGAATTATTTCTTACATGATTCATATGGATTAATTCTTTCTATTGATTCTCTATTTGATTACATGTTGTCTTATGTGTAATTATTTGGGAATTAATCTATACACTAGTTTTTCGATATTAATTGCATGTCTATTTGTGGTTGATTGAAAATCTAGTGATGGCTAAGCATGGGTTTTTATTGAATGGGTTTGTCAATTAATTTGATGGTTTATACTTATGCTTGATGGGTTGCCCTGCAATTTAATTCATGCTTGTAGGTAGGTAGACAATTTTTGATTGCTTAGATATTCCATGGTTTATTATTGCAAATTCCATGATTCTCTAGATTGATGTGTGCTACAATTGTTGCTACCTAGATGGGTCATGCTTAAATTAGATGGGTTGTGTTACAATTAGTTTAGGTAAGACAATTCATGCTTAAATCAGATGGTCCATGCTTAATATTGCAATTGGTAGTTGCATTTTGTTCATAACAATGTATTCCCCATTAATGGAAAGCAAGTGGTTAATTACATGACCTTAGTGGTGATTCCAACACCCTAAGTCCTCTCTTCATATCTCTTAAATCCCTATCTCTACTTAGTTTATTTTAATTGTATTTTCATTTATTGAAGTAGTTTAATCATCTCATCAAATCTCTTTTGCAATCTTGTGATATGCTAGAGTTGAAGTTAAATTCCAACACGTATAATCCCTTGGGATGATCCCTACTCACTCTCGCTACGTTAGTAATAGTGTTGGTAGTGGTTTTTATAAATTTAAACTTGCCCCAAAAGGCTTTTCTTGAACCGCACATTCACTACATCAATTTTGGCGTCTATCAAGCGGCCTCGTCAAATTTTGGTGCCGTTGCCGAGGATTAACGGTTTTGTTGGAATTAAACTAGACAATAGTGTTCATTTGATTGCTTCTATTTTTATTTTTATTTTCATTGTATATTCTTTTCTCTTCCTCTCATTATTATTTGTTCAATTAGGTACTTGACTACAAGGAAGGCGAAATTTGGAACTTGAAGCAATCATTGGAGGTTAAAGCTTAATTTGGAGTTAAAGTGCTAAAGGACCATTGTGAACAATTCTTGGAACTTTTGTATTTTAATTGTTTCACTTCTTTGCATACTTGTGATAGCCCTTGTTGAGGCTCATTTAATTGCTTAAATTTTTGTCCAAGCATAGGCACTTGTTGAGGCCATTATTTGTTGTATTTGGGTTTTAATTGTGAATGGAGGAATTGTTTGATCCAAGTTTGGGGGGAAATTACATCCCTTCACCTTATGCTCCTGTATCATATTTTAATCCTTATGAGATTGAGTCTAATTCATCTCAACATGCATCATCTTATCATGGACTTGATCACTCATTTAATCCTTCCTATGACTATTACTCTCCACCACCATTTTATGATGAACCAATTCCACCACCTTCTAGGTACTCACCCAGATTTGAAGAAAAAGAGTTAGCTTTTCTTGATGTGCATATCTCACAAACTCCACTTACTAATTCTCTTTCTCAAACTTTAGCCAAGCTTGAAGCTCAAGTTGAGCAAATTGCAAGTACTCTTTCTCGTCAAGAGGAGGAGGAAGAGGCAAATGAAAAAATGGCAAGAACTTCAATGTATATAGATGAGGATGATGAGAGTGAAGAGGAAGAAGTAGTAAGTGAGCTAATGCCTAGCACTCTATCTTGTATAGAGGAGGAAGTGACAAGTGAGTTAGTGGCTAATCCAATAGAGCATAACATGATTAATGAAGACTTTCCTTGTTTTGATTATGATTTTATCTATGACCTTGCTACTCTAGAGAGTGAGGAGATGTTGACCACAATAGAGTTTGGAGAGGAGGATGAGGAACTTGTTGAAGAGGGCCTTCCTTCTATTATCTCTAATGACCCTCTTGAGGAATGCTTTTTTGAAATGTATAAAAATTGTGGTTTTGACTTTGAAAGTTCCAAAAATGAAATAAACTCTCTAATGGACTCCTTAGCTTAGTTGGAAGGTGAGGAGATGGTAATTTTTTAGGAAGAGAAAAAAGATGAAGAGAAGGTGTTTCTTGATATTCCAAATGAGTCTTTGAAAGACATTGACTTGCCAATTCACAAAGGAAGTGATTATTTTAATACACTTCAAGAGCACAAAATTGAGGCAAGGCTAGCCATGATTGATTTTGTTTTCAAGACTGTGGATGAAAGGAACAATATCATCTCTTTCATTTCTTTTCAAGTCATTCTTTTGGAGGATGATTTCATTGTTAGAAGTGGGACATTAAATGAGAAAAGTGAAAAGAGGATCAATAAGGATATTTCATATCCGGTTTTTTTGATTCTTTTGATTAGTGAGTTAACCCACCGTCTTGCTAGAGACGTTAAACACTAGTATTCATAGAGTTTCAAAACTCTATTCCTCCCGCATTTCTATTTTAAATTTCATTTCTTGCGACGTCTAGATATTTGTTTTGGGTTCATATGCATTTCAAGGAACTGTGATAAGGATTGCATGCACTTTCATGTCATAATTGAGCATTTGGCATAAGTTCGATCGATCTCAAATTGGAGTTTGATCGATCGAACTGTGGATTGCACTCAATATTTAGAAAAAATTTCTACCTGTATCCACCTGTATCCAAATCACCCCTCTATCCAATCGATTGAAATTCATTCCTAGATCGATCAGAAGACCTTCGATCGATCCAAACATCAAGTTCGATCGATCTTGAGTTTCAACACTTAGCAAAATTTTGAGCCTGCATAAACCTACATATTTAAGCTCTCTGTCCCATCGATCGAAAATATTTCAAGATCAATCTGAAGTTCTTCGATCGATCCAACTTCATCATTGGATCGATCTTGAGTTCCAACACTTAGAAAAATTCCTGAACCCAAAAACCTGCACATTTCACCTCTCTGTCAAATTGATCGAGCATTTTGTGAGATCGATCGAACATGTCTGCAGGTTTTGAAAATTTATTTTTTCTTTTACTTTTATTTTTATTTTTGTTTATATTTCAAAAATCCCAAAAATGTTTCTTTTATTTTATTTAGTTTATTTTAGTTATTTTATTTTTCAAAAAAAAAAAAAAAAAACTCCAAAAATATTTTCTTTTCTTTATTTTGTTTTATCTTTCAAAATTCAAAAATATTTTGAATTTTTCATTTTTAATTTTTTTTTTAAAAATAATAATAATAATAAAATTTTGCATTCTTTATTTTCTTGCATTTTCATTTCTTGCATGTTTATTTGCTTTATTTTTGTGTGTGTGTACATATTTGTTATGTTATAAAAAAAATAATAATAAAAAAAAATTAAAAAAAAAATGAAAAACAAAAAGTAAGAAAATTTTGTATATACTTGCATTGTACATATTGTTTTTCATTTCTTGTATTGTATATATTCTTTCAATACATTTTACCTTCTTTATTTTTCTTTTTATATTTTGTTCATGCATTTTATTCTTTGTTTTTCATGCATTTTGTATATACTTGCTTTCATAAAAAGAAAAATATAAAAAGATTCACTATTGTGCCCTTATGAGTAGTCATGCATACCTTATGATT
The DNA here is from genome assembly GCF_030987335.1 of Cornus florida. Classification (NCBI taxonomy): domain Eukaryota; kingdom Viridiplantae; phylum Streptophyta; class Magnoliopsida; order Cornales; family Cornaceae; genus Cornus; species Cornus florida. The sequence goes on along the minus strand of NW_026775571.1, from coordinate 39,589,135 downwards.
TATATTGGGCTTGATCTCATATCTCTCTTTCATCTTGTGCTATATCGCCTTAGAATGCTTGATTATTCTTATTCCATTTGATATTTGATATGAGTTGCTAGTGTGGTTATTCAAATAGGTTATTGATTCCAAGTTTGGGGGAGACGTCTTTCAAATTGGATCATTACCGGGCTTCACGTTTTCACCACCACGGTATACTCTTTCCATCTTTTCCATTGTTCTCATTGCACATTGAGGACAATGTGCGGTTCAAGTTTGGGGGTAAGGTGTCTTGTTACATTATACTTAAAGTTGGACTTTAAATGCATGACTGAGATTTGAGATCGATGTTTACGATGATTTTGATCTTTTGAGGACTATATTGCTTAAAATTTAAAAATTGCATAACTTGAGAGTCCAATACTCCTTGTATGCCTTGTGGAAGCCATTTAGGAGTAAATTTTTCGAAATATTGATATCTTGCTTGCACTTGTGGTCCACATCATCCTGATTTTGTGATTGTTTTGAGATTCATTATAGGATTCTACACTAGCATAGGCGCACACTAGCATTCTTTTGTAGGGTACATGCTTTATTGATTATTGAATTGGTTATATCCCAATTGGGCTAGTAGTGCATTGGAAGCTTTCATTCTTGATAAAGGTGGATAACAACCCCTTTTCACTAAGTAGCCGGGATTCTAGCCTCATCAAGCATTGAACTTCTCGCGCCGAAAGGTGGAGGACCCAAACTCTAGGTTAAAAATTAAATGAAAAAAAAAATAAAAAAATAAAAAGAAAAATTTACAAAAGCAAATAAAAAAAAGTGAGGACTTCTCCCAAAAGGTGAGAAGTGGGAAATGATTAGATAGAGGTTGTTTTGATTTGTAGCCTAGTTGATTTGAGCTTGTAAGTCCGTAAAAGTGTTTGAACTTCTAATGCCCTAAAGCCGTCTGGTTTGGGAGTCATTGACCTAACGCTCGATCTCATGAATCGCTAGAAAGTTTAATAGATCAATACATTGCACCATGCTTCCATCTTTGATCCTAAAAAAAAAGAAAAAAAAAAAAAGAAAAGAAAAAAAATTGAGTGAAAAGAATAAGCGCACCTAGAACAATAAAGCTTTAATAAAAGGTCCACTTTTTATTTTGATGATCGGTACAAGATTTGTGTGCTAATTTGAGGGTAAGGATGTGATTAATTCTTTAGTTGGCTAAGATAACAACACATTTGATGCCGGACCACTCAAGAAGGATTCTAGACTTGTTTTGATTTGCATGATCATTTTCTTGATGTGTGGAGGACCATACTTGCTTACTTGATGTTGAGATTTTGGGAGATTGCGTGGAATGGGTTGAAAAATTGCATACTTGAGGTAGTTTTCTCCCAATGCTTGTTTGCAATATTGGTGCCTCTTTTGAAAGAATGAGCTTAATGTTTGTGGGTATCATTTCTGGAAACCCTCACGAGACTTCACTCGTCCACTAGGAGTAACCTAGGGGTTTAAAAGGCTTATTGCATGTGCTAAGTGCAATCGTGTTCCCTACGAAAGTGGCTCTATCATTTCATTGCTTTTGAGTTATAGTTGTTTAGTTGTTCATTTCATTTCGTTACTTTGTAGTTCACTACTAGGGACTAGCAATATTTAAGTTTGGGGGTGTGATGAGCGCTAAAAAGTAATCTTTGAAACCCCTTAAGCTTGAGTATTCTTGGACCTTTATCTATCTTATTTACCCGTTTTAGTACTTATTTGTGTTTTTGTCTATTTTAGGTCAATAATGTTAAAATGGGCTAAAAATGGTTTCTTAAGGCCTTTTTAAAGTCAAACTAAGTCTTAGTGAGGATCCGAAGCAAAAGGAGGCTGATTTGGAGCAAAAAGAGGCTAATCCTGAAAAGTTGCCAAGTCTGATCGATCCAACTTGTTCTCTGATCGATCCAACTTTTTCTCTGATCGATTGAACATTGATGGCAGTGAGCTATCTTATTCCTGTGCGTGCCCAAAAGTCCACCAACCACATAATACAGGATTAGATATTTTTAGGGCTATATTCCTGACTTAGTGACTAAGAAAAGGACCTTCTATATAAAGGGAAGAGACCCATTTGTAACTAATCTTTTTATCGTTTTATTTTTACATTGTATTTTTTATTTCTCTCTCTAACAAAGTTAGAGATTAGGGTTAGAAGAAAAGAGGGAAGTGGAGGCATATCTCAAGATCCATTACTAGACCACTCTCTCTCTCCATATTTGGAGCTTGATTCCATGACCACATCTACCTCCTCCATGATTGGCTAGATCTACACTTAGGGCTTGGATAGCCTTAAGTCTTGTCAAATCTAAACCTTTGTATTTCTATTTTTGGGGATATATATATTGTTGTGATTAGTGTTCCAGCCTTGTGAATTTCATGAATCTTGGTATATTTCTATGATTTCTATGGTTTAATTCTTGCTATTAATTCTCTAGTTTACTTACATGTCTATGTGTGATTAAATTAGGAATTATTTCTTACATGATTCATATGGATTAAGTTTTTCTATATTAATTGCATGTCTATGTGTGGTTGATTGAAAATCTTGTGATGGCTAAGCATGGATTTTCATTGAATGGGTTTGTCAATTAATTTGAAGGTTTATACTTATGCTTGATGAGTTGTTCTACAATTTAATTCATGCTTGTAGGTAGGTAGACAATCTATGATTGCTTAGATATTATATGGCTTATTATTGCAAATTCCATGATTCTCTAGATTGATGTGTACTACAATTGTTGCTACCTAGATGGGTCATGCTTAAACTAGATGGGTTGTGCTACAATTAGTTTAGGTAAGACAATTCATGCTTAAATTAGATGGTCCATGCTTAATATTGCAATTGGTAGTTGCATTTTGTTCACAACAATGTATTCCCCATTAATGGAAGGCTGTGGTTAATTACATGAGCTTAGCGGTGATTCCAACACCCTAAGTCCTCTCTTCATATCTCTTAAATCCCTATCTCTACTTAGTTTATTTTAATTGTATTTTCATTAATTGAAGTAGTTTAATCATCTCATCAAATCTCTTTTGCAATCTTGTGATACGCTAGAGTAGAAGTTAAATTCCAACACGTATAATCCCTTAGGACAATCCCTACTCACTCTTGCTACGTTAGTAGTAGTGTTGGTAGTGGTTTTTAAAAATTTAAACTTGTCCCAAAAGGCTTTTCTTGAACCGCACATTCACAACATCAATTTTGGCGCCGTTGCCAGGGATTAACGGTTTTGTTGGAATTAAACTAGACAATAGTGTTCATTTGATTGCTTCTATTTTTATTTTAATTTTCAATGTATATTCTTTTCCCTTGCTCTCATTATTATTTGTTCAATTAGGTACTTGACTACAAGGAAGGCAAACTTTGGAACTTAAAGCAATCATTGGAGGTTAAAGCTAAATTTGGAGTTGAAGTGCTAAAGGACCATTGTGAGCAATTCTTGGAACTCTTGTATTTGAATTGTTTCACTTCATTATATGCTTGTGATAGCCCTTGTTGAGGCTCATTTTATTGCTTAAATTTTTGTCCAAGTATAGGCCCTTGTTGAGGCTATTATTTGTTGTATTTTGGTTTCAATTGTGAATTGAGGAATTGTTTGATCCAAGTTTGGGGGGAAATTACATCCCTTCATCTTATGCTCCTCCATTATATTTTAATCCTTATGAGATTGAGTCCAATTCATTTCAACCTGCATCATCTTATCATGAACTTGATCACTCATTTAATCCTTCCTATGACTATTACTCTCCACCACTATTTTATGATGAACCAATTCCACCACCTTCTAGGTACTCACCCGGATTTAAAGAAAAAGTGTTAGCTTTACTTGATGTGCATATTTCACAAACTCCACTTATTAATTCTCATTCTCAAACTTTAGCCAAGCTTGAAGCTCAAGTTGAGCAAAATTGCAAGTACTCTTTCTCGTCAAGAGGAGGAGGAAGAGGCAAATGAAAATATGGCAGGAACTTCAATGTATATAGATGAGGATGATGAAGAGGAAGAAGCAGCAAGTGAGCTAATGCCTAGCACTCTATCTTGTATAGAGAAGGAAGTGGCAAGTGAGTTAGTGGCTAATTGTTAGCCCCTTGACGGTTGTCCAAGGGAAGACATGGGCATTTCAAGGCCATGCCATGTCTTAGGAATACTTTGGCTTTGATTAGACAACCATGAGGGTGCTCAGTGGGTTGTCAGCGTGCACAAGATGCTCAGCGTGCACACAAGATGCTTAAAAGGATGCTCGGCGTGCACTGGGGGTGCCCAGTGGCACTTTCGTAAATATGGCGAAAGTGAAACTTGGAGTTTTGACTCGGGATCTTTATGGGAGATACCTTGAGTCCATAGAAGCTGGTTGGCGTAGACGGCACTCAATTTGGATGTCGGGAAAGGTCTGAAAGGCCATTATGACTCCTCAAGCGTGGGTGATGTTTACTCCTGTCAGAGTGCTGGATTTCCTTAAGACTATATTGGGGGGGGGTCTGTTGAGCGCATCGGTTGGGCTATGGCATGGCTTGCTTAGAGGGCTTAGCCAACGTGCATGGGCACGTGTTGCACCACTCCAAGATGGTTGCACAAGTGTGGAGCATCCAAGATATTGAAGGGCAAATAAGTGTGCACCGACACGCGCGCTAGAGTGCAGCGGCGTGCGTGCGGGCGTGCAGGTGGGCGCGCGGGTAGGCGTCCAACCTAGTGTGCGCGAGCGTCTAGCTCAGCGTGCACATGGGCGTCCAGGTGGGTGTACAGCCACGGGCGCATGAGGGTACAAACATGGCGCGCGAAGAAGGGCACTAGTGTGTGCGCCGGCGTGCACTTTGGTGTGCACCCGAGCGTGCGCACGGGCGTGCATGGCTTGGCACGCCGTGCACTCAGAGACATATATATGTGGGTGCAGATTAGTGGACTTGGCTTGGGCTAGGTTCACAGGGTTGACTCAGATGTGGCTAGAGCATGGATAACACAAAGTCATGGCTTGCGGTTACAAGAGGTGGTGGCTTAGTGGGCTCGGTTGGTTGGGGGAAGTTACTAGCACTTCCCACTCATCATGGGAAGTGGGGGAGTGCTGAGTAACCTCCCAAACATGTGGCACAATTCTGAGAGAACCAACACACAGGCGGTTAAGGGTGGTTTCCTCCACTATGCAGAATCTAACTTCTTGTGGGTATGTGGCATGAGCAGAACATGCCAACAAGTCTAGCAGTTGGGCTTGTCAACTGCATTATAGTGCTGGCTCATTTAGAGGGTGCCAGCACGACCCTAGGTGGATGGTGGTGTCATCCATCATCTTAGTGGGCAGTTATGGGCGGTTTTGAGAGTGGCCTATATAATGCTAAGGTGGGCTTTGTAGAGGGAATAGAGAAGAGGGTGTGAGCCTTGGTTGTTCCTTGTACGAACTCATGTTCCTTTGTAATATGTTTAATATGAGCAAAGGTTGGGGCTTGTCCCTGTAAGCTGTGTGTGCCTTCTTTATATTTCTATATTGTGTGTATTGTGTTGTTGTGTTGGCTAAGACTTGGTGGCCCCAAGTGCCATTGCAGAGGCAAAAATTCGTGGTGTAATTTAGCCCTGTGACAATTGGTATCAGAGCCCCGTTCTACGATGGCTGGAGGTAATACTCGTGAAAGAGTTTCCCATTTGGAAGAGTTCGTGGGTTTTCCTACAGAAACAGAGGTACAAGATGGTGCAGAGAGCCTTGTTGTTCGAATTGAAAACTTGGCTTCTGAATTGGAGATCTTGAAGACTGATCCTGATGGGTTTGGTGACTTCATGCAGGCCACCAAAGAGCAATTGTCCCGTATCTCTGAATATGTTGAGTCACTGACTGACGTCTTCAAGAAGAACCTGAAAGACCTTGAAGATGAAGTGTCCTTGGTGAAGAGGGCCATTCATGGGAGTTCCAGAGGCGGTGGTGATCCTCTTTCGCAGAAGATCAAGGTGCCGGATCCCAAGTCTTTCAGTGGTACCCGAAATGCCAAAGAGTTGGAGAATTTCCTATGGGACATGGAGCAGTACTTTAAGGCTGCTCGGATCCCTGATGGCGAGAAGGTGACCATTACAAGCATGTATCTATCTGGTGATGCAAAGCTATGGTGGCGCACACGGACAGAGGACGATGCTTCTGCGGGTAGGCCTCGGATTGAAGTTTGGGAGACCCTAAAGAAGGAATTAAAGGACCAGTTCTTGCCTCAGAACACTGCATGGATTGCAAGGGAATCTCTGAAGAAATTGAAGCACACAGGTACCGTTCATGACTATGTGAAGGACTTTAGTTCCTTGATGCTGGACATTCGAAATATGTCAGAGGAGGACAAGCTATTCAATTTCATGTCCGGATTGCAACCATGGGCTCAGGCAGAACTCCGTAGGCAAGGTGTGAGGGACCTTCCTACTGCCATGACAGCGGCAGATTGTCTTGTAGATTTCAAGATGATTGGGTCTACTACACAAGACAAGAAGAAGTCCAAGGAGGGGAAGAAAGACAAAGGCCAGTCCTTTAGGTTCAAGGACAAAAAGAAGGACAAGAATCAAAAGAAGGATAAAGGCGGTGGCTTTGTCAAGGCCACGGCAGATTACAACAACAAAGGGAGTAGTAGTGGGACTAAGCCCAACTACGGTTGTTTCATCTGCAATGGTCCCCATCGTGTTAGGGACTGTCCCAAGAGGGAGAAGCTGAGTGCTATTGTCGCTGATTCAAAAGGAGACTCAGACTCGGAATCTGGTCGAACCCGAGTTAATCCTCTGCAAATGCTGAATGCTCTTACTGAAGAACAGTCCATGGAGTTGAAAGGGCTCATGTTCATTCAGGTGACACTGAATGGCAAGGAAGTTTTGGCAATGGTGGACACGGGGGCCACTCATAACTTCATTGCGCAGAGGGAAGTAAGTAACTTTAATTTAAAGTTAATTCCACATGCTAATAAGATGAAAGCTGTGAATTCTGAAGCCAAGCCTGTTTTAGGCATGGCAACCACTTCTATGAAAGTTGGTTGTTGGGAGGGCGTAGTTAGTCTTATGGCTGTTCCCTTAAATGATTTTGATCTAATTCTTGGAATTGAGTTCCTTACGAAAGCCAGAGTGGTAGTTGTGCCATATTTGGGAGGAGTTTTTATTTGGGACAGGAGTTGTCCATGTTTTATTCCATCAGTGGCTCTTTATGGGCACCAAAAGAAGGAAGATCGTAAATATGGTTGCATCGAAATAATCTCTGCATTGCAAGTGAAAACAGGTTTAAAGAGAGGAGACTCTACCTTTCTTGCAGCTATGATAGAGATCAAACCGGACCAGCTTGTTGAAGTTCCGGATTCTGTTGCTGAAATTCTAGAGGAATTTGCAGAAGTGATGCTACCAGAACTACCCAAGCAATTGCCCCCTCGACGTGCTGTTGATCATAAGATAGAGTTGGAGCCGGGTGCAAGGGCTCCTGCTCAGGCCCCATATCGGATGGCGCCTTCAGAACTGGCTGAACTGCATAGACAGTTGGATGAGTTGCTGGAGTCTGGCTATATTCAACCATCTAAGGCACCGTATGGCGCGCCAGTGTTGTTCCAGAAGAAGCAGGATGGCTCAATGCGGATGTGTGTGGATTATAGGGCTCTGAATAAGGTGACTGTGAAGAACAAGTACCCAGTGCCCAATGTCGCAGACTTATTTGACAGGTTGTCAAGGGCATCCTATTTTACTAAGCTGGATTTACATGCAGGCTACTGGCAGGTGCGTATAGCAGAAGGAGATGAACCCAAAACTGCATGTGTAACTCGTTATGGGTCTTATGAATTTCTGGTAATGCCGTTTGGGCTAACTAATGCCCCGGCAACCTTCTGCAACTTAATGAATAATGTGTTTTATGACTACATCGATCGCTTTGTTGTTGTTTATTTGGATGACATTGTAGTCTATAGTGAGTCATTGAAAGATCACTTAAAACACTTGAGATTGGTTTTCTCAAAACTGAAGGAGTTTCAGTTATTTGTCAAAAAGGAGAAGTGTGAGTTTTGTCGCCAAGAAGTGATGTTTTTGGGGCATTGGATCAGTAAGGGCCATGTCAGAATGGATGAGAGAAAGGTGAAAGCCATCCTTGATTGGTCTGCACCTACCAAAGTGACAGAGTTGAGATCTTTTCTAGGGTTGGCAAATTACTACAGAAAGTTTATAAAGGGGTATTCCAAGAAGGTTAGTCCTTTAACGGACTTACTGAAGAAGGACAAACAGTGGGTTTGGTCTGAGGAGTGCCAAAATGCTTTTGAGATGCTTAAGCAGGCAGTGTCTACAGAACCGGTCTTGAGACTGCCTGACTTTGGTTTGCCATTTGAAGTGCATACTGATGCCTCTGATAGAGCAATTGGTGGGGTTCTAGTCCAAGAAGGACACCCATATGCCTTTGAAAGCAGGAAGCTTAAGGATGCTGAACAGAGGTATACAACTCACGAGAAGGAGATGACTGCAGTGATACATTATCTTGACGCATGGAAGCACTATCTGTTGGGTACTAAGTTTACAGTGGTGACTGATAATGTGGCCAATACCTACTTCAAGACACAGAAAAAGCTTACTCCAAAGCAAGCTCGTTGGCAAGAGTTTCTTGGGGAGTTCAATTTTGTGTGGGTTCACAGACCTAGAAAGTAGAATCAGGTTGCTGATGCCTTGAGTAGGAAAGAAGTGCAGGAGTATGTGGCGTTGTTTACAACGTGTATACTGATTTCCTTGACAGAATCAAAGAGCAATCTCAGTCCGACAATGCCTATCAGAAACTAAAGCAACAGGTTACTGATGGTGAAGTCAGAAAGTACTGGATTGAAGATAATCTACTCTATGCCAGAGGAGGTAGATTATATGTTCCTGTTGGAGGTTTGAGACGGGAACTAATGCGGGAAATGCATGATCCTCAGTGGGATGGACATCCAGGGGTGGATAGAATGCTGGCGTTGATATCCAGATCATATTACTGGCCCAAGATGGAGGATGACATAGAGTTATATGTCAAGACTTGCTTGGTCTGTCAGAAAGACAAGCATGAAAGGAAGAAGGATGCAGGGCTACTGCAACCTTTGCCTATACCAGAGCGTCCATGGCAGTCAGTTTCAATGGACTTCATTTCTGGTTTTCCCAAGGTGGAAGGTATGAGATCTATTTTTGTGGTTGTAGATAGATTCTCTAAGTATGCAATTTTTATTGCTGCACCACATGCATGCCTAGCGGAAGTTGCTGCTGGTTTATTTCATAAGTTTGTGGTGAAATATTTTGGCTTGCCCGAAGATATTGTTAGTGATCGTGACACCAGATTTACGGGAAGGTTCTGGACAGTGCTATTTGGCTTGATGGGTTCTGAACTGAACTTCTCCACAGCAAACCGTCCTCAGACTAACGGACAAACTGAGAGGATGAACCAGTTATTGGAAGAATATCTGAGGCACTATGTCACTGCAAGTCAGAAAAATTGGCTGGAGTTGCTAGACACTGCACAATTCTCTTATAATTTGCACAGGTCTTCAGCAACTGGAATGAGTCCCTTTGAGTTGGCAACAGGGCAACAACCTCGCACACCACAGGAGGTGGCAGTGTAGAGGACAGGTGGAAGATGCCCTGCAGTATACCGATATGCCCGTTCCATGCAAGAGATGGTGGAGGAGGCACAGGACAGCCTTGCCAAGGCTGCGAGAAGGATGAAAAAGTATGCAGATAAAGGGAGAAGGCCATTAGACTTCCAAGTGGGAGACAAGGTTCTGTTGAAGTTGACTCCACAGATTTGGAAGAAGATAAGCAGCAAGACTGTTCACAGAGGGCTGATTCAGAAGTATGATGGTCCATTTGAAGTTGTGAAGAAAGTTGGGAATGTTGCTTACAGATTACAGTTACCTGAGAGACTGAAGGTCCATCCTACTTTTCATGTGAGTTTCCTCAAGCCTTTTCATGAGGACACTGCAGATACATCAAGACAGCAGGCTAAGAGAGCCCCACCTGTTATTCGGTTGCAGTTTAACAAGGAGGTGGAGAAGATTTTGTCTCACCGGACCCAGGGTCAGAGTAAGAAAAATCGCAGAACTGATTACTTGGTGCAATAGAAAGGATGCAGCGAAGCAGAGGCTAGTTGGGAAAGAGATGTGACATTATGGCAGTTTGAGAAACAGGTAAAGGAGTACTTGGACAAGTTGACGAGGGCGTCGACTTCTTCTGGTGGGGGTGGTTTGTTAGCCCCTTGACGGTTGTCCAAGGGAAGACATGGTCATTTCAAGGCCATGCCATGTCTTAGGAATACTTTGGCTTTGATTAGACAGCCATGAGGGTGCTCAGTGGGTTGTCAGCGTGCACAAGATGCTCAGCGTGCACACAAGATGCTTAAAAGGATGCTCGGCGTGCACTGGGGGTGCCCAGTGGCACTTTCGTAAATATGGCAAAAGTGAAACTTGGAGTTTTGACTCGGGATCTTTATGGGAGATACCTTGAGTCCATAGAAGCTGGTTGGCACAGACGGCACTCAATTTGGATGTCGGGAAAGGTCTGAAAGGCCATTATGACTCCTCAAGCGTGGGTGATGTTTACTCCTGTCAGAGTGCTGGATTTCCTTAAGACTATATTGGGGGGGGGGGTCTGTTGAGCGCATCGGTTGGGCTTTGGCATGGCTTGCTTAGAGGGCTTAGCCAACGTGCATGGGCACGTGTTGCACCACTCCAAGATGGTTGCACAAGTGGGGAGCATCCAAGATATTGAAGGGCAAATAAGTGTGCATCGACACGCGCGCTGGAGTGCAGCGGCGTGCGTGCGGGCGTGCAGGTGGGCGCGCGGGTAGGCGTCCAACCTAGTGTGCGCGAGCGTCTAGCTCGGCATGCACATGGGCGTCCAGGTGGGTGTACAGCCACGGGCGCATGAGGGTACAAACATGGCGCGCGAAGAAGGGCACTAGTGTGTGCGCCGGCGTGCACTTTGGTGTGCACCCGAGCGTGCGCACGGGCGTGCATGGCTTGGCACGCCGTGCACTCAGAGACATATATATGTGGGTGCAGATTGGTGGACTTGGCTTGGGCTAGGTTCACAGGGTTGACTCAGATGTGGCTAGAGCATGGATAACACAAAGTCATGGCTTGCGGTTACAAGAGGTGGTGGCTTAGTGGGCTCGGTTGGTTGGGGGAAGTTACTAGCACTTCCCACTCATCATGGGAAGTGGGGGAGTGCTGAGTAACCTCCCAAACATGTGGCACAATTCTGAGAGGACCAACACACAAGCGGTTATGGGTGGTTTCCTCCACTATGCAGAATCTAACTTCTTGTGGGTATGTGGCATGAGCAGAACATGCCAACAAGTCTAGCAGTTGGGCTTGTCAACTGCATTATAGTGCTGGCTCATTTAGAGGGTGCCAGCACGACCCTAGGTGGATGGGGGTGTCATCCATCATCTTAGTGGGCAGTTATGGGCGGTTTTGAGAGTGGCCTATATAATGCTAAGGTGGGCTTTGTAGAGGGAATAGAGAAGAGGGTGTGAGCCTTGGTTGTTCCTTGTACGAACTCATGTTCCTTTGTAATATGTTTAATATGAGCAAAGGTTGGGGCTTGTCCCTGTAAGCTGTGTGTGCCTTCTTTATATTTCTATATTGTTTGTATTGTGTTGTTGTGTTGGCTGAGACTTGGTGGCCCCAAGTGCCATTGCAAAGGCAAAAATTCGTGGTGTAATTTAGCCCTCTGACACTAATCCAATAGAGCATAACATGATTAATGAGGACTTTCCTTGTTTTGATTATGATTTTATCTATGACCTTGCTACTCTAGAGAGTGAGGAGATGTTGACCACAATTGAGGTAGGAGAGGAGGAGGAGGAACTTGTTGAAGAGGGCCTTCCTTCTATTATCTCTAATGACCCTCTTGAGGAATGCCTTTTTGAAATGAATAAAAATTGTGGTTTTGACTCTGAAAGTTCCAAAAATGAAATAAACTCTCTAATGGACTCCTTAGCTTAGTTGGAAGGTGAGGAGATGGTAATTTTTGAGGAAGAGAAAAAGGATGAAGAGAAGGTGTTTCTTGATATTCCAAATGAGTCTTTGAAAGACATTGACTTGCCAATTCACAAAGGAAGTGATTCTTTGAATACACTTCAAGAGCACAAAATTAAGGCAAGGCTAACCATGATTGATTTTGTTTCTAAGACCGTGGATGAAAGGAACAATATCATCTCTTTCATTTCTTTTCAAGTCATTCTTTTGGAGGATGATTTCATTGTTGTAAGTGGGACATTAAATGAGAAAAGTGAAAAGAGGATCAATAAGGATGTTTAACATCCGGTTTTTAATTCTTTTGATTAGTGAGTTAACCCAACGTCTTGCTAGAAACGTTAAACACTAGTATTCGTAGAGTTTCAAAACTCTATTCCTCCCGCATTTCTATTTTAAATTTCATTTCTTGCGACGTCTAGATATTTGTTATGGGTTCATATGCATTTCAAGGAACTGTGATAAGGATTGCATGCACTTTCATGTCATAATTAAGCATTTGGCACAAGTTCGATCGATCTCAAATAAGAGTTCGATCGATCGAACTGTGGATTGCACTCAACACTTAGAAAAAATTTCCACCTGCATCCACCTGCATCCAAATCACCTCTCTATCCAACACTTAGAAAAATTTTGAGCTTGCATAAACCTGCATATTTAAGCTCTCTGTCCCATCGATCGAAAATATTTCAAGATCGATCTGAAGTTCTTCGATCGATCCAACTTTATCATTGGATCGATCTTGAGTTCCAACACTTAGAAAAATTCCTGAACCCAAAAACCTGCATATTTCACCTCTCTGTCAGATCGATCGAGCATTTTGTGAGATCGATCGAACATGTCTGCAGGTTTTGAAAATTTATTTTTAATTTTACTTTTATTTTTATTTTTGTTTATATTTCAAAAATCCCAAAAATGTTTCTTTTGTTTTATTTAGTTTATTTTAGTTATTTTTTTTTATTTTATTTTTGGAAAAAAAAAACTCCAAAAATATTTTCTTTTCTTTATTTTGTTTTATCTTTCAAAATTCAAAAATATTTTTAATTTTTCATTTTTAATTTTTTTTAAAATAATAATAATAATAATAATAATAAAATGTTGCATTTTCATTTCTTGCATGTTTATTTGTTTTATTTTTGTGTGTGTGCACATATTTGTTATGTTATAAAAAAAAATAAAAAACAAAAAGTAAGAAAATTTTGTGTGTGTGTACATATTTGACATTGACTTAACGCTCGATCTCATGAATCACTAGAAAGCTTAATAGATCAATACATTGCACCATACTTCCATCTTTGATCCTAAAAAAAAAAAAAAAAAAACCAAAAAAAAAAAAAAAAAACAAAAAGAAAAAAAATTGAGTGAAAAGAATAAGCGCACCTAGAACAATAAAACTTTAGTAAAAGGTTCACTTTTTGTCTTGATGATCGGTACTAGATTTGTGTGCTAGTTTGAGGGTAAGGATGTGATTAATTCTTTAGTTGGCTAAGATAGCAACACATTTGATGCTGGACCACTCAAGAAGGATTCTAGACTTTTTTTTATTTGCATGATCATTTTCTTGATGCGTGGAGGATCATACTTGCTTACTTGATGTTGAGATTTTGGGAGATTGCTTAGAATGGGTTGAAAAATTGCATACTTAAGGTAGTTTTCTCCCAATGCTTGTTTGCAATATTGGTGCCTCTTTTGAAAGAATGAGCTTAATGTTTGTAGGTATCACTTCTGGAAACCTTCACGAGACTTCACTCGTCCACTAGGGGTAACCTAGGGGTTTAAAAAGCTTGTTACATGTGCTAAGTGCAATCGTGTTCCTTACGAAAGTGATGCTATCATTTCATTGCTTTCTAGTTATAATTGTTTAGTTGTTCATTTCATTTCGTTACTTTGTAGTTCATTACTAGGGACTAGCAATATTTAAGTTTAGGGGTGTGATGAGCGCTGAAAAGTACACTTTTAAACCCCTTAAGCTTGAGTATTCTAGGACCTTTATCTATCTTATTTATCCGTTTTAGTACTTATTTGTGTTTTTGTCTATTTCAGGTCAATAATGTTAAAATGGGCTAAAAATGGTTTCTTAAGGCCTTTTTGAAGTCAAACTAAGTCTTAGTGAGGATCCGGAGCTAAAGGAGGTTGATTTGGAGCAAAAAGAGGTTGATCCTGAAAAGTTGCCAAGTTTGATCAATCCAACTTTTTCTTTGATCGATCCAACTTTTTCTCTAATCGATCGAACATTGCTGGCAGCGAGCTATCTTATTCCCGTGCGCGCCCAAAAGTCCACCAACCACATAGTACGGGATTAGATATTTTTGGGGCTATATTCCTGACTTAGTGACTAAGAAAAGCACCTTCTATATAAAGGGAAGAGACCCATTTGTAAATAAGCTTTTTATCTTTTTATTTTTACATTGTATTTTTTATTTCTCTCTCTATCAAAGTTAGAGATTAGGGTAAGAAGAAAAGAGGGAAGTGGAGGCACATCTTAAGATCCATCTCTAGACAACTCTCTCCCTCCATATTTGGAGCTTGAGGCCATGATCACATCTACCTCCTCTATGATTGGCTAGATCTACACTTAGGGCTTGGATGAGCCCTAAGTCTTGTGTAGTCTAAACCCTTGTATTTCTATTTTTAGGGATATATATATTGTTCTGATTAGTGTTCTAGCCTTATGAATTTCATGAATCTTGGTATATTTCTTTGATTTCTATGGTTTAATTCTTCCTATTAATTCTCTAGTTTACTTACATGTCTCTGTGTGATTAAATTAGGAATTATTTCTTACATGATTCATATGGATTAATTTTTTCTATTAATTCTCTATTTGATTACATGTTGTCTTATGTGTGATTATTTGGGAATTAATCGATACACTAGTTTTTCTATATTAATTGCATGTCTATGTGTGGTTGATTGAAAATCTAGTGATGGCTAAGCATGGGTTTTCATTGAATGGGTTTGTCAATTAATTTGATGGTTTATACTTATACTTGATGGGTAGTTCTACAATTTAATTCATGCTTATAGGTAGGTAGACAATCTATGATTGCTTAGATATTCCATGGCTTATTATTGCAAATTCCATGATTCTCTAGATTGATGTGTGTTACAATTGTTGCTACCTAGATGGGTCATGCTTAAACTAGATGGGTTGTGTTACAATTAGTTTAGGTAAGACAATTCATGCTAAAATTAGATGGTCCAAGCTTAATATTGCAATTGGTAGTCGCATTTTGTTCACAACAATGTATTCCCCTTTAATGGAAAACAAGTGGTTAATTACATGAGCTTAGTGGTGATTCCAATACCCTAAGTCCTCTCTTCATATCTCTTAAATCCCTATCTCTATTTAGTTTATTTTAATTGTATTTTCATTAATTGAAGTAGTTTAATCATCTCATCAAATCTCTTTTGCAATCTTGTGATACGCTAGAGTTGAAGTTAAATTCCAACACGTATAATCCCTTGGGATGATCCCTACTCACTCTTGTTACGTTAGTAGTAGTGCTGGTAGTGATTTTTATAAATTTAAACTTGACCCAAAAGGCTTTTCTTGAACTGCACATTCACTACATCAATTTTGGTGTCTATCAAGCGGCCTCGTCAGTTAATTAGAGAGCAACTAGATTGAATTAAGTAATAACAAAATAATGTAATTAAGAGTAAGTAAGAGAGAGAAGAGTCTTGGGGTTTTGAGATTACCACCAAGCAATGCACTTCTATACCATTGATAAGTGACTAATGAAGGCAAATGGTGTGTTGCAATATTGGTGTGTGTTTGTGTGTTTGGTTGATTCAACAAGTAAGGATGATTAGTTAAGCATGTATTGTCTAAACATCATGTGAAAGGCAAAATATATCTAAGCAATGAAGCATATATTGTCTAAACAACATGTGAAAGGCACAATAGATCAAAACTAGTCATTAATCCTTTCATTAAGCTCACAATCCAAATACAACACAAGGATAGAGACATATGTTATTTGTATTCAAAAGCTTGGATCATCAAACAACAAGCATGGATTGTCCTCCCATTTAACACTACACTACAACTACACTACATCTACACTACTAGCATGAAAATAAACTAGGGGAGAGGCACAATCCATCAAGGAATAAGTATGAACCATCAAGAGAATCACAAGAGCATTCTTTTAAGCACTATGTTTTGACAATCTCCAAATCTATAGCATCAATACACATAAACATGCATCAATAACACAAAATCTAGAGACAAGCACATGAACATCTATTCTAGCATACATAGACATATGGATAGAATGAAATGATCAATTGGAAGCATTAAACCACATAAATCATTAAATAAACATGATCTATATATATTAAAGTGTCAAAGCATTAATTACAACACTAATACCTCAATAATACACAAGATTAAGATATAGAAAGCATGTTTGGGGCTAACTCTAGCCCCGAGAAGATGTCTAGCCACTCATGGTGATGTTGCTCCAACCCTCAAGGGCTAACTCCATAGAAGAGATTTACTCCTTGTTGATGAAGAACTCCAATGGTGTCTCTAGCCTCCTCCTTCTCTAAACTTGCTCTCCAAGAGATGATATGAAAATGATATTGGCTCCCCATTTGTAAAAAACAATCCTTATCCTTATATAGGTAGGTCAAATGACACCCAAAATAAGTTGGGGTCGTGCACACAATATTCTCCAATGATTGGATAGAGGACGGATTACACAAGCTGGAAATTTAACTTTTTCGCACTGGAGGAAGTTCGATCGATCGAACCTTGGACTTGGATCGATCAAACTAGCTGAGATCTATCGAACTTAGGCTGAATCGATCCAACTGGTTGAGCTTTTTGGGAAAAGACAAATCCGAGATATTTTGGGAGATATTTTTGGGAAAAGGACAAAAGTGGTTAGTGGGTGGTACAGCTGTGGATAGGATCAATCATTTGAATAAGGACAAAAGTGTTCGATCGATCGAAGGGTGGTGTTAGATCAATTGAACTTTTGGGACTTTATGTTTTTGGGCTAAGGCTTGGATCTATCTTGAAGTGCTGAGATCGATCATTGTTCGATCGATCGAACCTTAAAGTTGGATCGATTGAACTTTGCTGCTTCCCACCTTTGGCTTCATTTGCTTCTTTCTTTCTCCACTTTGCTCCTTTCTTTGTTTAATCCCAGAATTGCTTCAATTAAGCTCTTATTTGGCAGAGTTAGCTTATTTTCGGGATAAGTGCCTAAAAATGGAAATAAAACGAAATTAATCTAAAACGGTAAAGTAAGATAGATAAAGGTATTAGAATGCTTAAGCTTAAGGGGTTTAAATACGCACATTTCAGCTCTCATCACTAGCACATGGGTAACCGCCCTATGTGCGCACTAGACTATAGGAGGACATTCCCCCGTACTAGAACCATATCCTAGCCGTAGCCAAACAACGACATCCCCAAGTTTCCAAAATCAACAAGTTATACAACAACGTATATATCAACATGTATATACAAGATAATCAACTATCAACCACGCACAACCAATTTTGGAAACACATACAGTATATGCTCTAAGTTCATAACTACTATGGCATGAAAGATGTTAAAAACAAGGTGTGCAACTCATTACACAAGACAACAATATATTCCATAAAGAAAACATGTTCTTATGAACATAAATATAACAACAAGGTTATCCAATGCTCAAAACTTAACTAAGTGAGTATACAACAAGTCCAAGTCCATGATTTAAACATAGAAGCAACTTCTAAAATATAATTAAATCCATGGAGCAATTAGATATAATTTAATTAAATACAATTAATTAAATTCTCTAGATTTCAAATCAATTTCAAATAATCTCAAATTAATATATGTTAAACAACATAGCATGCTCATTACATATATCAAATAAAAAGAGTAAAATGAGCAAGACATCATCATGTATAATTTAATTAATTTAAATTAATTAAATCTGTAATTTTCAAAAGTTGTTCAAATGATCCCTAATAAATATATATCAAGGACTAAGTCATGGCTATACCATATATCAAGTCAAAATGGAATACAAGCAAGGTATAATTAAGTAGAATTTAAATTAAATTAAATTAATTAAATCTCTAGATTTGAAAACTCATTCAAATGGTTCCAAATTAATATACAACAAAGATCAAGTCATGGCCATGCCATATATCAAGTCTAAAGTGAGTTACAAGCAAGCCATGATTAATCATTAATTTCTCAAATTGATATCAAACATGCATACAACTTGTATTTCACTACAAAAGCAATTAAAACTACTTAGAAAAATAAACTATAACACCCCCTATCTCACTAGAGAAGAGTCTCTCTAGAATCCAAGGCAAATCAACACAAAATGGAAAACCCATCAAGGGTTACGTAGAGGAGGATGAGGGGAACAAAAAGTATTCCCAAGGTTAAGCTTGGAAATCAATGGAAGGCCCTCAAAAATTAAGGTCAAGGCCTAGGGCTTTAAGCTCCATCCATGAAGGCTAGGGTTCTAATGAGGAAGAAAATGACATAATGTGAAAATGTGTAAGTGGAGGAAATAGAAATCCTCCACTCACTATGTGATCCTACACCATGGTCAACACACACATCTATGGTCAATTACACAAAAACCCTTCTTTAAAACCATAATCCCAAAGTGGCCCAAAAATAATTGCAAAACTTAATTTGGAGCATACACTTGTCACTCATCCAACCATCCATTGTAGGCTTAATCCTAAGCCTACACTTGTCAACCATCCAAGCGAACAAGTGCACCTATCCTAGGTCAACAAGTGGTTCAATCTCCACCCTCCACATGTCATTATCCAAGGCATCAAAATGTCCCCACACAAATCTCAACAAGTGGACCAATGAAAGTGTGACACTTGTCACACTTTCTGAAAATTGTAAAAAGGTCCTTTTTGAAAATGTCTTCCAAATTAAATTGCAAAATGGTCCCTAAGATGAAAAATAATTACTTTACAGTAATTACCCAAATGATCCCAAAAGAAAGAAAAATTTCAAAGAAGTGTGCATCCACAGCCCTAAGGAAGAAAGTATACAGCTAGCATGCTTTTCTACAAAAGTAAAAATACACATAGCATGAAATTTAAATATCGTGGATGCATGCAAAACCGGAATAAAATCTGAACACAAAAAGTGAGCTTATGCCAACAAAGTGACAACCGAGAAAAAGACGAAAAGTGAATAGTGTCACAAAAGTAAAAGTGTGAAAATGACTCGGTCCTCAAAGGAAGTCGTCAATCCAAGGGAAAGAGTCTTAGAAACTGATGAGCGCTGAAAAGTGCGTATTTAAACCCTTTAAACTTAGGTATTCTAGTACCTTTATCTATCTTACTTTACCGTTTTAGATTGATTTCGTATTATTTCCATTTTCAGGCACTTATCCCGAAAATAAGCTAACTCAGCCAAATAAGAGCTTAATTGAAGTAATTATGGGATCAAACAAAGAAAAGAGCAAAGTGGAGTAAGAAGGAAGCAAATGAAGCCAAAGGTGACAAGCAGCAAAGTTCGATCGATCCAAGTTCAAGGTTTGATCGATTGAACAATGATCGATCTCAGCACTTCAAGATAGATCCAAGCCTTGGCCCAAAAGCATAAAGTCCCAAAAGTTCGATCGATCTAACACCACCCTTTGATCGATCAAACACTTTTGTCCTTATTTAAATGATTGATCCTATCCACAGCTGTACCACCCACTAACCACTTTTGTCCTTCTCCCATAAATATCTCCCAAAATATCTCGGATTTGTCTTTTCCCAAAAAGCTCAACCAGTTAGATCGATCCAGCCTAAGTTCGATGGATCTCAGCCAGTTCGATCGATCCAAGTCCAAGGTTCGATCGATCGAACTTCCTCAAGTGCGAAAAAAGTTAAATTTCCAGCTTGTGCAATTCGTCCTCTATCCAATCATTAGAGAATATTCTTTGCATGACCCAAGCTCATTTTGTGTGCCACTTGACCTACCTATAAAAGGAATATGATGCACTTTTTGAGCATATAGACTATTATAGGGTTTAATCTCTTGGGGGGGAGCCAATATCATTTTTTTTCATATCATCTCTTTGAGAACAAGCTTAGAGGAGGAGGAGGCTAGAGACACCATTAGAGTTCTTCATCAACAAGGAGCAGAATTAAACCATGGAGTTAGCCCTTGAGGGTTGGAGCAACATCACCATGAGTGGCTAGACATCCTCTTAGGGCTAGAGTTAGCCCCAAGCATGCTTTTTATATCTTAATCTTGTGTATTATTGAGGGATTAGTGTTGTAATTAATGTTTTGACACTTTGATATATATAGATCTTGTTTATTCAATGATTTATGTGGTTTAATGCTTCTAATTGATCATTTCATTCTATCCATATGTTTATGTATGCTAGAATAGATGTTCATGTGCTTATCTCTAGATTTAGTATTATTGATGCATGTCTATGTGTATTGATGCTATAGATTTGGAGATTGCCAAAACATAGTGCTTAAAGGAATGCTCTTATGATTATCTTAATGGTTTATACTTATTCCTTGATGGATTGTGCCTCTCCCCTAGTTTATTTTCATGCTAGTAGTATAGATGTAGTGTAGTTGTAGTATAGTGTAAAATGGGAGGACAATCTATGCTTGTTGTTTGATGATCCAAGCTTTTGAATGCAAGTAGCATATGTCTCTATCCTTGTGTTGTATTTGGATTGTGAGCTTAATGAAAGGATTAATGGCTTGTTTTGATCTATTGTGCCTTTCACATGTTGTTTAGACAATATATGCTTCATTGCTTAGATATATTATGCCTTTCACATGATGTTTAGATAATACATGCTTAACTAGTCATCCTTGCTTGTTGAATCAACTAAACACACACACACACCAATATTGTAACACACCATTTGCCCTCATTAATCACTTGTCAATGATATAGAAATGCATTGCTTGGTGGTGATCTCTAAACCCCAAGATCTCTCTCTCTTACTTACTCTTAATTGCATTCTTTGTTATCACTTAGTTTAATTTAGTTGTTCTCTAATCAACCAACCAACCAATTATTTGATCACTCGACCTACTAGCCCTAATAACGATTCCATGACATTGCTCGATCCTCACAAATCCCTTGGGACGACCCCTATTCGCCCTAGCTATATTTATAGTGAAAGGTAGTAGTGGCTTCTATAAATGTAAAACTCTTGGCCCTCGCCTAAAATTCACACTCTCAAGCTTATGGTAAAACGATGACCACCATCAGTTTTTGGCGCCGTTGCCAGGGATTTGATTGATTAGATTTGGCAACGTCGGATTTGTGGAATTGATTAGGATTAGTACTCTTTTAATCGTGTCTTTACTTTATTTTTATTTTTCTTTTTGGTTACTTATTGTGTTGTTCTAACTTAAGTAGGTGCATTGTTGGAGAGGAAGCAAGCAAAGGAACATTCAAGCTAAGCAAGTAAGAAAAAGTGCTAAAAATTCTAAAAAATTTGCTAAGCTAAGCTTTAAATTTGGAGTTGAAGTGCTAAAGGACCTTTGTGAGACTTTCTTTACTCAATCCCTTAGTTAAATCGTCGGCCCGCGTGAAGGCTCATTTTTAATTGTTCTTGCATCATTGTTGTTAAAGCATGGGAGTATGAATTAAGTGTTTGTGGAAGAAGTCTAATTGCATTGTTGTGAAGGCATAGTGTTTGTCATTCTTTGTGCTTGTTGTGTTTTGCATTGTGCATGCATGGATGTCGTTTATTAAGACCAACTCTTATCCCTCTTGATTTGCATCTTGAATCTATTGTTAGAAATCCTAGGGGAAGAGGAAGTTCAAATAGAGCCAATCTATAAATGGATGACCATAATGATAATCATGTTGAGGACCTTGGTACAATAAACCAACAAGGTATCCTTCATCCCAATGTGCACAATGAGAACATACAAGTACCATTAGGTATGCCTAGGCCATTCATTCACCTACCACCGCAACAACAAGGCCAATGTATGCTCCACAACCTCCCATCATCAATCAAGGAATTCAAAACCAAGGTGTTCATGTTGCACCTCAAGTAGCTAATCCACCTCTTGCTTTAAGAGACCATTATGTGCCTAATGAGTATAATGTACCTACATGCATCCAATTGCCTCCATTTAGAGCACATCATTATGAAATTAAGCTATAAACCATTCAAATGCTTCTTAACTATCATGGACTTCCAAGTGAAGAACCTTACAAGCATTTGGATGAGTTTCTTGAAGTATGCTCCACCGTAAAATATACGGATATGCCGGAAGAGGTTTTAAGACTCAAATTTTTTCCATTCACCTTAAAAGACAAGGCAAAGTATTGGTTTAACAATCTTAGGCCTTTTTCAATTACTTCTTGGGCAGAAATGCAACAAGAGTTTTTGAAGAGGTACTATCCGGTTTCTAAGACCAATGCCATGAGAACCTCAATTCGAGAATTTTCACATGGGGATGGAGAAACGTTTCATGAGGCATGGGAACGCTTCAATGAATTGCTTAGGAAGTGTCCACATCATGACATGCCCAAATGGCAATAAGTTCAATTTTTCTTTGAGAGCTTATTGGACAACTATAAAGGTATAGTTGATGCTTCCATGGGTGGCTCATACATTGATAGGCATGAGGATAACGTGTGGCGTCTTTATGAGAGTATGAGTGAAAATTCTTTGCATAGAACACTATCATCCAAGAATGGTAGAAATTCACAAGGTAGGAAGAGTGTTGGCTTACAACAAGTTGACCATTCAAATGAAATAGCCGCCAAAATGAAGTATTTATCTCAAAGGCTTGATTAATTTTTGATTAACCAAAACTCGACGAACCAAGTATCTTCCTTCCCTAACCATTCTCATCGTGCATCAAATGAAACATGTATGACTTGTTCTAGTGTTCTTCATTCTACTTCTCATTGTCCTCATGGACAAATGCAAAATGAACCTAATGAATAAGTCAATGCGGCTTTTGTGAACCAAGGGAACAATCCTTGTGGTACTCATTATAATCCAAGTTAGAGGAATCATCCGAATTTCTCTTAGAAAAACCAAGGAGAGGTCTCAAACCCTTCCCAAGGCGGTTTTCAAGGGAAGTACATTCCACCTCCACTTCAAAACCAAGGATCCCAAGGTTATAGACCTTATCAATCACAGGGGAATCAATTTGCTAATTCTTATTTTCCCAACCAATCTTATTCCCAAGGAAATACTAGAAGTCCCGCCTTTGAAGAAAAAGTTTTGAATACTTTGGACACTTTAGAGGCTAACACAAAATTGCTTCATTCTCACTCTCAATCTATTGTGAAGCTAGAAACCCAAGTAGGGCAAATAGCAAGTACTCTCAATGCAAGAGAGAAGGGAAAGATGTCTATAAATGCCCCACCTAAGTAACAATGTGTTGTGGAAACCCATTCCATATCGTAAGTCCACACCATTGAACATGTTAATGCGGTGACTACCTTCTGGAGTGGTAGGATTGTGGACAATCAAGTTGGAATGTCCAATGAAGAGAGTGAACCGGTGCAACCTCAAGTTGTCACCCATCTCGTTTCACATCCCATTCCTCCTTCATTGCATATATATGACCTTGTAAATGGGAAAGGTTTGAAAAATGTGTTTGAAAAAGAAATTTTGAAAAATGATGTTGAAAAGGTTTTGTTGAAAAATGATTTGGAACACAATGATTTGAAAACTTCTTGTGTTGAAAAGAGTTCAAAAGAAAATTTTGAAAAAGTGTTTGAACCAAAGGTTCCATTTTCGGATGCCTTAAAAGGATTCATTTCAAAAGACAAGCAAAAGGCAAAAACTAATGAAATTATGGAAATGTTTAGGCAAGTGAAAGTTAATCTTCCACTATTGGATGCAATCAAGCAAATTCTGACTTATGCCAAATTCTTGAAAGACTTGTGCACCCAAAAGCGGAAGAACAAGAGCCAAGTACTAAGAAAAGTGGTTTTGACAGAGCAAGTAAGCTCAATTTTGCAACATAACACTCTTCCAAAGTTTAAGGACCCCGGTTCACCCACTACATTATGCATTATTGGTGATTATATTATTAATCGGGTGCTTCTTGACTTAGGAGCAAGTGTTAACCTTCTTCCATAATCGGTTTATATCAAATTGGGCCTAGGTGAATTGAAACGGACGTCGGTTGTTTTGCAACTTGCCGACCGATACATTAAGAAGCCTAGGGGTATAATTGGTAATGTTTTGATTAAGATTGACAAATTCTTCTTCTTGGTTGATTTCGTTGTCATAGACACGGAACCGGTCCCCAATCCTAAGAGCCAAATTCCCGTTATCCTTGGCCGTCCTTTCTTGGCAACCACTAATGCCAACATCAATTGTAGGACGAGGATAATAAAGATCTCATTTGGCCACATGAAGGTGAAGTTGAATATCTTTAATCCCACGCTCAATTCATTTGACAAATATGAAGGAGAGGTTAATGTTGTAGATAAATGTCATGATCTTCAATGTCAAGGAAATGAGCTTTTATGTAAGACCAAAACTTCCAAAGGATCATCTTCAACCTTGCATTCTCAAAGTCTCGTTTCAAATTCTTGCTTTGAAAGGGCATGGAAGCCCAAAGGTTGTGATTGTATAGACAAGGGACCAAAAGTTTCTTTTGAGCTTAATCCAATAAGTTCTTCAAAGAACCATTTGTTGGGTGGAGTTCAAAGCATCTATCACACTGACAAGGAGGGAATGCATTATAAGATCTTTGATCCGGGCTAAAAGAGCCCAATGTCTTGCTAGAGACGTTAAAGACTAGTAAAAAGCATTTGTAGGGTGTCAAAACCCTATTCCTCCCTCATTTTTATCTTTCATTTCATTTCTTGCGAAGTCTAGATACTTGTTTTTGGTTCATATGCATTGAAAGGAATTTTGGTGAGGATTGCATGAGCTTTCATGTCATTATTGAGCATTCTGCATAGTTCGATCGATCTCAAACCTGAGTTCGATCGATCGAACTCCATTCTGCATCCAACACTTAGAAAATTTTTTGACCTGCAGAAACCTGCATCCAAATCACCTTTCTATCCCATCATTCGAACTAACTCTTAGATCAATCAAGAGACCTTCGATCGATCCAACTTCAAAGTTCGATCGATCTCATGATTCAACACTTAGAAAAATTTTGAGCCTGCATCAACCAGCATATTTTTGTTCTCTATTTGATCGATCGAAACATTCCAAGATCGATCTAAAAGTTCTTCAATCGATCCAACTTCCAAGTTCGATCAATCTTCAAGTTCCAACACTTAGCCAATTTTCTGAGCCAAAAACCTGGTTATTTTTGCTCTCTGTCTGATCGATCGAACTCTTATTTCAATCGATCTCAGTTCTTCATTCATTATTTTAACTTTGTTTTGACTTTTCAAATTTCAAAAATCCAAAAATATTTTCATTTTTATTTTATTTTTCAAAAAGTTTTCCAAAATTCAAAAATATTTTAATTTATTTACTTTTTAATTCTTATTGTTTATTCAATGATTAAAAAAAAAAACCAAAAATATTTTATTTTATTTTACTTTATTTTCCAATTTTTAATTTTAATTCCAATTTCTAATTTTTAATTTTGCAATTTTCAAAAAATTGTCAAAAATCCAAAAATACTTTGAAGAGAGTTCATCAAAGTTCAATCGATCGAACTCTATCGGGAATGTTTTTAAAAATAAAATTGAGGGTTCTCAAGATCGATCATTTAGATCGATCTCACCCTCTCTGCAAACCTAGCATCCCCTCTCTACGTCACTGTGCATTCATTTTCGTCATTGTCTCCGGCGAACCTCCAACGTCATCAAGCTTACCCAGAATCACTCTCTCTCTTTGTTGCATCTCGTATCTCATCTTCTTCGCATCATTTCCACTTCTCTCCTTCGTTGAGGTAAGATCTGAGGCACCATGATTGATTTTCGGCTTAGATTTCATGTATCCATGCTTTAGATGTCGAATCAATGCTTATTACATGATCAAATCCACCATTGTTGAGCTTCGAAGCATTGTATTTCCATATATATATATGTATGTTGCTTCGTGTATATATTTTGCATATTTTTGGATTTTGATCTCATATTGGGAGTTTGGGCCTCGTTCAGTGATGAGTATTGTTGATTTAATGTGTTGTTGGGCCCACGAACACGTTCGTGTGGGCCCCGAGCATTTCAAGTCATAGATCTGTGACTTTTCGTTTTTCACAGAGCACAGTTCGATCAATCGAACTCATGTCTCCGATCGATCGATCTCACTTATTTTCGATCGATCGAACTTTTGTGATCGATCTCACTTCTTTTTATGATCGATCGAACTTCACAGATCTCACACACACACTTTATTCATCATATCTTATGTTCATGCTATCTCATATATGCCCAATGCCTGTGATATTTCACATTGCATGCATTTCATACTCACATTGTTTAGCATGTTTCATATCCTACCACTTGCATAGATTCATGTCATATTTATTTTGTCTAGTTTACTTGACATACATGTCTCTATATTGTGCTTAAATTTTTTTACTCTGGTACTAACTCCCATTGCAAGTTTTTCTTTTTCTTTTTGCAGCCATGGTTAAGAGGAAGACCATTGCCAACAGGCAACACGGGCCCACCCGACATATTAGGCCATGGACAGAGGAGCCGGCAGAGCCCTCTTATGCACAGGAGGAGCCAGCACAGGCTACCCCACCGCAGTCACCATCTCATGAGCCTAAGGATGACCATATACCATCCACCTCTGCAGCTCATCCTGCTTTTACACCATCACCATCTCCACTGCATACTGGAGCTGAGCATTCACCTATACCATCTCAGCCAGTTCATTTAGAGCGTGATAGGCCCGCTCCTCGATATGCGCATATAACAATCGACCATGAGTCAGAGTTCGACACGGCCTTCTTCTCTAGATCAGTGCTGACCCGATCCACCTACCATGATATCATTTAGAGGGGCCTGGCCGCTATTCTTGCCCTCGTCACAGAGCCGGTCTACCCGCGGCTGGTACTGTTGTTCTACCAGAACCTTCAGCCATCCCCGCATACCACAGCCGAGATGGTCACTTCTGTCGATGGCTATCCGATCACTATCACAGTGGACTCACTAGCCAGCTCATGCCGCTGTCCACACACATGTCCCCCAAAGCTTCAGGACACATATTCGAGGTTATACAGGCCTTCCTATACCGATATAACGGTTTTTCTTACAGGTCACCATACCGGTGGCGAGACCTTTACCACTCGGACATTCCTTCCAGATGACCTTTGGTTCACCGGTTCTGTTCTCTATCGGAATATATACATGGCGAGGCACAAGATTCAGAGGAGGGGCGATTATCTGATAGCCCTCTACTCCTTCTACACCGGGCACTGGGTGTCCATTCCCGCGCTCATTTAGAGCGTGATGAGGAAGCTATATGACGAGTACATCAGCAAGGAGATACCCGGACAGCCTAAGTCTCTTCCTTTCAGCCACCTCATCACCCAGATTTTGATAGACCAGTGCTACCCCATCCATCCTCGGGAGCACCCCGAGAGAGGTTCCTGTCACTTCCTGAAGAAGGACTGGGACAAGAGCTACCGATCCATCATTACTCACCTGCAGGACCACGTGGTAGTGGCAGTAGCGGAGTTAGAAGAGGAGGAGGAGGCACAGGCACAACCCAGGCACAAGCACAGGCACCAACAGAGGCAGCAGTAGCACATCCCGCAGCGGACGTTGCACCAGTCGATCCAGCTGCCGATCATATAGATATTGACTTGGAGCGCCCCGTAGACGATGCAGAGCAGGACTCTACAACCAAGTCGCCCATTCATGAATAGGAGCAGACTCAGGAGCTTTCTTCTAATTCATCTATGCTTGAGGCTCCAGATTTAACCCCCCAACTTTGGAGTACGTCTGCAGACGCTTGAGGATGCTGTTGTCGCCATCCGAGCTGATCTCATAGCCCACAGAGCTGATTTTGCTGCCTTCCGCATGGATGTTGTGACCATGTTCTAAGATCTATCCAAAGACATCCGCAGAGCCAGACCTGCCCGTCCTACCTCATCCTCCTGAGCTCCCAGTCCTTTTTATCTCATGATCCCTCTGTCTTATTGATACTTTACTTTTGTTACTATGCATTATTATTTTTACAGCTGGTCTGTCTGCTTTGATATTTTTATTATACCTGTACTTTATCTATTTTATATATATCTGTTTTTGCTATGGATGTCATACGATTATATTCTCATATCTGTATGTTTGACTCCATTAGGTGCATCACAGTGACTTCCGTGAGAGAGTGCTACCCAATTTTCAGGACCACACTTATACCTCTCTCATTTCTTTATCTGTTTATCCCATTTACACTTGCATGTCCACTGTGCACTGATTATCCCATTTTGTTATCTGATAAGTTTATCCAAGTGCCAATTTTCAGGACCACAGTTAATCCCAAGTTTGGGGGGGCCATGCCACCCACTTCAAATACTTCAGTTCCGATCATTCTTGCTTAGTTGCATTGGTATACTCTTTCCTTTGTTCTCTTTACACATTGAGGACATTGTGCCATTTAAGTTTGGGGGAATTGTGTTTTACAGTGTTAGTTTTAAATTCAAAATTTTGAGCATGACTTGTGTATTTGAGGAATATTTCTATGATTGGTCCATATCTAGCTATGATTTTGATCTTTTGAGGACTATATTGCCTAAAATTTAAAAATTGCTTGACTTGAGAGTCTAATACTCCTTGTATGCCTTATGAATACCATTTAGGAGTAAATTTTTCGAAAGATTGATATCTTGCTTACATTTGTGGTCTCATCTTGATTTTGTTATTGTTTTGAGATTCATTCTAAAATTCTACACTAGCACTGTGTGATACCCCTCGATTCTAGAGCCACGGGTGATTAAGTCCGAGCACAGATCCGAGGGGATATCAAACAATTAATATTTTTAAAGCGAACACAGATGACAAAATGAATTTAATAAATAAAGTTTAAGTTGGAAGAAACTAAAAGTAAAATCCTTTATAATTAAATACTTAGAATCTGATAATCCAAAACTCCATCAGTTTAACAACTCGGGAATCCATCTCTAGTGGACCCCTAATAAAAATCCCAAACTGAATGAAAGTAAAAACTGAAAATAAAATCCAAATCTAATATTTGGAAAGAAGTCCTACGTCGTCGGTAGAATGGAAGATCGTCCCTGCTCAGCACGAACAACTTTAGACTGGAAATGTCCGATACCTGAAAAATGATCAGTGGGTCAGGCCCACATGCAAGTTCTATACTACTACTACCCAAGCAGAGACCCGATACGCATGTACATCCTAACCAATCCAACAATAGCTAATAGTCCGTAGATAAATATATATATATAATCACATTACAGGACTCTCACTGGACTACAGGCCTGTCTCAACTTGACTAGTAGGCACCATGCAAAAACGCACCCAAAGGTGGGCATGACTACCTAGCCCTATCAGGGTACACATCCAACCATCATAGCCAGCTATGCATCCTAATGCATATACGCTCCCTAACCAACGACTCTGAGACTCAGGCTCATATCATGGCATCATAAAAATGTATTTAAATTCCATTCCAAACCAAAGTACCACTCAATTATTTATTGATCTGACACAAAATATAGGTAGGACTTAACTTTTGTAGTTAATCCGTCCTTTAATCCAGAGTAGGTAGGACTTAGCATTTTTGAGCTAATCCCCCTAGTATGACACTGTCCCATACCGGTGCATACAAACCATCCATTCAGTATTGATAATATATATATGATAGCATAACATATCAATATCAACATATCCAATCATAAGCATCACAAGAATGTTTAATTAGCATACTTGTTCAATACATCCAGTACCTGATTCTTTGACAAATTTTTTAAGTGCAGAGAAGAAATATAACCATCCTGTAACTCACAATAAGCATAATAATAATAACAATAGTATATACATGCTTACTTGTAATTACTCCACAACATCCCACAAGTTGACATAAACAAATTCTTGGTAACATTAACTAGTTTCATATTAAGTATTAACTGAATTTATATTAGTTAATTGGCTTAATCCCATACCATTGATATATGACTTACATACCAAACTCCTAATTCAATTGCTAATTTAAAATTAATCAACTTGAATCATCTACAAAATTTCAACCATGTAAACTTCCTTAAAAATGTCTTACTGTCACTTATAAATATATATAATCATTCTGTAATCTAATAAACTTAACTTAAATTATAGAAAGATGATTTAACAATATTACCATTCCCAGATAAATTAATTATCCCCACAAAACATGCTAAAGCAGAGTATATATATAGAAACATACTGATTTAAGTCTACTCTAACAACCTCTCATAATTGACAACACATCTAATGTATGCAACTGTCAATCTATCCACAGCAAGCAAAATTAAATATTTGTAACCTTGCATGCTTATATAGAATTTCTGAACCATAATATCCGTATTCCATTCTCAAGAATTGCCATATAAAGACTTAGCAATTTAATCATCTTTTACATCCGAAAACTGTAATCTAGTTTAGTTAAACTTTACCCATTAATCAAGAATGAACCTCAACTTGTTTAATTTGTTTTAGTTTGTTCCCTGAAGTTTTTATAAGCTTTTAAAACATCACTAAACACTCCATTATAGCCTCCAACAGAATCTGAAATTACCAAAATCCAAGTCTCGTAGCCCAAACGGTTGCCTAAAACTCAGAAAAATGGAAAAACTAGAAACCTGTTGAAGGAGCCGGCTCCACACAAAGTGGAGCCGCCTCCACTACCAAGTAGAGCCGGCTCTACTACAAAGTAGAGTCTGCTCCACTTTTTAATTGAGCCTGCTCTACTTGGAATAGAGCAGGCTCCTTCCCCTGTGCGTCTTCTTCTCCAGTTCCGGCGGTGTCCGGCATCTGTATTCCTCCAACTAAGTTTATTACTGATTAAAACTAAGTCTTAGGGTGTTCCAAAGTTAATTAAATTCATAACTTGTTAACCAAATCATATGGAACAAGAATTACACAAAACAACTTCTAAGTGGATTAAAATCCATACAAGAACACATACTGTTTCAGGTATCTAGCCCTGTGACCCAGATTAATTTTAATATTTCCCACTATGTTTTAGAACTATTAAAATTCTTAATCCTTCAATTGAAATCATTAAAATCGTGAATTAAGTAAAACAAAACAGTAAAATCACAACACTATAAAACAAACAATTTAACAGATCATACACATATGGTTATTAAACAATGCAAGCATGCGAACCAGATTTGTTTTAATCCTTATTTCATCCTCAGATTGTGTTAGGGATGCAAAGAACACAGGTCAAAGAGGTAGAGCTAGTTATAAAACTTGCCTGTGAGACTCGGTTCAGAAATTCAGCGTCTTTCTTCTAAGTTTTCCCGGCGCCCCTTTGGTTTTCCTTCACTCTGTTTCTTGTTTCTAGTATGCCGTGAATAGGATTTTTAAAGCCCTAGGCAGATGCTTATTACATATATTTATAGGTTTTCACAAAACCCTAATCCATGTCTAATTCGGCCCATAAGCAAACCTAGGATATACAATGTCGGCTGCCTATGAAAACTATAAACCCCATGAAAATATATTCACGTTGTCAACTAACTAAAACCAACTAAATGTAATTTAACTAATCTAATTAAATTTAATTTTAACTTAACACAATTAAATCCATATGTAAGACAATTAAATAAAAACCAATAAAATAAAACAATCAAAGAAAAACAAGTCATTTAAATAATTCACAATTAAATCAACAAATTCACAACTAAATCAATAAAACACAATTTAAATAATTAAATAAATTCCAGAATTATCCTTGTTAAATTAGGGGTATTACATTCTTCCCCCCTAACAACAGGAATTCCGTCCTCGGAATTCATTCTTACCTTCTTCCCGTAATTTAGGAAACTACGAGCGAATGTCATCCTCCCGTTCCGAAGTAGACTCAGCCTCATTGTGATGACTCCACTGGATACGAACTCAAAGAAATAACCTTATTACGAAGGATTTGATCCCAACGGTTGACAATACAACACGGTGGCTCCAAATAAGTTGCATCCGGCTACAACCCAAACTCCCCAACATCGATATGCTGATACCGAACATCATCTCGCAGAAATTTTCGCAACATTGAAACATGGAACACATTATGTATACGATCTAATTTATCCGGCAATGCCAACCTATAAAATACAGCTCCAACTCGATCCGTAAGCATGAATGGACCGACAAATCGTGGAGACAACTTCCCTGTCTTCCCAAAGCGCATTACACCTTTCATAGGCGAAAAATGAGCTTACTTGGTTAACCTATCCACAATGACCCATATGGAATTATGCCCCTTGAAAGAATTTGGCAACCCTTCCACAAAATCCATAGATATGCTCTCCCATTTCCACTCGGGAATTGGTAGTGGCTGTAGAGCTCCTGGCGGCCTCTGATGATCAATCTTAACCATCTGACAAGTACTACACTGAGAAACAAAAAGAGCAATGTCCCTCTTCATACCTGCCCACCAAAACTACCGATTCATATCTTGATACATCTTATCGCCTCCTGGATGAACAGAGAACTTAGAGTGATGAGTCCCAGTCATCACATCCTTCCTCAAATTATCAGTAGAAGGTACCACTAACCGTCCCTTGTACCTTAAACCTCCATCAGCCCCAACATAGTAGAATGGAACCTCTCCGGAAACTGTCTTTGCGTCCTTGTCGACACACTGCTGATCGGTGAGTTGTGCTTGTAAAACCTTGCGAATGATGGAAGGTGTAACCACCATACAAGCCATAAAAGCGTCTGACAACTCATCTACATTCTTCAAAGCATTCCACTCAGTAGTGAAATAGAGCAGAAAGACTACCAACAGGTCAGCGATTGAGTGCATCCGCCACTACATTCGCTTTCCCTGGATGATACTGTATAGAAAAATGATAGTCTTTTACAAACTCCAACCATCTGCGCTGTCTCATATTCAGCTCCAGCTGAGTGAACAAGTACTGCAGACTCTGTGATCACTGAATAATCTGAAGGACTCACCCAACAGATAATGCCTCCAAATACGCAAGGCAAAGACCACTGCTGCCAATTCCAAATCATGTGTTCGATAATTAAGCTCATGAGGCTTAAGTTTCAGAGATCCATAAGGAATCGGTGGCTCCTCCTGCATCATTACACATCCAAGACCCTGCAACGAAGCATCCGTGTAAACAAGATACTCTATCCCGCTCTGCGGAGTAGCCAGAACCGGTGCAGAAGTCAGCTTCCTTTCTAGCTCATCAAAAGCTCGCTGACAGTGTTCATCCCACACGAACTGTACACCCTTCTTGGTCAGATGAGTGAGTGGTCCTGCTATCTTGGAGAACCCCTGGATGAATCTTCTGTAATATCCTGCTAGACCGAAAAACTCCGAATCTCAGTAGGTGATGTAGGCTGTCCCCACTCAACCACCGCTGAAACCTTGGCCGGATCCTCTGCTATCCCCTTTTTTGACACCACGTGACCCAGAAATTTCACCTCCCGCTGCCAAAATTCACATTTCTCGAACTTGGCATATAACTGGTACTCACGAAGCGTCTGCAAGACTATGCGAAGATGTCTAGCATGATCGTCCTTCGACCGAAAATAGATCAAGATGTCATCAATAAAGACAATAACAAACTGATCCAAATAAGCTCGGAAGACTCTATTCATTAAGTCCATGAATACTGCAGGTGCATTAGTCAATCCAAACGGTATCACCCGAAACTCACAAGATCCATGTCTAGTGAGAAACGCTATCCTCAAAACATCCAGCTCCCGAACCCGAAGTTGATGACATTCAGACCGTAGATCAATCTTAGAGAAATAGGTGACTCCCTTCAAGTGATCAAATTAGTCCTCAATCCTGGGTAACGGATGCTGGGTACGAATCGTAACCTTGTTCAACTCCCTGTAATCTATACACAGATGAAGCGAACCATCCTTCTTCTTCACAAACAAAACAAGTGCTCCCTAGGGTGAAGTACTCCTATGGATAAAACCCTGGCTGAGTAACTGCTGAATCTGATCCCTCAGCTCCCTCATCTCCACTGGTGCCATCCTGTATGGTGCCCTACCAATAGGCGTAGTGCCTGGTGCTAAATCAATAACCAAATTGATCCCGTGACTAGGTGGCAACCCCGGAATCTCTAAAAAAACACATCCGGAAAGTCTTGTATAATTGGTATGCGATCCAATGACACAGTAACTTACTCCTCCGTTTCCTCCTCCACATGGAACAAGTAAGTGCTAATGCCTCCACTAGAACGTGGCATCACGATGACATATATATCCTAACTAGGCATGGTGAATACAATAGACCTACCCTAACAGTTAACTTGGGCATGGTAATAAAATAACCAATCTATCTATGTATCACATCATAAGTGTGCATGTCCAGGACCAAAAGACTTGCTAAAAATCTAAGTCTGCCAATATCTGGTGTCACAGGCCTATTATTCCCATGTAAAATGGCTGTATTGCCAAAAATATAGAAATTGAGGTTTATTACATACATGTGTCACCATCCTAAATCCCTGTTCTGAATACTCCGTAATGCAAAACACTTAAAGTAACCAAAATACTTCGTAGAGCAGAACACACTAAGAAGACAAAAATACTCCGCAATCTTCCCTTTTAGATTTTTATTCTATCCTGGGAATTCCTCCTTCTAAACCAACCCTACTATATAGATTTGCAAGTTCTTTTATAAACTCCTTGGTAATCGTTCCGTTTTAACACCACAAACCTATAAGCAAAGCTTTGTGTATTTACTCAGATACAAATCACTTCTACTGTGACTTTCCTTCCTGATCGCAATGTACACATTCCAGTATAGTTTAATAAAACCATTTATGTACACATCACATGCATGCCATCACAAAAACAAATAACCAAAAACCGTGAGTTCACTTTATTAAGAACTTCTCCAAACCAAAACTGTCAAACAAATAACCGTAAGGTGTTCTTTAACATAATCCTAATGTACGTGATTAAATCCGTACTACATTCTTACTAATACCTCCTCCACTACTAGTAATTAAAAGTACTCGTAAAAGAGCAGTCATCCTTGAACTCTGGTGCCCTCCATCTCGGATGCTCCTGTATCTCCTCCATCCTGATCTTCTTCAGGGTCTTCCTCTCCGCTTGGCTCAGCTTCGAGCACCACCGAAGTTGTGTTAGGTCCACAGTATGGTGGCCAATCCCGCATGCAAGAAACTTTCCTTGACTTGTACTATGAAGCAGCGCCTATTGGAATCAACTCCTTGGTCTCCAATTTCGCCTTCTTGATCGGCCTTCGTAGGGGAATTACCAGAGTAACCTTCCTCGGCCTTGGGCCCTTCTTTGTTTTCATCGCGGCCCTCACCCTTCTCTTAGTGCCAAACATTCTGCAATTACAGAATAAACTTAGCATCAGTAACCTCTAAACGAACCGTAAAGGAATACGACGAATCCTAAACTTAAGCTCTAATCAAGAGGAAACGCTACGCGGAAAACTTAATACGAAACATCCTAGAGACACTTGAACCTGGAGTGCTCTGATACCAACTGTGATACCCCTCGATTCTAGAGCCACGGGTGATCAAGTCCGAGCACAGATCCGAGGGGATATCAAACAATTAATATTTTTAAAGCGAACACAGATGACAAAATGAATTTAATAAATAAAGTTTAAGCTGGAAGAAACTAAAAGTAAAATCCTTTATAATTAAATACTTAGAATCTAATAATCCAAAACTCCATCAGTTTAACAACTCAGGAATCCATCTCTAGTGGACCCCTAATAAAAATCCCAAACTGAATGAAAGTAAAAACTGAAAATAAAATCCAAATCTAATATTTGGAAAGATGTCCTACGTCGTCAGTAGAATGGAAGATCGTCCCTGCTCAGCACGAATAACTCTAGACTGGAAATGTCCGATACCTAAAAAATGATGAGTGGGTCAGGCCCACATGCAAGTTCTATACTACTACTACCTAAGCAGAGACCCGATACGCATGTACATCCTAACTAATCCAACAATAGCTAATAGTCCGTAGATAAATATATATATATAATCACACTACAGGACTCTCACTGGACTACAGGCCTGTCTCAACCTGACTAGTAGGCACCATGCGAAAACGCACCCAAAGGTGGGCATGACTACCTAGCCCTAGCAGGGTACACATCCAACCATCATAGCCAGCTATGCATCCCAATGCATATACTCTCCCTAACCAACGACTCTGAGACTCAGGCTCATATCGTGGCATTATAAAAATATATTTAAATTCAATTCCAAACCAAAGTGCTACTCAATTATTTATTGATCTAATACAAAATATAGGTAGGACTTAACTTTTGTAGTTAATCTGTCCCTTAATCCAGAGTAGGTAGGACTTAGCATTTTTGAGCTAATCCCCCTAGTATGACACCGTCCCATACTGGTGCATACAAACCATCCATCCAGTATTGATAATATATATATGATAGCATAACATATCAATATCAACATATCCAATCATAAGCATCACAAGAATGTTTAATTAGCATGCTTGTTCAATACATCCAGTACCTGATTCTTTGACAAATTTTTTAAGTGCAGAGAAGAAATATAACCATCCTGTAACTCACAATAAGCATAATAATAATAACAATAGTATATACATGCTTACTTGTAATTACTCCACAACATCCCACAAGTTGACATAAACAAATTCTTGGTAACATTAACTAGTTTCATATTAAGTATTAACTGAATTTATATTAGTTAATAGGCTTAATCCCATACCACTGATATATGACTTACATACCAAACTCCTAATTCAATTGCTAATTTAAAATTAATCAACTTGAATCATCTACAAAATTTTAACCATGTAAACTTCCTTAAAAGTGTCTTACTGTCACTTATAAATATATATAATCATTCTGTAACCTAATAAACTTAACTTAAATTATAGAAAGATGATTTAACAATATTACCATTCCCAGATAAATTAATTATCCCCACAAAACATGCTAAAACAGAGTATATATATAGAAACATACTGATTTAAGTCTACTCTAACAACCTCTCATAATTGACAACACATCTAATGTATGCAACTGTCAATCTATCAACAGCAAGCAAAATTAAATATTTGTAACCTTGCATGCTTATATAGAATTTCTGAACCATAATATCCGTATTCCATTCTCAAGAATTGCCATATAAAGACTTAGCAATTTAATCATCTTTTACATCCGAAAACTGTAATCTAGTTTAGTTAAACTTTACCCATTAATCAAGAATGAACCTCAACTTGTTTAATTTGTTTTAGTTTGTTCCCTAAAGTTTTTATAAGCTTTTAGAACATCACTAAACACTCCATTACAGCCTCCAACAGAATCTGAAATTACCAAAATCCAAGTCTTGTAGCCCAAACGGTTGCCCAAAACTCAGAAAAATGGAAAAACTAGAAACCTGTTGAAGGAGCCGACTCCACACAAAGTGGAGCCGCCTCCACTACCAAGTAAAGCCGGCTCTACTACAAAGTAGAGCCTGCTCCACTTTTTAATTGAGCCTGCTCTACTTGAAATAGAGCAGGCTCCTTCCCCTGTGCGTCTTCTTCTCCAGTTCCGGCGGTGTCCAGCATCTGTATTCCTCCAACTAAGTTTATTACTGATTAAAACTAAGTCTTAGGGTGTACCAAAGTTAATTAAATTCATAACTTGTTAACCAAATCATATGGAACAAGAATTACACAAAACAACTTCTAAGTGGATTAAAATTCATACAAGTACACATACTGTTTCAGGTATCTAGCCCTGCGACCCAGATTAATTTTAATATTTCCCACTATGTTTTAGAACTATTAAAATTCTTAATCCTTCAATTGAAATCATTAAAATCGTGAATTAAGTAAAACAAAACAGTAAAATCACAACACTGTAAAATAAACAATTTAACAGATCATACACATATGGTTATTAAATAATGCAAGCATGCGAACAAGATTTGTTTTAATCCTTATTTCATCCTCAGATTGTGTTAGGGATGCAAAGAACACAGGTCAAAGTGGTAGAGCTAGTTATAAAACTTGCCTGTGAGACTCGGTTCAGAAATTCAGCGTCTTTCTTCTAAGTTTTTCCGGCGCCCCTTTGGTTGTCCTTCGCTCTGTTTCTTGTTTCCAGTATGCCATGAATAGAATTTTTAAAGCCCTAGGCAGATGCTTATTACATATATTTATAGGTTTTCACAAAACCCTAATGATGTCTAATTCGGCCCATAAGCAAACCTAGGATATACAATGTCGGCTGCCTATGAAAACTATAAACCCCATGAAAATATATTCACGTTGTCAACTAACTAAAACCAACTAAATGTAATTTAACTAATCTAATTAAATTTAATTTTAACTTAACACAATTAAATCCATATGTAAGACAATTAAATAAAAACCAATAAAATAAAACAATCAAAGAAAAACAAGTCATTTAAATAATTCACAATTAAATCAACAAATTCACAACTAAATCAATAAAACACAATTTAAATAATTAAATAAATTCCAGAATTATCCTTGTTAAATTAGGGGTATTACACACTGGCACACACTAGCATTTATTTGTGGGGTACATGCTTTGTTAATTATTGAATTGATTATATCCCAATTGAGCTAGTAGTGTATTGAAAACTTTCATTCTTGATAAAGGTGGATAACAACCCCTTTTCACTAAGTAGCCGAGATTCTAGCCTCATTAAGCACTGAACTTCTCGCGCCGAAAGGTGGAGGGCCAGAACTCTAGGTTAATAATTGAATTCAAAAAAAAAAAAGTTGCAAAAGAAATAAAAAGTGAGGACTTCTCCCAAAAGGTGAGAAGTGGGAAATGATTAGATGGTTGTTGTCTTGAGTTGTAGCCTAGTTGATTTGAGCCTGTAAGTCCGTAGCGGTATTTGAATGCCTAATGCCCTAAAGCCATCTGCTTTGGGAGTCATTGACCTAACGCTCGACCTCATGAATCGCTAGAAAGCTTAATAGATCAACACATTGCACCATGCTTCCATCATTGATCCTAAAAAAAAAAAAAAAATCGAGTGAAAAGAGTAAGCGCACCTAGAACAATAAAGCTTAATAAAATGTTCACTTTTTGTCTTGATGATCGGTACTAGATTTGTGTGCTAGTTTGAGGGTAAGGATGTGATTAATTCTTTAGTTGGCTTAGATAGCAACATATTTGATGTCGGTCCACTCAAAAAGGATTCTAGAGTTGTTTTGATTTGCATGATCATTTTCTTAATGTGTGGAGGACCATATTTGCTTGCTTGATGTTGAACTTTTGGGAGATTGCTCGGAAATGTTTGAAACATTGCATACTTGAGGTAGTTTTCTCCCAATGCTTGTTTGCAATATTGGTGCCTCTTTTGAAAGAATGAGCTTAATGTTTATGGGTATCATTTCTGGAAACCCTCACAAGACTTCACTCGTCCACTAGGGGTAACCTAGGTGTTTAAAAAGCTTGTTGCATATGCTAAGTGCAATCATGTTCCCTACGAAAGTGGCATTATCCATTTATTGTTTTCTTGATTCATACTTGTATAGTTGTTCATTTCATTCCTTTACTTTCTAGTTCATTGCAAGGGACTAGTAATATTTAAGTTTGGGGTTGTGATGAGCACTGAAAAGTGCGTATTTAAACCACTTAAGCTTAGGCATTCTAGTACCTTTATCTATCTTACTTTACCATTTTAGATTGATTTCGTATTATTTCAATTTTCAGGCACTTATCCTGAAAATAAGCTAACTCAGCCAAATAAGAGCTTAATTGAAGCACTTCTGGGATTAAACAAAGAAAAGAGCAAAGTGGAGTAAGAAGGAAGCAAATGAAGCCAAAGGTGACAAGCAGTAAAGTTCGATCGATTCAAGTTCAAGGTTTGATCGATCAAATAATAATTTATCTCAGCACTTCAAGATAGATCCAAGCCTTGGCCCAAAAGCATAAAATCCCAAAAGTTTGATCGATCCAACACCACCCTTTGATCAATCGAACACTTTTGTCCTTATTCAAATGATTAATCCTATCCACAGTTGTACCACCCACTAACTACTTTTGTCATTCTCCCATAAATAGCTCCCAAAATATCTCGGATTTATCTTTTCCCAAAAAGCTCAACCAGTTGGATCGATCCAACCTAAGTTCGATCAATCCAAGTCCAAGGTTCGATCGATTGAACTTCCTCCAGTGCAAAAAAGTTAAATTTCCAGCTTGTACAATCCGTCCTCTATCCAATTATTAGAGAATATTCTTTGCACGACCCCAGCTCATTTTGTGTGCCACTTGACCTACCTATAAAAGGAATATGATGCACTTTTTGAGCATATAGACTATTCTAGGGTTTAATCTCTTGGGGGGGAGCCAATATAATTTTTTTCATATCATCTCTTGGAGAGCAAGCTTAGAGAAGGAGGAGGCTAGAGACACCATTGGAGTTCTTCATCAACAAGGAGCAGATTTCAACCATGGAGTTAGCCCTTGAGGGTTGGAGCAACATAACCATGAGTGGCTAGACATCCTCTTGGGGCTAGAGTTAGCCCCAAGCATGCTTTCTATATCTTAATCTTGTGTATTATTGAGGGATTAGTGTTGTAATTAATGTTTTGACACTTTGATATATATAGGTCTTTTTTATTCAATGATTTATATGGTTTAATGCTTCTAATTGATCATTTCATTCTATCCATATGTCTATGTATGCTAGAATAGATGTTCATGTGCTTATCCCTAGATTTAGTGTTATTGATGCATGTCTATGTGTATTGATGCTATAGATTTGGAGATTGTCAAAACATAGTGCTTAAAGGAATGCTCTTGTGATTCTCTTGATGGTTCATACTTATTCCTTGATGGATTGTGCCTCTCCCCTAGTTTATTTCCATGCTAGTAGTATAAATGTAGTGTAGTTGTAATGTAGTGTTAAATGGGAGGACAATCTATGCTTGTTGTTTGATGATCCAAGCTTTTGAATGCAAATAACATATGTCTCTATCCTTGTGTTGTATTTGGATTGTGAGCTTAATGAAAGGATTAATAATTTGTTTTGATCTATTGTGCCTTTCATATGTTGTTTAGACGATATATGCTTCATTGATTAGATATATTGTGCCTTTCACATGATGTTTAGACAATACATGCTTAACTAGTCATCCTTACTTGTTGAATCAACCAAACACACACACACACACCAATATTGCAACACACCATTTGCCCTCATTAATCATTTGTCAATGATATAGAAATGCATTGCTTGGTGATGATCTCTAAACCCCAAGATCTCTCTCTCTTACTTATTCTTAATTGCATTCTTTGCTATCACTTAGTTTAATTTAGTTGTTCTCTAATCAACCAACTAACCAATTGTTTGATTACTTGACCTATTAGCCCTAATAATGATTCCATGACATTGCTCGATCCTCACAAATCCCTTGGGACTATCCCTACTCGCCTTAGCTATATTTATAGTGAAAGGTAGTAGTGGCTTCTATAAAAGTAAAACTCTTGGCCCTTGCCTAAAATTCACACTCTTAAGCTTATGGTAAGACGACGACCACCATCAAAAACCATCCCCGAGCACTTAAGATGACTCTAAGTGACAAGAAACCGAACTCAGAAAGGAAAAGATCAACGGGAAAAAAAAAATATCTATGAAAATATGAGAAAAAAAGAAAGGAAGGAAAATGACCGGGTCATTACAACTCATTTGGTATTTTTGTTTCTTTTACCCCCTATGCTCTGGTGGCGTCCCATTTCTTTACTTTTTCTTTAATTTTTCTCCAAGGCAGGGACAAGTGCTTGTCCCTTCATCAGATGAGCACTCATAATTAGAAAAAAACACACTGCCGCATTTTCGAGTGCTTGTCCAGCCCAATGAGCTCTCATCTATCTAGCCTTTGCATCCTCGCCGCCCAGCCCAATGCTAAACGAACGCTCGTCCATACCCTATGAGCGCTCGTTAAAAAAAATAATAAAATAAAAATAAAATAAAATAAAATAACTCGCCACCTCGTTTTCGAGTGCTCATCCCATGTCATGCAGAATGCTCATCCCTTCACTGAACGGGCGCTCATCCAGACAATGTAAAGCGCTCGTCCTATTCGGCTCTTCCGTTTAAAGACCTTTCCTCAGCCCCTCTTTTGTTTTTACTATTTACTGCATACTTGTGTTTAGTTTTTCATTTTTATTTATTTCTTTGGTGTGTATTCACATTTTTCATCTATATTTATTAGTGTTCTCTTTGCGGATTGCTCATTCCAAG
Organism: Cornus florida; assembly: GCF_030987335.1. NCBI lineage: Eukaryota > Viridiplantae > Streptophyta > Magnoliopsida > Cornales > Cornaceae > Cornus > Cornus florida. The sequence continues at coordinate 39,546,832 of NW_026775571.1, read as the reverse complement.
TTTGGGGGCGTTGTTTTTGGATTTCGCATGGTGGCATGTAGTCCACACCACCGATTTTCCTCCCATGGTTGCTATTATTGCTCTTTTTACCCTCTGTGTTTTTCATTTCCATTCTTTGTCTTCACACATTGAGGACAATGTGACATTCAAGTTTGGGGGTATATTTTGAATTTTTGGTATTAATTATTGTTTGCATTTGCTCTTAACTTAAAAACTAAAAAATAAAAAATAAAAATAATAAAATTAAAAATAAATGGAAGCAATGATTTTGTAGTCTTGGAACTTGTTGGAGATTGAAGCATACGTTGAATACTCTATGTATAGAGGCAAATGATAGTTTTGAAATGAGGAAAATCTGAAATGAACATGTGGATTCAAAACGGTTTTTATAAATGCTTCAATTAGTTTATCTTCGAGTATCATTCTCTTCTATGCTTCGCACTTCACATATGCACACCGAAAACTTAATTGTGAGGCATGCAGCCCGATTTATCTTGACCATGACTCAGTTGATTTGAATTGATGACCCTAATGAATTGATATCTTTGGCATGATAATAATAATAATAATAATAATAAAAGAAAAAGAAAAAGAGTTGAATAATGAAAATGACTTGTTTAAGTTCGTAGCATTGCTAACTCGAGTTATTAAGCCCTTGGAGTGTCTTTACACTTAGCACCCTAAAGTCATCTGGTTTGGGAGTTGGCCTAACACTTGCTACATGGGTTAGTTAAAAAGCTTAAGGGACTTAGGCATTATACGGTCATTCACAAAAATATAAACAAATAAATATGGTCAGTTTGAGTTCGTAGGCTTGCTAATTTGAGCTATTAAGCCTTTGGAACGTCCTTACACTTAGCACCCTAAAGCCATCCGGTTTGGGAGTTGTTGGCCTAACACTTACTATATGGGTTGTTAGAAAGCTTAAAGGACTTCGACATTGCACAATCATTTAAAAAAAAAAAAAAATTGTGTTTTGAATAAAATCATGCCTTAGAGACATCATTTAAAAGAAGATTCAATGATTTGAAGGCTTGTGTTCTTGAAATTGGAAAAAAAGGATAAAAGTTGCATATTGGGAATCCGGTTCACTTTAAATGAAGCTTAAGATGATTTCTATTATAGATATGACAATTGAAATATTTATATAGACTATGATGTTAATACATGAGAGTTGAAAGATGATTAGACATTTTGTTCTATCAATGCTTCATATACACAAGGTAGTCTTCATAATGATTCCATCTCCAATGTTCTCTATGTTCCTAGTTTGTAAATGAGCTTTGTGCATCTTCATGCACCATATTTGATGTTTGTGGGTAACATTCCTGTTAAACCCTCACGAGACTTCACTCGTCCTCTAGGGATGCCTAGGGATTTAAAAGGTTTGTTGTATATGCTAAATGCAACTGCCACTCTCACGAAAGAGGAGATTTGTTGTCATTTCATTAAGTGTTTTCATTTTAGTTTTGCTATAAAACTAGCAAAATGTAAGTTTAGGGGTGTGATAAGCACCGAATATTGCATATTCAAGCACCCTTAATTGCATATTCAAGCGCCCTTAATTGCATTAGTTAAGTATATTATTTGATCATTTTATATAGATTATCTTCAGTTTCGTGTTTTTGTGTATTTTCAGGTTTGTTTCCCAAAAAGAAATAAAATGGAAGTCTTAAAGGCTTTTTAAAGATCAAGTCATTCCAGGCCTTAGCATCATATGATTTCCAAGAGAAATAAGGCATAAGCCGAGCGCTAGTCCAAAACCGAAGCTAGTCCGAAGCCGAGAGCTTGTACAGAACAGAGGCTTGTCCATTAGCTGAGCGCCAAAAAGCCGAGGCTTGTCCAAAACCAAATGCTTGTGCAAAACCGAGCGCTTATCCATCAGCCGAGCACTTACCAAAGAACCGAGCGCTTGTGCAGAACCAAGCGCTTGTCCATCAGCCTAGCGCCAAAGAGCCAAGGCTTGTTCAAAGAGCCGAGTGCTTGTCCATGAACTAAGTGCTCATCCAAAGGCCATCTAAACGCTCGTTTGGCAAACAAGAGAACCAAACGCTCATCCAAAAGCCAATCGAACGCTCGTTCGATAACCATCAGCACCAAGCGCTCGTCCAGACAATGTAGACCTAGCTGGCATTTTGAACCTTTCAATTTGATACCTCCTTAATTGACGTTGTTGGTAAGTTACTTTTAGGGGACATTGACCTCAAAATTGAGGAGGTTTGGTAGACATTTTGCCTATTTTAAGAAAGGGTGATGATTGTAAAACATTATTGAGTTATTAGAGGATAATTATACAAAGAGAATTATTGAGCTTTGGAGAGCTTTTTGGTTACTTTTTGTTAAACCAGCTTCGGAAATGGAGGGGCTGAGTTCTTCACCCTCTTCCTTCCTTGTTGCTATGGGTAACTAACTTCCTTCCTATGGAGGTGATGAAGCCCTTCCTTGTAAATATGCTCTAGTTGTATTTTAATTTAAGGAATGAAATATGTATATGATAGTTTCATAGTCTAGAGATTTACACAAGTTGTAGTGGCTCTTCATTTCAATAAATGATTGTGTTGAACTTATTATCTTGTCTTAGATTGTATTTTCTCACGATTATATTGCTTACATCTTCATAGTGAGAATGAAGATGAGATTATGAAATGGTTTTCTTGGCATGTTTTGTGAAGGTTTTGATAGTCCATTCCTAGGAAAGATGAACCATACTACACCCTTAGTGTAATGTAGTTAGGTAGATGGTTCATACCAACCGTAGATGGATTATGCTTAGTCCTTGACTACATGTGTATTTACCATACAAGGTAAGAGATTTGATAGGCCATTCCTAGGGAAGATGGCTCATGCTACAAACTAGTTTAAGTAGATGAACATTGCCAACCATAGATGGTTTATACTTAACTCTTGGTTGTATGAACTTCTTGAAGATAATGTAGTAATCATGTATTTCTGCATATAATGGTCACATATATAAGTTGTACCCCAAGTTAATTGCAAGCAAGCATGTTTATATAGTTTGTGGTGGATTCATTTCCTTAGCTCTCTCTACGTAAGTTTAATTCACCTTAAATTCATTTCATTTACTATTTTATGCAAATTTCATTTCTAGTTCTAAGTGACAAACAAATCAAACCTTATACACCTCTTTCATCAAACAAAGTGGTTTTACAACCTTGGTTGCCATAAACTAGCAATCCTTGTGGTTCAACTTACCCTTTTGATAGCCCTATTTTACAATGATTTGTGTTATTGCAAGTGTTGATTATTATTGGTAAACATATAACAACCACCAATAGTGACAAAATTAGCTGAGGTGGCAGTCTTGCATTGGTGGAACGTGATAGGTGTATTGTAGCAGTTATACAAGGGCTGCTGTGAGTACACTAGTATATATATGTTGTTATAAGGCTCCTTAGGGTTCAAGCCTCTTGAATTGACATTGCACATTGAGTTGCACTTGAGAACCCTTGAGCATACTATGTCAATCAAGTTTTTCTTTACTGTTTGATGATGGTCTATGCAAGAAAAACTCAATGAATCAACTCTGAGGTGTGTATTGATTGTTGAGATGAGGCTGCTGTTAAATTTGCTGATGCAAGGGCTGTATTGAGTAGTGACTTTGTGTTTCATGTTGCTGTGGTCTATTTTGAAGGTTGACATGGGTATAATTCATCTTTTTACACTTGCTCAGACTATGTTTGTGTTAAGAATATACAGAAAATGAATTTGGACAATGTGGTCACTAGTTAAGCTTGTTTTTGTGAATTAATCTTGGATTCAAGTGCTGTTTGATTATACTTAGCTATTTCATGATGATTTATGCTACTAGCAACTATATTTTAATGAATCAAGATTGTTAAAGTTGAGCTTGTGATAGAAATATGGTATGCTTTGATTTTGAGTATTCTATGCTGAATCTATTATGTGCCGAGGCTATTTTATGCTGAATCTATTATGTGCCGAGGCTATTTTATGCTGAATTTACTCTGTGCCGAAGCTATTTTGTGCTGAAGCTTTTCTGTGCTGAAGTTATTCAGTGCTGAAGCTATTCTGTGCTAAAGCTATCTTGTGCTGAAGCTGTTTTGTGCTCTGAACTTTGTGATTTACTCATACTATGTTTGATTGTGCAAAGCTATGAACATGAGTACAACAGTGAAAGAAGACTGTGTAAGGTGTTGGTGAATTGATCTCAAATAGAATTTCCCATTTTACCCCTCGAACCATATATACAGCAGATTACAGTTATGAGGCAGTAACTTGGAATTCTGTGTTGTCCAACTTATTTTGATTATTACAAAGACTTTATTGTACTGAATTACATCTGTAATGGTGTAAGTGGTGAGCTATGAGAGCTTATTTGGTCCAAACATGGTTGCTTAGGATAGGGGGAGTGTGTGGATGCACTGTGGTGAACTAGTGTATGTATTGGTTTTGAAAACTAGTGTCTATTCTTGTGCCTGGGTGTGTGCAGAGAGTGAGACAGCTAAGTGTGTAACAAGATACATATATCTAGTAGTGGATTTCATATTGGCTGAGGCTAAGAACCAAGGTTTTCCCTAGTTGAGAGGGTTTCCTTGTACTTCTTGTTTGCACTTATCTTTAATTGTTTATTGGTTTTCTGTGAGGACTTGAATAAGCAAAAGGTTTTGATCAATTCACCCCCCCCCCTCTTGGTCCAACAAAAACTAGATGCTAAGATTCATACCATTGGATAGCCATTGAAAAATTAATAAACTTAGGCTCAAGAATCACCTAATTTGGAGTTAGAATGAATGAGATATAAAGTTTCAAATTTTGGTTAAAAAACTGCAAAGAAGGCACCCTATGCCCAGGTACAATCGATCGTAAAATGTATAAACAATGAAGCTACCAAGATGACCCCAGGTGCAATCGATCGTACCTATCGATCGTACTATAGGTGCAATCGATTATACTATAGGTACGATCGATCGTAGTGTGTACGAACGATGAAACTACCAAGATAGGCCCAAGTGCGATCGATCCTACTATAGGTGCGATCGATCATAGAGGGTACGAACGATCACCTGAAGCTTGAAATATGTAATGACCCTGTCATTTTCCTTCCTTTCCTTTTCTCAGATTTTCACGAATATTTTCTTTCCGTTAATCTTTTCCTTTCTGAGCTCAGTTTCTCGTCCCTTAGTGTCATCTTGAGTGCTCTGGAATGATTTCTGAGACTCTTTTCCTTGGATTGACAACTTCCTTTAAGGACCGTGTCATTTCCACATTTTCATTTTTCGTCCTTTTCCCTGTTTCGTCCTTTTTCCTATTTAGTCTTTTCCCCATTTGTCACTTTTTGGCTTAACCACACTTCTTGTGTTCGGAGTTGGTTTTTAATTTTATGCATCTTCATCCTAAGTGGTTTCCAAGAAATACGTATCTTTTGCAAAAAGATACTTTGGTTGCTCCCGGTGTCAATAGGGGAATGGATGCACAGTTTTTTAGAAAATTTTTCTTTTCTCGGGGTGTTTTTCATAAATATCTTTTAAAGATATTTTATTTCAGGGGTTTCTAAGAAAATATTTTTTGGAAGATATTTTCATTTTGGGCCAGTTGTGCAGTTTTTACTTTTTAGAGGGGCCATTATGTAATTAATGAAAGTTATTACTAAATGCCTCGTTTTGAGCCTGGATCCTCGTACGGGATTCATTTTCACTTTTTGTCGAGTCGCGTACTCTTAGAATTTCCTTCTGGTTGTTTTTATCCAGTTTCAGGGTTTTTTGCCCCGGTTGCCGCCGAACTTGTTCGGGGCATATCTCTCTGCTCGGGACTTGGTTTTCGACGCTGTTTCTTCCGTTATTCATATTTTCTTATTTTGATTCTTTTTGTTCACAGAGTTTTGCTGTTTGAGTGCGTCTGCTCGAATTTCACTTTTTCGGACCCGGTAGGGCCCGTTCGAGACACTTTTTGAGTTTTTCTATAAATATGGGGTCTTAGAAAGAAAATTCAGATTTTTCTCTCTCTCTCCTCTCTCTTGGCCGGATCTCATGGCAGCTATGGCTGCCATCTTCTTTCTCTTCTTTTGAGCTTCTTCCCTTCAATGAAAAGTCATAGTGCCTCAGTGTTTTATGTTCGTCTTGGCGAGGCCCTTGATTCCACTGATTGGAATCTTGTTTTGGCCATTTCTTAAGTTTGGGTTTGAAGTCAAGTTGTGATTTTCTGGGACTTCCTTGGTGTTCTTGTTCACCGTGTTGTCCCCGACAAAACCTAGGAGTTTCGTCGAATTCGGAGCCCGTTTCATTTCAGTGGGGATTTGAGATTTCATCTTAAATGGAGGTAGGGGATGTTTTAGGATTTTGTATGTGTTGTATTGGGTGTTTTCCATGATTATACAACTTGTTTGCATGACTTGTATCAAATCTAAAAAATTAGTAATATTTAATTCTTTGTATAAGATTAAATTTTCATGGATGTACCTTGCATGAAATTAACTTGTAGCGTGCTTTTAAATTAAGTCTTGGCATGTTGTTTAACATACTTTAATTTGAGAGCATTTAGATAAGTATGAAAATCTAGAGACTTTAATTAAAATGATTAATTAAGATCTGTTTAATGGTTCCTTTGGCTTAATTAAGTTTTTTCTTGATATTTGTGATGACTAGGACTTGTATACTAGCATATGTTAATTTGGGACCATTTGATATTGTTTTAGAATTTAGGGATTTGATTATCATGATTTAGTTAAATTCCATTTTTATTATTCAAATAGCCTAATTAAGTTTTTGAATTGGTGTATGCAATGACCATACTATGTTGCTTAACATGTGTTAATTAGGGACCATTTAGTTGAGATTTGAAACTTAGAGAAATTAACTAGTTTACTTAATTAATTTTCGTATCTATTGCATTATTGATTTAAATCATGTGTTGACATTGATAATATATTTAAAGCATGATTTTAGACTTGTAATGCATTTATGAGTTTATGTTTTCAATATTGGATCATATTGTTATAGCGTGTAACGAATCGCACACTGAAGATTCGATATGTGATATTATTATAGCGCGTAATGAATCGCGCTCTGAAGATTCGACAATTGTCATCCTATAGTAGTTGTGGATTTAGAACATGTGTTGTGTGGCTTCAACCTACTTGTGCATGATGGTAGTTTCGTGTATTATTTCATGCGTACATAAGTTATTAACTTATTTACTTTTGGAGTCACTTGGGATATGGTTACTATGTTATAGCTAGAGTTTGGCTCTAGTGCGGGAGGTATGAGTTCTCCCTAATTAAGATAGTGTGCAGTTAGGGTGGTCTTCCCTACGGGTTAATGCTCGAAATAACCGTTGAGGTCTCGGCAGAATTCCGAGCTTAGATGTCCAAGTCTTCCACTTTTACATTTCTAGTTGATAATATAGAGAATCTATGTCTTGATGTTTGGTATTAGAAATTCTAATTATACTAAATTGCTATATTTAGTTGACTTCGCACTTTTAGATTTCTAGTTGATAATCTAGAGAATTTATGTCTTGATGTGTGGTATTAGAAATTCTAATTATACTAAATTGCTATATTTAGTTGATTTCGTATTTTAGATTTCAAGTTGATAACTTTGAGAATCTATATTTAGTTGCTTTGTATATCATGCTTTTATGTTGGTTAAATTGCATAGATATTGTGATTCATGTTTTGTTGTTCAAATGTAGCTTAGGAATGATCCTATAGATTCATTGGGAACATAGACGTTAAGTGGCATGACCCACTTTGGTTGTTTTTGCATTTTAGATTTCAAGTTGATAACTTTGAGAATCTATAACTTGTTGCTTTGTATAGCATGCTTCTATGTGGTTTGAATTGTATGGATGATATGATTTATGCTAGAAATGATCTAGGGTAGCTTAGGATGCTCCCTGAGTCTCACCTTGACATAGACGTTAGGTGACATGAGCCCTTTTGCATGTTTCACCTTAAGGTGATAAAATTGTAAAATGCTAGGTCGATGCATGCTCATTTCCTACAAGTAGCTTTATGTTACTCACCCCAAATTTACTAGGGTATATTTCAAATACAGGATTCAAGGTTAGAGATTCTAACCATGCTTGGATGATTTGAGGACTTGAAGGGTTCAATTCCTGCGTAGGTTAGCTTGAAATGCCACTTGTAACTTTATTTGTCAAATGCGTATATTTGATTCTAAGCCTGTAATGTGTGCCTAAGTACACTTTTTGATTCTTATTTTATGTATATGACATGAGGCCAAGGCCAAACTTCTTTCGGAATTACATTTATGTCATGGATGTCAAATCTTGCCTTTAATGAGAATATATTAAAAATCATGCGTTTTACTATGCTATTTTATACCGGAGCTTGCATTATGTATGAAATTCATCCATTAGCATTCATTTATCATGTATGAAGTGTGGCCAAGGGCCAAATGGCATTTCAAAACCATTTTATAATTTTAAATTCCGAGTTTTCGTTCTAAGTTCCATTTTTGTCATTTTGGTCGTTGGGGCGTCTATTTTGCACAGGCAATATTTTCAAGCCATGCACCATTGTAGCATGTCCTATTAGGTAAGTTATGTTTGTGTGCATGATCATTTTCAAGAAAAACATCTTCCTTGGTGAAATGAGCCTTCTATGGACTCATTTTACATTTTCTTTGCACATTCCGGTCTAGGGGCACTTTGGGGTTTTCCTTTAGGAAATAAATTCTGGTCTCCTCATTGTCACTTAGAAAATATGATTTTAGGGGGGGTTTCCTTTTTGTGTTTTTCCATAAAATGTCATCTTGATACCGGAAATCAATTGCAAAGTTCAGCTTTCAGTTTTGCATTTAGCAACTTTTTGGACCCTTATGACCTGATTTCATGGAAGGGCATTTTGGGCGTCTTAAATTGAGTTTTTTTCAATTTCTCTCTTTAGCCATATAGGAAACTCAATGTTGAAGGGGGTTTCTTCTTTGTCTTTTTCCAGAAAATGTCATCTAGGGCCTCAAAAACCCTTTTTTTTTTTTTTTCCAGAAAAACCCCTACTGCCAGGTTTTTGGGTTGAGCCTACTGGTTTTCGCTATCTAACCGGTTAGATGGAGTCTTCTAAATGGTTAGATGAGTGTGGGCAGTGTTTTGGTCATCATTTTTGGCCTTCGAACCGGTTAGAAGGGCTTGGTAACCTGTTAGATGATCTAGGGTTGACTATTTTGACCGTTTTACCCCTGTTTCTTCCGTTAGTCATATCTTTCTCATCCGGACTCCGAATCAAGTGATTCTTGAGTCTAAAGTCATTAATTTTTTATTGTCTTTCCAATGGTGTGCTCAGTAGCACCCACTTTTAGGTTGGAACTAACCATTTTGCCCCTAGGTCCATTCTTGTTCATTTTTGAAATGCTTCTTCCGCAATTATTTCCTTTGGGTTTCGTGACCTCATTGAGTGTCCATTGGTGTCTTACAAACGTGTTATATCTCTAGAGACAATTGTTTTATCTTTTTCTTCCGCATTCTGGATCCAGTTCGGGTCATCACAGGACACACTGGGTTAAAAAATCCAGGGTCATCACAGGTGGTATCAGAGCGTCCGGGTTCGAATACCTTGGACGACGGGCTTTGGGTGCATTTCATGCTTTTGTTGATGTACTTTGATATGTTCACATGCTTTTTGATAACATGTTTATGTGCCTTTTGATAACATGCTCAGTATGATGACATGTTTTCTACACTTATATGCTTATGTGTTTAAAAGCATCCCAGTTTGATACGTGCTTATGTGTTTAAGTGCCTAGGAGTTTTCATTATCTGTTTAGCATGTTGTATATGCATATCTGCTTATGCATGACTGTATGTTGCATACATTGACGTGGTAATTATTTGATGCATTCATTGAGCGAGTTACATTCGATCATAATAACTCGTGTTATTATTGATCTCGTTTCTTTTTCACGCATATAGCGTCGCAGTCTTGACTTATGGGGAGTCTTCTTGTTAGGGCTCAGGTGAGCGTAGAGTTGTAGTCTCCGTCTGGCGAGATGAGACGTGGGCCATGGAGGCATCGTTTCGTCTCATTTCCTTTTGTCTTTTTATGATGTAGTCATAGTGGTGTTGGAGGTGTCAATGTCATCTCTTAAGACTTCATATTGGTCTTGACATCGTGATGTCATCGAGGTCTTTGTTTCTAGTGTCATGGGACGATGAGTCAGGATTGACTTGAATCTTTCCTCGGGAGTTGGGAAGTTACCTTGTCAGCCTCAGGGCGAGGTTCTCGTGTCTTGCCTCCTTAGGGCGATGGTTTTGGGATTTGGATAGGAGTGTTAACCTAAGATCCTTCTTGTGTTGCCTTGGACAGCTCTTACGAGATATGGTTGTGATGTGAGTGGTTTCATGTAATTAATTATGTTGGTGTAATTAATTACTCTCCCTTGTCTTTGAAGACTTGGGGCGTTGTGTTAGGGTTCTGGTAGAATCCTTTAGAGTTTCCATCAGACTCGTTGGCATGTTGGATCGGGGGTTTTCTTGTTGATTGTCTCGCAACGGTTAGCATTGGGGCTATCTATTTTGTTGTTGTCTTGTTTTGTGAGATGTAGGGATTCCATCGGGGTATGAGCTGGTCTTAGGAAAGACTTCCTGACCTTATGTCTCGAGGACTTAGTGGTCGTTAGGGGGATGATTCCGTTCCTTGTGGTGAGAGATTGGATTCGTCCAGGTTTTGTGTTACGTTTTCTGCGTAGTGTCTTTGAGAGACATTTCATTCATTTCTTTTGATTTTACGAACTTGCCAATTGTGTGACCATTTTTACATGTTTATAAGCCCATTGTTTTCGGGCATGTCTTAGAAACATGTTTAGGTATGTGGCTATATGGTAGTTTGTGTGAAGATGTGTATGATAAGTTTTCATATACTGTATCCATTTAACATGCTAGTGCCATTAGTGGTGTATGGTGTGTCATCGCTTATTTGACCCCTATGTGATAGGTGGCATGTTTCGTTTACCTTATGTGTACTATGCTTAATACTAAGATATTATCTGATTTATATCATTTAATTTTTGCGAGCATGCACTATGTGAGTATTTGGTTTATACTGTTTATCTTTCCTTCACTTATGTTGGGGTTTTGTGACCTTGGTTGTTGGGATTGAGATGTGTGAGCTACGTAGTAGACTTATGTTTTGAGGTTTTAGTTGGCTAGTATAGGGATTTTAACCCAGCGTTTTGTCTTCTGTATGTAGCCTTATAGTAGGTCTACTTCAGATTTGTGCTTAGGGTTTCAGTTTTGCGGGTCCAATCCATTGGCTTAAGGGCACAGACTTGTCAAGCTGTGGATTCAGGACTGGTGTTGTGGTTGTTGCATTCTCATATGTGGGGTTCATTAGTACTCCAGCGTTAGGGATTTAAGGCCTTAAGCGTAACGGTGCCAAAGACATTATTGTTTGAGTTTTGGGATTAGCTACCCCAACTCTCGCGGATGCTTGGCTTTCGTAGTGCTTTTGGTAATAATCATTCCCGACATTGATGTCATTTTTATCGAAAAGTTTCTTTCTGTGGCATGTTATGAACTAGTACTTTATACTGTCATGTTACCTTACTGACGAGTAAGTATGGACGGGTTCTGGCCATTGTTCGTACTGTCGTGTCATTCTTAGCCATTTGTCTTAATTCAACTTGTAGTTGTCTTGGGATTCTCTCTGTAATTGACGTTGAGTTAATATGCTGATTCATTTGAGGATTGTCACTCAGTTCTTAGGTTTTGCGTTCCTTCGGATGATCTTCAGGCTTTTGAAGTTGTCCTTTAGCACCTTATGGTGTGTCCTTTGGGTTGATCTTGCTTTGACCTTGTTCAGTTCTCTTTTATCTATTCCTGATTTCAGGGATGAAATCTCTTTAAGGAGGGTAGGTTGTAATGACCCAGTCATTTTCCTTCCTTTCCTTTTCTCAGATTTTCACGGATATTTTTTTTCCGTTGATCTTTTCCTTTCTGAGCTTAGTTTCTCATCACTTAGTGTCATCTCGAGTGCTCTGGAATGATTTCTAAGACTCTTTTCCTTGGATTGACAACTTCCTTTGAGGACCGTGTCATTTCCACATTTTAATTTTTCGTCATTTTCCTTGTTTCGACCTTTCCCTATTTCGTCTTTTCCCCGTTTGTCACTTTTTGGCTTAACCATACTTCTTATGTTTGGAGTTGGTTTTTGATTTCATGCATCTTCACCCTAAGTGGTTTCCACGAAATACGTATCTTTATTTTGGCAGAAAGATGCTCTGGTTGCTCCCGGTGTCAATAGGGGCATGGATGCACAGTTTTTCAGAAACTTTTTCTTTTCTTGGAGTGTTTCTCATAAATATCTTTTAAAGATATTTTATTTTAGGGGTTTCTAAGAAAATATTTTTTGGAAGATATTTTCATTTTGGGCCAGTTGTGCAGTTTTCACTTTTTGGAGGGGCAATTGTGCAATTAACGAAAGTTATTGCTAAATGCCTCGTTTTGAGCCTGGATCCTTGTACCGGATTCATTTTAATTTTTTGTCGAGTCGTGCACTCTAAGAATTTCCTTCTGGTTGTTTTTATCCAGTTTCAGGGTTTTCGGCCCCGGTTGCCGCCGAACTTGTTCGGGGCATATCTCTCTGCTCGGGACTCGATTTCGACGTCGTTTCTTCCGTTGTTCATATTTTCTCATTTTGATTCTTTTTTTTTCACAGAGTTTTGCCGTGTGAGTGCATCTGCTCGAATTTCACTTTTTCGGACCCGGCGGGGCCCGTTCGAGACACTTTTTGAGTTTTTCTATAAATAGGGGGTCTTAGAAAGAGAAATTAGATTTTTCTCTCTCTCTCCTCTCCCTTGGCCGGATCTCATGGCAGCCATGGCTGCCATCTTCTCTCTCTTCTTTTGAGCTTTTTCCCTTCAATGAAAAGTCATAGTGCCTTAGTGTCTATTGCATTATTGATTTAAATCATGTGTTGACATTGATAATATGTTTAAAGCATGATTTTAGACTTGTAATGGATTTATGAGTTTATGTTTTCAATATTGGATCATATTGTTATAGCATGTAACAAATCGCACACTGAAGATTCGACATGTGATGTTATTATAGCGCATAACGAATCGCACTCTGAAGATTCGACATTTGTCATCCTATAGTAGTTGTGGATTTAGAGCATGTGTTGTGCGGCTTCAACCAACTTGTGTATGAAGGTAGTTTCATGTACTATTTAATGCGTATATAAGTTGTTAACTTATTTATTTTTGGAGTCAATTGGGACATGGTTACTATGTTATGGCTAGAGTTTGGCTCTAGTGCGGGAGGTATGAGTTTTCCCCAATTAAGATAGTGCGCACTTAGGGTGGTCTTCCCTGTGGGTTAATGCCTGGAATAACCGTTGAGGTCTCGGTAGAATTCCGAACTTAGATGTCCAAGTCTTCCACTATTTGATTTCACACTTTTAGATTTCTAGTTGATAATCTAGAGAATCTATGTCTTGATGTGTGGTATTAGAAATTCTAATTATACTAAATTGCTATATTTAGCTGACTTCGCACTTTTAGATTTCCAAGTCTTCCACTATTTGATTTCACACTTTTAGATTTCTAGTTGATAATCTAGAGAATCTATGTCTTGATGTGTGGTATTAGAAATTCTAATTATACTAAATTGCTATATTTAGCTGACTTCGCACTTTTAGATTTCCAGTTGATAATCTAGAGAATTTATATCTTGATGTGTGGTATTAAAAATTCTAATTATACTAAATTACTATATTTAGTTGACTTCGCACTTTTAGATTTCTAGTTGATAATCTAGAGAATCTATGTCTTGATGTATGGTATTAGAAATTCTAATTACACTAAATTGCTATATTTAGTTGATTTCGTATTTTAGATTTCAAGTTGATAACTTTGAGAATCTATATCTAGTTACTTCATATAGCATGCTTTTATATTGGTTAAATTGCATAGATATTGTGATTCATGTTTTGTTGTTCAAATGTAGCTTAGGAATGATCCTATAGATTCATTGGGAACATAGACGTTAGGTGGCATGACCCACTTTGGTTGTTTTTGCATTTTAGATTTCAAGTTGATAACTTTGAGAATCTATATCTTGTTGCTTTGTATAGCATGCTTCTATGTGGTTTGAATTGCATGGATGATGTGATTTATGCTAGAAATGATCTAGGGTAGCTTAGGATGCTCCCTAAGTCTCACCTTGACATAGACGTTAGGTGGCATAAGCCCTTTTGCATGTTTCACCTTAAGGTGATAAAATTGTAAAATGCTAGGTCGATGCATGCTCATTTCCTACGAGTAGCTTTATATTGCTCACCCTAAAGTTACTGGGGTATATTTCAGGTACAGGATTCAAGGTTAGAGATTCTCACCATGCTTGGATGATTTGAGGACTTTAAGGGTTCAATTCCTGTGTAGGTTGGCTTGAAATGCCACTTGTAGCTTTATTTGTCAAATGTGTATATTTGATTCTAAACTTGTAATGTTTGCCTAAGTACACTTTTTGATTCTCATTTTATGTATATGACATGAGGCCAAGGGCCAAACTTCTTTCGGAATTACATTTATGTCATGGATGTCAAATCCTGCCATTAATGAGAATATATGAGAAATCATGTGTTTTAGTATGCTATTTTGCACCAAAGTGTGCATTGTGTCTAATATTCATCTATTAGCATTCATTTATCGTGTATGAAGTGTGGCCAAGGGCCAAACGACATTTCAAAACCATTTCATAATTTTAAATTCTAAGTTTTCGTTCTAAGTTCCATTTTTGTCATTTTGGCCATTAGGGGGTCGTATTTTGCACCAGCGATATTCTTAAGCCATAGACCATTGTAACATGTCCTATTAGGTAAGTTACATTTGCGCGCATGATCTTTTTCAAGAAAAAACATTTTCCTTGGTGAAATGAGCCTCCTATGGACTCATTTTACATTTTCTTTGCATAATCTGGTCGAGGGGCACTTTGGGATTTTTCTCCGGGAAATAAATTCCATTCTCCTTGTAGTCACTTAGAAAATGTGATTTTAGGTGGGTTTTCCTTTTTGTGTTTTTCCAGAAAATGTCATCTTGGTACCGGAAATCAATCGTAAAGTTCAGCTTTCAGTTTTGCATTTAGCAGCTTTTTGGACCCTCATGACCTGATTTCATGGAGGGGCATTTTGGGCATCTTAAATTGAGTTTCTTTCGATTTCTCTCAAGATTCATGTAGAAATCTCAATTTTGAAGTGGTTTCTTCTTTGTGTTTTTCCAGAAAATGTCATTTAAGGCCTTAAAAACCCATTTTTTTTTTTCCAGAAAAACCCCTGCTGCCAGGTTTTTGGGTTGAGCCTACTGGTTTTCGCTATCTAACCGGTTAGATGGAGTCTTCTAAACGGTTAGATGAGTGTGGGCAGTGTTTTGGTCATCATTTTTGGCCTTCTAACTGGTTAGAAGGGGTTGGTGACCGGTTAGATGATCTAAGGTTGACTATTTTGACCGTTTTACCCCTGTTTCTTCCGTTAGTCATATCTTTCTCATCCGGACTCCGAATCAAGTGATTCTTGAGTCTAAAGTCATTATTTTTTTGTTGTCTTTCCAATGGTATGCTCGGTAGCACCAACTTTTAGGTTGGAAATGACCATTTTTTCCCTAGGTCCATTCTTGTTCGTTTTTGAAACGCTTCTTCCGCAATGGTTTCCTTTGGGTTTCGTGACCTCATTGAGTGTTACATTGGTGTTTTAGAGACATGTTGTATCTCTAGAGACCATTGTTTCATCATTTGCTTCCACATTCTGGATCTAGTTCGGGTCATCACAAGACACACTGGATTGAAAAATCCAGGGTCGTCACAAAATATTTGTAAATTTTGAATATCTTTGGGAAGATGAGACTTTTTGGAAAATTTTTGTAAGTAACCCCCCCTCAAATTTGATCCTTAGGTCCCCTATGGTCTATGGTCCATGCAACCTATGATCTCGCTTCTGACTCAACCTCTGTGAGCCTCTGTGGTCAACACCTCTGTCTGGACGCGTGCACACTCAGGGGCCGCAGGTGTGCACACCGGTGTGTGTTGGGTGAGCACGCTAGGATACACTAGGGGTGCACACCTGGCGCACAAGATCTTGTCCATCTCACTATCTTCCCCGGCTTCATTGTCTTCCTCGGTTAAGCCTGTGAAGATAATTTTTCTTTTTCTTTTTCTAATTATCTTTTACATTTTTCCTTTTCCCTTTCTTATGAAAAAAATTGTGAATTGTGATTGTATGAATATTTTTGTTTCAGAGTTATGAGTGTGTGAATCTTTTTCATTTTTTTCCTCCGTAGATAATTAGATATTCAGCTTCTATGTTTTCTTTTTGTAATATAGTTATGAGTGTGTGAATCAATTTTAATTTTTTCTACTTATCCCTTTTCAGAACTCACTATATATATTTAATAACTTTCCAAATATCACTACTTTGAAATTACATATATAACCGCCTCTACAAAATTTCCTAACAATATTAGGTTTATATATTCAGTACTAGTATCATTCATAAACCCTAATATATTTCTGCTTATTCCTTTTCAGAACTCACTATACATTGTTGTTCTCTTGCTAGTTTTCTACAGTTTATGTAGTTTTGAAGATGGTAACCCCAAGCCAAATTTATGAACTAGACCGAGATGTTGCCGAACTTGATAGATTGCCATTTCAATTGTCACCGTTTTCTGATTTTCCTATCCTTAAAGTATGTTTGGATCGCTATACATTTAACAATTTTGAAGTATAACAGACTAATCAATATAGAGATTACTTCTTGATGCCACTGTGTGTGCTAGAATTTTATGACATGGCATACCTATTCTTCGATAACTATCTCTCTTTAGGTGGACTAACCCTAGATGGCCTTATGTGTGGTGATCTCCTTAATCTTTCTAGTGTCTTGAACGATGACAGAACTATGGGCTTCAAATAAGTAAGGTAATAGTTAAGAGAACAACAAGGAACTATGGAACCGAACTGAACTGAACAAGTATTCACGGTTCGGTGAATACTTATTCGGTCATCAATACATGTTCGGTATGTGTGGATCGCTACACATTTAACAATTATGAAGTAGAATAGACTAATCAATACAGAGATTCCTTCTTGATGCCGTCGTGTGTGCTAGAATCTTATGACATGACATACCTATTCTTTGATAATTGTCTCTCTTAAGGTCGACTAACCCTAGATAACCTTATGTGCGATGATCTAATTGATCTTTCTCATGTCTTGAACGATGATAGAACTATGGGCTTTAAATAAGTAAGCTAATAATTAAGGGAACAACAGGGAATTGTGGAATCGAACCTACCAAGTATTCACGGTTCAGTTCCATATACACACGGTTCTGGTTCCAGTTCCATTTTTAAAGAACCGTTGTGACCAGTTCCTTTTCCGGTTTACCGAACTAAACCATATGCACCCCTAGTGTGAGTAATGAAGAAAGAAATAGAGAATTAAGGTTTAGTGCATGAGAAGTGAGTGATTCAAAAAATAGTTTGTATGAGTGAGTATGGGATATAAGGGATTCATAAAATAGTGGGTGTGTGTGAGTAATGAAGAAAAAAATATAAAACAATTAAGCTTTAGTTAAAAACAATCCCACCATACATCCGAGATCTGAAAACAAACTTACTGCGCATGATTGGTCCACGCTACTCGCGATCTCGCTTCTTACTCTGCCTCTATGGTCGACACCTCTCTCTGGATTCGTGAACACTGTGGGCCGCTGGGGTGCATACCGAGGTGCACGGGCACACACACTGGGGTGTGCTGGGAGTGTATGACCGATGCGGTGGAGTGCACGCCTAGCGCGCAAGATCTGGTACATCTCACTATCTTCTCCTGCTTCATCATCTTCCTTGGTCAAGCCTGTGAAGGTAATTTTTCTTTTTCTTTTTCCTTTTCTTCTTTTCATTTTTCCTTTTCCTTTTCTTCTTTTCATTTTTCCTTTTCCTCTTCTTATGAAAAATTTGTGAATTTGTAAGTGTGTGAATATTTTTGTTTCAGAGTTATGAGTGTGTAAATCTTTTTCATTTTTTCTTTTCCTCGTAGATAATTAGATACCCAAATTCAATTTTTATTTTTTTGTTTCAGAGTTGTGAGTGTGTGAATCAACTTTAAATTTTTCTGCTTATCCCTTTTCAGAACTCACTATATATATTTAACAACTTTTGAAATATCACTACTTTCTAATTACATATATAATCACTTCAATAAATTACCTAACAATATCAGGTTTATACATATACAATACTAATATCATTCATAAACCCTAATATATTTATATTTATTCTTTTTCAGAACTCACTATACGTCATTGTTCTCTTGCTATTTTTTTGCAGTTTTTGTGGTTTTGCAGATGGTAACCCCAAGCCAAATTTAGGAACTAGACTGAGATATTGTTAAACTTGATAGATTGTCATTCCAATTGTCACTAATGAGAGCTGAATATATGCATATTCGAGCCCCTAAATACGTATATGGTAAGGCCTAAAGTGATACTTCTATCCATAATTCGACTAATTTATTTTTAATGTGTGTTTGTAGGCGGTGGTCGTGCCGTCGGTTGCACCAAAAGTTTGCAAAGAGATGAATTGAGAGTGTGAGTGTGCAATGTGGCCAAGTTTTAAATTTATAAAAGCCACTACTACCTCTAGCCAAAAATATAGCTAGGGTAAGTAGGGATCGTCCCAAGGGATTGTAGGTGCCTTTGCAATGGAAACAATATATAGGGTTAGTAGGTCGAGTGATCAAAGATTGGTTGGATTGATTGATTAAGCTATTATGCAAATTAAATTAAAGTAAACAAAATTCAATGATTAATAAAGTAGAGAAAGATATAGAGGGGAGGACTTGGGGAACTCGAGCTCACCACTAAGCTTGACTTCACTAGACACTAGCAATTGTATATTAATGGGGAAATTGACTTGTAACTTGTGTGTGTGTGTGACATTAATTGAAACTAAGCATGGATGGCAAAAAAGTATAGATTATCAAGCCAAATCAAATGAAAAGCACAACCTATCAAATGAGACCAAAATTCATTCAATAAAACCACAATTTATGCACACACAACTATCTAGAAACATACACCTAATGCATTCATAAGTATGGAACACCAAGGAACAAGAGTAGATTGTCCACCTATCTATGAATTTAAAGCAACTACACTACATCTACACTAAAGACATGAAATTAAACTAAGTAAGCTAAAGGTGTGGTACAATCCATCAAGAAACAAGTGTGAACCATCAAATAAATTGCAAGAGTGTTCAATTAAGGTCTATGTTTTGACCATCTATAAATTAACTTCATCCATACACATAGACATGCATAAATTCCACTAAATCTAGAAAAAAACACTTGAATCATCCATTTTAGAATACATAGACATATGGTTAGAAGTAGATAATCAATTGAAAGCATTAATCCATACACATCTCGTAGAAACCACAAGATATATATATAAATCCAAGATCAAAACATTGTTACAAATAAATCCCCAAAAATATACAAAGAACTAAGTCTAAGAAGCAAACTTAAGGGCTACTCTAGCCCTAAGTAGATGTCTAGCCATTCATTAAAGTAGTCATCCAACCCTCAAGGGCTATCTCCATGGTAGGTATGACCTCCTTCTTGATGGAAACCCTAGAAGAATGGAAGAACTCCCAAAATATGTAAAGTTCTCTAATCTCTAGCCTTCTCTCCAAGATATAAGATATGATGAAAAAAAATGAATAACATATATCCTACATGAAATCTATTCTAAAAGTGGCTCTCAATCCTTATATAGGTAGGTCAAATGTCACACCAATGGTCTAAATTCATGCATCAAGGTCCCTCCAACGATTGCACCATGAGCCAACTTTTAATGAGCTTGAATTTATCTTTTTTTCGGACTTGAGGAAGTTTGATTGATCAAACTGTGTTGAGATCGATCGAACTTGGCTGAGATCCATCGAATGCTACAGAGATCAATCATCCTTGGCGGCGCCTTTTTGAATAAAGACAAATCTCTGAGATATTTTGGGATATTTTTGGGAATAAGACAAAAGTGGTAGGTGGGTGGTAGGTGTGGATAAGATCGAATCATTTCGATCGATCTGGGAAATGTTGGATCGATTGAACTTGTTGGATTCTTTTAGATAAGGACAATGGCTTGGATTCATCTTAAATTGTTTAGATCGATAAACTTTCGATCGATCGAATAAATGCTGAGATCGATTGAACATGCTGAATTTCCACACTTAGCTTCATTTTGCTTCCACTTTGCTCCTTTCTTCCATTCAGCTTGAGTTAACTTCTTTAATGCTCTTATTTGGCTGAATTGACTTATTTTTGGGATAAGTACCTGAAAAAGGCAATAACACGAAATTAGTCTAAAACGGAAAAGTAAGATAGATAAAGGTCCTAGAATACTCAAGCTTAAATGATTTAAACGTGCACTTTTCAGCGCTCATCAGTAGGTAATTTCCCAGATAAATGGTTAAAACTGGGGCTTTATGATGATATCAAAGCTTACAGAGTCGTTGCAGGTCATTCAGAGCAAGCCGAGAGCTTAAATGGTGAAGTTTGAAACAATTTAAGCCCTAGAGCTCGAGCCCAAGTGGTGAGGCTCGAGCATCACAACAAAGAAGAGAAGAAAAGTCAACAAGGCCCAAAAGCTCGAGCCTTGTACCTTGGTGCTTGAGCCTTATCCAAAGGTGCTCGAGCCTTGACCCTCAAGATCGAGCATGAGGCGTCGGAAATTAAAGAGTTGATTTTAATTGAAGGCGATGTTCCCAGGTCTCGCACCTCACCTCCAAGATCGAGCACCATCCATTAAGGATCGAGCATTATTCACTGATGCTCGAGCCTTGAGTCCCAAATGCTCGAGCCTGGTACTTAGTGCTCGAGCCCATGGAACTTGGATCAAGTAATGTTAAAAGAGTTCAATCCCAAAAATATTCTAAGTGTTAAAGAAAAAGACACTTCAAAAAATTGTTAAAGAAAATTGACTAAGTGTCAAAGTGAAGCTCGAGCATCCATCTAGAGACGCTCGAGCCTTGTTCCTTATACTCGAGCATGAACCCTAAAGCTCGAGCCTTTGTTCCTAATGCTCAAGCCTTCCATGACATGTCAGATTAATATTGCGGGATTGCTCTCTTTACCAGCCGTATTTTATCCCAGTTGGCCAGAAGACCTAAAAGCCCACCAAATACTTATTTTCTTCTATAAAAGAAGGCGTAAGCCTTAATAGAAGAGGTCTGAAATTTCAATCTCTTTTGACGGTGTTATTTATGAGCCTGAAGGTGTGGTGGCTTTTAGGGTTCCTACAACCTTAGAAGTGAAGATCCTGAGAAGAGAAGTGTTGTCCATGACGATGGAGATAAACTCAACACTGATGATATCCAACCTTGTCATGAGTAGCTAATTCCTCTCTTAGGGCACTGATGTAACCCAACATAATATTATGGTTTGATTGTTTTAACTCTGGGATTATTTTAATGTATGATTATTTTTCTTAATTATATGACTATAAGCACTTAAGACAACTCAAGTGGTTTTCATGCTTTAGTAGAATATAAACTGTTATTCCCTTGTCTTAGATGTAATAGTTTATGTTCTATTCTCAACCTATCTTGTTATGCGGTATCTAGCGGAGCCCTGCCGAACACAAGAATAGAGGTCATATAATGGTACTTTCATGTTTTTTACAAAAGAATGTTTTTATAATCTATGCTTAGGAAAGGTGGTTCATTCACAAAGTAGTTAAAGTAGGTAAAGTAGGTAGGCGGATAGTCCACGCTAACCGCATATATGTTATAGTTAGGTAATCTTGTAAAACATCTTTCTTTAAAACCCGAATTGAACAAATGTTATTGAGTTCAATTCTTTTGAAAAATTTCATTGTTAAATTCCCAGAGTTAGTATAACTAACCATAATATGATGGTTGTGGTGAAGTCAAAGCCCTAAGACTCTCTCTCTTTGATCATTTAAATTAGTTTAATTCACTCTAGTTAAATATTTTGTTATAATTTTAGTTTGTTAAATCGTAACAACCAACAAACGTTCCAATCAAGTTACCTGTAAACCATAAAACGAAATTAAAGATTATACAAATCTCATCTCCCTGTGGGTTCGACATCCTCTTTACATAGAGCTATCCTACACAATATCGTTCTATTGCAAGTGGTTAATTAATTTATTATTGAGAAAAGACACAACAAATTTTTGGCGCCGTTGCCGAGGAGATTATTTTTGTTTAGTTTTTAATTAGTTATTTTGGTTTACCAGTCTGACTTTTTAATATCTCACATTACTTCTGTTTCTTTTCAAGTACAAATTAGCAGTGAGAATAAAGACACTTAAGGGAGAAAAGCTTCAGTTTATTAAACCTTTTGTGAGTTCTTATTGTTTTTCTGTTACTTGGAATATTTTCTGTTTGTTACTGTTAGAGTTAGTGGAACCAATGCATGCAACTTGCCAAAATAGGTCAAAACCTTTAGTGTATGATCCTGAAATAGAGAGAACTTTGAGTTAGTTAAGAAAACTTAAAAAACACTTGAATAATATAGATAGTTCCTCTAATAATATGGCTGAATAACGTAATGCACTGGGTAATAACGGTAATGGTAATGGAGAATGGGATCCACCTGTTCCTCCACCACAACCACAATTGAGGGACCATTTCATTCCTACCACATATATTTCCCCTTCATACTTTGTTTTTCCGGATGCTGATGCAACCCATTTTGAGATCAAGCTTGCTATGATCCAAATGCTTCCTACCTTTCATGGGTATGCAACAGAGGATCCCTATAAGCACTTGAATGTGTTTTTGGAATTGTGTTCAACTACCAAGTTGACCACTCTTACCAATGATTCATTCAGAATACGTCTTTTCCAGTTCTCTCTCAAGGACAAAGCAAGAACTTGGTTGTAGTCCCTTCCAACAAATTCCATATCTACATGGGACATGTTGCAACATGAGTTCTTAAAGAAATACTACACTATGGGTAAAACCACACAAATGAGAAGAAAAATCATGGCATTTTCCCAAATCTCGGGGGAACAACTCCATGATGCATGGGAAAGGTATAACGATCTTCTAAGAAAGTTTCCACACCATGATATTGCACAATGGCACTTAATACATATCTTTTATGATAGTCTTACAAATTCTTATAGAAACATGGTTGATGCTTCCAGTAATGGAGCTTTTCTGCATAAGAGTCCGGCTGACGCTTGGAAACTGTTTGAGGCCCTAAGTGAAAACTCAGCACAACATGCTTCTTCCTCTAGGTCTAGGTCTTCACCTGGAATGCATAAGGTTGAAAAACTTTATGAGGTAGATAAATCTAGTGAGTTAGTCACTCAAATAGAAGCCTTGAACCATAGGTTTGATCAAATCTTATTATCTGGCTTTGCTCCTGTTGTTAATCCACAAACTGCCTTGCCAAAGGAAGTTTGTTCCATCTGTGTTAATCCTAACCATTTTGCTGACACTTGCCCTACGCTCAGACAATCATTTGAGATCCCACAAGAGCAAGTGAATGCTGCATTCTCTAGACCAGCTTATAATCCATATTCTTCTACATATAATCTTGCTTGGAGAGATCATCCTAATCTGTCATCGCGTAATTAAAATTAAGGAAACATTGTTTCCTAATCTCAGGGGCAATACCAAAATTCATCCAATCCTATGTCACAAAATAATTCTTTCAACCAATCTGGTATTTACCGTCCACCTAGTTTAGGAATCAACCCACTCAAGCTCCAAATCTTCCACCTCCTCCTAGAAATTTTGCTTTTAAGGAACAAGTACTCAACGCTCTTATTAATCTTAAACCCAATACCCAACTTCTTAATTCTCATTCCCAAGCCATAACAAAGCTAGACGCATAAGTTAGGCAAATAACGAGTACTCTATCTCGAAGAGATGATGGAAAGCTACCTAGTCAGCCAATAGCCAACCCAGATGGGCAGACTTACATAATTAATTAAACCAATTCCTCAGGTATTCATCATGAGTAAGTTCAAACTATCACTACAATGAGGAGTGGTAGAGTGGTTGATAACCAAGTTAAAAAAGGACAGAAGGAAAAAGAAAGGCTTAGGATTCCCATTGTTCCTATCATTCATAATCCACATCCCAAGGACGTTTCCTCAAGTACTATTCCACAATCCACAAGAGGAGTTGAAGGTGGAGTTACTTCTTCATCTACTCCTACCCCTGAGACAACTTATGAGCCAAAAACACCTTATCCTTAATGTCTTAAGGAACCTTCCCACTTTGGTAAACAAGGGGAGAAAATTCAAAATATGATGGAGGTTTTTAAATAAGTCAAAATCAATCTTCCTCTTCTCGATGCTATAAAGCAAATTCCAGCCTACTCCAAATTTCTAAAGGACTTGTGCACCCTTAAGAGGAAATCTAGAAGCCAAGTTCCTAAAAAAGTTTGTCTCACCGAGCAGGTCAGTGCTATTCTTAAGTACAACATTTCTCTCAAGGTTAAAGATCCTAGTGCTCCTATTAGAAACAATGTGATAGAGCGAGCACTTCTTGATCTTAGAGCAAGTGTGAATCTTATTCTTTACTCGGTATATGAGAATTTAGGTTTGGGAGAGTTGAAACCTATGTCGGTTGTTCTACAGCTTGCTAACCATCCTGTCAGACAACCATGAGGTATTGTTGAGGATGTACTCATAAAAGTGGACAAGTTCTATTTTCTGCTCAATTTTCTAGTTCTTTATATAGAACCAGTCCACGATTCCAAAAAGTATACTCCAGTCATTCTTGGGCATTTTTTTCTAGCCACAACGAATACTTGCATTAACTATAGGATTGGAGCTATGGATTTATCTTTTAGAAATATGAAAGTCAAGTTAAACATCTTCAATGCTATTCATCATCCCCACGATGATAGTGAATGTTTCTTCCTTGACGTTATTGATAAGTTGGTTGAGGAATCACTCCCAACTATTTTATCCAAGGATCCTTTAGAAGCTTGTCTGAATCACTTTAATTATGAAGATTTTAATATTGATTCTTCAATAGTTGAAGTGAATTCTTTGCTCAATTCCACTCCTATCAAGGATTTTTCTTCATAGAAATCTAGGTTATAACCTCTTCCACCACTTTCTAGTACTCTGCTTATTCCTCCTTTAAAGTCTTCACCTAATCTTGAGCTTAAGCCACTACTAAAAAAGCTAAAATATGCTTTCTTGGGTTTAAATGACACCTTTCTGGTGATCATTACTTTCAATCTTACAAGTTCCCAAAAACGTAGTCTCTTAAAAGTTCTTGAGAAAAATAAAGAGGCTATTGGGTGGAGTGTGGTTGATTTGAAAGGAATTAGCCCCACAATTTGCATGCATCAGATTCATTTGGAGGAGGATTCTTGAACATCTCGGGAACTCCAACGAAGATTGAATCCTAATATGAAAGAGGTAGTTTTGAAGGAAGTTGTGAAGTTGCTAGATGTGGGAATAATCTACCCCATTTCAGATAGTAAGTGGATGAGTCTTACTCAGGTAGTACCTAAAAAGACGGGTATTATGGTAGTTGAGAATTCCAAGGGAGAATTAGTTCCACAGTGTACCACCACTAGATGGCGTGTGTATATTGATTACCGGAAACTCAACTCTGTTACTAGAAAAGATTATTTTCTACTTCCATTCATTGATCAGATTCTAGAATGATTAACTAGCCAGAGCTATTATTACTTTTTAGACGGATATTCCGGCTATAATCAGGTGGCCATTGATCCTAAGGATCAAGAAAAAACTACTTTCACTTGTCCATTCGGTACGTTTGCATATAGACGGATGCCTTTCGGATTGTGTAATGTGCCAGCAACATTCCAGAGGTGTACGATGTCTATCTTTTCGGATATGGTTGAAAAGTTTCTCCAAGTCTTTATGGACAACTTCTCTATTTTTGGGTCCACATTTGAAAAATGTCTTCAAAATCTTTCCCTAGCACTTCAGCATTGTAGGGAAACTAATCTTATTCTTAGTTAGGAGAAGAGCTATTTTATGGTTCAAGAGGGTATTCTTTTAGGACATATCATTTCAGAGAGAGGTATTGAAGTTGATAGATCTAAAGTAGATTTGATCTCCAAATTGCCTCCTCCTACCTTCGTAAGGGGAGTGCGATCATTTATTGGGCACACCGGATTCTATCGACGCTTCATTAAAGATTTCAACAAAATTTCCCGTCCTTTGTGTAATCTACTTGCAAAGGATGCTCCTTTTGTCTTTGATGAGTCATGCCTTGAAGCTTTCCAAAAGCTTCGCTCTCTTCTTTCTTCGGCTCCTATCATTAATCCTCCGAATTGGGCTCTTCCATTTAAGATTATGAGTGACGCATCTAATTATGCTATGGGTGCTATCTTAGGACAATGAGTGGATAAGCTACCTCATGTTATCAATTATGCGAGCAAAACCTTTTCAGATGCATAATTGAATTATACTATTACGGAAAAAGAATTACTTGTAATTGTCTTCGCTTTGGACAAATTCAGATCATATCTATTTGGTTCCAAAGTCGTAGTCTATTCTAATTATTCTGCTTTGAAATATCTTCTTTCCAAAAAAGAAACCAAATCCCGTTTGATTCGATAGATTCTCTTGCTTTAAGAGTTTGATTATGAAGTCCGAGATAAGAAATGGTCAAAGAATGTTGTAGCTGACTATCTTTCTAGAATTCTGATTGAGGAAATCTCAACTTCACTTCCAGTCTGTTATTCCTTCTTAGATGAACAACTGTTTGAGGTTTCTCATAAGGATTTGCCTTAGTTTGTTGATATTGTGAATTACCTCGTAATAGGCAAAATTCCTTTGTCTTGGTCAAAGTAGGAAAATGATCGATTCTTCCCCCAAATTAGGATATACTATCGGGAAGATCCTCAGCTATTCAAATACTATGCTGATCAAATCATTTGTAGATGCGTTCCAGAGAGTGAGTTTCATAGTATTCTGACCTTCTGTCACAGTTTGGCATGTGGAGGACATTTCAGTGCAAAGAAAATTGCATCTAAAATTCTTCAATATGGTTTTTTTTGGCCTTCGCTCTTTCGAGATGCGTATTTATTCTGTAGGTCATGCCTTAGATGTCAGCAGCTAGGATCGATTTCTAAAAGGAACATGATGTCCTTAACTCCAATCTTAGTTCTTAAGGTTTTTGATGTTTGGGGTCTTGATTTCATGGGTCCTTTTATTCTGTCCAATAAAAATGAGTACATTCTTGTGGCTGTTGACTACATTTCTAAATGGGTTGAAGCACTGGCTACTAAAACCGCCGATCACGTAGTCGTGGTTGAGTTCATTTAAACAAACATTTTCAATCGGTTTGGTATGCCACAAGCTATTATTAGTGATAGGGTGCTCACTTCTGTAATAGGTACTTCCGTACCTTAGTCCAAAGATACTCTATCACTCATAAAGTTGCTTCTGCCTATCATCCCCAAACAAGTAGCCAAGTAGAAGTATTCAATCGTGAAATTAAGAGAATTCTTACGAAAACAATAAAGCCAGATCGTAAAGATTGGTCTTATAGACTGAATGATGCTTTATGGGCTTACCATACTACTTTTAAGACTCCGATTGGTATGTCACCTTACCGCCTTGTCTACGGCAAAGGGTGTTATCTTCCTGTAAAGTTAGAACACAGAGCTTTCTGGGCTATAAAAAAGCTTAACTTCGATATGACATTTGCTGGTTCTAATAGGAAGCTTTAATTAACTAAGCTTGAAGAATTACGTAATGATGCTTATGAGAGTGCTAAGGTTTACAAAGCAAATAGTAAGGTATTTCATGACAAGCATATCATGCGTAAGACATTTGAGCCTAGAAAGAAGGTTGGTTGTTTGATACACGACTAAAACTTTTTCCTGGAAAGTTAAAGTCGCGTTAGGAAGGTCCATACATGGTCATTTCTATTCTACCTTATGGTGCAATAGAGATACAAGATTGCAAGACTGGACTACTATCTAAGGTCAATGGACAGAGACTTAAACCCTACATAAAGGGTAGTGTGTAGAGAGGCACAGTTGAAGCAGTGGAACTTCATGATCTTATTTGTTTGGACTAGAGAGGTCAGGTTTTCGTCGAGCTATCAACGTCAAACTTAGCATGCTGTCGAGCTATTGACGTTAAACTTAGCATTTGTATGTTGTACCATAGTTTTATTGCATATTTATTTTCATTTGTGATTTAATTATTTTTCTAGGTTTTAGTAATTTTTAGGTTTTTTTTGTTTAAAGTTTAGTTTTAGGTTGAAAAAGGAAAAAAAAATAAAAATTGAAAAAATCAAAAAATTTGTCACAATGGTCGAGCTTGAAAGTTGAGGCTCGAGCATCAGAAGCGACAGTGTAATGACCCGGATTTTCACGGATATTTTTTTTCCGATGTCTTTCCTTTCTGAGTTCAGTTCCTCCTCGCTTAGTGTCATCTCGAGTGCTCTGGAGTGATTTCTGAGACTCTTTTCTGTGGATTGACAACTTCCTTTGAGGACCGAGTCGTTTCTACATTTTTCGTTTTTCGACACTATTCACTTTTCGTCCTTTTCCCTATTTTGTCTTTTCCCCGTTTGACACTTTGTTGGCGTAACCACACTTCTTATGTTCGGAGTTGGTTTTTGACTTCATGTATCTCCATTTAAAGTGGTTTCCACGAAATACGTATCTTTACTTTTATAAGAAAGTACTCTGGTTGCTCCCAGTGTCCAAAGGGGCATGGATGCAAAGTTGTTTGAAATTAATTTTCTTTTCTTGGGGTGTTTTTCATAAATATCTTTTGAAGATATTTTATTTCAGGGGTTTTTAAGAAAATATTTTTGGAAGATATTTTCATTCTGGGCCATTAATGTAGTTTTCACTTTTTGGAGGGGCCATTGTGCAATTAATGAAAGTTATTGCTAAATGCCTTGTTTTGAGCCTGGATCCTTGTACAGGATTCATTTTCACTTTTTGTCAAGTCGTGTACTCTTAGAAATTTCTTCTGGTCATTGTTTTCTAGTTTCAGGGTTTCTGCCCTAGTTAGTACCAAACTTGTTTGGGGCATAACTTTCTGCTCGAGACTTGGTTTTGACGTTGTTTTTTCTATTGTTCATATTTTCTCATTTTGAATCTTTTTCGTTCACAGAGTTTTGTCATTTGAGCGCGTCTGCTCAAATTTCACTTTTTCAGACCCGGCGGGACCCGTTCGGGGCACTTTTTGAGATTTCTATAAAAGGGGGGTGAGATATTTTATTTTTTCATCTTCCCCACTCTCTTGAACGACCTGAAGCTTCCATGGCAGCCCAAGGGAGGCTGCCACCTTCTTTTTCCTCTTTTGAGCTTCATTCCTTCGTCAGAACATAGAAAGGCCTTTGCGTTTAGTGTTCGTGTTGACTACGCGCTTCTTTCACCCTTATTAGAACCCATTTCTGACCATTCTTTGAGTTTGGGTTTGAAGTCAAGTTGTGATTTTGATGGGGCTTCCTTGGGGGTTATGTGCATGGTGTAGTCCCCGACAAAACCTAGAAGTTTCGTCGGATTCGGAGCGGTTTCCATTTGGTGGCTTTTGAGATTTTCATCTCAAATTGAGGTAGGGGATGTTCTAGGCTTTTGTGTGTGTTGTATTGAGTGTTTAGTATGATTATACAACTTAATTGCATGCCTTGTATCAATTCTAGAAAATTAGTATTAATTATTTCTTTGTATGAAATTTAATTCACAAGGATGTGTATAACTTATAACAAAATTGTGGTATGCTAGAAAATCATGTTTTAATATGTTTGTTAACATATATTAAATTGGGATTAATTGAATAAGAATTGCACTTTTTATTTAATATTTATCTTTGGTGAAAGATTAAATCCCATGGCCATACTTTTCATGAAATGAACTAGTAGTATGCTTTTAAATTAAGTCTTAGCATGTTTGTTAACATACTTTAATTTGGGAGTATTTGGACAAGTATGAAAATCTAGAGATTTTAAATTAAATGATTAATTAAAATCTATTTAATGGTTCCCTTGGCCTAATTAAGTTTTTTACTTGATAATAATGATGACTAGGACTTGTGTACTAGTATATATTAAATTGGGACCATTTGAAGTTGCTTTGAAATTTAGAAATTTAATTATCATGATATAATTAAATTCTACCTTGTTGTGCCATTGGCCTAATTGAGATTTTAGTGAATGTATGTATATATTATGCTATATTGTATAATATGCATTGATTAGGGGCCATTTGATTGAGATTTGAAAGCTAGTGAATTTAATTAGTTTATTTTATTAAATTCCGTTTCTATTGCTTTAATGATTAAATCCTGAAATTGGCACTGATAGTATGTTTGAAGCATGATTTTAGACTTGTAATAGATTTATAAATTATGTTTTCAATATTGGATTATATTGTTATAGCGTGTAGTGAATCACACACTGAAGATTTGACATGTGATATTATTATAGCGCGTAACGAATCGCGCTCTGAAAATTTGACATTGTCATCCTATAGTTGTTGTGGATTTAGAGCATGTGGTGTGTGGTTACAATCTACTTGTGCATGAAGGTAGTTTCGTGTACTGTTTAATACGTATATAAGTTGTTAACTTATTTATTTTGGAGTTGCTTTGGACATTGTTAAGCTGTGATGGCTAGGGTTTGGCTCTAGTACGGGGATAAGAGTCCTCTAAGTCAAACGTTCGCGCATTGGGTAGGCTGCCTGGGGGTTAGTAGCTCCAAATTTGCCTTGTCTCGGCTGAAATCCGAGCTGTGATGTCCAAGTCTTCCACTATTTGATTTCACATTCAATTCCAAGTTGACAACCAATGTTTAATTGTGACTTGTGGTTTTGGTAATTGGTGATTTGATGTTGTTAAGTACATCCATACTAAATTGATATATTTAGTTGATTTCACACTTTTAGATTGCTAGTTGATAACCTAGAGAATCTATGTCTTGATGTGTGGTATTAGATATTCTAATTATGATAAATTGTTATATTTAGTTGATGTTGCATTTTAGACTTCAAGTTGATAACCTTGAGAACCACTATGTTGTTGCTTTGTGTAAGCATGATCCTATGTTGTTAAAATTGCATGAATGAGGTGATTAATGCTAGAAATGATCTTAGGTAGTTAGGATGCTCCCTAAGTCTCACCTTGACATGGACGTTAGGTGGAATGAACCACAATAATTAAATCATGCAACTTGTAAAACTTTAGGTCGATGCATGCTCATTTCCTACAAGTAGCTTTATGTTACTCACCCCTACGATACTGGGGCATCTTTCAGGTACAGGATACAAGATTGGAGATTGCAATTGCTTGGGTGATTTGCTGAGTTGAGCTTCTTTAGAAGCATTCTTGTTCACATGCAAGTGTTAGCATGTTCATGATTTGTCTATGAAATGTAATTTTTCTAACTTGGAGATTTGACATGTCAAATGTTGTAAATGTATTGTAATGAGGCCATAGGCCATTGTAGCACATCTATTTTATCATATTACATACACTTGCATACTCACTTTGGCAAACAATACCTTCCTTGATCAAACAAAAACTCTAAGTAGCATCCTTAGGGAGTTCTACCCTATTCTATTCTAGGGGCATTTCGGGTATTTCACAGTGCATTTTTTTCATTTTTCCTCGCGAGTCATGTAGAAAACTCAATTTTGAGGGGGGTTTCTTCTTGTGTTTTTCCAGAAAACATCATCTTGGCCCTCAAAAATCAATATTTTTCTGAAAAATCCTTGCTGCCAAGTTTTGCAAATTTTTAGTACAAATGTAGTTGCTACTATTCATCGACTTTTTTTTTAAAATTGTCACGACTGATCCGAAACTTCTGGAGGTCTTGTGGGTGTATTTTAAGATTGAATTTTCAATTTAGGCAATTTAAAAACCTCCCGAAACCCTATTTCCAAAACTTGGGCAGTAGCTCGGATTAGTTTTTTTCCTCTTGACCTGATTTTCTTGGGGGCATTCTGGGCATTTTACAATGCATTTTTTTTGTTTCCGTCCATAATCAAGGTAGGAAACTTGATTTTAGGGGGGGTTTCTTCTTTGAGTTTTTCCAAAAAAGTCCGTTTAGATGCCCGTTTTTACTCTCAGTTGCAGCAGTGGTGGGTTGTCCTCGTCGGGCCGCCACGACATCATTTTTGTTTCTGACCTTTCTCCCCCGTCCGGACTCCAAATTGAGTAAACATTTTTTTAAAATTGACTAATTTGTCATTGTCTTTCTAGTGGTGTGCTCAATAGCACCTGAATCCACTTTTTGCAAAATGACCATTTTTCCTATAGGTTCTTTTGTCCGTTTTTGAAACGACACTTTTGCATTTGTTTCCTTTGGGTTCCGTGACCTCATTGAGGGTCACATTGATGTCTTAGAGATGCATTGTATCTCTAGAGACCGTTGTTTCACCTTTCACTTCCGCATTTCGGATCTATTACCGGGTCATCTTTTGGTCATCACTGACGCACCAGGTTTACAAAACTTGGGCCGTCACAGACAGACTCAAGCATCAGTACCAAAAGCTTGAGCCTTCTATCACCGTTAAGTTTAGGGTTTTCAGCGGCCATGCTCAAGCCTTACACTTGAGGCTCGAGCGTCTGTACTAAAAAATATTAAAAAAACCCTTGAGCCCTAGGATGGTCAGATGGTGCTGCGGCAGATGCTAACTGTGTACTAGAGCATATTGGAGGAGTTACTTCGCCGCACTTCGTCTACTCCAACCACTTCTTCTGATCCACCACCACCACCTATGGATTAGTTTTTAGGGCTTTCTTATATTTTTGTTGACTAAGGCAGTCTTTTTGCTGTATTTATTTCCATATGATGCATGTGATACCCCCGAATTTCCGGATGCGGGTTGGCCAAGCCCACGCCCGATTACCCAAGGATATCAAACCAATTAGCAATAATCGAACACAGAATACAATTAAAACCAAAAGAGATAAATAAAATTTGCTGAAATGAAAACTAAAATGACAATCCAATAATAGAAACCTCATAATAATTATTTCCATTGATAAATAAAACTATTCTGTTACAACTGATCCTCCACAAATACAAATCGTTCTCTAAAATTATACAACTCGAGAATCCATTTAGTGGACCCCTAAAATCCCAACTGAAATTTAAAACCTAAGTCTAAAACATGAGATAAAATCCTAGTCATCGGTGGAGTGAATAACTGTATCTGCTCAGCACGATCCAGCTCTAAGATTGGAACTAACGAACAACTATAAAAAATAAGAGTAGGTCAGGCCCACATGCAAATTCTTCTCTAACTGTAATCCAAACAGTGACCCAATACGCAGATACACCCTAGATATCTCAACAATATCTATATAGTCCGTAATAGATAAATATAT
Organism: Cornus florida; assembly: GCF_030987335.1. Classification (NCBI taxonomy): domain Eukaryota; kingdom Viridiplantae; phylum Streptophyta; class Magnoliopsida; order Cornales; family Cornaceae; genus Cornus; species Cornus florida. The sequence continues at coordinate 39,513,510 of NW_026775571.1, read as the reverse complement.
ATCTACATTACAGGACTCTCACTAAACTATGCTGAGGGTCTCAACCTGAATAGAAGGCAACATGCAATACGCATCTGAGTGGGCATGACTACCAAAGCCTAACAGGGTATACCTTAACCAACATAGTTAGCTACGTATCGTACGGCATATATGCACCCTAACCAACGAGTCTGAGACTTAAGCTCACCTCGTGGTACCATAAAAATATATTTAAAATCCATTCATATCCATCCATAGGAAATCCAATAAATCGTTCGGCTTATTCAGCCGCACAGACTTATATAAGAGATCCAATAAGTCGTTCAGCTTATTCAACCGCACAGACTTAAATATAAGGAGAATTATGTTTTTATAATTCGTACCCTTAATCCAAAATAGGTAGGACTGAATATTTTGAATCAGTCTGTCCCTTGTATGCCACCGTCCCATACCGGTGCATAAAATCCACAAAATTCATATAATTGATTGAACAGGTAAAATTGTTCACCAATTAAAATCCATAAGGTAGGAATTAGCGTTCTGAGCTAAACCATACTTAGTATGTCACCGTCCCATATCGGTGCATACAATCCTCCATATCTATGTAAATTACAACATATAAATAATAAGCAAGTAATTTACAGTCCAAACCAAATATCCATATCATTGCAGAAAAGTGATTAAAGTTTCAACAATTTAAATCCAAGATCTAAACCATGTAATTGCAAGAAATGGTTTAATAGTCCATCAACCAACATCCAAAGCATGCATAGATTAGTTTTAATAAATCAACAACTCTATAATGTATTTAAATAAATTCTATAATCATATTATAGTCCAATAAATTGCTAAATTAATTTAAGCAATTTAGTTATTTCCATCTGGTAACAGCATACTAAGTTCTATACTTATATTCTGTTCTATCTTTTAGCACAAAGCCATACACTATGCCACAAGTCTAATTTATTAATTAAAAGACTCCACCGTGCATCTAAAACTTAATTTAGAATCATCTTATAGCATCTTAAATTGTCAAATTAAAACTAGGCAATTAATTTCCTTCCAGTCGTTAACCGTACGCATAGTTGTTAAATAGCGCACTGTTAATTCCATTAACACAAAGGGGGTATTTTATGCAATTCAAGACCTTGATTGCATGTTAAAATAATCATTGAAAACCCCATTAAAGTTTTAAAACTTTTTAAGAACCCCAAGTGCCCAAACAGTAGCTAAAAATTACAGTATGCTTCAAACTGGGAATGAGCTTGCTCTAAAAAAAAAATAGAGCAAGCTCAAATCAACATTGAGCCAACTCCAAAAACTTTTGGAGCAAGCTCAAAGTGCTTGGAGCCACCTCCAAAAAGGGGGGAGCTGGCTCCAAACTTCCTAGAGCCGGCTCTCTCCTCCTTTGAGCCCACTGTTCCACTTCCTTCTTCATTTCCGATGATCTGCTTCGACCCCGGCATCTTTCTACCCTTCAATTGGTTTCTAAAACTGATCCTAAGGGTCTTATTAATACCAAATAGCATCCCAATGGTTTAATAACAACAATTGGAATCAAATACAAAGATTAAATTTGCTACCAAACTAAACATGCTTTAGGAACAAACTGAAACTATTTTGCAACAACAGTTCCATTCCAACCCCTCTGTTCCTCATCAATACTGAACCTAAGATCTTATATCATCCCATTAACATCCCCATGGTTCGTTTATAGAAGATGGAAGCAAGTACAGTAACAAAATTCACAACATAATTTAACATGCTTTAAGGAACAAAACCGGAAGCAGACATGCACAAATTGTAAGCAGATTTGATTTTAATACAAACAGATCATCAATATAGCATATACTAAACACGTAAATCCTGATTACTGATTAATTAAAACCCTAAAGGCTATCTAGGTGCACAGAACGCGAGCTAAAGGGAAGGAGAAAGAAAAGAACTTGCCTTTTAAGGTTTTAATCTAAAACCTTTCACCGTCTTCCTCCTAGGTTTTTCCGTCGACCTTAGTTTCCATTGAACCTCCTCTGCCCCTCTTGGTTTAACCTATGAATAGCCCTCAACCTTCCTCCTTGGTCCAGCCTACAATCTTTGGCCAAAAACTCCTAACTGTGCCTCCAGTTTCTCTCAAAACTCTCTGTATTTTCACTGTGCCGTGAATAGGGTTATCAAACCCTAGGGAGATGTATGATATATATTTATAGACTTTACTCAAAGCCTAATTCCAATTATAAGGAGAACCAGAAATCCTAACTCAACCCTAGTCGGCCCAACATAAATCTCAAACGAATTAAAACAAAACCCTAGATGATAATTACACACTTAATTTATTAAAACAGTTACGTCCATGCAAGAAAAATAATTAATAATTACAGAAAAACAAAAATACAATTAAAGACAACAAGCCATTTAAATACAATAATTAATTGAAATAACAATTTGACACATAAACATACAATCACAAAATTAATAGACAAAAATGCACATAGAATGAAATTTGAATCCCAATTTTATCCTTTTGAAAATTAGGGGTATTACATTCTTCCCCCCTAACCAAAGGAATTCCGTCCTCGGAATTCACGAAACTCTGAATTATTTGTATAAGACTTTTGTTTCGTTCCGTTGTGAATTCTGCCTCTGTGTATAGGCTCCACTAATGTCCAAATCCTTAAAAAAAAAATAAAGGTCCGATATAAAGGACACATAAAAAAAAAAATTAAATTAATACGTAAGTTGTATTGAACAACAACTCATTCTTACCCAATGTTGTTATACAGGGTAAAGTTCCACACTCCTCCAAGTTCAATAGCATAGATTTGCAAAACTCCTATGCAACCAATCCCAATGTTTTAATAAAACTAATCGATAGGCTACCGCCTAAATGGGGAAATACCATCCATGAAAAGTCAATTTAAGACATAAAAACTGACCTTCCTCAAAAGCACTTTGCTTCCGCTACGGAAGACATCCCAATAACTATTTCCAGATAGAAAAACTCTAGTGGATGAGTGTAACGATTTACAAAATCATACTGCGGTCGCCAAACCGCACGTAATCCATTCCAACTTCCCATAAAAACTAGGATATCTATCCTAAGTATCTCCTCCATGATTAAACGTATATTCTCTAGCTAATCCTCTGTCGAGAGATATAAAACACAACTATACCTTCATTATCAGTGCAATGTAGAACTAATGCGAAGTCCAAAAGTGAACATTACGAGAATTAGGTCGAGCAGCAACCTTGCTTAATCCACCACTCTTAATCCGTATGGAATTAAAATTCCAATAGATATCGACAAGTTCTACCAACCACCCACTCCTGATTAATCTTACTCCCATATTAATTCAGGCAGTGGCAAAAATCTCCAATGATCTCCGGTTATCTTTCTAACTGGTGATACTCATTTAGACAGTTATATACATGTCTCTTTCTAAACCTGTTCATTAGAACGGACCTTTGATGTCCTGATGTTCCTTAATCATCCGAGTGCAATTGAGAAGAAGTGGCGAAAATTTAAATCACACTCACTCCGACAACCTTAACAGAAATTAATCCTCCAGTACCTTAAGCTCTATCCAAGTAAGGTAACACCGCCTCCAGGGTCAGCTCCGATATTTGAATTTGACCCCCTTAATTTCCTTAGTAAAAGCAAGTGTCATTCGTATATAAACTAAGACCCCAACTCCTAATGTAACAACTAACCGAAAACTCCTATTAGTTGTTGCGAGCATCCTCATCCATATTCCCTTCCACCAGACAGAACTTACGCAAAGTGCGAATCACCACGTTGATGCATCTAAGTCGTCTTGTAATCCCATCTATTCATATGAATTGATATTTCACTAGTTCGAAATAAACAAGATCTGAGTTGATTTAATTTAGAGATCAACCCTCAACGAAATCTGTAATGATGCTCTATCATTTCCACCTCAGTATAAAAAATGACTGCAAAGATATAGTGATCTCTGATGATCCATCTCGACCATCTAATTTTATTAGACTGGAAGAAAACCACTTTGTCCCTCCTCTTGACCCTCAAAAACTGCTCCAGACTGTGAGTGCATCATATTATCCGCTAGAATGAAGAAAGAACTAAGTGTTGTGACCCTCAGTCCTAGCATCCTCCTCCAAATCTGTCTACCAAAAGTACCATTAGTTTGGTACCACCAGTTTCCGTCTGCACCCAATACTTAATTTGGAGCATCGTTAAAAGCTAACCATGCAGTATGACTTTTTCACGCACACCGTGTACCACTTCCTTATGATAGGTGACCGGTCTCACCATCCTATCTTCGACACACCCTACCTTTGTACAATAAGTAGTGTCAATTTGACTCCTTGTCCCGCTTCTAAAACTTATAAAACTTTTTCCATCCTCCATATAGTCATCAATGTCCTAGCAACAACTAATTGTTGCAAATTATGATCCTAAAAAAACAATTCCACATTTTATATAGTGTAGAAACTTTGGTTCCTCCTCTAAATACAACACCAACAATCCCTCCAAATGACACCCTCAGGAATAGTGTCTTAATTATGAATAGACTAATAAATATTTAATTAGTCCACCAACCTCTCGCGACGACATTCTAATAGATACCTACCAGCATGAAATCCTCCTTCCGTCTTGGGGGTCACTTCAGAAATTTCCCTAAAGACATTCTGCACCTCCGACACCTTTCACAAATCATGGTGGCATTACAGTGGTCTTTATCTACCACAACCTCACGAATCCCCAAAACATTAACACCCACTATTATTATAGCATTGTAAAAACGAATCCTTACCTAGCGTATAGCATATCCAACTAATCATTGTAGATTAATTGACTCTTATGGGTAGTTGAACTATCCTTTCCCAAGTAGTATAACATAATGATGCATATCCAGGTCCAAAAGATTGGCTAGAAGTTTGTATCTCTACCTAATCCTATAACCCTATATCCACAAATCCTAGCGCATGTAACGCTATTACTCGATGTTATTACAATAATAGTTGGCCGACATACGTGTGCCCCAACTAAACCCTATTCCAAATCCTGAACCAATTAACAAAAATGAAACATTTAACAACAAAATGCTATACAGAATAATAAAAATCAAACACATAGATACACACAATACAACAAAACAACCAAAATATAATTTATACTTAAAACATCCTCCATTCCAGAGAAGAAAACCTCCTTTGAACTCAAGTTACCAAATTATATCACAAAAGTTCATTTCGCAGTTTCGTTGGTAATCATCCAACCTTGAAACCTATTTGTAACCATAGCTTAAAAGCAACATTCTTTTGCCTAAGCAAATACCAAAGGCTTACCCCTTATCCTCCTTATACCCGGAATGCAAACCGTCCATCATGGCTTTACAACGCAACGTAGAACGTCACAACCTAATCCCCATTCACTCCAGAATGTGATATAAAATCACGTCTTTGTTTTGATAAGAACTCTATCCAATTCCCAAATGCCTAAAGAGTACTTTTCAATTAACTCTCTGAGAGACGACACGAAAATTCATCCATACGTAGATTGGTTCACACCGACGCTACCAGTATCATTCACTATACTGCTGGTGAATGAGAGCACCCACGTGCGATCCTTCATCTTCAAGCTTCAATATCCATTTTTCTTGGATACGCAGAAATCTCCTCCCTTAAGATCCTCTTCAGACTCCTACTCTTTGCTTGTCTCCTTTTTGAGATCATCCGAAGTTGTGTTGGCCCCGACATGCGGTGACCTAACACCTACACCCTGATCCATTCTTGGCGTATACTTTCTATGTAATGCCAACCTTGAAACTAAAACTTCGATCCCAAGTTCTGTTTCTAGTAAAGAACTCGACAACCTACTCCTTTACTCCTTTGGGTCCGTATCGCTTTCGCCTTAAACCCCATCCTCCTCCTAGTGTCAACCATTTATGGAATATAATTGACATCAACTCCTCCGAATGAACTTTAAAGAGAGTACAACGAATCCTAAAATGGCTCTAAGTTTTAAGAGACGCAATGCGGAAGTCCTATAACGAAAACACTCCTAAGGACTGTGACGACCCTGATTTTTAGACCAGCGTGTTCTGTGATGAACCGAATACTAACCTGATAACGGATCCAATATGCGGAAGTAAAAACAGAAAACAAGATTCTAAGAAGTCAAAATGACCTTCCATGAGGTCGTGGAACTCAATGAGAACTGACGCGGAAGCAAAAGACCAAAAATATGACAAATAAGCCCCCAGGGGCAAAATAGTCATTTCAAAAAATTGTGGACTCGGGTGCCACCGAGCACACCGCTGGAAGGACAACAAAAAACTAATCAAGATGGACTCAAGAATCACTTGATTTGGAGTCTAGATGAAGAAAATATGAAACTCCAAAGTTTCATAAAATCAAACTTTTGGGTTTGAAATCAATGCGGCAAGGGTACTTTACATGGGTTGAAATGGTCCTTTCAGACCAAACTAGATGCAACTGAGCATACCTTTAGATAGACCAAGAAAAATTAATGAATCTAGACTTAAGAATCACTTGATTCGGAGTCCGAACGAAGAAGATATGAAACGTCAAAGTTTCATAAAAACCAACTTTTAGGTTTAAAATCAGTGCGGCAAAGGTACTTTACAAGGAGTAAAATGGTATTTTCAGATATAATTTGATGCAACCGTGCATACCGTTATATAGACCAGCAAAAACTAATAAACTTAGACTCAAAAATCACTTGATTTGGAGTCCGGATGATGAAAATATGAAGCCTCAAAGTTTCAAAAAATTAGACTTTCTGGGTTTCAAGTATGGGCAGGGCCTGCACACATTTTCCGAATTCAAATGGGATTTTAAGGACTTAAATGACATTTTTTGTCAAAAAGTTGTGAACAACCCCCCCCCCCCCCCCTCCCCCCCTAAAATCATGATTTCTACATGACCATGTCAAGAGAAGATTTTATTTTACAAGTGAAATACCCGAAATGCCCCTTAGATCAGCACTTTTTTCGGGAAAAACCTAGAATGACCAGATTTTCCAAATCAGCAAGTTGTTTTCAGCATCAAGATGAATTTTTTTGAAAAAGCACGAAGAAGAAACCCCCCCTAAAATCACGTTTTCTACCTAAAGTGTGGACGAAAATGAAAAAGAAACACAATGAAGTACCCAGAATGCCCCTAGATCAGGAAAGGGCAAGAAGTTAAAAAAAAAGCTGCTATAGCATAGCAGAAAAACAAAACTTTGCATGGGATTTCTGGAACCAAGACGACATTTTCTGGAAAAACACGAAGAATAAACCCCCCCTAAAATCACGTTTTCTAAGTGACCATGTCAAGAATGGAATTTATTTCTCGAAGGAAAACCCCAAAGTGCCCTAAAATCAAATTATGCAACAAAGCTTCAAAATGAGTTCATAGGAAGCTCAAAACACAAACGATAATGTTTTGCCCGGAAATGACCATGCACGCAAACGTAACTTACCTATTTGGATGTGCTACAACGGTCCACGACTTAAAAATACCACCGATACAAAATCCGACCCCCCAACAGGCAAAAAGGCAAAAATGGAACTTGGAATTAAAACTCGGAATCCAAAAATACAAAACGGGGTCAAATGACCGTTTGGCCCTTGGCCACACTTCAAAAATGATTTATAAGACCCTATGAAAGAATGAAAACGAAATTCCCACACCCGATGCAACCATGGTGAGACAATGACTTGGCATTTTTCAATATTTTTCTAATATTTCAAGAAGTTAGAAGTTACAAAAAATTCAATATACATGTCAATGGCCTCCGGCCTCATCTCATACACATTGAATACATTGAAAAGAATGCACTTAAGTACACATTACATACATGGAATCAAATTTACACATTTTAACTTATAAAGCTATAAATGGCATTTCAAGCCAACATTTACATGAAATGAGAACTTCAAGTCTACAAATCATCCAAGCATGATGTGAATCCCAAATCTTGATCCCGGTACCTGAAAAATGTCCCCACTACGTGGGTGAGTAACATAAAGCTACTCGTAGGAGATAAGCATGCATCGACTAGGACATGTAGTCACTAGACCAAGCAGGTGTTTCCGGGTAATTATGACCCATAAGGCACTACCTAGTGTGCACATACATAAGTTATTCCGGGCAATTACGACCCACAAGGTACTACCTAGTGCACACTTATGACTTAGAAGACTCTTGTCTCCGTACTAGAGCCAAACCCTAGCCATCACGTGAAATATGTCCTTATAAGCTTTCCAAAATCAGTAAGTCCAAAACTTATACAAAAAAATCAATAAGTTAGACCAAACTTATACCAAATCCACTAATGCATAAAGCCATCTTCCATGCACAAATAAGGTTGAATCCACACAAACCATATCCTAGAATTCAAGTCTAAATAGCATATGATATGTCAAGCCTCCAATATGCAATTAATACACCAAAACAAGAATATTTTACAACAATTTAACCACATTACCACACTAAGCCACAAATACTAAATAAGTCCCAATTTAATAACTAGCTTCCAAGGTAAACAATAGTAATATTCTAACAAGCTATACACCCACACAAGATATATTTAAAGAAGCTATGCAAGTCAGTGATATTCTATATCATGCTAAGTCCAATTACCATTTCAAGATGCCTCAAGTACTAATTCTACATCAAATTTGTAATATGCTCACAAGGTGATTAAATGGACTACGTTTCAAGGGATTAATAACCTATTACCTCCAATATCAATTTAAGTGACCAGCACACTTAAAATAAAATTAATTAAGCTTATTAATTAATTTTTCTCTAGATTTTCAAACATATCCAAATGTCCTCAATTTAATATATGTTAAAGAACTCACTAAGCCCTACTTTAATATCACATTACAAGTTGATTCCATGCTTGATACAACTAGGTGAATTAAACTTTCACAAAAGATAACTATTAAATAAAATTTGCAATTCTTATTCAAATAACCCCAATTTAATATATATCAACCACCATACCAAGGCCTAAATTTCTAGCATGCCACAATTTAATTCTAAGTTGCCTAGCATCATGAGAATTAAATCTTAAACAAAGAAAATAATTAAATTAAATTCTATAACTTGAACAAGGCATGCTCACAAGTCGTATATGCTCATATAACAATCAATAAAACATTAATATAACCCTAAAACATCCCGTACCTCAATTTGAGATGAAAATCCCAAATCCCCACCGAATTGAAACGGCTCCAAATCCGACGAAACTCCTAGGTTTTGTCGGGGACAACACAATCTATATGAATCCCCAAGAAGCCCCATGAAAATCCAAACTTGACCTCAATCCCGAACTTGAAATTTGGTCAAAAATGGTTTCTAATAAGGGGTAATGGTGCCCATAGTCAACACGAACACAAAACGTATAGGCACTTCAACTTTTTAACAAAGGAATGAAGTTCAAAAGAGGAGAGAGGTGGTTTCAGCCTCCCTTCGGCTGCCATGGGAGCTCTAGTCGTGCAAGGTGAGTGGGGAAGATGAAAAATGAAATATTTCACCCCCCTTTTCAAGAAATCTCTAAAAGTGTCTCGAACGGGCCCCGCCGGGTCCGGAAAAGTGGAATTTGAGCAAATGCGCTCAAATGGCAAAACTCTATGAACAAAAAAGATTCAAAATGAGAAAATATGAACAACGGAAAAAATGGCGTCAAAAACTGAGTACCGAGCAGAGAGATATGCCCCGAACAAGTTCGGCGGCAACCGGGGCCAAAAACCCTAAAACTGAAGAAAATGACCAAAAGGAAATTCCAAGAATTTACGAGTCGACGAAAAGTAAAAATGAATCCCATAAGAGGATCCAGGCTCCAGATGAAGTATTACAATAACTTTCGTTAATTGCAAAATGGCCCCTCAAAAAAGGGTTAATTGCACTAATGCCCCAGAATGAAAATATCTTCCAAAAATATTTTCTTAAAAACCCCTGAAATAAAATATCTTCAAAAGATATTTACACAAAACACCTCAAGAAAAGAAAATAATTCCAAAAAACTTTGCATCCATGCCCCTATGGACACCGGGAGCAACCAGAGTACTTTCTTGCAAAAGTAAAGATACGTATTTCGTGGAAACCACTTAGAATGAAGATACGTGAAGTCAAAAACTAACTCCGAACACAAGGAATGAGGTTCTGCCAACAAAGCGACAAACGAAGAAAAGACAAAATAGGGAAGAGGATAAAATAGGGAAAAGGACGAAAAGTGAATAGTGTCGAAAAACGAAAAATATGGAAATGACTCTGTCCTCAAAGGAAGTTGTCAATCCAAAGGAAAAAGTCTCAGAAACCATTTCCGAGCACTCGAGACGACACTAAGCAACGAGAAACTGAACTCAGACAAGAAATTTCAACGAAAAAAAATTCATCCGTCAAATTCTAAGGAAAAAGAAAAGGAAGGAAATGACCGGGTAATTACAACCTACCTTCCTTAAAGAGATTTTGTCCCCGAAATTAGGAACATTCCCAGAAGAACCGAATAAGGACCGTACATAAGGTCACACCAAGGAATAGATCATAAAGTACCCAAAGACAACTCCAAAGGTCTCAAGATCAACGAAAGGACACGAAACCACGAACTATGAAACACCTCTCCAACAAATTAACATACTAACGCAATGTCAACCACCCCAAGGAGATCAAGGTAACTACACATCGAAACAAGGAACACAACTAGAAGCAACATGGTAGCACGAATACTGACTAGAACCCGCCCACAACGTACCCAAGGTGTGGTAGCATCCAGAGTGTCTAGTGCCCGCCCACACTCACATTACTAGCTAGGTAATGCAAGGTAGCATCGACGGCAACTAGTACTCGCCCACACACAACCTATATGGTAGCATGACAGTATAAAGCCCTAATTCATCACCTGCCCCCAACAAGCTTACTCGTGAAACCTATCGATACAAATGACAACAATGTCAAAATAATCATTACCAAAAGTACCACGGGAACCAGGCATTCTGCGAGAGTTGCGATATGGTCCAAAATGTCTGGTCGGACCATTCTGGCCAATCCAAAACTCTGACAACAATATCATAGGCACCGCTACGCTTAAAGCCTTAAATCCTCAATACTAGAAAAACTGACAACCATAAGTCTCAAAACATTGTTGTCAACCACGCCAGTCACGAATCCAAAGCCTGACAAGTCTATGCCTTCAAGCCAATGGATCGGACTTTACAAATCAAACAACATCATTATCGCGTTAGTTACAATGACTCCCAACAAGACAATTAAATCCTCTACGTCATGCTAAAGCTGACCTACTACAGGGCTACGCCTAAGAATCAAGACATTAGATCAAGCTCACACACACAATCCCGACAACCAAGGTTATACAACCCCAAATACAGTACAGGAATAATAAAAGAAATGACCTAATTAGGCAATTAGTCATGAAACATATATATATCTATACAAGTATACATTCACAAGTATACTAAGAAATATCAAAATGGAAATACAATATATGTATATGTACAAGTATAAATTCGCAAGTATACTAAGCTGTACTAAATCCATGCTAGACAAGTATACAGGCTCAAGTATACTAAACCCAAACAGAATGAAATAAATAATGTGCAAGCATACTAGGTACAAGTATACTAAACATAACTGAAATTCTATGTGCCAAACAACTAAACACATAGTGTACAAGGGTAACCAAATATGCTACCTATCACATAGGGGTCAAGCATCAGAGACATACTACACATCACCTATGACGCTAGCATGACAAACAGATATAGTAAATGGAAAACACACCATCTATACCAGCATATAGCCATCAAATAGTTACATCCCCTAACATGTTTCTAAGGCATGCTCAAAACAACAAGGCATATAAACATATAGGAATAACTATACGAATAACAATCCCGCAAAATCACAAGCAAGAAGGGATGAAATGCCTCTCAGAAGAACAAACTCACTAAAGTGAATCCCAAAAACCCGGATGAGTCCAATCCCTCATAGCAAGGAAGTGAATCATCTCCTAGAATGAACACTAGGGTTCCCAAAACAAAGAGTCTACAAGTCTTTCCCAAGACTGGCTCAAACACAAGGTGGAATCCTAACGCCACACAAGATAAAACCACCACTCTAAGAAGAAAGGGCACGGGAACCTTGCCTTTAAGGCCTACAAAGACAAAACTTCCAATCCCCAAGGAAGGACTCAAGTCAATCTGACTCATCGTCCGATGACGTTAGAAACAAGACCCCAATGACATCACCACATCAAGGTTACCACGAAACCCCAAGAGATGATGCCCTAGCATCAATCTCAACCAACCAAGCTGGAACAACCCACAATGCCTAAACAAGACATAAAAGTAAGCAGTTGACATGTAACATAGCAATAGACTGCATACTCACACAAGAAGTAAGGTCATATAAGGCATGTCAATGTATGCATCATACTATCATACTGAGAATAACAAGTACATGCACTACGCTAAAGTAGACAAGCATAACCAACATGCTAAGCAGACAAGCATAAGTTAATATGCTAAAACAAACAAATATATACAATGTACTAAAGCCGACAAACATATACCGCATGCTAAGGCAGACAAGCACATACAATATGCTGAGTTCTACAAGTATATACAACGTACTAAAGTAAACAAGCATATGTATCATGCTGTGATAGTTAAGGTAAACTTCTGAATATACGTCCACATAAGCACGTAAACAAGTTATCAAGAAGCAACTAAACACATAGAGCATGGTAACACAAGCATGATATGCACCCAAAACCCGTCGTCCTAAGGTTTTCGAACCTAAGAGCTCTGATACCACCTGTGACGACCCTGGTTTTTAGGCCAGCGTGTTCTGTGATGAGCCGAATATTGACCAGATAACAGATCCGATATACGGAAGCGAAAACAAAAAACAAGATTCTAAAAAGTCAAAATGACCCTCCATGAGGTCGTGGAACTCAATGAGAACTGACACGGAAGCAAAAGACCAAAAATATGACAAATAAGCCCCCAGGGGCAAAATAGTCATTTCTAAAAACTGTGGACTCGGGTGCCACCGAGTACACCGCTGAAAGGACAACAAAAAACTAATCAAGATGGACTCAAGAATCACTTGATTCGGAGTCCGGATGAAGAAAATATGAAACTCCAAAGTTTCATAAAATCAAACTTTTGGGTTTGAAATCAATGCGACAAGGGTACTTTACATGGGTTGAAATGGTCCTTTCAGACCAAACTAGATGCAACTGAGCATACCTTTAGATAGACCAGGAAAAATTAATGAATCCAGACTCAAGAATCACTTGATTCGGAGTCTGAACGAAGAAGATATGAAACGTCAAAGTTTCATAAAAACCAACTTTTGGGTTTAAAATCAGTGCGGCAAGGGTACTTTACAAGGGGTAAAATGGTCTTTTCAGATATAATTTGATGCAACCGTAGATACCGTTATATAGACCAACAAAAACTAATAAACTTAGACTCAAAAATCACTTAATTTGGAGTCCGGATGATGAAAATATGAAGCCTCAAAGTTTCAAAAAATTAGACCTTCTGGGTTTCAAGTATAAGCAGGGCCTGCACACATTTTCCAAATTCAAATGGGATTTTAAGGGCTTAAATGACATTTTTTTGGCAAAAAGTTGTGAACAAACCCACCCCCTAAAATCATGTTTTCTACATGACCATGTCAAGAGAAGATTTTATTTTACAAGTGAAATATCCGAAATGCCCCTTAGATCAGCACTTTTTTCGGGAAAAACCTGGAATGACCAGATTTTCCAGATCTGCGAGTTGTTTTTGGCATCAAGATGATTTTTTTTTGTAAAACCATGAAGAAGAAACCCCCCCTAAAATCACGTTTTCTACCTGAATCGAGGACGAAAACGAAAAAGAAACACTATGAAGTACCCAGAATGCCACTAGATCAGGAAAGGGCAAGAAGTTAAAAAAAAGCTACTATAGCATAGCAGAAAAACTGAACTTTGCACAGGATTTCCAGTACCAAGACGACATTTTCTGGAAAAACATGAAGAAGAAACCCCCCTTAAATCATGTTTTCTAAGTGACCATGTCAAGAATGGAATTTATTTCCCGAAGGAAAACCCCAAAGTGACCTAAAATCAGATTATGCAACAAAACTTCAAAATGAGCTCATAGGAAGCTCAAAACACAAACGATAAGGTTTTGCCCGGAAATGACCATGCACACAAACGTAACTTACCTATTTGGACGTGCCACAATGGTCCAGGACTTAAAAATACCACCGATACAAAATCCGACCCCCCAACGGGCAAAAAGGCAAAAATGGAACTTGGAATGAAAACTCGGAATCCAAAAATATAAAACGGGGTCAAATGACCGTTTGGCCCTTGGCCACACTTTAAACATGATTTATAAGACCCTATGATAGAATGAAAACGGAATTCCCACACCCGATGCAACCATGGTGAGATAATGACTTGGCATTTTTCAATATTTTTCTAATAGTTCAAGAAGTTAGAAGTTACAAAAAATTCAATATACATGTCAATGGCCTCCGGCCTCATCTCATACATGTTGAATACATTGAAAGGAATGCACTTAAGTACACATTACATACATGGAATCAAATTTACACATTTTGACATATAAAGCTATAAATGGCATTTCAAGCCAACATTTACATGAAATGAGTACTTCAAGTCTACAAATCATCCAAGCATGATGTGAATCCCAAATCTTGATCCCGGTACCTGAAAAATGTCCCCACTACGTGGGTGAGTAACATAAAGCTACTCGTAGGAGATAAGCATGCATCTACCTAGCATTTTACAATTCTATCACCTTAAGGTGAAACATGTTAAAAGGGCTCATGCCACCTAACGTCTATGTCAAAATGAGACTCAGGGATCATCCTAAGCTACTCATGCAATTGAAATGAACAACGACATACAAGTATACATGCTCAAGTACACTAAATCGAATTAAAACATGATACACGACATACAAACATACATTTCCAAGTATACCAAACCATATTAAGACAAGCCATGCAATGTCTAAGCATATGTACACAAGTATACATTTTATATGGAAATCTCGTAAATTAAGTATACGAACATAAGTATACTAAGCTAAAAGAGATTCGCCTAAAACAAGTATAGAGGGCCCAAGTATACTAAATGAAATCTAAAAACTCACAGAGCAAGCATACAAGTTCAAGTACACTATATGAGATCTAAATGCACAAAACAAGTATACAGTTTCAAGTATACTAAGTAAGATTCAAATATCCAAGGCAAGTATTAATTCTCAAGCTACAAGTAATCCATGATTAACAACTTGAAATTGAATGCGGAATCAAAGTAGAAAGACTAGGACATGTAGTCACTAGACCAAGCAAGTGTTTTCGGGTAATTACGACCCACAAGGCACTACCTAGTGCGCACATGTATAAGTTATTCCGGGCAATTATGACCCACAAGGTACTACCTAGTGCGCACTTATGACTTAGAAGACTCTTGTATCCGTACTAAAGGCAAACCCTAGCCATCACGTGAAATATGTCCTTACAAGCTTTCCAAAATCAATAAGTCCAAAACTTATACAAAAAAATCAATAAGTTAGGCCAAACTTATACCAAATCAACTAATGCATAAAGCCATCTTCCATGCACAAATAAGGATGAATCCACACAAACCATGTCCTATAACTCAAGTCTAAATAGCATATGACATGTCAAGCCTCCAATATGCAATTTATACACCAAAACAAGAATATTTTACAACAATTGAACCATATTACCACAATAAGCCACAAGTACTAAATAAGTCCCAATTTAATAACTAGCTTCCAAGGTAAACAATTATAATATTCTAACAAGCTATACACCCACACAAGATATATCTAAAGAAGCTATGCAAGTTAATGATATTCTATATCATGCTAAGTCCAATTACCATTTCAAGATGCCTCAAGTACTAATTCTACATCAAATTTGTAATATGCTCACAAGGTGATTAAACGGACTACGTTTTAAGGGATTTATAACCTATTACCTCCGATATCAATTTAAGTGACCAACACACTTAAAATAAAATTAATTAAGCTCGTTAATTAATTTTTCTCTAGATTTTCAAACATATCCAAATGTCCTCAATTTAATATATGTTAAAGAACTCACCAAGGCTTACTTTAATATCACATTACAAGTTGATTCCATTCTTGATACAACTAGGTGAATTAAACTTTCACAAAAGATAAATATTAAATAAAATTTGCAATTCTTATTCAAATAACCCCAATTTAATATATATCAACCACCATACCAAGGCCTAAATTTCTAGCATGCCACAATTTAATTCTAAGTTGCCTAGCATCATGAGAATTAAATCTTAAGCAAAGAAAATAATTAAATTAAATTCTATAACTTGAACAAGGCATGCTCACAAGTTGTATATGCTCATATAACAATCAATACAACATTAATATAACCCTAAAACATCTCCTACCTCAATTTGAGATGAAAATCCCAAATCCCCACCGAATTGAAACGGCTCCGAATCCGACGAAACTCCTAGGTTTTGTCGTGGACAACACGATCTATATGAATCCCCAAGAAGCCCCATGAAAATCCAAACTTGACCTCAATCCCGAACTTGAAATTTGGTCAGAAATGGTTTCTAATAAGGGGTAATGGTGCCCGTAGTCAACACGAACACAAAACGTAAAGGCACTTCAACTTTTTAACAAAGGAATGAAGTTCAAAAGAGGAGAGAGGTGGTGGCAGCCTCCCTTGGGCTGCAATGGGAGCTCTGGTCATGCAAGGTGAGTGGGGAAGATGAAAAATGAAATATTTCACCCCCCTTTTAAAGAAATCTCGAAAAGTGCCCCGAACGGGCCCCGCCGGAAAAGTAGATTGTGAGCAAACGCACTCAAATGGCAAAACTCCGTTAACAAAAAAGATTCAAAATGAGAAAATATAGGCAATGAAAAAATGGTGTCAAAAACCGAGTTCCGACCAGAGAGATATGCCCCGAACAAGTTCAGCAGCAACTGCAACCAGAAACCCTAAAACTGAAGAAAAATGACCAAAAGGAAATTCCAAGTATTTACGAGTCGATGAAAAGGAAATTCCAATCTTAGATATAGTCATTCACTCCAATCTAAGATTGGAACTAACGAACACCAGTAAAAAATAAGAGTGGGTCAGGCCCACATGCATATACTAAACACGTAAATCTCGACTACTGATTAATTAAAACCCTAGAGTCTATCTAGGTGCACAGAACACGAGCCAAAGGGAAGGAGAAAGAAAAGAACTTGTCTTTTAAGGTTTCAATCTAAAACCTTTCACCGTCTTCCTCCTAGGTTTTTCCGTCGACCTTAGTTTCCATTGAACCTCCTCTGCTGCTCTTGGTTTAACCTACGAATAGCCCTCAACCTTCCTCCTTGGTCCAGCCTACAATCTTTGGCCAAAAACTCCCAACTGTGCCTCTCAATTTCTCTCAAAACTCTCTGTATTTTCACTGTGCCGTGAATAGGGTTATCAAACCCTAGGGAGACGTATGATATATATTTATAGACTTTACTCAAAACCTAATTCCAATTATAAGGAGAACCAGAAATCCTAACTCAACCCTAGTCGGCCCAACATAAATCTCAAACGAATTAAAACAAAACCCTAGATGATAATCACACACTTAATTTATTACAACAATTACGTCCATGCAAGAAAATTAATTAATAATTACAGAAAAACAAAAATACAATTAAAGACAACAAGCCATTTAAATACAATAATTAATTAAAATAACAATTTGACACATAAACATACAATCACAAAATTAATAGATAAAAATGCACATAGCATGAAATTTAAATCCCAATTTTATCCTTTTGAAAATTAGGGGTACTACAATGTATACCTGCCCTAAGTCTTTCTTTCAAAAGCATTGTACTGATTTCTTATATATATACATGCTTTTTGGTTATATTCTCCTTGTGTTAATATTTCTCTATGCTTACTCTATATACTTGATACTTCGATGGGTGTTGGAGATTATTGATTTTGCCAGATACAACAGATTAAGTTTGGGGGTGATTTTGAGAGGAACCACTATGTTGAATGAGACGATGCTGGAAACTCATTTTTACCCATCTGTATAGTATTTTGTCATATCTTTGCTGGTCTACTTATATAGTAATATCTTTCTCACTCTCTTTTGTTCTCACACATTGAGGACAATGTGCATATTAAGTTTGGGGGTAAGGTTGGCTTGGAAATTTTAATCTTAATCTGCTTACATAAGGATATGATTTGATATTTGATGATATAAACATGTATTTGAGTCTGTTGATGGTTATATACTCAGTTGCAGTCTGATGTTGGTTAGAACTGGTTTGTATGCTAAATTATTGTTACGACCTTGGTTATTAGGCCAGCGTGTCCTGTGATGAACCGAAGATTGACCCGATAACGGATCCGATATGCAGAAGCGAAAATAGAAAACAAGACTCTAAGAAGTCAAAGTGACCTTCCATGAGGTCGTGGAACTCAATGAGAACTGATGCAGAAGCAAAAGATCAAAAATATAACAAATAAGCCCCAGGGGTAAAATAGTAATTTTTAAAAGTATGGATTCCGGTGCCACCGAGCACACCACTGGAAAGACACTCAAGAGTCACATGATTCGGGGTCCAGTTGAAGAAGATATAAAACTCCAAAGTTTCATAAAATCAAACTTTTGGGTTTTTAAAACAAGTGTGGCAATGATACTTTACAAGGGGTAAACTGGTCTTTTTAGACAAAACCAGATGCAACTGAGAATACCATTAGATAGACAAGGAGAATTTAATAAATCTAGACTCAGGAATCACTTGATTCGGAGTCTGTGCAAAGAAGATATGAAGCCTCAAAGTTTCAAAAAATAGACTTCTGGGTTCAAATCAATGTGGCAAGGGTACTTTGTAAGGGGTAAAATGGTCTTTTCAGATAGAATTGGATACAACCATTCATACCGTTGCATAGACAAGAAAAAGTTAATAAACTTAGACTCAAAAATCACTTGATTTGAGTCGGGACGAAGGAGATATGAAGCCTCAAAGTTTTAAAAAAAAAACCAACTTTTCCGGGTACGAAAATCTGGGCAGGAATAGTGTTTTGACAGAAAGCAACTTTTCAATTTTTTTTCCAGAACTGAGGCTAGAAACGGACCCTTAAACGAATTTTTCTACAAAAACACAAAGAAGAAACCCCCCTTAAAATCACGTTTCCTACCTGGTTAAGAGAAAGAAACCAAAAAAAAAAAAAAAAAAACACGCTGTAAAATCCCTAAAATGCCCCTACAACAGAGTAGGTCAAGAGGGACCCAAAAAGCTGCTACAAGCATTTTTTTCCAGAAACAGCCAGAACAGAGAGTAAAAATGGGCTAGTAGATGAATTTTTCTAGAAAAACACAAAGAAGAAACCCCCCTCAAAATTGAGTTTTCTACATGACTATTAAGAGAATTAAAAAAAAACTCACTGTAAAATGCCCAAAATGCCCCTAGCTCAGTAAGGGGTCAAAAACTCAAAAAAATGCAACTTTGCACCAAGTATGCATTTGGCCCTAAATACATTTCTAGGTTGAAACGAATGTCCATGCAAGTGTATTTAGTGTTTTTAAGTGCGCGGGAATGATTCGCGGCTCCCGAGAAGACCCGATGCAAAATCCGACCCCCCAACGGCCAAAAAGGCAAAAATGCATAAGAATTGGGAAATTTGAAAACCAAAATTAACAAATGATTTCAAATTACCATTTGGCCCTTGGCCACACTTCATACATGATTAATGAAACCCTACGGAAGAATAAAAATGAAATTCCCACACCCAATGCAAAAGTTATGACACAATGTCTAAGCATTTTTCAACATTTTCATATTAAGCCTTGAAAACGAAAGTGCATAGAAAGCAAGATACATGTCATTGGCTTCCGGCCTCATCTCATACATATCAAATACATTGTAAAGAGTGTACTTAGGTACACATTACATACATAGAATCAAAAGATACAAGCTTTGTCAAAATAAACAAAAGCGAACATGATATGCTAACATGTGCATATTTAATGTCATCAAAAATACTTCAAGACTTCTAGCATGTCTAAAAGTGTTGTGTATCCCACAACAAAGCTTCTTTACCTGCAAAACACCCAGTAACTTCGGGGTGAATAAACAAGACTAACAAGTTTATTCGTAAGGGATGAACATGCATCGACTCGACTTCTTTAGAGATTTTTAGGACAAACATGATATAGTTCAAAAGGGATCATGCCACATAACGTCTATATCAAAGATTAGACTCAGGAATCATCCTAAGCTACCATAGAGTATAAGCAACAAGAATCATGATATATATACATATATAAAACAAGTCAAAGTTGGTATAATCCAAGAATATGACAAGAAGGTTACTTGAACATAGATTAACATGAATTGCATTATCAATACAATTTAAGCAAGGCTTGGAATAATTCCATACAACACGACAAAAGGATACTAGAACATAGATTAACATGAATTGCATTATCAATACAATTAACATGATTGGAGCATTCCAATTAACACGAAAGGGTTAATACACGAAATCAAGAACATGGCATAATATATATGCTATTAGACAAAGTTGGAACCATTCACATAACACGAAAAGAGTTACACATGACATCAAGGATAATGCATAATATCTACGCAATTAAACAAACATGGGATATTCCAGAAAACACGAAAA
Source organism: Cornus florida (assembly GCF_030987335.1). Classification (NCBI taxonomy): domain Eukaryota; kingdom Viridiplantae; phylum Streptophyta; class Magnoliopsida; order Cornales; family Cornaceae; genus Cornus; species Cornus florida. The sequence continues at coordinate 39,492,768 of NW_026775571.1, read as the reverse complement.
GGAAGATACATGGAGTCAGGAGCAAGGCATAATATCTATGCATTTAAACATGGTTAGAATCTACCACATAACACGAAAAGAGTCTTAAATTTTCAAGGAATACAACACTTGAAATTTAAGGAGTTGAATCACGAATGAAGCATAAAATCAATGTAATGAGACAAGATTGGTGCATTTCACATACACGACAAGTTTAAATCTTCAAGGAATAGCAACTTGAAATTTAAAGAGTGAAAACTTGGATATCGCCCGGATTAAAACCGTACTCTTGAGATCACTTTAGGGCTACTAACCCATGGGTACCTTTCCCCTAGTGCGCACTATAGTGTAGAGGGACATTCCCCCGTACTATAACCGAGTCCTAGCCATGTCAATTCTTGATTGATATCCCAAGTCCCAAAATCAACAAGTTGTGCAAGTTAAGATTGTATCAAAATACAAAAAATGCATTAACCATATATCATGCACAACCAAGATTTTGGAACACACAAGTCATGCCCTAAGTTCTCAACTATGATGGCATGTAAAATGTAAAGAAATCAATGTGTGCATTTATATAGACCAAAACCAAGATAAATAACACATGGAATCCATCGAAGCAAATATACCATAAGTATAAGATACATGATTCAATTGTATACTAAACAACACATGTGTGAATAAACCATTCCGAAACAAATGAGCATGTTCATTAAGCACATTAATGAAACCAAGATACAAGAAGTCTAGATACATGATATCAAGGCATGATTAACTCAAGGGAGACATAAAAGGAAATTTAATCTACTTAAGGGATTAAATTATCAAGGTTACATGGCAAGTCCAGATGTTCTACGAACAAGTTATGTCAAGGATCATGTCAAGGCCAAGTTCAATGTCAAGTTTCAAGTTCATTTCATACACGACACAACCATGTGAGTTAAGTTCTATACAAAGGAAATGAATAAATATAAATTTCAAAACTTATCCGATTATGCTCAATGTAATACACATGAAGGAACTTACCAAGGAAATCATAAATACAAGGTTAGAAAATTAATCAAGTGCATAGAACCATTAAATGGATTTTAATTATTTCATTTAATTAAAATCTCTAGATTTTGAAAGTCCTTCAAATGACCTCAATTTAACATATGTTATACAATATGTCATAACTTGATTTAAGAATACAATACAAGTACATTTCATGCAAGTTACAGCCTTGAGTATTAAACTTTAATACAAGAAAAATAATAAATGAAAGGTTTCAAAACCTAATCAAATATTCTAGATTTAATATGTGTGAAACTATATGCCATGCATATCAAGAATTTCAAGTCGGAATTCCAATGGAGTGAATAGTACACTCGTAGCAATTTAATTATCTAATTAATTAAATATTACTAGATTTCAAAACTTCTCCGATTACTCTCAAATTAATCTTTGTTGAAGAGCATGCTAAGGCCTATTATAATGTGCTATCACATGTTGATTTAAAGCTAGATAAGACCATATGATTTAATATTTTATTCAAGATAAATATTAAATAAAATCTTCATTAGTTGTCCAAATAATCTAGATTTAATATATGTTAATCTACATATCAAGGGGTAATATTCTATCATGCCACATGATTAAACAAAGCTATGGACAACCGGGAAAATTAAATCCTTCACAAGAAAAATAAATAATAAAATCTCTAGATTTTACATCCAAGCATGTAATCAAGTTGTATAAGCATCACAACCATGTAATATAGCAAGAATTTAAATTATAACACCTCCTACCTCAATTTGAGATGAAAACCTCAAATCCCCATCGAAAAAAAAGTGTCCCGAATTCGCCGAAACCGAAAGGTTTTGTCAGGGACAACACGATCTACATGAATCCGAAGGAAGCTCCATGAAAATCACAACTTGACCTCAAACCCAAACTCAAGAAATGCTTAGAAATGAATTCTAATAAGGGGGAATGATAGAACACGTCGAGGGGAACAATAAATGTAAAGGCCGAAGAATTTCTACCAAGGAAATCAAGTGGAGGAGAAGGAGAAAGGGTGGCAGCCAAGGAGCTCCCATGGCTACCGGCCAAGAGAGTGGAGAAGATGAGTGAAAATCTGATTTTTCACTTTAGGGCATCCTATTTATAGTAAGTCTCAAAAACTGCCCCGAAAGGGCCCCGCCATGTCCGAAAAAGTGGATTTTGAGCAAACCAGCTCAAACGGCAAAACTCCATGAACGAAAAAGATTCAAAATGAGAAAATATGAACAATGATAGAAATGGCGTCAAAAACTGAGTCCCGAGCAGAGTGTTATGCCCCGAACAAGTTCGGCGGCAACCGGGTCCAGAAACTCTGAAACTGGAGAAAAACGACCAGAACGGAATTCTAGGAGTCCACGACCCGATGAAATGTGAAAATGAATCATGTATGAGGATCCAGGCTCCAGACGAGATATTTTGCAATAACTTTCGTTAATTGCATAATAGCCCCTACAAAAAGGGTTAACTGCAAAACTGCCCCAGAATGAAAATATCTTCCAAAAGATATTTTCATAGATACCCCTCAAATAAAATATCTTCAAAAGATATTTATGAAAAACACCCCAAGAAATGAAAAAGATTCTGAAGAATTGTGCATCTATGTTCCTGTGGACACTGGAAGCAACCAGAGTACTTTCTTACGAAAGTAAAGATACATATTTTGAGGAAATCACTTAAGATGAAGACACATGAAGTCAAAACTAACTCCGAGCACGAAAAGTGAGGTTTTACCAAACAAGTGACAAACGCGGAAAAGACAAAATTGGGAAAAAGACGAAAGGCGCATAGTGTCCGAAAAGTGAAAATGTAGGAATGACTCGGTCCTCAAAGGAAGTTGTCAATCCACGGAAAAGAGTCTCGGAAACCATTTCCGAGCACTCAAGACGACACTAAGCGACAAAAAACAGAGTTCAGAAAGGAAAATTAAACGAAAAAAATTCATTCATAAAATTTCAAGAAAAAGGAAAGAGAGGTAAATGACCGGGTCGTTACAACTACTGTGAAAGGTATTACTTGAAAAAATTTTAATTAGTTGGTGGCCTATGGTTCACACTGTTAGGATAATTGTTATTTAATGATATTGATCTTTGAGATGCTACACTTTGCACATATTCACACTTGCATGAATTCTATGGGGTAAAAATTGGAAGTCTTGTTTTGTTTTGAGTTGGACTGAGATGATCAGGTAGTTTGATAATTTTGATGACCAGGGCATAAAAATAAATAAAAAAAAAAGAGAAAAAAAAAAAAAAAAAAAGGGAAACACAGAAAAAGTTGGTATGTATGTAATGCAACAAAGAAAAAATTTCTTCACCAATATGAATGAAAAATCGAAAAAAAAAAAAAAAACATAATGAAAAACAAAAAGGAAAAAGAAAAGTAGAAAAGGATCAAGTTCAGGTTTGTACTTAGATTGCTTGATTGATTAAGTCCATAGAGGTGTGTTCTAACACCTAATGCCCTAAGATCATCTGGTCTGAGAGTTATTGGCTGAAAGCTTGTTACATAAGGGGTTTAGGGTGCCTAGATTACTTGAACAATTAAGTCCTAAGGGGTGTTTTAACACTTAATACCTTAAGACCATCTGGTCTGGGAGTCATTGGCTGAAAGTTCACTACAAGGGTGATTTAGAAAGCTTAATAAACCTGAACATTGCACACTATCCTTTTTGAAAAATGCATATTCGGGAAAAAAAAATATGCCTTAGGAGTTAGAGTTTAAAAAGTCTGCCTGTGAATTAAGGAATAACAAGGAATAAATGCAAGTATGGACAATAAGCCACATGTTGAATTGTAGGATCACTTTCAAAGTATCTTTAGAGATTAAAATTATTGAATGAATGATTAAACTGATATGTGGGGACTATGGTTGCTTAATTGAAATTGGAAGTTGAAAGTTTTTTTGATTACATGATTGGTATACTTGTTGTATTTGACTGATTAATGAACTGCAGGGATGATATGATTTGAAAATAGGGTTGAATAAGCTTGCTGTGCATTTAAGGCACTGATTTGAGAAGTTTGTGGGTATCTTCACTGGAAACCCTTATGAGACTACAACTCATCCACTAAGGGTAACCTAAGGGTTTAAAGGCTTGTTGCATAGGCTAAATGTAACCGTGATTCTCATGAAAGCGACTTTTTAGTTCTGTATTGCTAAGGAACTAGCAATATGTAAGTTTGGGGGTCTGATGAGCACTGAATATATGCATATTCGAGCCCTAAATACGTATATGTTAAGGCCTAAAGTGAAAATTTTATTCATAATTAGACTAATATATGTTTAATGTGTGTTTGTAGGTAATTTCTCAAATAAATGGTTAAAACCGGGACTTTATGATGATATCGAAGCGTACAGAGTCGCTACCAGTCATTCAAAGCAAGCCGAGAGCTTAAATAGTGAAGTTTGAAGCAATTCAAACCCTAGAGCTTGAGCCTAAGTGTTGAGGCTCGAGCATCACAACAAAGAAGAGAACAAAAGTCAACAAGGCCCAAAAGCTCGAGCCTTGTACCTTGGTGCTCGAGCCTTATCTAAGGGTGCTCGAGCCTTGACCCTCAAGCTCGAGCATGAGGCGTCGAAAATTAAAGAGTTGATTTTAATTGAAGGCATTGCTCCCAGGTCTCATGCCTCACCACCAAGATTGAGCACCATCTATTAAGGATCAAGCATTATTCACTGATGCTCGAGCCTTGAGTCCCAAATGCTTGAGCCTGGTACTTAGTGCTCGAGCCAATAAAGCTTGGATCGAGCAATGTTAAAAGAGTTCAATCCCAAAAATATTCTAAGTGTTGAAGAAAAAGACACTTCGGAAAATAGCTGAAGAAAATTGGCTAAGTGTCAAAGTGAAGATTGTATTGACCCGGTCATTTTCATCTTTTTCTTTTTTTCTCAAATTTTGCGAATAAATTTTTTTCGTTGTCTTTTCTTTTCTGTGGATGGTTTTTCATCACTTAGTGTCATCTTGAGTGCTCGGAAATGGTTTCTGAGACTCTTTTCCGTGGATTGACAACTTCCTTTGAGGACCGAGTCATTTCCACAATTTTTGTTTTTCGACACTATTCACTTTTTTGTCTTTATTCCTATTTCGTCTTTTCCCCGTTTGTCACTTTGTTGTTTAAACCTCACTTCTTATGCTCGGAGTTGGTTTTTGACTTCACATATCTTTATCTTGAGTGGTTTCCACGAAATACGTATCTTTACTTTTGCAGGAAAGTACTCTGGTTGCTCCCGGTGTCCATAGGGGCATGGATGCATAATTCTTTGAAATTAAGTTCTTTTCTTGGGGTGCTTTTCGTAAATATATTTTGAAGATATTTTATTTCAGGGGTATCTAAGAAAATATCTTTTGGAAGATATTTTCATTTTGGGATAGTTTTGCAGTTAACCCTTTTTGTGGGGGCCATTGTGCAATTAATGAAAGTTATTGCAAATTATCTTATTTTGATCCTGGATCCTCGTATGGGATTCATTTTCACTTTTCGTCGAGTCGTAAACTCTTAGAAGTCCCTTCTGGTCGATGTTTTCCAGTTTCAGGGTTTCTGGCCCCAGTTTGTGCCAAACTTGTTTGGGGCATAACTTTCTGCTCGGGACTCTATTTTTGACGCCGTTTCTTCCATTATTCTTATTTTCTCATTTTGAATCTTTTTTCATTCACAGAGTTTCATTATTTGAGCGCGTCTGCTCAAATTTCACTTTTTCGGACCCAGCGGGGCCCGTTTGGGGCACTTTTTGAGATTTTTATAAAAGGGGGATGAGATATTTTGATTTTCATCTTCCCCACTCGTCTTGCACAACCAGAACTCCTATGGCAGCCCAAGGGATGCTGCCATCTCCTCTCTCTTCTTTTGAACTTCATTTCTTTGTTAAAAAGTTAAAGTGCCTCTACGTTTTGTGTTCGTGTTGACTACGCGCTTCTTTCACCCTTATTAGAACCAATTTTTGGCCAAATTTTGAGTTTGGTTTTGAATTCAAGTTGTGATTTTCATGGGTCCTCTTTGGAGTTTATCGTTCATGGTGTTGTCCCCGACGAAACCCCAAAGTATTGTCGGATTCGGAGCCGTTTCGTTTTGATGGCTTTTGAGATTTTCATCTCAAATTGAGGTAGAAGGTGTCTTAGGTTTATATTATTGTTGTATTGATTGTTTTATAAGCATATACAACTTGTGAGCATGCCTTGTTCAAGTTTTTGGAATTTAATTTATTTATTTTCTTTGTTTAGGATTTAATTCTAATGATGATATATAGTTTAGAATTAAATTGTGGCATGTTAGTAAATTAGGCCTTGGTGAGTTGTGTAACATATATTAAATTTGAAGCATTTGAGTAAGAATTGCAAAACTTATTTAATATTTATCTTTTGTGAAAGATTAATTAACATAGTTGTATCAAGTATGAAACCAACTTGTAATGTGATATTAAAGTAGGACTTGGTGAGTTCTTTAACATATATTAAATTGAGGACATTTAGATATGTTTGAAAATCTAGAGAAAAATTAATTAATGAGCTTAATTAATTTTATTTTAAGTGTGTTGGCCACTTAAATTGATATTGGAGGTAATAGGTTGATAATCCCTTGAAATGTAGTCTGTTTAATCACCTTGTGAGCATGTTACTAATTTGATGTAGAATTAGTACTTAAGACCTCTTGAAATGGTAATTGGACTTAGCATGATATAGAATATCATTGACTTACATAGCTTGTTTAAATATATCTTGTATAGGTGTATAACTTGTTAGAATATTACAATTGTTTACCTTGGAAGCTAGTTACTAAATTGGGACTTATTTAGTACTTGTGGCTTAGTGTGGTAATATGGTTCAATTGTTGTAAAATATTCTTGTTTTGATGTATAAATTGCATATTGGAGGCTTGACATGTCATATGCTATCTAGACTTGAATTATATCACATGGTTTGTGTGGATTCAACCTTATTTGTGCACGGAAGATGGTTTTATACATTAGTGGATTTGGTATAAGTTTGGTCTAACTTATTGATTTTTGTATAAGTTTTGGACTTATTGATTTTGGAAAGCTTGTAAGGACATATTTCACGTGATGGCTAGGGTTTGGCTCTAGTACGGAGACAAGAGTCTTCTAAATCATAAGTGCGCACTAGGTAGTACCTTGTGGGTCGTAATTGCCCGAAATAACTTATGCATGTGCGCACTAGGTAGTGCCTTGTGGGTCGTAATTACCCGGAAACACTTGCTTGGTCTAATAACCACATGTCCTAGTCTTTCTACTTTGATTTCGCATTCAATTTCAAGTTGTTAATCATGTATTTCTTGTAACTTGAGAATTGGTGCTTGCCTATGTTTACTTGAAACTGTATACTTGAACTTGTATCCTTGTTGGTGTATCTAAACTCTATCTAGTGTATTTACGCTTAGTATGCTTGTCTTGTATGTGCGGATTTCATTTTTGTATACTTGTGCCATGTATACTTGTCTTGTGCATATGTGTTTAGCTTAGTATACTTGTGTCTGTATACTTGATTTATGAGTACTCTATACATATATCTTATACTTGTGTATGTATGCTAGATATTGCTTATCCCGTTTAACATGATTTAGTATACTTGTGAGCATGTGTACTTGAATATCGTGTATCATGTTTTAATACGGTTTAGTGTACTTTGGCATGTATACTTGAAAGCCGTAGTTCATTTCAATTGCATGAGTAGCTTAGGATGCTCCCTGAGTCTCATTTTGATATAGATGTTAGGTAGCATGAGCCATTTTAACATGTTTCACCATAAGGTGATCTTATTGTAAAATGCTAGGTCGACGCATGCTCAACTTCTATGAGTAGCTTTATGTTACTCACCCACATAGTGGGGACATTTTTCAGGTACAGGAATCAAGATTCGAGATTCTCATATTGCTTGGATGATTTGTAGCCTTGAAGGTTTCAATTCTTGTAAAAGTTGGCTTGAAATGCCACTTGTAGCCTTATATGTCAAAATGTGTATATTTGATTCCAATTATGTAATATGTACATAAGTACACTCTATGCAATGTATTTGACATGTATGAGATGAGGCCAGAGACCAATGACATGTATCTTGTATTCTATGCAACTTTAACTTTATGAAATATTATGAAAATATTGAAAAATGCTACGTCATTGCTTCATAACTTTTGCATCGGGTGTGGGAATTCCATTCTTATTCTTTCATAGGGTCTTATAAATCATGTTTGAAGTGTGGCCAAGGGCCAAACGGTAATTTGAAATCATTTGATAATTTTGGTTTTCAAATTTCCCTTTTCTTGTTCATTTTTGCCTTTCTGCCAGTTGAGGGGTCGGATTTTGTATCGGTGGTATTTTTAAGCCGTGGACCATTGTAGCGCATCCAAATAGGTAAGTTATGTTTATGTGCATGATCGTTTCCGGGCAAATCTTCTTCTTTGGTGAAATGAGCATCCTATGGACTCATTTTGAAATTTTGTTGCATAATTTGATCTAGGGGCATTCTAGACCTTTCGCATCAGTTTTAATTTCTTCTTTCGACATGGTTGAATATAAAATGTGATTTTAGGGAGGGTTTTTTCTTCGTGTTTTTTCAGAAAATTTCGTCTTGGTACCGGAAATCCCTCGTGAAGTTTTAGCTTCCAGTTGTATTTTAGCAGCTTTTTGACCTTTATGACCAGATTTCATGAAGGGGCATTTTGGGCATTTTACAATGATTTTTTTTTTAATTCTCTCATATGTCACGTAGAAAACTCGATTTTAAGGGGGGTTTCTTCTTCGTGTTTTTCCAGAAAAACTCTTCTTGACCTCCGTTTCAAGCCTCAGTTCTGGAAAACCTGCTTTGGACCCTTGTTGTCAGCATGGGCCTGCCATTGGGCGCCGGCGCCGGCATGGGCGCCGGGCGCGCATGGGGCATGTCATGGCCTTCGTCGGGCCGCCGCGACGTCAAAACTTCAGACACTCGTTTCTCCCTCGTCCGGACTCCAAATCGAGTGAACTTTTTTTTAAACTTGATTAATTTTTCGCTGTCTTTCTAATGGTCTGCTCGGTTGCACTCAAATATTCCTGCATAATTACCAGTTTACCCTTTTAGCCTTAAGTGCTCATTTTTCTTCGTCATGCCGTTTCTCCTTTGTCCGGACTCTGAATCATGTGATTCTTGAGTCCATCTTGATTAGTTTTTCGTTATCCTTCTAGCAGTGTACTCGGTGGCACCCGAGTCCACAGTTTTTAGAAATGACTATTTTGCCCCTGAGGGCTTATTTGTCATATTTTTGATCTTTTGTTTCTGCATCAGTTCTCATTGAGTTCCACGACCTCATGGAAGGTCACTTTGACTTCTTAGAGTCTTATTTTCTGTTTTTGCTTCCACAATTCGGATCCGTTATCAGGTCAATCTTCAGTTCATCACAGGACGCACTGGCTTGAAAAACCAGGGCCATCACAAAGATCGAGCACCATTTATTAAAGCTCGAGCATCCATCCAGAGAAGCTCGAGCCTTGTTCCTTATGCTCGAGCATGAACCCTAAAGCTCGAGCCTTTGTTCCTAATACTCGAGCCTTCCATGAAATGTCAGATTAATATTACGGGATTGCTCTCTTTACTAGTCGTATCTGATCCCAGTTGGGCCAGAAGACCCACCAAATACTTATTTTCTTCTATAAAAGAAGGCATAAGCCTTGATAGAAGAGGTCCAAAATTTCAATCTCTTGTGACGGTGTTATTCAGAAGGCTGAAGGTGTGGTGGCTTTTAGGGTTCCTACAACCTTAGAAGTGAAGATCCTGAGAAGAGAAGTGGTGTCCATGACGATGGAGATGAACTCAATACAAATGATATCTAGCCTTGTCATGAGTAGCTAATTCCTCTCTTAGGGCACTGATGTAACTCAACATAATATTATGGTTTGATTGTTTTAACTTTGGGATTATTTTAATGTATAATTATTTTTCTTGATTATATGACTATGAGCACTTGAGACAACTCAAGTGGTTTTCACGCTTTAGTAGAATATAAACTGTTATCCCTTGTCTTAGATGTAATAGTTTATGTTTTATTCTCAACCTATCTTGTTGTGCAGTATCTGGTGAAGCCCTGCTGGACACAAGAATAGAGGTCATATAATGGTACTTTCATGTTTTTTACAAAAGAATGTTTTCATAGTCTATGCGGTTCATTAGCAAAGTAGTTAGAGTAGGTAGAGCAGGTAAGCGGATAAACCATGCTAACTGCAGATAGGTTATAGTTAGCTGATCTTGTAAAATATCTTTCTTTAAAACCCGAATTGAACGAATGTTATTGAGTTCAATTCTTTTAAAAAATATCATTATTAAATTCCAGAGTTAGTATAATTAACTATAATATGATGGTTGTGGTGAAGTCAAAGCCCTAAGACTCTCTCTCTGATAATTTAAATTAGTTTAATTCACTCTAGTTAAATATATTGTTATAATTTTAGTTTGTTAAATCGTGACAACCAACAAACGTTCCAACCAAGTTACCTGTAAACCATAAAATAAAATTAAAGACAAATGCAAATCTCATCTCCTTATGGATCCTCTTTACATAAAGAAATCCTACACGATATCATTCTATTGCTAGTGGTTAATTAATTTATTATTGAGAAAAGACACAACAATCACCGCCTTCTGATTTTCTTATCTTTAAAGAATATGTGGATCGCTATACATTCAACAATTATAAAGTAGAACAGACTGATCAATACAAATATTTCTTCTTGATGCCATCGTGTGTGCTAGAATCTGATGACATGGCATACCAAATTCCGGTTATCCTTGGCCGTCCTTTCTTGGAAACCTTAAATGCCAACATAAATTGTAGGACGGGGATAATGAAGATTTCTTTTGGGCACATGAGAGTGAAGTTGAACATCTTTAACCCCACACCCAATCCATTTGACAAATATGAGGAAGAGGTTAATGTGGTAGAGGAATATCATGATCTTGCTTGTGAAAGGAATGAGCTTTTGTGTATGAACAATGTTTCAAAGCCTTCATCTTCATCTTCAGCATTGCATACAAGAAAAGTGATTTCGAACTCTTGTTGTGAAAGGGCGTGGAAGCCCAAGGAAAGTTTTGACAAGGAACTCAAGACGTCTTTTGAGTTTACCCTAACAAGTTCTTCCAAGAACCATTTGTTGGGAGTGACTCGAAACATCTCTCATCCCAAAAAGGAGGGGATGCATTGCAAGATCTTTGATCCAGGTTAAAAGAACCCTAGGTCTTGCTAGAGACGTTAAAGACTAGCACTGAAATTCGTAGGATGTCAAAACCCTATTCCTCCCTCATTTCTATCTTGCATTTTGATTCTTGCGAAGTCTAGATACTGTTTTTGTGGTTCATATACATTGGAAGGAACTGAGTAAGGGATTGCATGAGCATTCAAGTCATTTTGAGCATTTAGGCATAATTTCAATCGATCCAAGTTTTGGTTTGATCGATCGAACATTGGTTCGATCGATCCAACTATGGACTCGATCGATCCAGCTCTCATTTTGCACCCAACACTTAGAAAAATTTTGGACCTGCATCCAAATTCCAAAATGCATGCTCTCGGGATCTCCAAATTTTCGAAAGTTGGATTGATCGTAAACCATTTCGATCGATCGAACTACCTTTCGATCGATCCAACATGTGGTTCGATCGATCATGAGTCCCAACACTTAGAAAAATTTTCAGGCCTCATCCATTTTTCAAAAATGTATGCTCTCGGGACTTTTCAAAATTTTTCATGTTCGATCGATCGAATTCCAAGTTCGATCGATCCAAGGTTCCAACACGTGTCAACTCTTGAGCCCTTAAACTTATACATTCTTTATCCTCTTCGATCGATCGAAATTTGCATCTCATGAATATAATTTCCTTTGATTTTTCAAAATTCAAAAAAAAAAATAAAAAATAAAAAATAGTTGGGAGAGCAAATAGTTCAATCGATCCAAGTTCGGATTCGATCGATCGAACTATTTGAGGATTTTAAAATGCCGTAGCAACCATTGATTCTCCATTTTCACTTGGATTTCACATCTCTCTCTCCAGCTTAATTTCGCTCACCATTTGGAGGTAAGCGACGATCCCATCTCTTGATTTTAAGGTCTCTTGATTTTTTATGTTGAATCATGTTATAAATGTGTAAATCATCTATTATTGAAGCTTAAATTTCCTGTTACATGATATACATATACATATGCATTCGGCCGAACCAAAATGGGATTTTTAATTTGATTTGAAGTTGGGGAGTGTTTGGGTGTTGTTGATTGTATGAATGGTGTGTAGATGGGCCCACAAACATGCTTTCTATACTCTAATCTTGTGTATTATTGAGGGATTAGTGTTGTATGATACATCTTGATATTCATGTATATATAAATCTTGATTATTCCATGGTTTGTATGGTTTAATGCTTCCAATTGACTATTCTATTCTATCCATATGTCTATGTATGCTAGAGTAGGATATTCATGTGCTTATCTCTAGATTTAGTGTTTTTGATGCATGTCTATGTGTATTGATGCTATAGATCTAGAGATTATCAAGATGATATGCTTAATGAATGCTATTTTGGTTCATTTGATGGTTTATGCCTATTCTTGATGGTTTGTGCCTCTCCCTTAGTCTAGATAGCTTTATTTTCATACTAGTAGTGTAGATTTAGTGTAGTGGTAGTGTAATGTTAGATGGGAGGACAATCTACTCTTGATGTTTGATGTTCCATGCTTGTGAGTCCAAATGACATATTCCTCTAATATTGTGTTGTATGTGGATTGTGAGCTTAATGAAGGATTAATGACTTGTTTTGATCTATTGTGCTATCCCCATGTTGTCTAGACAATATATGCTCTATTGTTTAGATATATTGTGCTCTTCACATAATGTTTAGACAATACTTGCTTGATTTGTCATCCTTGCCAATTGAATCAACCTAATGCACACACACCCTTATCATATTGCAACACATCCATTACCCTCAATTGATCACTTGTTAGTGGTATAGAAAAGTATTGCTTGGTGGTGATCTCTACACCCCAAGACCTCTCTCTCTCTTGTTTACTTCATATTATTTTATTTAGTTGAATTCAATTTAGCTTAATCAACCAACCAATCAATTGTGTGATCACTCGACCTACTAACCCTAATTACCATAGTTTCACAATTCGATACACCATCAAATCCCTTGGGACGATCCCTACTCGCCCTATCTATATTTTATATAGAGAAAGGTAGTAGTGGCTTTCTATAAATGTAAAACTTGGCCACCTCCTAAATTCACAACTCTTCAAGCTTGACTTGGTATCGCGACCCTTGCAAAAGGAACTCGATCACGGATCATGGTCAATCCGATCCAAATCCGATAAGCAAAATAACTGATCTGGTCCGATCCGATAATCCGACGGATCCTTTCCTAATCAATCCATATCCGATATTAATGGTATCGGATGTCCGATCCGATTAATCCGATCCGATTATATATTATACAAATGCAATATTTTGAAAAAATACAAATCAAACAAAATGATCCAAATATCAGCATGTATTTGATCTATGAAATTCATCTGTGAAGGTCATTCCACTGCTGAAAATATGTTTAATTTGGTAAAACAAATAGAATCAAAGTTAGGGTATTAAAAGATAGGGAAACAGTTTTTGTAATACATACCAAAAATCACCAAAAAGAGATAAAAATGAAATAGCGAATGAGTAAGAAGAATAAATTGAAAAGTGAAAGTTATATTCTGAAAAAACATATAAGAAAGAAAATTAGGGTTGGATAGGAGAAAAGGAAGAATACAAGAAAAGTGAGACAAATAAGTAACAAACAAAAAAAATTACTTCCCAAGCATTCCAACCATGGTTTCGGCAATCCATTGCTGGCTCGCCCTTCCTCTTCCACTTCCAGCAGTCCATCTGCGGCCTCCCCAATTCTCCTTCACTTTTCACCTCTTTCAATTTTCATTGTGCCCTAAAGTAGGTGATATACAACATATATATATTGGGAGAATTCTATTATGTGGGTAAGCACATCATTATAAGTTACAACTTACAACTAAGCAAATCCAACGGTCATATCTGATTTATATATATATACATATATATATATATATATATATATATATATAACATATAAGTATAATTATATATAATTTTAATCGGATCGGATTATTAGCGGATCGGATCGCCCTAATCCATATCCGATTTGTTAAGTTAACGGGTTATCGGATTTGGATCATAATCAGGTTATCGGATTTTTTATTTAATCCATATCCGGTTAATCGGATCGGATTCGGATCAAAATCCAATCCATTGACAGGTCTAATATTTAACAAGTTTCCAAATATCACTACTTTGTAATTACATATATAACCACCTCCAATAAATTTTCTAACAATATTAGGTTTATATATATACAGTACTAGTATCATTCATAAACACTAATATATCTCTATTTATTCCTTTTCAAAATTCACTATACATCGTTGTTCTCTTGCTAGTTTTCTGCAGTTTATGTGGTTTTGAATATTGTAACCCCAAACCAAATTTGGGAACTAGATCAAGATTTGTTGAACTTGATAGATTGCCATTCTAATTGTCACCGCTTTTTGATTTTCTTGCCCTTAAAGTATGTGTGGATCGCTATACATTCAATAATTACTAAATAAAATAGACTGATTAAAACATATATTACTTCTTGACATCGTTGTGTGTGCTAGAATCTAATGATACGGCATACATATTCTTCCATGACTGTCTCTCTTACGAGGGACAAACCCTAGATGACCTTATGTGTGGTGATTTCCTTGATCTTTCTCGTGTCTTGAACAATAACATAACTATGGGCTTCAAATAAGTAAGGGAACAGTTAAGGGAACCATGGAACCGAACTAGTTATTCACGGTTCAGTTCTATATACATATGGTTCCAGTTCTGGTTCCAGTTCCATTTTTAAGGAACCATTGTAACCGGTTCCTGTTCTGCTTCATGACGGAACCGTATGAACCCCTAGTGTGAGTAATGAAGAAAGAAGGAGAGAATTAAGGTTTAGTGTGTGTAATCTTACTGATTCACAAAATAGTTTGTGTGAGTGAGTATGGGATATGAGGGATTCACAAAATAGTGGGTGTATATGAGTAATGAAGAAAAAAAAATTAAGGTTTAGTGAAAAAAATCCCACCGAACAACCGAGATCTGAAAACAAACTCACCGCGCAAGATTCGGCCCACGATTTTCGCGATCTCGCTTCTGACTCTACCTCTGTTAGCCATTGTGGTCGACACCTCTCACTGGAAGCGTGCACACTGGGCAGCGGGCGTGCACGCCAGGGTGCACTAGGCGTACAAGCTGGGTTGTGCTGGGATGACACCTGACGCACTGGAGTGCAAAATTTGTTCTATCCCACTATCTTCTCCGGCTTCATCATCTTCCTCGGTCAAGCTTATGAAGGTAATTTTTCTTTTTCCAATTATCTTTTTCATATTTCCTTTTCTTATGAAAACATTGTTAATTTATGAGAGTGAATATTTTTGTTTCACTATAATTTTTGTTTTTGTTTCAAAGTTGTGAGTGTGTGAATCTTTTTCATTTTTTCTTTCCTGTAAGAAATTAGATATCCAGCTTTAGTTTTTTGTTTTTGTTTTAGAGTTGTGAGTATGTGAATCAATTTTAATTTTTTCTTCTTATCCCTTTTCAGAACTCACTATATACATTTAACAACTTTCCAAATATCACTACTTCCTAATTACACATATAACCGCTTCCAAGAAATTTTCTAACAATATTAGGTTTATATACATACAGTACTAGAATCATTCATAAATCATAATATACAGGAAGGCTCTCATGCGGTCCAAAATAACAGACTTTTCAACTGACCAAAACTCAATTAGTTAATTACACGTTATTACCTTATCAAACTTAACCAAGTTAATAACGTTAACTTTAATAGTTAATTTACCATAGTTTCAAAAAACCCAAATTTGAAGACCTTTTATTGTTTTCATGGCAAAATTAAGTAATATTTACTTTCTGTTTGAGACTCTATTATTGGAGGTTTTACTTATTCACGAACCCTAGAAAATTGGTATCCTTTGAACCCTAAAAAAAAAAAAAAGTTATTCACAGAGTGTGGAATAATGGGTCGAGGAAAAAAATTAAGAGAGAAAAATAATAATAAATAAATCTAAGTGCTATGAGAATGCATTGATGGTGTGGATATAACGGTAGTGGTTGAGATTGCAAGATGGAAGAGATTAAGGATGAGAGAGATTGAATAAAAGTATTAGCTAACTATGGTAAATTGACGATTAAAGTTAACGTTATTAACCATAGTTAAGTCTAATAAGGTAATAAGTGTAATTGACTAATTGAGTTTTGGTTCGTTAAAAATTCCATTGTTTTGGACCGCATGAGAGCCTTCATGTCCTAATTATTGGGAAACGTGTAAGTTTTTAAAACTTTTTGAGAAATTTTCATACTTAGATCTTGATTCATCACATAGAGACAAGTTTTATGCAAAAATAAAATATGATGTATCATTCAATTAATAGATTGAATATTTACATTAAAAGTTTGAGAAAACCTTTAAATCTTTCCTCTAAAGTGAATGTTCTCACTTATTGTAGATCCCTTAGCAAAATCTTTTCTCCTTTTTCTTGATAGTAATCTTTTCTTTAAGAATCACCAATATACCTCGATGAATGACCTTGGAGGCAAGGCTTGTGGTAGCCTCCTTTAGAAGAGAAAGCAAACCCTAAAAATAGAAAGAGAATATATATTCCTTTTTCTTTCAAATGTCTACCTTAAAATATACATGGACCCATGTATATATAGGCAACATAAAGATAAGGAAAGGAAATAATAAATTCTTCTCAATCTCTAACTCACATATCTAAATTCTAATAGGACTCCAATATCAACTTGGGCTATGGGGGAGAATCACTTGGGCTTACTATTTTCTTGGCTACTATAAATTAATAATTGGTCTGCTCCATTTAACCATCGACCCAATTCAATTAATTCATAAATTAATTTCTACTCCACTAAAAGAAATTAATTACACTCTAATTAAATAGTAAATAACCTCTAAGTCAATGTTGCACTTTGACCCCTTTATGCATAATTATTTATCGGATTATAAAACCATCAATCCGACAACATAATTAATATAATTATTTTGTTGCCTTTGATTATTTCCGGCTTGATCACAATAAAATATTTGTTTGACAAAAAATAATAATTTACTAAATAAATATATAGAAAACATTTTGTCTAAAACATACGAACGCCTTCGAATTTAATTTGCGATCAACCATAATCAATACAAAATATATACAAGTAGCATTAATGCAAATATTGAGAATATAACCCTCTAACTATTAATTACATAACTATCCAAAGTGCCGATTTATGGATCCCGCAGTATCCGCCGAACAAACCAAAGTAATTATTAATTAATAAAAGAGTCTATACTTCTCTCATGCTTGAGAGTCAAATCCATGACAGTGATAAGGAGCAATTGCATACGAGCAATTGCATATGAAAGCTCTCGCAATATATCTCAACCTAACGCGGATCCAGTTCAAGTCTTAGTTAATAATGAGTCCATCCATAATTACCAACTATGAACAATTTATGATTATTATTTATATTCATGTATTGATCGCCATCACATACATATATAAATATTTCTTGTAATCAAGTGAACACTATCAATTCCATAATGAATCAAAACATAATACATTGAATTCACAAATTATATAAATCATAAATATTTCAGATATGTCAGGAACACATGTCACTATAATCCAAATAGGAATTTGCTATGCCAGAGCATATAAATCCCAACACTAATATATTTCTACTTATTCCTTTTCAAAACTCACTATACATCGTTGTTCTTTTTCTAGTTTTCTTCAATTTTTGTGGTTTTGAAAATTGTAACCCCAAGCTAAATTTGGGAACTAGACCGAGATGTTACTGAACTTTATAGATTGCCATTCCAATTGTCATTGCCTTCTGATTTTCTTGTCCTTAAAGTATATGTGGATCGATATACATTCAACAATTACCAAGTAGAATAGACTAATCAATACAGATATTGCTTCTTGATGACGTCGTATGTGCTGGAATGTGATGACATGGCATACATATTCTTCCATGACTTTCTCTCTTATTGGTGACTAACCCTAAATGACCTTATATGTGGTGATCTTGTTGATCTATCTCATGTCTTGAACGATGACAAAACTATGGGCTTCAAATAAGTAAGGGAACAATTTAGAGAACTATATGTAATCGTGGAACTGAACCGAACAAGTTTTCACGGTTTGGTTCGGTTAAATATATACACGGTTCAGGTTCTGATTTCATTTTTAAGGAACCGTTGTAACCGGTTTCTGTTCTAGTTCCTGATGGAAACGTACCAAACCAAACTGTTTGCACCTCTAGTGTGATAAATGAAGAAAGAAAGAGATAATAAAGTTTTAGTATGAGTGATCTGAGTGATTCAAAAAATAGTTTGTGCGAGTGAGTATAAGATATGAGGGATTCACAAAATAGTGGGTGTGTCTGAGTAATGAAGTGGGTGTGTCTGAGTAATGAACAAAAAAATTAAGGTTTAATGAAAAACAATCCCACCGTACAACTGAGATATGAAAACAAACTCACCGTGCAAGATCTGGTCGACGCTTTTCGCGATCTCGCTTTTGACTCTACCTCTGTAAGCCTCTGTGGTCGACACCTCTCTCTGGACATGTGAACACTGGAGGTCGTGAGCGTACACACTAGGGTGCATTGGGCGTGCACGCCCGACACATTGGAGTGCACGCCAGGCGCACAAGATCTGGTCCATCACACTATCTTCTTGAGCTTCATCATCTTCCTCGGTCAAGCCTGTGAAGGTAATTTTTCTTTTTATTTTTTGTATTATCTTTTTCATTTTAAATTTTTTTATTAAAAAATTGTGAATTTGTCAGTGTGTGAATATTTTTGTTTCATTGTAAAAATTGTGAATTTGTGAGTGTGTGAATATTTTTGTTTCACTATAATTTTTGGTTTTGTTTCAGAGTTGTGAGTGTGTGAATCTTTTTTATGTTTTTTTCCCCGTATATAATTAGATATCCAGCTTCAATTTTTAGTTTTTGTTTCAAAGTTGTGAGTGTGTGAATCAGTTTTAATTTTTTTTGCTTAGCCCTTTTCAGAACTCACTATATATATTTAACAATTTCCAAGTATCACTACTTTGTAATAACATATATAACTATCTCCAAGAATTTTCCTAACAATATTAGGTTTATATATATACAGTACCAGTATCATTCATAAACCCTAATATATTTCTGCTTATTTCTTTTCAGTACTCACTATACATCGTTATTCTCTTGCTAGTTTTCTACAGTTTCTATGGTTTTGAAGATTGTAACCCCAAGCCAAATTTGGGAACTAGACTGAGATGTTGCTAAACTTGATATATTGCCATTCCAATTGTCACCGCCATCTGATTTTCTTGTCTTTAAAGTATGTGTGGATTGCTATTCATTCAACAATTATAAAGTAGAACAGACTGATCAATATAGAGATTGTTTCTTGATGCTGTCATGTGTGCTAGAATCTGATGACATGGCATACATATTCTTCCATGACTATCTCTCTTACAGGGGACTAACCCTAGATGACCTTATGTGTGGTGATCTCTTTGATCTCTCTTGTGTCTTGAATGATAACAGAACTATGGGCTTCAAATAAGTAAGGGAACAGTTAAGGGAACAACAGGGAACTGTGGAACTAAATTAAACTGGTATTCACGGTTTGGTTCAGTTCTATTAGATATACATATGGTTCTAGTTTCATTTTTAAGGAACCGTTATGACCGTTTCCTGTTCCAGTACCGAACCAAAATGTATGCACCCCTAGTGTGAGTAATGAAGAAAGAAAGAGAGAATTAAGGTTTAGTGTGTGTGATCTAAGTGATTCAAAAAATAGTTTGTGTGAATTAGTGTGGGATATAAGGGATTCCCAAAATAGTGGGTGTGTGTGAGTAATGAAGTGGGTGTGTGAGTAATGAAAAAAATAATAATAAGGTTTAGTGAAAAAAAATCTAATCGTACAACCGAGATTTGAAAACAAAACTCACTGCGCAAGATCTGGTCCACGCTTCTTATAATCTCACTTCTGACTCTACCTCTATTTGCCTCTGTGGTCAACACCTCTCTCTAGACGCGTGCACACTGGGGACTACGGGAGTGCACGCCAGGGTGCATTGGGCATGCACGCCGAGGTGCACTGGGCGTGCACACCTGAGACGCTGGAGGACATACCTGGCACGCAAGATCTGGTTCATCTCACTATCTTCTCCAGCTTCATCATCTTCCTCAGTTAAGCATGTGAATGTAATTTTTTTTTCCTGTCATCCTTTTCATTTTTCCTTTTCCTTTTCTTATGAAAAAATTGTGAAATTGTGAGTGTGAATATTTTTGTTTCCCTGTAATTTTTGTTTTTGTTTTAGATTCGTGAGTGTGCGAATATTTTTCATTTTTTTCCCCATAAATAATTAGATACCCAACTTCAATTTTTTGTTTTTGTTTCAGAGTTGTGAGTGTGTGAATCAGTTTTAATTTTTTCTGCTTATCACTTTTCAGAATTCACTATATATATTTAACAATTTTCCAAATATCACTACTTCGGAATTACATATATAACCGCCTCCAAGAAATTTCCTAACAATATTAGGTTTATATATATAGTACTAGTATCATTCATAAACCCTAATATATTTCTGCTTATTCCTTTTCAAAACTCACTATACATCGTTGTTCTCTTGCTAGTTTTCTGCAGTTTCTATGGTTTAGAATATGGTAACCCCAAGTCAAATTTGGGAACTAGGCTGAGATGTTACTGAACTTAATAGATTTCCATTCCAATTGTCACCACCTTCTGATTTTTTTATCCTTAAATCATGTGTGGATCGCTATACATTCAACAATTACGAAGTAGAACAGACTGATCAATACAGAGATTGTTTCTTGATGTCATTGTGTGTGCTAGAATCTGATGACATGGCATACCTATTTTTCCATGACTGTTTCTCTTACAGGGGACTAACCCTAGATAACCTTATATGTGGTGATCTCCTTGATCTATCTCGTTTCTTGAACAATGACAGAACTATGGGCTTCAAATAAGTAAGGGAACAGTTAAGGGAATAACAGGGAACTGTGGAATCGAACCAAACCGAACCAAACTGGTATTAATATTTCGATTCGGTTCCATATACACATGGTTCCAGTTCCTGTTCCATTTTTAAGGAAACGTTATGACCGGTTCGGTTCGGTTCAGTTCCTAGTGTGAGTAATGAAGAAAAAAAGAGAGAATTAAGGTTTAGTGTGTGTGATCTTAGTGATTCACAAAATAGTTTATGTGAATGAGTATGGAATATGAGGGATTCACAAAATAGTGGGTGTGTGTGAGTAATGAAGAGAAAAAAAGTTAAGGTTTAGTGAAAAACAATCACAACGTACAATCGAGATCTGAAAAACAAACTTACCGTGAGATCTGGTCCACACTTCTCACGATCCCGCTTCTAACTCTACCTCTGTGAGCGTCTGTGGTCGACACCTCTCTCTGTACGTGTGGACACTGGGACGGAGAGCGTGCATGTCAGGGTGCATTGGGTGTGCACGCCGAGGTGTGCTGGGTATGCACGCCGGGGTGTACTAGGGGTGCACTCCTGACGCGCTGGAGTGCATGCCGGGGTGCGCTGGGCGTGCAAACTTGGTGCTTAATATCTGGTCCACACTTTTCATGATCTTGCTTCTGACTCTACTTCTGTGAGCCTCTGTGGTTGACACCTCTCTCTAGTGCTTATTTATACTAAAAACATAAATAAATAAAAATAGGACAATACTTGAACCTTGGATTCGAGGTGAGGTTTTAGTAATCCGACAACCACTAAGCCACCTCACATTACTTGTCATCTAACAATAACAAATATATATAATTATTGTAAGAAAAAATATAGTTATTTTTAAAAATTGTCTATCTAGCTATTATTTTTGCAAGAAAAAATATACAATGTCTTTACTCTCTAATTTTTTTTGAGGTTAAATATTCCATCTATATTTATTTATTATCATAATTTATAATCCTTTAAGAATGGAACTTCTAACTTGTGAAATGATTTTTTATTTTTACTTTCTCTTCTCATAATATAAGATATGAATTTTGGTGTTACTTCGGGTGTCACACCCCAAAATCCAAAGTTTGTGCACCAAAAGATAATGGTGTAGAGCTATGATGAATGTGGCCAAGTTTTACATTTAGAAATTGCCACTACTACCTTTCACTAAAAATATAGTTAGGGCAAGTAGGGATCGTCCCAAGGGATTGGTGGGTCGTATTAGGTTGTTGAATCGAGATTAGCGTTAGTAGGTCGAGTGATCAAAAGATTGGTTGGTGGTTGAATTATACTAAGATGCAATTTAAACTAAAGTAGGCAATTAAATGTAATGGAGAGAAAATAAGAGAGAGATCTTGGGATTTAGAGATCACCACTAAGCATAGCTTTTCTACACCCTTAATGAATGATTAATGAGGGGAAAAATATGTATTGCAACATAGTGTGTGTGTGTGGTTGTTTCAACAAGCATGTATGACAAATTAAGCATATATTGTCTAAGCAACATGGTGGATAGCACAATATATCAAATTAAGCCATTAATCATTTTTTTAAGCTCACAATCCAAACACATCACAAGGTTAGATATATATGTTACTTGCTTTCATAAGTATGGAACATCAAACAACAAGCATGGATTGTCCTCCTATTTAACACCTAAACTATAACTACACTACAATTAAGCTAATGACATGAAATTAAACTAATTAAACTAAGGGAGAGGCACAATCCATCAAGAAATGAGTATGAACCATCAAACAAACCACAAGAACATTCCATTAAGCACTAAGTCTTGACAATCTCTAGATCTATAGCATTAATACACATAGACATGCATCAATAACACAAGAAATAGAGATAAACACATGAATATCTATTCTAGCATACATAGACATATGGATAGAATGAAATGATCAATTGGAAACATTAAACCACACAAATCATTGAATAAACAAGATCTATATATATATAAGTGTCAAAACATGTATCACAATACAAATTCCCTCAAAAATACATAAATCAAGATGTAAAAAGCATGCTTAGGGCTAACTCCAGCCCCAAGAGGATATCTAGCCACTCATAGATGATGTCCTGTAACCCTCAAGGGCTAACTCCATGGTAGAGATTGCTCCTCTTCTTGGTTGATGGAAGAACTTCAAGCTTGTGTCTCTAGCCTCCTCCTTTCTTTTCTTCTTCACTAAGAATATGGAAATTGTGTCTCTATCTACTCTCAAGTATATCCCTCAAAAAGTGGCTTATATTCCTTATATAGGTAGGTTAAATATCACCCCAAATAAGCTAAGCTTGTACACCAATATTCCTTCCAATGATTGGATATGAGACAACTTTTAGTGAGCTGGAAATTAGATTTTCTCGGGATTTAGGAAGTTCGATCGATTGAACTTGTGGTGAGATCGATCGAACATGGCTGAGATCTATCGAATTTAAGTTGGATCGATCCTTTATAGCGGCGCCTTTTTGGATAAAAATAAATCTAAGATATTTTGAAGATATTTTTGAGAAAAAGACAAATGTGGTAGGTAGGGTGGTACAAGTGGATAAGATGGAATCTTTTGGATCGATCGGAAGAAAGTTGGATCGATCGAACTTTGTGGGATCTTTAGATAAAGACAAAAGAGCTTGAATCCATCTTGAAACGCTGAGATCGATGAACTTTCGATCGATCGAATATTTTCTGAGATCGATCGAACATGTTGAATTTCCACCACTTGCTTCCTTTTGCTCCCACTTTGCTTCTTTCTTTGATTCATCTCAAGATTGCTTTAATTATTGTAATACCCCTAATTTTAAACAGGATAGTTCTGGAATTTATTTAAATGTTTAATTGTGTTTTTAGTTTATGTAGTTGGTTATTTGTAGTTGTTGTGTTTGTTTGTTTATTTAAATTGTTATTTAGTTGAATTTTTGTTTTGCTTTAATTGCTTAAATTGATTATTTGTTTTATTTTAAATTGATTGTTTATGTTAGTTAGTATTTATTTGAATTAAGTTAAATATTTTATTTATTAAATTAGGGTTTTATCAGTTTAAGGAAGCCACGTATTTAGCCGACTTATTTTTTTCTGTCTAGTAATAGGATTAGGGTTTAATTGCACCTAGGTTTAGTTGGCCTATATATATATCTGTATAAGACTGCCAAGGGTTTAGAACCCTAACCACACGTATTGGAGGCAGAAGTATCAAAGGAGTTAGGAAAAGGTAGTTCGCCGGAAAACTTAGAAGAAAGACGTTGAGATTTTTGAACCGAATCTCACAGGCAAGTTTTATTACTAACTCTATCTCTTTGGCCTGTGTTCTTTGCATCTCTAATTCAGTTCCAGGAAGAAATAAAGCTAAATTAATTTGGTTGTAATTGTTTGTTTCAAACAGTATGGGTTCTTGTATGTATTTTCCGTTCGTAATGAAACTGTTTGTGCTTGTTCTTGTTTTAATTGAATTTGATTAACAAGTAATGAACTTAAATAACTTTAGAGCACTTTGGGACTTAGTTTTAATCCATAGGAAACTTGGGTTGGAGGAACAAAGTTGCCAGAGTTGGAGAAGAAGTTGAACAGCATGTTTCCTTGTAGGCGCATGTTAACCGTTTTTAAATTATTTTGTTTAATTCTTGTTCCCACTGAATGTGATTATTAATCAAGGAAGTTAATTAACTTTTGAACACCCAAGGACTTAATTTAAATCAGCAAGAAATTTGGTTTGGAGGACCAACATAGCCGGACACCGCTGGAATTGGAAAAACGACGCACAGGGGAAGAAGCCTGCTCTATTTCAAGTAGAGCAGGCTCAATTAAAAAGTGGAGCAGGCTCTACTTTGTAGTAGAGCCGGCTCTACTTGGTGATGGAGGCGGCTCCACTTTGGGTGGAGCCGGCTCCTTTGTGGGTTTTCATTTTTTTGGTTTTCTGCGAGACTGCTAGCTACTGTGCTTGGGTTAATGGGTTTCCAGGAGCAACTGAGAGTTTAGTTAGAGGTTCTCAGTGATGTTTTAATTCTACTAAACCTTCAGAAGGCATGAAAATACATATTATACCATAGAAGGTTAGTAGAAGGGACGTTATGAAACTGTTAAGAAAGTTTACATGGTTGCCTTGTGCGGATGATTCAAGTTGTTTAATTTTAATTTAGCAATTGAATTAGGAGTTTGATATGTAAATCATATATTAGTGGTATGGGATTAAGCCTATTAACTAATATAAATTCAGTTAATACTTATTATGAAACCAGTTGATGTTACCAAGAATTTATTTATGTCAACTTGTGGGATGTTGTGGAATAATTACAAGTAAGCATGTATATACTATTGTTATTATTATGATGCTTATTGTGAGTTACAGGATGGTTATATTTCTTCTCTGCATTTAAAAATTTGTCAGAGAATCAGGTACGAGATGTATGGAACAAGCATGCTAATTAAACATTCTTGTTATGCTTATGATTGGATATGTTGATATTGATATGTTATGCTATCATATATATATATTATCAATACTGGATGGATGGTTTGTATGCACCGGTATGGGACGGTGTCATACTAGGGGGATTAGCTCAAAAAATGCTAAGTCCTACATATTCTGGATTAAGGGATGGATTAACTACAAAAGTTAAGTCCTACCTGTCTTCTGTGTCAGATCAATAAATAATTGAGTGACACTTTGGTTTGGAATGGAATTTAAATATATTTTTATGATGCCACGATATGAGCCTGAGTCTCAGAGTCGTTGGTTAGGGAGCGTATATGCATTGGGATGCATAGCTGGCTATGATGGTTGGATGTGTACCCTGCTAGGACTAGGTAGTCATGCCCACCTTTGGGTGCGTTTTCGCATGGTGCCTACTAGTCAGGTTGAGACAGGCCTGTAGTCCAGTGAGAGTCCTGTAGTGTGATTATATATATGCATTTATCTACGGACTATTAGCTATTGTTGGATTGGTTAGGATGTACATGCGTATCAGGTCTCTGCTTGGGTAGTAGTAGTATAGAACTTGCATGTGGGCCTGACCCACTCATCATTTTTCAGGTATCGGACATTTCCAATCTAGAGCTTGTTCGTGCTGAGCAGAGACGATCTTCCATTCTACCGACGACGTAGGACTTGTTTCCAAATATTAGATTTGGATTTTTATTTTCAGTTTTACTTTCATTTAGTTTGGGATTTTTATTAGGGGTCCACTAGAGATGGATTCCCGAGTTGTTAAACTGATGGAGTTTTGGATTTTACTTTTAGTTTCTTCCAGCTTAAACTTTATTTATTAAATTCATTTTGTCATCTGTGTTCGATTAAATATTAATTGTTTGATATTCCCTCGGGTTTGGGCCTGGGCCTGATCAACCCGTGTCTCGGATCCGAGGGGTATCTCAATTATGCTCTTATTTAGCTGAGTTAGCTTATTTTGGGGATAAATTCCTGAAAATGGAAATAATACAAAATCAATCTAAAGCGGAAAAATAAGATAGATAAAGGTTCTAAAATACCTAAGCTTAAGGGGTTTAAATGCGCACTTTTCAGCGCTCATCACACCCCCAAACTTCAACATTGCTAGTCTCTAGCAATTAACTAGAAAGTAAAGGAATGAAATGAACAAATATACAACTATAAACTAGAAAGCAAAAAATGGATAACACCACTTTCGTAGGGAACACGATTACATTTAGCATATGCAACAAGCCTTTTAAACCCCTAGGTTACCCCTAGTGGACGAGTGAAGTCTCATGAGGGTTTCCATAAATGATACCCATAAATATTAAGATCATTCTTTCAAAAGAGGCACCAATATTGAAAACAAGTATTGGGAGAAAACTACCTCAAGTATGAAATTTTTCAAACATTTTCAAGCAATCTCCCAAAATTGCAACATCAAGCAAGCAAGTATGGTCCTCCAAACATCAAGAAAATGATCATGAAAATCAAAACAACTCTAGAATTCTTTTTGAGTGGACCAGCATCAAGTATGTTGCTATCTTAGCCAACTAAAGAAATAATCACATCCTTACGCTCAAACTAGCACACAAATTCAATACCGATCATCAAGACAAACAGTGCACCTTTTATTAAAGCTTTATTGTTCTAGGTGCGCTTATTCTTTTCACTCGATTTTTTTTTTTTTCTATCCCTAAGGATCAAAGATGGAAGCATGGTGCAATGTGTTGATCTATTAAGCTTTCTAGCAATCAATGAGGTCAAGCGTTAGGTCAATGACTCCCAAACCAGACGGTTTTAGGGCACTAGGTGTTCAAACACCCCTAAGGACTTACAAGCTCAAATCAACTAGGCTACAAATCAAACCAACCTCCATTTAATCATTTCCCACTTCTCACCTTTGGGAGAAGTCCTCACTTTTTATTACTTTTGCAACTTTCTTTCTTTTCTTTTTCTTTTTCTTTCTTTCTTTTTTTCTTTTTTTTTCAAGTTCATTTATTAACCTAGAGTTTGGGCCCTCCACCTTTCGGCACGAGAAATTCAGTGCTTGATGAGGCTAGAATCCTGGCTACTTAGTGAAAGGGGTTGTTATCTACCTTTATCAAAATGAAAGCTTTCAATACACTACTAGCTCAATTGGGATATAACCAATTCAATAATCAACAAAGCATGTACCCCAAAAATGAATGCTAGTGTGCGTCTGTGCTAGTGTAAAATACTAGAGTGAATCTCAAAACAATCATAAAATCAGGATGATGTGGACCACAAGTGTAAGCATGATATCAATCTTTCAAAAAATTTACCCCTAAATGGCATCCACAAGGCATACAAGGAGTATTGGACTCTCAAGTCAAGCAATTTTTAAATTTTAAGCAATATAGTTCTCAAAATATCAAAATCATAGCTAGTTATAGACCAATCATAGAAAATCCCTCAAATACACAAGTCATGCTCAAAATTTTGAATTTAAATCAAGCGCTGCAAATCACACTATTAGCCCTAAACTTAAATGGCGCAGTGTCCTCAATGTGCAAAAAGAACAACAGGAAAGAGTGTACCAGTGCAACTATAGTAAAGAATAGCCAGAACAGAAGTATCCAAAGTAGGTGGCATAGCCCCCCAAAACTTGGGATTAAATGTGGTCCTGAAAATTTGGCACTTGGATAAAACTCATTTGATAACAAAAGGGATAATAACAGTGCACAGTGGACATGCAAGTGTAAATGGGATAACAACTGAAAATAGAGAGAGGTATAAGGGTGTACCTAAAAATTTTGGGCAGTATTCTCTCTCACTGAAGTCACTGGGATGCACCTGATGGAGTCAGTCACAGACAGATATATTAATAGAAGA
The DNA here is from genome assembly GCF_030987335.1 of Cornus florida. Lineage (NCBI taxonomy): Eukaryota > Viridiplantae > Streptophyta > Magnoliopsida > Cornales > Cornaceae > Cornus > Cornus florida. The sequence goes on along the minus strand of NW_026775571.1, from coordinate 39,464,306 downwards.
ATATGACATCCAAAAGATCATGGGTAAAATAGAAAAACATAATAACGTTCAGTACATCCAGTGAGAAATCAAGGCTAACAGACTAGCCGCAAAAATAATATAACAGTATAAAAAATATGCAGATATCACAGATATATAAGAAGAGTAAGAAGATATGGAAATCATGAAGAGGAGGTAAGACGAGCAGGGCGTGATCCGCGTATGTCTCTGGATAGGTCTCGCAACGCAGCCATGACATCTGTACGGAGTGAAGTAATGTCTGCTCGGATAGAGACTACGGCATCCTCCAAAGCTTGGATGCGCTCTCCAAAGCCGGGTGTCTGTACTGGAGCCTCAGGTACTGCTGGAGCGGGAGAATGATGATCCTGAGCTTGCTCCTCATCATGAATGGGCGACCCAACTGGAGAGTGATGCTCTTGGTCCTCTGCGGGCTACTCCAAGTCAATATCCATGTGCATGGAAGCCGGATCGACTGGTACATCGTCCACCGCCTGCTCTGCTGCTACCTGCTCCAACTCCTCTATCTCTAGCTCCTCAGCTACCTCGACGGCGTCATCCTGCAGACTCTTGATAAGAGCCTGATAGCTCTTATCCCAATCCTTCTTCTAGAATGTGCAAGCCCCGGACTCAGTACGCTCCCGTGGCTGGAATGGATAATGTTGGTCTCTCATAATCTGTGTGATGAGATGGCCGAATGGGAGATACTTAGCCCTTTTGGGCTTGGCCTTGCTGATATGGTAAACATACAGCTTCATCATAATACTCCAGATGAGCGCAGGAATGGACAGTTAGTGCCCTATATAAAAGGCATATAAAGCTGTAAGATAGTCGTCGCGCCTCTATATCTTGTGGCCGGCCCTAAAAACATTTCGGTATAGCATCGAAGAACCACAAGTTATCTGGCAGATAAGTCCGGGTGGCAAAAGTCTCGCCACTGGCATAGTGACCTGTGAGTGCAACGGCCATGTCTACATATGTGGGCCTCCATGGAGTAGGATAGGTATCCTAAAGATCGGGAGGGCAGACGTGTGGACAACGGCAGGATTTGGAAAGAGTGTCCACCGTGATACTGATAGGGTGGCCATCAATGGTAGTCCACAGCTCTGCCAGGTTACTCGAGGCAGGTCAGAGGTTCTAGAAGAACATTCAGACCAACCTCGGGTACATTAGGTATGTGACAGGGGCTAGTATGGTTAAGATGCCCCTCCAGTCTATGTCGTCATATGCAGCTCTAGTAAGAACAGACTGGGAGAAGTAGTCTATGTCAAAGACAGACTCATGCGCCACTCGAGAGCGTGAATATCTCAGCAATGACCGATCTAAGGCCTGGGCTGGCTGAGCTGGTGGTGGTGATAGAGATGGTATGTGCTCAGCCTCAGCGTCAGCCTGTGGAGAAGATGCCTCGGCTGAAGACTATAGTCTACTATCAGATGGAGACTGAGGTAGAGTGTGCTCTACTGACTCCTCTTGAATATGAGAGGGCTCTGGCTCAGACTCATAAATGGGGTTTTGGGCATGAGATGGACCTACCTCGTCGTCCAATCTCTGCCTGGCCCTATGGTGATAATGTCCGCGAGCAACAGTCTTGACCCTAGCCATGGCCTACAAAATAAAAGGAAAACTTGCAAAAGGAAGTCAGTGCCAGTATAAAGAATTAAAGCACAATTTATAGAATCATGTATGTCAAAATAGGATAGATAAAGCAGATAGGAAACATGAATTTATGCAATTGATAAGGAATAAGTGACATGATGTGAAGCATGCTAGGTAGTATAAGTATGGAATACATCCAATGTGGAAAACACAGGCATTGGGCATGTATGAGATAACATGAAACACAAGAGATGTTGTGTGAAATGTGTGATCCATATCTGTGAAGTTCGATCGATCACAAAAATACGAGATCGATGCAAGTTCGATCAATCGAGAATAAGTGAGATCGATCTGTTACAGATCGATTGGAGAAAAAGTTCGATCAATCGAACTTTAAGGTGAAACTCGAAAAGTCACAGCTTTGTGACTTGGATGGCACGAGGCCTTCACGAACATGGTCGTGGGCCCATCTACACAACAAAGCATCAATATTGGTCACTTGATTCGGCCCGTAACCCCCGAAATCAAATCAAAAATCAAAAACATATAAAACCATATATACATATATATATACATGTATTCAAAGAGATTCGAAGCTTCATCAATGGCGATATACATCATTAAAACAACATAAATCTAACATTTAAAGCATGGATTCCTCAAATCGAAGCTTGAAACACAAGAGGGGTTCGGATCTCACCTATAAACCGAGAGGGAAGTTGAGATGCGAATGAGATCTATGAAGGAAGAGATAGAGGATCGACGCTTGGGATGGTCGTCGGAGTCTCACCGGAGATGGAGAAGATGGGTTGTGCAACGGTGATGCGACCCGAGCGTGTGCACAAAATAATGCACCACACTTTGGTTTTGGAAATGGTATCAAACGGGTATCATAGTTTACATTTATAAACCGCTAGACACTTATACTATGTAGTATGAAGTGAGAAGGGATCGAACCCAAGAGACCTTTGGCTTGGATTTAAATAAGATAGTTGGTTTTAACAAGTGATTACCATAAGAGAGAGAAAGATAGAATAAAATAGATGGTTGGTTAATTAAGCTAGTGAACAATTAAATTAAAATACAATGAAAATAAACTAAGTTAGAGTTAGGGGTTTAAGAGATAGAAGAAAATTCTTAGGGTTTATTGGAAGCACCACTAAGCTCATGCAATTAACCACTTGCTTTCCATTAATGGGGAGAACATTGTTGTAATTAAAATGTAGCTACAATCAATGGCACAATTTGCATATGTAAGCATGATCATCCAATTCATTTGTAATGCATTGTATACCTAACCAACAAGTAAACTACGTGTAGGACAACACACCAATCTTGAGGCTTAACCTATCTCACCAATCCACCAATGCATCCAATGAGAGCACAAATCAATGTGATAAAACAAATTTCAATCATGATGATGGATTGATTAATCAAGTGTAGATTGTCTACCTAATGACAAGTAAACTAGGGTGTAGTACAACCTATCAAGATAAAACCATAACCAAACAAATCCATTGACCATTTGCATATAATCCACAATCAAGAAGATGATACAAATTGCATATAATAAGTGTGGAATATCAATTTCAAGTATGAATTGTCTAATCATAACACAACCCATCAAGAATAAAGAATAAACCATCAAACTAGTTAACAATTGCATCCATTAAATACCATGTCATGGTCTTCAAGTATAATTCTCAATTAATAACACTTAGACATGAAATTAACATAGAGAATTAATGAAAGAATTAATCTTTAACATCTAATCATGAGTATAAACCCTAGATTGATCACACATAGACATGCAACCAAAGATAGAGAAATAATGGAAGGATTAATTAACATAAATCTTGGAACATCCAAGTATGAAACCACAAGACCACAACATCAACTGCAACAATATATTAATCTCCCTAGAAATAGAAATTTCAAAGGTTTAGATTACAAGAGACTTAGGGCTTAACCAAGCCCTAAGTGGAGAGCTAGCCCATCATGGTTGTGGTAGTCCAGGTGTCAACAAGATCCACCTCCATGCTTTGCTCCTTCTTCTTCTTCTTTGATGCTCAAGAGAGATGAGTGTGTAGATATTCTTCCAAACTTGTGCCTCCACTCTTCCCTCTCTTCTCACCCTAGCCTGTTCTCCATAGAGAACATGATATCTGATAAGCGCTGAATACTGTATATTCAGGCGCCCTAAATTACATTAACAAAGTCCATTAATTGATTATTTTATGTAGATTAACTCCATTTGCATGTTTTTGTGCATTTTCAGGTTAAAGTGCAAAAAGGAAGCAAAAATGATGCCTTGTGGAATTATGAACAAAAAGGGTGCCAATTCTGAATTTCTGGCAGCGATAGAACCTGACTTTTGTCGCCATTTTACACCTAGCAAACTCAAGAACTGGACTTCCATCATAACATGAAAGATTTAGAGATCTGAATCAGCTTTCCAAATCTTCAAGCAGTTCATCATTCGGAGTTCGGAACAGAGAGTTATGATCTTCTTAACAGAGGTGCGCAGAACTGCCTGGCAGCACTGAAGTACTGCCTTTCTCCCCATTTTAGACCAACCAGAATTGAGAATTGGGTCTTCATCAAAACATGAAGTTTTTGAAGCACTGAATCAGCTCTCCAACTCTTCAAACAGATCATCATTCAGAGTTCGGGGCACAAAGTTATAGCAGTTTTACCAAAGTAGGTCAGTGCTAAGCAAGAAGAGCATGTTGCACATTACACTAATTTAGAGTGCTCGAGACCACTCTTCGAGTGCTCGAAAATCAGCCAGATTGCAGCTCGGAAATGAACCCCTCTTCAGCCCACTTGTGCATTGGTTTCCACATTTCCACCCTCCTTCTTTATGGAGTGGTTGGGAATGTCTTTGGAGGAGAGAGAGAGCTTAGTTGATTGATATAAGGCAACTAAGGGCCACATGCATCCTATCCTTGAATTTTTGCAAGATAGAGGGAGAGAAGAGAGCAAGAAAAGAAGGTGTTCTTAAAGCTTAAAGGAGGGAGCTCGAAAATTGGAGATGGAGTTCAAGCTTCTTCTTCATTCTAAGGCTCCAATGAGTAACTAACTCTTCTTCTAGGGAGGTGATGAAGTCCCTCCCTTGTAAGCATGTCCTAGGGTAGTCTATTTTGGGGGATTGCAATGTATATTTCTATGGTCTTTTTCATAACTAAGAGCCTTTCATTTGTTGTAATGAATGTTTATATATGTATGGTTGATTTCTTCAAGTTCATTATCTTGATTATTAGGTGATGTCTTGTATGAATCTTATTGCTTGAGTTTTCATGGTGAGAATGGGAACAAGGTTATGAAATGGTTTCATGGCATGTTGATAGGTGACTTTGATAGACCATTGCTTAGGAAATCCTTTGATGGTGTATGCTTAATCTCTAGCTCCATGTGCTTCATCATTTTGTCAAGAACTTGATAGTCTTTCATTTAAGTAAATGTGTATAAGCTACACTTTAGTTAGGTAGTCTAAGCATGTTTACCCTTTTGATAGATTATACTTGTTTGAGACTTAATGTACTTCTTGATCAATTACATGGCAACCATGTGTTGTTATGTAATTCTTGACCATTATATGTTATTTTTCCCCTTAATTAGTTCTAATCTAGCATGTGTATAGGGATGGAGACGGATTCATCTCCCTAGTCTCCTCTTCTTAATCTTTTCATCCTAAATTCCTTGCAAATTAGTGTTTTATGCACTTTGAATTCCTAATTTAAGTGACAACAAACAAAACCTTTATGAACACCCCCTCATCATTCTAGAAAGATTCTAGACACTAAGGTTGCCGTAAGACTAGCGCAGTCCCAGTGGTTCGACTTACCCGACCAATAGCCTTATTTTACAATGATTCGTGCTATTGCGAAGGTTGATGTATAGTTGATCAACCGATCAATTTTTGGCGCCGTTGCCGGGGATTTGCATACGGTTTAACGGCCAAGGTTCTAGGGTTAATTTTAGTTTGATTGTGAATATTGTGTCTTGTGAATATTCCTTGTGTGTTTTGACCATCTTTGTGTTTTAAGTGTTGTAAGATTCTAGGGACTTGAAGCGCCGTGGGAACGCTAGCAAATTGTAAGTCTAGAGGACCCCAGGTAAGTCTCTTGACTTCTAGTTTCAACTTGTAGATACAGTACATGTGTTAATTTTAGAAGTAGTTAATTTAGTTGTGAAGCCCTTGTAGAGGCTATTATCTTGTTTAATTTCGTGTACAAGCATCGGTCCTTGTCGTGGCTATTTATTTTCTGTCTTGATAATTGAGGAGAAAGGGAACATCGTATGTGGAGTATTGATGATGAATTGTGTTGTTGAATATATGCTTTGTTGTTGATGTTTTGCCATAGGTCACTCTCTCTACCCACACTTGACTCGCCTATTGATATAAATTCACTTGAAAGAACTCTTAGACGGAACCTTAGGGAACCCACTCTTACAAGTGATTTTGAAACTGAATTCAATACAATGGGGGATAACGTAGGAAATCCGGGGAATGAAAGGGCTAAAATTCCTAATGTAGAACCAATGAGTCTTAGAGATCATTTCATTCCTACCACCCATGCTTCTCCTTCTTGCATAGTAATGCCAAACATCGATGCAGCTCAATATGAGATCAAATCAAGCACCATCCAAATGCTTCCATCATTTCATGGCTTTGATAATGAAGATCCATATAAGCATCTTGATGAGTTCCTTGAAATCTGTTCGACCATCCGGTTGAGAGGTTTTCTGGACAATGCACTTCATCTCCATCTTTTCCCATTCTCCCTAAAGGATAGGGCAAAATATTGGTTGAACTCCCTCGCTCCCAATTCCATTACTTCTTGGGCTCAATTGCAACAAGAATTCCTTAAGAAGTATTATCCGGTGAGTAAAACCAACCAAATGAGGCGTTTCATTCTAAGTTTTTCTCAAGTTGATGGAGAACAACTCCATGAGACTTGGGAAAGGCTACAAGATCTTCTTCGAAAATGTCCTCATCATTTAATCCCAAAATGGCAATTAGTCCAAGCTTTCTATGCCGGCTTGACCGAAACCCATAGATTCATGGTTGATTCTTCTTGTGGTGGGATGTTCATGTCCAAGAATGCGGATGAGGCTTGGACCCTACTTGAGAATTTAAGCGAAAATTCACTTTAACATAATTCTCGTAGGGCTCCGACCGCAACCATTGCAAAGAACACCAACCCCTGTCAACCAAAATCAATAAGGGAGGAATCATCTCAAGTGGATGCCATCGCTCATAAATTCTACCAATTGATGGCACCACATCTTCCTCCTTCATTGTCTCAAAATTCGGCAAGTTCAGTTTGTGCTTCATGTACTAGTCCATTCCATCTCTCAGAAGATTGCCCCACACCGGAGCAATTTCCCAATCCCAACCAAGAGCAAGCTAATGCCATGTTCTCGCGGCCCGGGAACAATCCATATTCCAACACCTACAATCCGGGTTGGCGAGATCATCCGAATTTCTCGTGGCGGCAACAAGCCCCATAAAATTCCCAATTCCAAAACTAAGGGCGGCAAAATCAGCCCTCTTCTCAATATCAAGGTAGACCTTTCCAAGCCTCTTCAAGCTACCGTCTTCCTTACAATCCAAATGTCTCCAATCAACCTCCTGTGTGTCCAACTGACGAGATAGTAGCTGCAAACAAGCAAATGATGGAATCATTAAATAAGCAAATAATGGATGCCAACAAGCAACTCTTGACATCCTTGCAGCCTACTCTCCAAATGGTTTACTCTCATACTCAATCCATAGCTAATCTCGAAAATCAAGTGGGCCAAATAGCTAACTCAGTGAATCAATTGCTTCAAAAGGACAAGGGCAAGCTTCCCTCTCAACCTTTTGAAAATCCTAGAGGAATGCATGTGATTGACGAAACCCCTCCTCCGAGTGGGCCGACTCATGAACAAGTTCAAGCTATCACCACCCTTCGGAGTGGTAGAGTGGTTGACAATAAGGTCGATGGAGACAAAAGTGAGGAAGTTTCTCTTTTGAAAAATCCAAATTCAAGCTCTTCTAATCCAAATTCTTGTCCAAATACCATTCACGAAAATCCCACACATGTCACCCCAAATGTGGAAACTACTTATGAGCCAAAAGCTCCGTTTCCTCAACGTCTTCAAGAGTCAACACATTTTGGGAACAAGAATTGTAAAATTCAAGACATGTGGGAAGTTTTCAAGCAAGTGAAGATTAACTTGCCCCTCTTGGATGCTATCAAGCAAATCCCTCCCTATGCAAAATTTCTTAAAGATTTGTGCACTCAAAAGCGCACTTCTAAAAATCATTTGCCAAAAAAAGTGAGGTTGACTGAAAATGTTAGTGCTATCATTCAGCACAACACTCCTCCGAAGTATAAGGATCCGGGTGCCCCCACAATCTCTTGCGTCATTGGTGACAGCAAAATCGAGAGGGCCCTCCTTGACTTAGGAGCTAGTGTGAATTTAATTCCATATTCAGTCTACCTACAACTTGGTTTGGGAGATCTTAAGCCGACTTCCGTGGTTTTACAACTTGCCGATAGATCGGTCAAGCATCCACGAGGTATTCTCGAGGACGTTATCATCAAAGTGGACAAATTCTACTTCCCGGTAGATTTTGTGGTTCTTGATACAGAACCGGTCCATGACCCAAAAAAGCACATTCCCGTGATCCTTGGTAGGCCATTTTTAGCCACGGCTAATGCATCAATTAATTGCCGAACCAGGGTGATGGACATTGCTTTTGGAAACATGCAAGTCAAACTCCACATCTTTCATGCAACTCAACATCCCTCCAATGAGGATAATTGTTTTCTTGTGGATGTCATTGATGAAGTGGTCGAAGAATCTCTCCCCTTCATTCTAAGCAAAGATCCTCTTGAAACTTGCATGTCCCATTTTGACTTCTCAAACTTTGATGTTGATCAGGCCATTCAAGAAGTCAATTCCTTGCTTGATATTAATGCTATCATGGATGTACCTCCTTGGAAAATTCCAAAAGAACCACTTCCCCAACTTTCCACCACTCCTCCGGTCCTATCATTGTTATCTCTGCCACAACTTGAGCTTAAGCCGCTCCCGGCCCATCTCAAGTATGTGTTCCTTGGTCCAAAGCAAACCCTTCCAGTCATTATTGCCTCGGACCTTCAAAAAGACCAAGAGACCAACCTTTTAGCGGTGCTCCAAGAGCATAAAGAAGCTATTGGTTGGACAGTGGCAGATTTGAAAGGAATTGACCCCTCCATTTGTATGCACCGCATTCATATGGAGGATGACGCAAAGCCTACTAGAGAGGTCCAGCGCCGGTTAAATCCAAATATGAAGGAAGTGGTCATGAAAGAAGTGATCAAATTGCTAGATGCGGGAATCATCTACCCTATCTCTGATAGCAAGTGGGTGAGCCCCACACAAGTTGTCCCCAAGAAATCCGGTCTCACCGTTGTTGAAAATTCAGCGGGTGTGCTCGTGCCACAACGAACCACCACCGGGTGGCGTGTGTGCATTGACTACCGGAAACTCAATTCATCAACTAGGAAGGATCATTTCCCGCTCCCATTTATTGATCAAATTCTAGAAAGGTTAGCCGGCCAAAGCTTCTATTGTTTTCTTGATGGTTATTCCGGCTATAACCAAGTGGCAATCGCCCCCCAAGATCAAGAGAAAACAACATTCACATGTCCCTTTGGTACTTTTGCCTATCGACGCATGCCTTTTGGTCTATGCAATGCGCCGGCAACGTTCCAAAGGTGCATGATGTCCATATTCTCCGATATGGTTGAAAAGTTCTTGGAAGTTTTCATGGACGATTTTTCCGTATTTGGCCCCTCCTTTGACTCGTGTCTCAAAAATTTATCTCTTGTGCTCCAAAGATGTAAAGAGACGAATCTAATTCTAAGTTGGGAGAAAAGCCACTTCATGGTCCAAGAAGGCATTGTTTTAGGACATGTCATTTCTAAGCGGGGAATCGAGGTAGACAAGGTAAAAGTTGAGTTAATCTCTAATCTTCCTCCTCCGAATTCCGTCCGTCAAATCCGTTCTTTTCTTGGCCATGCCGGATTCTATCGTCGCTTCATCAAAGATTTTAGCAAAATCTCACGGCCCTTGTGTAATCTCTTAGCCAAGGATGTTCCGTTCAATTTTGATGACGCTTGCATGGAAGCTTTCATCAAACTTCGTACTCTCCTCTCATCCGCCCCAATCATGAAACCCCCTAATTGGTCTCTTCCCTTTGAGATCATGTGTGATGCATCCGACTATGCATTAGGGGCAGTTTTGGGACAACGTGTGGATAAACTTCCGCATGTCATTTATTATGCTAGCAAAACTCTCTGCGATGCCTAATTGAACTACTCCACCATTGAAAAAGAATTGCTAGCTATGGTGTACGCCTTGGATAAATTTCGCTCTTATCTTCTTGGCTCCAAGGTTATCGTCTTTTCAGATCATGCCGCTCTTAGGCATTTGTTAGCGAAAAAAGAGACAAAACCCCGTTTAATTCGATGGATCCTCTTACTTCAAGAGTTTGACATTGAAATCCGGGACAAAAAAGGGACCGACAATGTTGTTGCCGATCATCTCTCTCGCTTGCTTTTTGAAAAATCTTCCGAATTCGCAGCCACCCGTGATTCTTTTCCGGATGAGTAACTTCTTCAAGTTTCACATTCCAATCTTCCATGGTTTGCGGATATTGTCAACTATCTTGCGATTGGCAAAATTCCAGCTCATTGGTCCAAACAAGAGAGGGACCGGTTTTTCTCCCAAGTCAAGCATTTCTTTTGGGAAGATCCAGAACTATTCAAGTATTGCCCGGACCAAATCATCCGGCGATGCATTCCTGAAACTGAGGCCACAAGCATTCTAAATTTTTGCCATACTCTTGCTTGTGGAGGCCATTTTAGTGCCAAAAAGACCGCTAACAAAGTTCTTCAAAGCGGATTCTTTTGGCCTACCTTGTTTCGGGATGCATACAATTTTTGCAAATCGTGTGAACGATGTCAAAAACTTGGATCCATGTCCCGAAGAGACATGATGCCCCTTACCAACATTTTAATTGTTGAAATTTTTGATGTGTGGGGGATTGACTTCATGGGACCATTTCCATCTTCTTATGCCTATGAGTACATCCTTGTAGCGGTGGATTATGTGTCTAAATGGGTTGAAGCCGAGGCTACCAAAACCGATGATCATAAAGTCGTGATCCATTTCATTCAGTCTCACATCTTTAGTCGTTTTGGTACGCCCTGAGCAATCATTAGTGATGGTGGATCTCATTTCCGAAATCGTTATCTAAAATCCGTCCTTGCTAAGTATTCCGTCATTCATAAGGTTGCTACACCATACCACCCTCAAACGAGTGGTCAAGTAGAGATTTCTAACCGGGAGATTAAGCACATTTTTGAAAAAACGGTTAGATCGGACCGCAAAGATTGGTCATTAAGGCTAAACGATGCGCTTTGGGCTTACCGGACAGCTTATAAGACACCCATTGGCATGTCACCATATCGACTTATCTTTGGCAAAGTATGTCATCTCCCGGTAGAATTAGAGCACCGTGCTTATTGGGCCATAAAAAGGTTCAATTTTGATCTCAAACAAGCCGGCTCTAATCGTGCGTTGCAATTAAATGAACTTGAGGAATTGCGTAATGACGCGTATGAAAGCGCAAAAATTTACAAGGCAAAAACTAAAGCTTTTCATGACAAACACATCGTCAAGAAATCTTTTGCCCCGGGACAAAAGGTCTGGCTTTTCAATTCCCGCTTGAAACTCTTTCCCGGTAAACTCCGGTCAAGATGGGATGGTCCATACATTGTCACTACCGTCTTCCTCATGGAGCAATCGAACTTCATGATCCTGCAAGTGGATCACTCTTCAAGGTAAATGGCCAACGGCTTAAGCCTTGCATTGACAGCACAATCCTAACCCGAAAAGTTGAGGAAGTCCTCTTGACGGATCCAATTTATGAAGATTAGTACCTGCTCTAGCTTTGTCTAGCTATCGACATTAAATTTAGCAACTCAAGGGAAGCAATTCTTTCAATTTCCAAGCTTCCTTCTCTTTGAAATTGCTCGTGCCTTGCAAATTTTCTGGGAAACGGTTTAGAAAAGCCAAAATTTTGATTTTTCTTAGACCTTCTCAACTCTAATTTTCATTCCCGGAAGTCTCCATCGCTTTCTAGCAATTTCATTAGATTTTTCAAATGCGACTCATGTGCATATTTTCTCATTTTTACTGAAAAGTTTGAAAATTTTCTCAAAATTCTTCATGCATTTGAGATGATTAAAAAGTTGAAAAATTGCAAGGTTTCAAAACAAAACTTTCAAAATTTCCCATGCATTGGAATGGAATGAATTTGCAAGTTTAAAATTTTCTCCAAAAATTTCATTCATGCATTGTGTGATGTTCTGAAAGTTGGCAATTTTTCCATGCATTAGAAATTGCAAAGTTTGAAAAAAAAAACAAAGAGAGAGTTCTTTTCAAATTTTCCATCCATTTGAATGAGAGGATGTTGCAAAGTTTCAAAAAAAAAAAATTCCCTATATTAAATTGGAATGATGTTGCCATGCAAAAGTTCAAAAATTTCTTCCATACATGGGAATGCCATGCAAAGCTTCAAAATTTCTCCATGCATGGGATTGGATTGAGGTTGCCGCATTTAAAAAAATAAATAAATAAAAAATAAAAAATAAAAAAAAATTTCATTTTGTCCCAAGGCCTTCATCATTTCCATGTTGAATCCATGCAAAATTTCAATCCATTTCATCCATGCAAAATTCTTAAAATTCAATCCATGCATAGGAAAAATGCATGCATTCCATACATTTCTATATTGCATGCCTTCTTTCATATCCGAGCCATTGTGGGTTACATGCATTCCTTCATCTTGCTTGCATGGCCTCACATTGCAACATTCATTTTCCATGTTGCCTTATGTTGAATAATGATGCCCACTGTCAACTAAGCTCTTCTCATAATGTTGCTCACACTGCATAATTCGAGTGCTCGCAGCTGCTCGAAGCTTCATCCAACTCTTCTCACCTCACAACCGAGCTCTCTGTCAACACTTTGAGCACTCCAATTTCCAGTTTGAGTGCTCGAAAATCCCTCCCATCATTCGGTTGCTTCTGCCTCCAGTTCGAGCAATCACAACTACCCTTTGGAGTGCTCGCGGTTGATCGGTTGGTTAATTAACATCAACCTTCGCAATAGCACGAATCATTGTAAAATAGGGCTATTGGTCGGGTAAGTCGAACCACTGGGACTGCGCTAGTCTTACGGCAACCTTAATGTCTAGAATCTTTCTAGAATGATGAAGGGTTTATAAAGGTTTTGTTGTTGAAATTGCATAAATTAGAAACTTGCAAGAATTAAAAAGAAATGAAATACAAGTAGAGAAAAACTAGGGAAATGAATCCGCTCCAACCCTATACAAATTCTAGATTGAGATTAAATTGGGAAAATCAACATAAATGATGGTCATGACACATAACAACCCTTGGTTGCTATACTATCCTCAAGAGGTTCATTAAATCAAAAACAAGAATAATCCATCAAAGATTCACATGCTTGAACTACCTAAACTAGGGTGTAGTCTTCAACATGCTCCCTAAGCCAAAGATTATCAAGCCCTTAATTAAATGATGAGAGCACACAAAGTTAAGAATCAAGTATAAACCATCAAAGGGCATCCTAAGCAATGATTTATCAAAGTTCTCAAACTCCATGCCATTAAAACCATTCTATGATCTAACTTCCATTGTCACTATGGAAATGCAAGCAATATGATTAGGAAGAGAAACCATCTAAGACAAGATGAATAGCTCAAAATAATCATGTATAGACATTAGAATTCATTACAACACATATGATGCTCTAGATCATAAAATCACCAACAATAATACATTGAAATCCCAAAAGTAAAATCTACACTAGAACATGCTTACAAGGGAGGGGCTTCATCACCTCCCTAGAGAAGATTTAGTTACCCATAGGAGCAATGGAAGAAGGAAGAAGCTTGAAGACCTCCTCCATTTTCGTGCTCCCTTCTTCAAGCTTGAAGAACTCTATCTCTTTGCTCTCTTCTCTCTCCTCTTCTTGTAGAATGAAACTTAATGTATATGTGTGGCCTCCCTCTCTTATCTTCTAGAGATAAGGCTCAAAAAAATCCCCACCAACCAACATCTCCAACCATTCATTAAAGAGGGAAATTAGAATTGAGGAACCCAAGATGCAAGTGGCTGAAAATGGGCCATTTCCGGATGCAATTCTGCCCTAATTTCGAGCACCCGAAATAAGGGCTCGAGCACTCGAAATCGGAGCAGAATGCTCCATTCTTGCCTTGCTCCGCCCAGACCTACTTCGGTTAAACAACCATAACTTTGCGCTCCGAACTCCGAATGACGAACCGTTTAAAGATTTGGAGAGCTGATTCATAGCTTTAAAAACTTTATGTTTTGATGAAGACCCAAATCTCAAGTATGGTTGGTCAAAAATGGGGAGAAAGGCAGTACTTCAGTGCTGCCAGGCAGTTCTGCGCACCTCTGGTAACAAGGCCATAACTCTCTGCTCTGAGCTCCGAATGATGAGCCGTTTGAAGATTTAGAAAGCTAATTCAGAGCTCTAAATCTTTTATGTTATGATGGAAGTCCAGTTCTCGAGTTTTCTGGGTCAAAATGACAAGCAAAGTCCTGACTCCACTGCTGATCTCGTGAAGCAATCTGCCCTAATTTCGAGCACTCGAAATAAGGCCTCGAGCACTCAAAAATTGGCCAGAATGCCCTATGCTTGGTTTGCTCTGCCCGGACCTACTTTGGTAAAACGACCATAACTTTGCACTCTGAACTCCAAATGATGAACCGTTTGAAGATTTGGAAAGCTAATTCAGAGTTCTAAAAACTTCATGTTTTGGTGGAGATCCAATTCTCAAGGATGGTTGGTCGAAAATGAAGATCAAGACAGAATTTCATTGCTGCCAGATGAGGTGGTGGGTGATGAGAGGAGATGAGGTTAACACCCGAGACACTGCCTTCATTTCGAGTGCTCGCACGCTCATTTTCGAGCACTCGAAGTTAACCTCATCTCCTCTCATCACCCTAACATCAACCATCTCTCTCTCGGCCACACAAACCCACACCTCAACTTCCCATGCAAACCTCTCCTCTCGGCACCCCAACTACACCCACAACCACCCTCCACTCTCATCCACTTCCCTAAACCATCTTCTTCTTTCTCCCACCCCCAAGCTCACCACCCTCTCAGCACTTCCACTAACCCACCACCAACCTTCAATCACCCCCACCTAGCGAGCAACAACCTATGCAAATCAACCTCAAACCATGCAAACCAATGCTTGCTCCCTCTCGGCTTCCTCTATCCCCCAACTTCACTCACCTCCTTCAACATCTATCTTATCCACTCTCCAACACCAACGCACCACCACACTCACTCTATCTCTCTCTTCAATATCACAAACCATACACCATCCCCACAATCAACTTCCTGCATGCATCAACCTCAAATCACCCTCAACCCCATCAGCCATGCATGACCATACAAACCCACCACCCCACAACCATGCAACCAACTCCCATGCACAACCCCACCCCCAAGCTCACCACCCTCTCGGCCTCCACCATCAACACAACCATCCCAGCAACCCCCATGCACCAAAACCTCTCTCAGCCACTTCATCAACCCTTCACACTCAACCTTCTCACCACCCTACCCTTCACCATCCTTGCTCTCGGCATCACCTAACCAACAACCCAACCATGACCCCCTCTCTTTTAAAAACCCCGAAGCCCCACCAATCTCACTCAACCTCAACTCCCCTCCTCGGCTGCCAACTCCCTCTCCTCCACCATCAACCCAACCTGCTGCAACACCCCAACACCCTTCCTCAAGCTTCACCAACTTCTCACACCCTCTTGCTCTCTCTCTCATCAACCCACCCCCTTCCTAAACCATCATTCCCTCAACCTTAAACCTTCCTCTCTCTCGCACCAACTCCAAAACCAAACCACCCTCAAACCTCACCACCCCATGCAAACCCAACTTCACCTCCTCCACCTTATTCCCCACTCTCCTCCAACCCAAGCACCATCACCCACCTCCTACCCATCCCCACCACTTATCCCACACACAAAGGGCCTTTGGTTCTCCATTGTGGGGTAAGTTTCTTCCTTCTCTTTCTCTTTCACATTTTTGGTATCAATGGAGGATGGGCTTGCATGCAATGGAGATTTGTGATTGTTTGGGAGTAGTTATTACAATTGCAGGGCCAAAAATTTTTGGGTTTCATCATCCATCCCACTCATTTTCACCTTCTCCTTTTTGTGGTGCACGCCAGGTGTTCGCCGAAATTCCTCAACCAAGTCCACCTCTCTAAATGTCTCGTGCCGGTCATTCTCGCCCTCCTAAACCCTCTGCGGGTGCCCGTGCTGTCAATCGTGAGCGACCACGTGATCCTTGGGATCGAAAACAACTCAACTACGAGCTTTCTTTTCCGCTCACCGATGCCTTTGATATTCTACCCACAACTTCGTGGGCTGTAGCCGAATTGACTAACCGGCATCTGCAGCACATTTGCGCGCCCCTTGCCAGGGTTGCCTACCCCCGTGTAGTGCGCCTCTTCTATCAGAATCTCCAATGCCCTGAAGAGCCACCCATTTCTCTCACTACATCCATTGATGGCACCACCTATGCTTTCACTATGACTGACATCATTCAGGTTTCTGGTTGCCCCATTGAGTGCCCCGATGACATTGTCAATCGTGAGAATCTCCCTTTATATGAGGAGCCGGATACATTAACTGTGGAGCAGATTGCTGCTGCCATTTGCACTGTTGACGATCCTACTAGGCCCCGGTCTTTTATCCGCAAAACCAATCTTTCGGAATGCCTCTGGTTCATTGACACTGTCTTCAAGCACAATGTCTGCCCTTTGGTGCATAGCACCGAGCGTCGGGGCCTCCTTTTGCAAGCCTTATATGCCATGGACTAAGGCCAATGGTTCTCCATCCCAGAGCTCATTTGGACCACATTTATGAAGTTTTGGCATGACGCTCATAATGCACGGGTTCCGCGAGTTGAAAATCGAAAATTGCCTTTGCCGTTTTTCATCACTCGGCTCCTTCAGCACAAGGGTTTCGTTGTTCCTCCCCATGAACCAAAAGGCGAAAAGATTAAAATTTTTACCAAGCGCCGATGGATCAATGTTCTTAGCCATTCTAGTACCCCTCAGCCTGCTGCCCCCCTGTTCATCCAAGCTCCACCTCCTCCTCCTTCTGAGGATGCTTCCACCGCAGCAGCCGCTGCAAGGGTAGAGCCTCCGGTCGACTCTCACCAGGACCAGGCTTTCATCCGGGCTAGCATTGCCGGTATTCATGAGCGACTGGATCGTTTTGAGAATTCTTTATCCGCGTACACTCGGACTCTATGTGAGACTTCTTCACGTGCTGAAGAAGATCGTCGTCTTGCTGCTGAAGACCGTCGTGTCACAGCTGAGGAATGTCGTTTAGCTTCCGCTGAACGGCGTAAGACTCAATCTCTCCTCCATTCCATCCTCGCCCGTTTACCCTCTGGACCGTAGCTTGTTGCGAGTGTTGGACCTTATCTTTTTGTTTCATATGTAACTATTTCTCTTGTATCTTTTGTTTTCCTTTTGAACTGTAAGAATTTGCTATGTATAGGTTGCTCTAGTAGACATGATCCCTGTACAGCTCTTTTTGTAATCATGTAAACTCTTTTTGAAATGCAAATTCTTTCTGTTCTGTTAACTTTCGATACATTCTTTTTCTGTATTTATGCTTGTGCTATTAATGCTGTTTGTGGTTGTTTCTTTTTATTCTTCATGATCCTCTCCAGGTTACGCAGTCCAATTCAAGTTTGGGGGTTTGTGTATCACCATGCCGTTTCCTCCCCCTGGGTATTGTTGTTCCTTTTTATACTCTTTGTCATTTTTTGTCTCTAACTTACATCCATGTCCCACATTGAGGACACTGTGTAGTTTAAGTTTGGGGGTGCATCAAAGCATTCTTGGCATAGTTTTGGTATCATATTTTTGTAAAGCAATGATAGTGTAACTTGGAACTTGTCGGAGACAAAGCATATGTTTAATACCTTGTGTATAGAAGCAATTGAGAAATTTTTGAAAATAAAGAAATTTAAATTTGAAGTGATTATGCAAATACAATGTATTCTGTATAAATGCCTCAATTAGATTCTTGCTGGATTTACACTCTTATAAGCTTCACAATGCACAGATGTACATTGGAAACTTAACTGTGAGGCATGCAACTTGATTGACCTTGACCTTGGCCTAGTTAATCTGATTTGAGATGACCAGTTGACGTTCGTAGCCTTTCCAACTCGAGCTATTAAGCCCTAGGAGTGTCTCTACACTTAGCACCCTAAAGCCATCTGGTTTGGGAGTTGTTGGCCTAACGCTTGCTACAAGGGTTGGTTAGAAAGCTTAAGGGACTTAAACATTGCACGGTCATTCAAAAAAATAAACTAGTAATAAACATGGTTCGTTGAAGTTCGTAGCCTTTCCAACTTGAGCTATTAAGCCCTATGGAGTGTCTCTACACTTAGCACCCTAAAGCCATCTGGTTTGGGAGTTGTTGGCCTAACGCTTGCTACATAAGTTGGTTAGAAAGCTTAAGGGACTTCAGCATTGCGCAACCATTCTATGTTTCACTTATGAGTTGAAATAAATTGTCAACAAGCAACAAAAGTTGTCTTGTAAATAAAATCATGCCTTAGGGACCTCATTTAAAGGGGAATTCAATGATTTGAAAACTTGTGCTTTCGAATTGGAAAAGAAAGTAAAAGCCGCATGTTGAGAATCCAATTCACTTTCACTGGAGTTTGAGTTATTTCCATTTAAGAGATGACAATTGAATTATTTATATGGACTATGATGTTGATGCATGCATGTTGAAATGGTTTTTCCCAATTTTTGTATCAATGCTTCATATATGCAAGGTAGTCTTCCCAATGATCCCGTCTCCAGCTCTTTATCTGTTTCAAGTTGTATTTGAGCTATGTTTATGTTTATTTTTGCCATGGTGAATATTTTTGTAATAGCATTCCCGTGTTTTCATTCTATTGAGCTTTGCATTGTGGTTTTGCTAAGGGACTAGCAAAATGTAAGTTTGGGGGTGTGATAAGCGCTGAATACTGTATATTCAGGCGCCCTAAATTACATTAACAAAGTCCATTAATTGATTATTTTATGTAGATTAACTCCATTTGCATGTTTTTGTGCATTTTCAGGTTAAAGTGCAAAAAGGAAGGAAAAATGATGCCTTGTGGAATTATGAACAAAAAGGGTGCCAATTCTGAATTTCTGGCAGCGGTAGAACCTGACTTTTGTCACCATTTTCGACCTAGCAAACTCAAGAACTGGACTTCCATCATAACATGAAAGATTTAGAGCTCTGAATCAGCTTTCCAAATCTTCAAGTGGTTCATCATTCGGAGTTCGGAACAGAGAGTTATGATCTTCTTAACAGAGGTACACAGAACTGCCTGGCAGCACTGAAGTACTGCCTTTCTCCCCATTTTCGACCCACCAGAATTGAGAATTGGGTCTTCATCAAAACATGAAGTTTTTGAAGCACTGAATCAGCTCTCCAAATCTTTAAACAGATCATCATTCGTAGTTCGGAGTACAAAGTTATAGCAGTTTTACCAAAGTAGGTCAGTGCTGAGCAAGAAGAGCATGTTGCACATTACACTAATTTAGAGTGCTCGAGACCACTCTTCGAGTGCTCGAAAATCAGCCAGATTGCAGCTCGGAAATGAACCCCTCTTCAGACCACTTGTGCATTGGTTTCCACATTTCCACCCTCCTTCTTTATGGAGTGGTTGGGAATGTCTTTGGAGGAGAGAGAGAGCTTAGTTGATAGATATAAGGCAACTAAGGGCCACATGCATCCTATCCTTGAATTTTTGCAAGATAGAGGGAGAGAAGAGAGCAAGAAAAGAAGGTGTTCTTAAAGCTTAAAGGAGGGAGCTCGAAAATTGGAGATGGAGTTCAAGCTTCTTCTTCATTCTAAGGCTCCAATGGGTAACTAACTCTTCTTCTAGGGAGGTGATGAAGTCCCTCCCTTGTAAGCATGTCCTAGGGTAGTCTATTTTGGGGGATTGCAATGTATATTTCTATGGTCTTTTTCATAACTAAGAGCCTTTCATTTGTTGTAATGAATGTTTATATATGTATGGTTGATTTCTTCAAGTTCATTATCTTGATTATTAGGTGATGTCTTGTATGAATCTTATTGCTTGAGTTTTCATGGTGAGAATGGGAACAAGGTTATGAAATGGTTTCATGGCATGTTGATAGGTGACTTTGATAGACCATTGCTTAGGAAATCCTTTGATGGTGTATGCTTAATCTCTAGCTCCATGTGCTTCATCATTTTGTCAAGAACTTGATAGTCTTTCATTTAAGTAAATGTGTATAAGCTACACTTTAGTTAGGTAGTCTAAGCATGTTTACCCTTTTGATAGATTATACTTGTTTGAGACTTAATGTACTTCTTGATCAATTACATGGCAACCATGTGTTGTTATGTAATTCTTGACCATTATATGTTATTTTTCCCCTTAATTAGTTCTAATCTAGCATGTGTATAGGGATGGAGACGGATTCATCTCCCTAGTCTCCTCTTCTTAATCTTTTCATCCTAAATTCCTTGCAAATTAGTGTTTTATGCACTTTGAATTCCTAATTTAAGTGACAACAAACAAAACCTTTATGAACACCCCCTCATCATTCTAAAAAGATTCTAGACACTAAGGTTGCCGTAAGACTAGCGCAGTCCCAGTGGTTCGACTTACCCGACCAATAGCCCTATTTTACAATGATTCGTGCTATTGCGAAGGTTGATGTATAGTTGATCAACCGATCAATATCTCGGTACAGAAACAAAAATAAAAATTTAATAATTAAAACTTCATAATAAAATAATAAAACTCTCTCCTAAATAAAATAAAAACTAACCCTAAACTATTGGCTCACTGGGCCTTAAATAATAACCCTATTAAAGCCCAATAGTTCACAAAATAAGCCCAGACAATAAGAAAATCCTATAATGTTGCCAAGTCCTGGGGGATCGATCCCCCCAGAGTTGGAAATTTCCTTTAAGCCCTATTTAGCTCCATTTTGGCCCCAAGCTCATTAGTTTGCTTCTTCATCTTTAGGAACATCATCAAAGGCCTGAGATTGACCGCTTTTGAAGAATAAACACACTATACGAGCAATGGGCTGCGACCTCTTTTTTGTCATTTTCTGAGCTTTTTCTGAATATCTTTGCTTGACTCCAAAAAGGCTTTAATGGACCGTTCTTAGCTCTTTTTAACTTTATCGCCCTGAAATACACATAAACATAAATTAGGACTAAAACATGAAATTAAGATAGATGCAAAGACTGAAATACCCTAGCTTAGGTGCTGAAATGTGCAACATTTAAGCACTTATCAAGCGACGAAGGGAACGAGGGTTTGAGAAGGTGTAGATCGATCTTTGAATCGATCTACAAACCCTTGATTTTTTATTTTTTTAAAAAAAACTTTCCGAACCAGTTCGATCAATCGAACTGCAACTTCAGATCGATCGAACTTAGATCGATCTTTCTTCTAAAATTTTCAAGTTTTTTGAAAATTTTTGAAAAACTAAAAATTGAAAATGTTTTTTTTGGTTTTTTTTTTTTTTTTTTTGAATAAATAAAAAAAAATCAAAAATGAAAAATTAAAAATTAAAAATTAAAAATTGAAAATATTTTTGGATTTTTGGAAAAATAAAAGAAAATAAAATAAAAGAGAATAAAATCTTCTTCTTTTTTAAGTTAATTTAAAAGTCAAAACAGAGTCAAAGCAATGAATTCCAGAATTGAGATCGATCTGAACTAAATGTTCGATTGATCTGACAGAAAGCAAAAATATGTAGGTTTTTGGGTTCAAAATATTTTTCTAAGTGTTGGACACTGCAGATCGATCCAATGGTGAAGTTGGATCGATCGAAGAACTTCAGATCAATCTAGGAAAGTCTTCGATCGATGGGACAGAGAGCTGAAATATGCAGGTTTTTCTCGATCGATGGGACAGAGGGTGATTTGGATGCAGGTTTGATGCAGTTGGGAAGTTCAATCAATCGAACTCATTTTGAGATCGATCGAACTTATGCAAAATGCTCAATTTCAACATAAAAGTGCATGCAATCCTAATCACAGTTCTTAGCAATGCATATGAACCCAAAGACAATATCTAAACTTCGCAAGAAATGAAATTAAAGATAGAAATGAGGGAGGAATAGGGTTTTGACACCCTACGAAATGCCTTGCTAGTTTTTAACGTCTCTAGCAAGACGTTGGGCTCTTTTAGCCCGGATCAAACATCTTATAATGCATCCCCTCCTTGACGGGGTAATAAATGCTTTGAACTCCACCCAACAAATGGTTCCCTAGAGAACTTGTTGGATTAGGCTCAAAAAGAATTTTTGGTCCTTGGTCACAATGATCTTTGGGCTTCCATGCCCTTTCAAAACTAGATTTTGAAATAACTTTCTTGGAATTCAGGGTTGAAGATGAACTTTTTAGAATGTTGGTTTTGCACAAAGACTCTATTCGTTTACATTCAAGGTCATGATATTTCTCTACAACATTCACTTCTTCATGCTTATCAAATGAATTGGGGGTCAGATTGAAGATATTCAACTTCACCTTCATATGGCCAAATGAGATCTTCATTATCCCCATCCTATAATTAATGTTGGCATTCGCGGTTGCCAAGAAAGGACGGCCAAGGATAACGGGAATTTGGCTCTAGGATTCGGGACCAGTTCCGTGTCAATGACAACAAAATCAACAGGGAAGAAGAATTTATCAATCTTAATCAATACGTCATCAATGATACCCCTAGGCTTTTTGATGGATCGATCGGCAAGTTGCAAAACCACCGACGTCAGTTTCAAGTCTCCTAAGCCTAATTTGACATATACCGAGTATGGAAAAAGATTAACACTTGCTCCTAAGTCAAGAAGAGCCCGACTAATGATATGATCTCCAATAATGCATGAAGTGGTAGATGAACCGGGGTCCTTAAACTTCGGAAGAGTGTTATGCTGTAAAATTGAGCTTACTTGCTCTGTTAAGACCACTTTCCTAGGTTCTTGGCTTTTGTTCTTTCTCTTTTGGGTGCATAAGTCTTTCAGAAACTTGGCATAAACCAGAATTTGCTTGATTGCATCCAAAAGTGGAAGATTGAATTTCACTTGCCTAAACACATCCATAATTTCATTTGTTTTGGCCTTTTGCTTGTCAATTAAAATGGATCCTTTTAAGGCATCTGGGAATGGAGCTCTTGGTTCAAAAACCTTTTCAAACATTTTCTTTGAAGTCTCTTCAACACAAGAAGTTTTGAAATCATGTTACAAATTTTTCTTTTCAAAATCACTTTTTAAATCACTTTTCAAGATATTCTCATTTAAAAGATCATGCATATGCAATGAAGGAGGAGTAAGATGTGACGGGTGTCAACTTGTAGTTGCACTGGTTCACTCTCTTCATTGGACATACCCATTTGGTTGTCCATAATTTTCCCACTTCTTAAGGTAGTCACCGCATTAACATACTCTATTGTGTGACCTTCCGATGAGGAATGAGTCTCCACAACACATTGTTACTTTCGTGGGGCATTCAAAGGCATTTTCCCTTTCTCTCTAGCATTTAAAGTACTAGTTATTTTCCCTACTTGGGTTTGAGAATGAGAATGAAGCAATTGAGTGTTCGCCTCTAGAGTGCCTAAAGCGATCAAAACTTTCTCTTCAAAAGCGGAACTCCTAACATTTCCTTGAGAATATGATGGTTGATTAGGAAAATGAGAATTAGCAAATTGATTTCCTTGTGATTGAAATGATGATCTAAAACTTTGGGAACCTTGACTTTGCATTGGAGGTGGAACATATTTCCCTTGGAAACCACCTTGGGGAGGGTTGAGCCTTCCCCTTGGTTTCTCCAAGAGAAATTCGGGTGATTCCTCTAATTAGGATTATAATGTTTGTCATGAGGATTATTCCCTTGATTAACAAAAGCTGCATTGACTTGTTCATGATGCTCATTTTGCACATATCCATGGGGACAATTGGAAGTAGAATGTAAAACACTGGAACAAGTCATACATGTGTCATTGGATGCATGATGGGAATGGTTAGGGATGAAAGATACTTGATTTGCCGAGTTTTGGTTGATCAAGAATTGATTAAACCTTTGAGATAAGGATTTCATCTCGACGGCTATTTCATTGGAATGGTCAACTTGATGTAAGACAAAACTCTTCCTTCCACTTGAATTCCTACCATTCTTGGAAGATAAAGTTCAATGCAAGGAATTTTCACTCATGCTCTCATAAAGATGCCACACGTCATCCTCATGCCTATCAATATAAGAGCCACCCATGAAAGCATTAACCATGCCCTTATAATTGTCCCATAAACTCTCAAAGAAATATTAAACTAATTATCATTTGGGCATGTCATGATATGGACACTTCCTAAGCAATTCATTGAATCTTTCCCATGCCTCATGGAATGTTTCCCCATCCCCGTATGAAAACTCTCGAATTGAGGTTTTCATGGCATTGGTCTTAGAAACCAGATAGTACTTTTTCAAGAACTCTTGTTGCATTTCTGCCCAAGAAGTTATTAAAAAAAGGCCTAAGATTGTTAAACCAATATTTTTCCTTGTCTTTAAGGGTGAATGGAAAAAGTTTAAGTCTTAAGACCTCTTCCGGCATGTCCGTGTATCTCACGGTGGAATATACTTCAAGAAACTCATCCAAATGCTTGTAAGGTTCTTCACTTGGAAGTCCATGATAGTTAGGAAGCATTTGAATGGTTTGTGGTTTGATCTCATAGTGGTGTGCTCTAAATGGTGGCAATTGAATGCATGTGGGTGCATTGTATTCATTAGGCACATAGTGATCTCTTAAAGCAAGGGAGGATTAGCAATTGGAGGTGCAACATGGGCACCTTGATTGCCTTGAATGATGGGAGGTGGTGGAGCATAGATTGGCCTTGGCATTCCCAATGGAACTTGGCCTTGTTGTTGTGGAGGGTGAACGAATGGCCACGGCATGCCTAATGGTTCTTGTATTTTATCTTAATGCACATTGGGGTGGAGGATACCTTGTTGGTCTATGTGACCAAGGTACTCCACATTGTCCTCGTTATGTCCTTCCATTGATGAAATGGATTGACTAGAACTTCCTCTTCCCCTAGGGTTTTGAACAATGGATTCAAGATAAAAATTTAGATGGACAAGAGTAGGTTTCAATGATCTACGACCATGCATGCACAATTGATGAGCGCTGAAAAGTGCGTATTTAAACCCCTTAACCTTAGGCATTCTAGTACTTTTATCTATCTTACTTTACCATATTAGATTAATTTCGTATTATTTCTATTTTCAGACACTTATCCCGAAAATAGGCTAACTCAGCCAAATAAGAGCTTAATTGAAGCAATTCTGGGATTAAACAAAGAAAGGAGCAAAGTGGAGAAAGAAAGAAGCAAATGAAGCCAAAGGTGGGAAGCAACAAAGTTCGATCGATCCAACTTCAAGGTTCGATCGATCGAACATTGATCGATCTCAGCACTTCAACATAGATCCAAGCCTTGGCCCAAAAGCAAAAAGTCCAAAGTTTGATAGATCCAACACCACCCTTCAATCGATCGAACACTTTTGTCCTTATTCAAATGATTGATGTTGGCCTAAGGATTTTATCTAAAGGTCAATCTTATGTTTTGATGATTACAAACCATTAATGATGTTTAAGTACTAATGTTTTAATTGAGTGATATATAGTTGATCAACATTCAATCCTCAATGATGAGCTAGAAGATCTATTCCAAGCATTCCAAAGCATTCCAAACATTCAAGCAATGGATTCAAGGAAGCATCAAAGTTGCAAGAAATCAAAGAAAAACTTGGACTTCAAAGATCACACAAAGCATGAAGAAAAGGGTAGATAGGATGGTGAGAGCTTAAGATTCAATGTCAAAGTATATTTGAATATTTTTTGAAGCTCAAAATTATAGGACCATGCGTATCATATATCATTCATATGCTCCTATGACCATTAGCAATAGACTAGGAACTTCATTTATATATATTGTCATATGAAATCTTTGCTAAGAAAGAGTTAGTTCAAGTTTAATAAGCTTTGAAAGAACTCATTTTTTAAGCTAGAAATTCTAGGACCATGCACATTAATCATTATATTTATTTTAGTCTCTAAAAAGAAAAGGAAAAAGCATTGAATTAATTTTTCATCTTTAAAGCCTTTGTTGCCAAAATTTGGTAAATAACTCTAGGACATAATGCACTTAAAATTTATCATCTTCATATGTCCCTAGACTCTTAGAAATAGGCCTTGAACTTAATTGAATCATTCATCAAAGTCCTAGGTGCTAGAAAGATGGATATCTCAAAAGAAGCTATTTTCAGCCTAGAAAATTTCAGACCAGCTTGCACTAAAACTGCTTTAACTATTTGTGTAGTTGGAATTTTTATACAAGGCCAGTGGTATTGGAAAGCTGACTTCGAGCCCTTGAGTTTAGACTCAAATTTCACCTAAATTGGATTAAAAATAACTGACATATGAGCTTCACAAAATACCTGATTCTGCTCTGCGAAAATTCTAACTAGGTTGCACTTAAACAGCCATAACTTTTTCTATGGTTGGAATTTTTGAGCAAGGCCAGTGGCTTTAGATAGCTAACTTCAATACAATAAATTTAGACTCAAATTTCACCTCATTTGGAGTTTCATGGACTGAGTTATGTCTATTTAAAGTCATGCACTTTTTTCTGTCCAATTTAGCAGCAGCCTTCATGAAGCAAGAGCAGCCTCTATAAGAAATAGAGCCAGCTCTCTCAAAGACTAGAGAAGGCTCTACAAAATTAGAGACAGCTCAGGAAAGTAGAGAAGGCTCAATGAAAAACTAGAGAGGGCTCTACCAAAATTAGAGAAGGCTCAGGAAAGTAGAGAAGGCTCCATTTTTCTATTGAGCCATCTCCATTTCAGAAAAAGAGCCTGCTCCACTTTTTTAATGGAGCCGCCTCCATTTGAAATTGAGCCGCCTCCACTTTTGCAAAGAGCCGGCTCCTTTGAGGGTTTTGAATTACAACGGTAATTTTTCTGCATTTATTTCCTCTAACCACTTCTAACAGCTATATTGAGCTATGAATTTCTTTATATATACAGAGGGCTTGTTTGAAAAGAACACACGATTTTAAGAGACATCATATCACATTGCAAAGAGAGCTTTTGTTCTCATATCTTCTCCTCATCTCTCTCATTCACTCATATACTACTTGAGAGAGCATTCAAGAACATTCATTCAAGTGCATCAAAGAAAGCTTTTGGCTCTACCATTATACAGAGCTTTTGTTCTGGTTATACTCACTCATAGAGCCTCTATTCAGATATCGATCTTTGTCTCATATACAAGCTTCCATAGTTGAATCAGAGTGAACTTCAGAGAGCATTTAGTGAGCCTTTGCTGAACTTTTGTTCTAGTATTTCATCAGAGCTTTTGTTCTGTATTTTCCTCATCATCTCTCATACATTTCATACTTAGAGTTTGAGCTTCACTTGATTTCATATATACTCTATTATGAGGTTTGATTTGTATCAGTTCTTGAGAGGATTTCTTGTACTACAAATTCTATCTACAAATCTGCTGTAAGCGTAGGAGGAAGAGTTTCTCTTAGCAAAGAAATTGTAAGGGCTGGTGTGGCCTATGTAAAACTAAGAGAGGTGGTCTCTTAGCAAGGATACTGTAAAGGGTTGGTGTGACCCAAAAGGAAGCCTAGGAGAAGGGTGTTCTCCTAGCAAGAAAGAGAATCAAGGTCTTGCTTCAATTGAAGGTTTGCTCTCCACCATTAAGGAGAAGCTCTAAGGAATTTGGGAAGTCTCAAGAGGGATCTTGAGCCGAGGAGTTGGAGTTTCCGAACCTCGCAAAAATCACCGTGTTATTGTTTGCAATTTCTCTTCCTTTATCTCTTTTACAGTTGTGCTAAATTGATTACTTTCATATCTTGTTTATTACATAATTGGTTATACTATTGATTAGAAATTATACTTCTATAATTTGCGAAAATTGGGCCATTAACTCTATTCAGCCCCCCTCTAGAGTCAATTCTTGGGTAACAATTGGTATCAGAGCCTAAACTCTATTAAAGGACTTAACCCTCTTAGAGCACGATCATGGCCAACAATGGTAGTATGACACTCTTAGAAGGTTATCCCATTGATAAACCTCCTTGTTTTGATGGAAATGATTATATCTATTGGAAAATTAGAATGAGGGCATTTTTAAAAAGTATTGATATTGATGTGTGGAAAGTTATAGAAAATGGTGGTCATATCCCAAGTAAAGTTCTTAAAGGAAATAAATTTCCTAATTCGAAAGGGGAATGGGATGAAAATGATCATAGATTTATACAGTGTAATACTTTAGCCATATGCCATCTTTATTGTGCATTAAGCAAAAATGAGTTCAATAAGATTATCTTTTGTAAAACGGCTAAAGAAATTTGGAACTCACTTGAATTAGCCTATGGAGGATCAATTAATGGTGAGGAATCATATATGCCTATGTTTATTGAAAAAGATGTTGTTTCCATCATAAATGAAAATGAATTAGTTAGTGAGATGTATTCTAGTTCTACTAACATTACTAATCATTTGAATTTTTTTAGTAGAACTTACTCTTCTTCCTATAGTGAAGTAAATAAAGCAACTCAAAAGAAGAGTATTGCTCTCCAAGCTTCTAGCAAAGAAGCAAGTGACGTTAAAGAGTTGGACAAACTTTGTCTCATGGCCGATGAAGATGAGGTAAATTCTAATCATGAATTTTTTGATATAAAAGCCTCTTATAATGAACTAGTTGATGCACATAATGAATTACTTGATGCGTTTAAAGAGTTACATGGTGTGCTAGATAAAATGACTGTGAAAGGTTCTTCTCTTAAAAAGGAAAATCACAATCTCTCTCAAAGACATGAAAAAGTCCAAATGGAAAATGATTCTTTGAAAATGAAAAACCATTATCTTGTGCAAGAATTACAAAAGATCCAACTTGAAAACGAATCCTTGAAAAAGGAAAAGGATAATGTACTATCTATAGAGCCACTATCAATTGATTGCATTTTCGAGTATAATTTTTCAAAGGAAATCATTGATGATCAAAATAGCACTTTAGCAAAGACAACCAAAGGAAAAGAGAACTTAAGTTCTATACTTGGAAATCAAAGAGTTGTCTATTTCAAAAATGAGATAAGACATGATCCTCATACTAAAGATGCATGCTTGTTGAGAAGAAGAAAGCCTTTGTATGATCACTTTGTCAAAAGTGGTACCCATTCCTTTAAATGCAATTATTGTAAGAGGCTAGGACACACAATTCATGATTGTCCATTTAGAAAGAAGTTGAGGTCAAAGAAGGTTTGGGTTCCAAAAGGAACTTATGTTCCATTGCCTAACTTATATGGACCCAAGAAAATTTGGGTACCAAAAGAAGAATATGCAACCCTTTCTTATAAGGTTTTTTGATGGCATCAATCAAGGATTATAAATGATGCATCTATTTGAGAAACAACTTCCAAGCTAATGAAGTTAGTACCATGGATAAATAATTCCTTTCTCATTAATTTGCTCTTATATAAAGTATTCAATCATGAAATTCTAAGCATGACGCTCTTGATATGCTACTTGTTCCTAATAGATGTAAAAATGTCTATGTTTTGATATTTTGCATAAAAGTTTTTTTTTATATATGAGTTATGAACATGCTAACAAGAAATGTTTTTCTATCTTTCAAATGATCTTTAGATTAACTATGCCCAATCTTTGTGATGGATTTATTGGAAGATATGCCATCAAATGAAAGCAAACATTATCTAATGTAGACCATCAATTCTATTTCATGTGAACCTTATCAAATGTATTAAAGTAGCAATGTATAAAAAGTCATCTATATGCTTTTGTGATCTTAAATGTTTTATCTACTTATTTGTGTCACTTCCATACATATAGTAAATGAGGTTGTTCAACTTGAGGAACAAATCTCATTGGAAGAGCCATCTCATTAAAATGAAGAATGAGAATGTATATTGCTTTCCTAAGGGTTGGAACTGTGTGGTCTATACAAAGGCTGTTATAGCAAATTGAAAGGGTAAGCCTCAAAGTAAAAAGAAAACCCTTGAAAAGAAAGCTAAATGAGAGTGTCTCGAGAGGCCATATGAACACATGATTTCCTGAGTTCTTAATCAAGAATGAAAGCTGAATACATTCTCAGAAATCAGTAAGCAAATGTAAAATACATTGAAGTGATGATGGATGCTTAATAAACTGAAAATCTGGTGCAGTGATTTTACAACTTTGTCCCTGAGTGCAGAGTTTCTACAGAAACTGGTCTATAACAGATTTTGAGGCTGAAATTATATTATTCAATGAATTGCTTAACCTCTGAGCTTTTGTGAGAAGATGAACCAACAAACTGCAGCAGAGCCAGCTCCATTCAGAGTAGAGCCGTCTTTTTGAAGAAAAAGAGCCATCCCTACACAAGGTAGAGCAGTCTCCATAGATGATATCAAATTGCTTGCTCTTGGGATCTCAAAATTTTTAAGAAAGAGCATGCTCTATAAAAACAAGAGCCGGCTCCCCAACCTGCATACAAAATTGGAATAGGAAGAGCCATCTCTAGAAAAAGGTAGAGCCGGCTCCTTCAGTGCTATTTTCTTCCAACTCTCAGGATCTTCTCTGTAGACAATTGAGCCTGCTCAACAAAAAGGAAGAGCCATCTCCAAAAATTTTCGAGCCGTCTCCACAAAAAATTTAAGAGCCGTCTCCACAAATTATCTGAGCCGGCTCCACTCATGTCCTTTTATTCTACTTCCTCTCGGCACTTCCTCATTTGAGGTCCTAATAGAATCGTTCCAGAGAGTTAGGAGACTTCATCTTGCTTTGGGCGAATTCTTCCATTTTGTTTGGGCGTTTCCACTGATAAGGGCACTCCATTAATCCACACCATTGCACTGTATCGGGATTTCAAGCAATTGAACTGTAGGTTGTTATAAGCCTCGGCATTATCACTATTGGGCATAAACACTTCATTCCACAGAGCTCTTTCGGCTAGGGCACTTCTCCATTCTAATCATCACCATTGATATCGGCCACCGTCGAGGTTCAAAGACCTAACTGAAAGCTACGGCTGCTTTGACCACACCTTATATCACCCATAACCTCTGGCAAGCTTCCCTCTATTTCAGAACTGAGAATTTCAGTCCGCCGACGAGATACAGCTATCTCTGTTGATACCGGCGAGAGCTCAATTGAAAGTGGGAAATCGAGAACTCGCCTCTGAAGATCAGTGAGCAGAAGTAGTTCTTGAAGACTTACTGGTGCTTTTCCAGTGAAAACAGACAGAGCAGCTTCAGCTTCCAAACAGAATGGAGAAACAGACCCATTTCTGATGTGCTCAAGTTCAGACCGGTGAATCTTCAAGCTACAAGACTGAGTTCACAACCAGCATACTTTTTCTGGTGATTGATCCAGAAACTTCATACATTTCTTCCACCGGTAATAGAACTATGAGTTCAGTGGCTAAATCACAAGTTCCCAGCTGTAATTTTAGTTTGCCAATGAGACATAACTATCTCCATTATTACCGGTGAGCAGAACCAACCAAACCATACCCAGCAACCTCCACTGTTTCCAACCAAGCTTCATTCACTTCATTAATGTCTGGCAAAGCTCCGAGCTAGCACGATCAAGTAGAAGAAGCCTATAGTAGCAGCAGCATGCTCCAGCTGAGGCGAACATCAGTTCCAATTTGTTCCAGTCCGACGAACTCCATTACTGTGTATATTAGTCTGGTCAAGATCTACAGCAGTTCCAGCAAGCTTTAGTCAAATCTAGCAAGCTGTAGAGTCTAATCTTTTTCAGCGAGATACACAGTGGCGTCTCAGTCCCGCAAGCCCAAACAAGCAGAATTTCAATCCGGTGAAGTTTCCATTGATCTCGAAACGAAGAATCGGCAAGCTTCACTCTCGGGATCTCTTTGATGTAGTAAGAGCCGGCTCTAAATTTACTAAGAGTCGGCTCCAAGGACAAATACAGAGCCGGCTCCAACAACCTTTGAGCCGGCTCCCACAATGCTTCTCTAAGTCTCGGGTTCTTAAGTGCACTGTAAGTTGGTTAGATATATTTAATTGATCTCGGCACTTCATTTGGAGCATTGTAGTTGACATTTCCAGTAGCAAGAACTCTAGATTGTCTTCATGCGAATTGGGCATCCTACCCAATAAGTTTCTTTCATTTAATCCACTCAAAATTTCACATGATCTTAAAAATGGTGAGAGAGAGCCGGCTCCTTATAAAACAAGAGCAGGCTCCAAGGAATTTATAGAGCCAGCTCTATACAACATAAGAGCCAGCTCCTATGATGGTTATAAGAATCAGTCTCTCGGCATCTCAAGAAGAACACAAGAACAGGCTTCATCTTTGATGTTAAAATGATTCTCAGCACTTTCTGTCTTGAGGTCTTGAACTTAAATCACTCCAGAAAGTTTTCCAAAAGCAACAGTGGGTAAGTATCTCGGCTAGAACTCTTGATTGGGCATCTTCACAAGTAAGCTCTCTTCATCACAATTCTCTTTAAAGTTCATGTAACTCTTGCTTTTTTAATGACTTTTAGTAATTAATTTCTAGTAATTATTTTCTAAACTCATCACTTTTAATTCATCATTCCATGAGACCCTTGATTGCAATGTAGCCTTTTTCTTTCACATGTAAAAGACTTATTCTAGCAAGAATTGCTCAGTCTATGGTCTGCAAATTCAAAATTTATGCACAAACTATCATTTGTCCTTTAATTAATCTATTGATCCATTATATATAGATCAAATCTTAGAGATATATTGCACAAATTTTGTTATCAAACCCCATTTGTTTTGAAGTTATCTTTGAATAAATTTTCAACATGTGTTGTTTATGGTTCAATTGGATAGAATATTTCAAGATTCTACTGGATTTCCACTTTTAGGCTGAATTTATCCATTTCAATCTTTAAATCTTGTTACATAAAATTTTGTGTTGGGGTTTTCAAGTATAAATTTGTCCTAACACTCAAATTGACTGAATGTGAAATTTAAACTAGATGGGTTCATTGTTTCAAAATCCTTTTAAGTACCTCTGTTAATCTTCAGTCAAAACTAATTTGAGTCTTGAAATTTTAATTGTATGATAATTGGATTTTTTTTTTGGAGAATTCTTTCTGTAATTTCAGTCTAAACTCTAGAAATATCCATGGCTTTTATAGATGTAAAATGAAAATTTGCTTCAAATTTCTTCTTTTTTGTTTAAATCTTTCAAGTTTCTTATGCTCTACTACTTCAAAATATGGCAAGAAACTAGATTTTCCTCCCACCTTTTTGAGATGACAAAGGGGGAGAAAGATGTGTGATTCATTATGCTTGTTATGCTTATGCGTATATTGCTTTTCACTTATTTTAGATGCATATTGAAAGGGGGAGTCTTATACACTTTAATGTCTAAAATATTTGTTGTAAAATCAAGCATGCTATGATATTCAAAATATGCATATTGATAGGGGGAGCATTCTTTCAAATGCAACTCCACTTTAACAATAAACACATCAATATTTTGTCATCATCAAAAAGGGGGAGATTGTTGGCCTAAGGATTTTATCTAAAGGTTAATCTTATGTTTTGATGATTACAAACCATTAATGATGTTTAAGTACTAATGTTTTAATTGAGTGATATATAGTTGATCAACATTCAATCCTCAATTATGAGCTAGAAGATCTATTCCAAGCATTCCAAAGTATTCCAAACATTCAAGCAATGGATTCAAGGAAGCATCAAAGTTGCAAGAAATCAAAGAAAAACTTGGACTTCAAAGATCACATAAAGCATTTCAAAGAAAGAAAACAAGTCTTCATCAAGCCTAAACGATCATGGTCAAAGAATGAAGAAAAGGGTAGATAGGATGGTGAGAGCTTAAGATTCAATGTCAAAGTATATTTGAATATTTTTTGAAGCTCAAAATTATAGGACCATGCATATCATATATCATTCATATGCTCCTATGACCATTAGCAATAGACTAGGAACTTCATTTATATATATTGTCATATGAAATCTTTGCTAAGAAAGAGTTAGTTCAAGTTTGATAAGCTTTGAAAGAACTCATTTTTTAAGCTAGAAATTCTAGGACCATGCACATTAATCATTATATTTATTTTAGTCTCTAAAAAGAAAAGGAAAAGGCATTGAATTAATTTTTCATCTTTAAAGCCTTTGTTGCCAAAATTTGGTAAATAACTCTAAGACACAATGCACTTGAAATTTATCATCTTCATATGTCCCTAGACTCTTAGAAATAGGCCTTGAACTTAATTGAATCATTCATCAAAGTCCTAGGTGCTAGAAAGATGGATATCTCAAAAGAAGCTATTTTCAGCCTAGAAAATTTCAGACCAGCTTGCACTAAAACTGCTATACTATTTGTTTAGTTGGAATTTTTACACAAGGCTAGTGGCATTGGAAAACTGACTTCGAGCCCTTGAGTTTAGACTCAAATTTCACCTAAATTGGATTAAAAATGACTGAGATATGAGCTTCACAAAATACCTGATTTTGCTCTGCGAAAATTCTGACCAGGTTGCACTTAAACAGCCATAACTTTTTCTATGGTTGGAATTTTTGAGCAAGGCCAGTGGATTTAGATAGCTTACTTCAACACAATAAATTTAGACTCAAATTTCACCTCATTTGGAGTTTCATGGACTGAGTTATGTCTATTTGAAGTCATGCACTTTTTTCTGTCCAATTTAGCAGCAGCCTTCATGAAGCAAGAGCAGCCTCTATAAGAAATAGAGCCAGCTCTCTCAAAGACTAGAGAAGGCTCTACAAAATTAGAGATGGCTCAGGAAAGTAGAGAAGGCTCAATGAAAAACTAGAGAGGGCTCTACCAAAATTAGAGAAGGCTCAGGAAAGTAGAGAAGGCTCATGAAAGTAGAGAAGGCTCTACAAAACTAGAGAAGGCTCCATTTTTCTATTGAGCCGTCTCCATTTCAGAAAAAGAGCCTGCTCCACTTTTTTAATAAGGCCGCCTCCATTTAAAATTGAGCCGCCTCCACTTTTGCAAAGAGCCGGCTCCTTTGAGGGTTTTGAATTACAACGGCAATTTTTCTGCATTTATTTCCTCTAACCACTTCTAACAGCTATATTGAGCTATGAATTTCTTTATATATATAGAGGGCTTGTTTGAAAAGAACACACGATTTTAAGAGACATCATATCACATTGCAAAGAGAGCTTTTGTTCTCATATCTTCTCCTCATCTCTCTTATTCACTCATATACTACTTGAGAGAGCATTCAAGAACATTCATTCAAGTGCATCAAAGAAAGCTTTTGGCTCTACCATTATACAGAGCTTTTGTTCTGGTTATACTCACTCATAGAGCCTCTATTCAGACATCGATCTTTGTCTCATATACAAGCTTCCATAGTTGAATCAGAGTGAACTTCAGAGAGCATTTAGTGAGCCTTTGCTGAACTTTTGTTCTAGTATTTCATCAGAGCTTTTGTTCTGTATTTTCCTCATCATCTCTCATACATTTCATACTTAGAGTTTGAGCTTCACTTGATTTCATATATACTCTATTGTGAGGTTTGATTTGTATCAGTTCTTGAGAGGATTTCTTGTACTACAAATTCTATCTACAAATCTGCTGTAAGCGTAGGAGGAAGAGTTTCTCTTAGCAAAGAAATTGTAAGGGCTGGTGTGGCCTATGTAAAACTAAGAGAGGTGGTCTCTTAGCAAGGATACTGTAAAGGGTTACTGTAAAGGGTTGGTGTGACCCAAAAGGAACCCTAGGAGAAGGGTGTTCTCCTAGCAAGAAAGAGAAGCAAGGTCTTGCTTCAATTGAAGGTTTGCTCTCCACCATTAAGAAGAAGCTCTAAGGAATTTGGGAAGTCTCAATAGGGATCTTGAGCCGAGGAGTAGGAGTTTCCGAACCTCGCAAAAATCGCCGTGTTATTGTTTGTAATTTCTCTTCCTTTATCTCTTTTACAGTTATGCTAAATTGATTACTTTCATATCTTGTTTATTACATAATTGGTTATACTATTGATTAGAAATTATACTTCTATAATTTGTGAAAATTGGCCATTGACTCTATTCACCCCCCCTCTAGAGTCAATTCTTGGGTAACAATTGATCCTATCCACAGTTGTACCACCCACTAACCACTTTTGTCCTTTTCCCAAAAATATCTCCTAAAATATCTCAGATTTGTCTTTTCCCAAAAAACTCAACCAGTTGGATCGATCCAGCCTAAGTTCGATAGATCTCAGCCAGCTCGATCGATCCAAGTCCAAGGTTCGATCGATCGAACTTCCTCTAGTGCGAAAAAGTCAAATTTCCATCTCATTGAAAGTTGTCCTTTATCCAATCATTAGGGAATATTGTGTGCACGACCCCAACTCATTTTTGGGTGTCATTTGACCTACCTATATAAGGATAAGGATTGTTTTTTACAAAGGGGAGCCAATATACAATTTTAGGGTTTATTCTCTTGGAGAGCAAGCATAGAGGAGGAGGCTAGAGACACAATTAGAGTTCTTCATCAACAAGGAGCAGCTTTTTTCCATGGAGTTAGCCCTTGAGGGTTGGAGCAACATCACCATGAGTGGCTAGACATCCTCTTGGGGCTAGAATTAGCCCCAAGCATGCTTTCTATATCTTAATCTTATGTATTATTGAGGGATTAGTGTTGTAATTAATGTTTTGACACTTTGATATATATAGATCTTGTTTATTCAATGATTTATGTGGTTTAATACTTGCAATTGATCATTTCATTCTATCCATATGTCTATGTATGCTAAAATAGATGTTCATGTGCTTGTCTCT
Organism: Cornus florida; assembly: GCF_030987335.1. Taxonomy (NCBI): domain Eukaryota; kingdom Viridiplantae; phylum Streptophyta; class Magnoliopsida; order Cornales; family Cornaceae; genus Cornus; species Cornus florida. Next base: position 39,427,690 of record NW_026775571.1, on the reverse strand, counting down.
AGATTTTGTGTTATTGATGCATATCTATGTGTATTGATACTATAGATTTAGAGATTGTCAAAACATAGTGCTTAAAAGAATGCTCTTGTGATTCTCTTGATGGTTCATACTTATTCCTTGATGGATTGTGCCTCTCCCCTAGTTTATTTTCATGCTAGTAGTGTAGATGTAGTGTAGTTGTAGTGTAGTGTTAAATGGGAGGACAATTCATACTTGTTGTTTGATGATCCAAGCTTTTGAATACAAGTAGCATATGTCTCTATCCTTGTGTTGTATTTGGATTGTGAGCTTAATAAAAGAATTAATGACTTGTTTTAATCTATTGTGCCTTTTACATGTTGTTTAGACAATATAAGCTTCATTGCTTAGATATATTGTGCCTTTCACATGGTGTTTAGATAATACATGCTTAACTAGTCATCATTGCTTATTGAATCAACTAAACACACACACACATACCAATATTGCAACACACCATTTGCCCTCATTAGTCGCTTGTCAATGGTATAGAAGTGCATTGCTTGGTGGTGATCTCTAAACCCCAAGACTCTTCTTTCTCTTACTTACTCTTAATTGCATTCTTTTGTTATTACTTAATTCAATCTAGCTGCTCTCTAATCAACCAACCAACCAATTGTTTGATCACTCGACCTACTAGCCCTAATAACAATTCCACGACCTTGTTCGATCCTCACAATCCCTTAGGACGATCCCTACTCACCCTAGCTATATTTATAGTGAAGGTAGTAGTTGCTTCTATAAATGTAAAACTTTTGGCCCTCGCCTTAAAATGCACACACTCTTTCAAGCTAGACTATGGTACAGCGACACACCGCATCAGTTTTTGGCGTCGTTGCCGGAGATTGAATGATTTGATTAGGTAACGTCGGATTTGTGAAATCAATTAGGATTAGTACTCTTTTGATCGTGTCTTTACTTTATTTTTATTATTCTTTTTGGTTACTTATTGTGTTGTTCTTACTTAACTAGGTGCATTGTTGGAGAGGAAGCAAACAAAAGAGCATTCAAGCTAAGCAAGCAAGGAAAAAAGCTAAAATTAAAAATTTTGCTAAGCTAAGCTTTAAATTTGGAGTTGAAGTGCTAAAGGACCTCTGTCAGACTTTCTTTAGTCAATCCCTTAGTTAAATATTTGGCCAGCGTGGAGGCTTATTTTTAATTGTTCCTGCATCATTGTTGTTAAAGCATGGGAGTATGAATTAAGTGTTTGTGGAAGAAGTCTAATTGCATTGTTGTGAAGGCATAGTGTTTGTCATTCTTTGTGTTTGTTGTGTTTTGCATTGCGCATGCATGGACTTCGTTCATTGAGACTAACTCTTATCCCTCTTGATTTGCATCTTGAATCCATCGTTAGAAATCCTAGGGGAAGAGGAAGTTCAAATAGAACCAATCTATCAATGGATGACCATAATGATAATCATGTTGAAGACCTTGGTCACATAGACCAACAAGGTATCCTTCATCCCAATGTGCACAATGAGAACATACAAGTACCATTAGGCATGCCTAGGCCATACATTCACCAACCACCACAACAACAAGGCCAAGTTCCATATGGAATGCCAAGGCCAATGTATGCTCCACAACCTCCCATCATCAATCAAGGAATTCAAAACCAAGGTGTTCATGTTGCACCTCAAGTAGTTAATCCACCTCTTGCTTTAAGAGACCATTATGTGCCTAACGAATATAATGCACCTACATGTATCCAATTGCCTCCATTTAGAGCACATCATTATGAAATTAAGCCACAAACCATTTAAATGCTTCCTAACTATCATGGACTTCCAAGTGAAGAACCTTACAAGCATTTGAATGAGTTTCTTGAAGTACGTTCCACCGTAAAATATACGGACATGCCGGAAGAGGTTTTAAGACTCAAACTTTTTCCATTCACCGTAAAAGATAAGGCAAAGTATTGGTTTAACAATCTTAGGCCTTTTTCAATCACTTCTTAGGCAGAAATGCAACAAGAGTTCTTAAAGAAGTGCTATCTGGTTTCAAAGACCAATGCCATGAGAACCTCAATTCGAGAATTTTCACATAGGGATAGAGAAACGTTTCATGAGGCATGAGAACGCTTCAATGAATTGTTTAGGAAGTGTCCACATCATGACATGCCCAAATGGTAATTAGTTCAATATTTCTTTGAGAGATTATCGAACAACTATAAGGGTACGGTTGATGCTTCCATGGGTGGCTCATACATTGATAGGCATGAGGATGACGTGTGGTGTCTTATGAGAGTATGGGTGAAAATTCTTTGCATAGAACACTATCATCCAATAATGGTAGAAATTCACAAGGTAGGAAGAGTGTTGGCTTATATCAAGTCGACCATTCAAATGAAATAGCTGCCGAAATTAAGTCTTTATCTCAAAAGTTTGATCAATTTTTGATTAACCGAAACTCGGCGAACCAAGTATCTTCCTTCCCTAACCATTCTCATCGTGCATCAAATTAAACATGTATGACTTGTTCTAGTGTTCTTTATTCTACTTCTCATTATCCTCACGGACAAGTGCAAAATGAACCTAATGAACAAGTCAATGCAGCATTTGTGAACCAAGGGAACAATCCTTATGATACTCACTATAATCCAAGTTGGAGGAATCATCCGAATTTCTCTTGAAAAAACCAAGGAGAGAGCTCAAATCCTTCCCAATGCGGTTTTCAAGGGAAGTACATTCCACCTCCACTTCAAAACCAAGGATCCCAAGGTTATAGACCTTATCAATCACAAGGGAATTAATTTGTTAATTCTCATTTTCCCAACCAATCTTATTCCCAAGGTAATACTAGAAGTCCCGCCTTTGAAGAAAAAGTTTTAAATGCTTTGGGCACTTTAGAGGCTAACACACAATTGCTTCATTCTCACTCTCAATCTATTGCGAAGCTAGAAACCCAATTAGGGCAAATAGTAAGCACTCTCAATGCAAGAGAGAAGGGAAAGATGCCTATTAATGCCCCACCTAAGCAACAATGTGTTGTAGAAACCCATTCCTCAACGGAAGGCCACACCATAGAACATGTTAATGCGGTGCCTACCTTGCAGAGTGGTAGGATTATAGACAATCAAGTAGGAATGTTCAATGAAGAGAGTGAACCGATGCAACCTTAAGTTATCACCTGTCCCGTTTCACATCCCATTCCTCCTTCATTGTATATACATGATCTTGTGGATGAGAAAGTCTTGAAAAATGTGTTTGAAAAAGAAGTTTTGAAAAATGATGTTGAAAAAGTTTTGTTGAAAAATGATTTGGAGCAAAATGACTTAAAAACTTCTTGTGTTGAAGAGAGTTCAAAAAAAAATTCTGAAAAAGTGTTTGAACCAAAAGTTCCATTTCCGGATGCCTTAAAAGGATTCATTTCAAAAGACAAGCAAAAGGCAAAAACCAATGAAATCATGGAAATATTTAGGCAAGTGAAAGTTAATCTTCCACTATTGGATGTAATCAAGCAAATTCCGGATTATACAAAATTCTTGAAAGACTTATGCACCCAAAAGCGGAAGAACATGAGCCAAGCACCAAGAAAAGTGGTTTTGACCGAGCAAGTAAGTTCAATTTTGCAACATAACACTCTTCCAAAGTTTAAAGACCCTGGTTCACCCACTACATCATGCATTATTGGTGATCATATCATTAATCGGGCACTTCTTGACTTAGGAGTAAGTGTTAACCTTCTTCCATACTCAGTTTATGTCAAATTGGGCCTAGGTGAATTGAAACCGACGTCGGTAGTTTTACAACTTGCCGACAGATCCATTAAGAAGCCTAGGGATATAATTGAGGATGTTTTGATGAAGATTGACAAATTCTTCTTTCCCGTTGATTTCGTTGTCATTGACACGGAATCGGTCCCCAATCCTAAGAGCCAAATTCCCGTTATCCTTGGCCGTCCCTTCTTGGCAACCGCTAATGCCAACATCAATTGTAGGATGGGGATAATGAACATCTCATTTGGCCACATGAAGGTGAAGTTGAATATCTTTAATCCCACGCCCAATTCATTTGACAAATATAAATGAGAGGTTAATGCTGTAGATAAATGTCATGATCTTCAATGTCAAGGAAATGAGCTTTTGTGTAAGACTAAAACTTCCAAAGGATCATCTTCAATCTTGCATTCTCAAAGTCTTGTTCCAAATTCTTGCTTTGAAAGGGCATGGAAGCCTAAAGGTTATAATAGCATAGACAAAGGACCAAACGTTTCTTTTGAGCTTAATCCAACAAGTTCTTCAAAGAACAATTTGTTGGGTGGAGTTCAAAGCATCTATCACCCCAACAAGGAGGGGATGCATTATAAGATCTTTGATCTGGGCTAAAAGAGCCCAACGTCTTGCTAGAGACGTTAAAAACTAGCAAAAGCATTCGTAGGGTGTCAAAACCCTATTCCTCCCTCATTTCTATCTTTCATTTCATTTCTTACGAAGTCTAAATACTTGTTTTTGGTTCTCATATACATTAAAAGGAACTTTGGTGAGGATTGCATGAGCTTTCAAGTCATTATTGAGCATTCTGCATAGTTCGATCGATCTCAAACCTGAGTTCGATCGATCGAACTCCATTCTGCATCCAACACTTAAAAAAATTTTCGACCTGTAGAAACCTGCATCCAAATCACCTCTATGTCCCATCGTTCAAACTAACTCTTAGATCGATCAAGAGACCTTCGATCGATCCAACTTCCAAGTTCGATCAATCTCATGATTCAACACTTAGAAAAATTTTGAGCCTGCATCAACCTGCAAATTTCACCTCTCTATTTCATCAATTGAAACATTCCAAGATCGATCTGAAGTTCTTCGATCGATCCAACTTCAAAGTTCGATCGATCTCATGTTCCAACACTTAGCCAAATTTTTGAACCAAAAACATTTTTACTCTCTGTCTGATCGATCGAACTCTTGTTTCGATCGATCTCAGTTCTTCATTTCATTATTTTGACTTTGTTTTGACTTTTCGAATTTTTAAAAAATCCAAAATATTTTTATTTTATTTTATTTTCATTTTATTTCATTTTATTTTATTTTTCAAAAAGTTTTCAAGAATTCAAAAATATTTTAATTTATTTAGTTTTTAATTATTATTGTTTATTTAATTTATTTAAAATAATAATAATAATAATATTTTATTCTAGTTTATTTTATTTTATTTTTAATTCTAATTTTTAATTTTAGTTTTGCAATTTTCAAAAATCCAAAAATACTTTGAAGGGAGTTCATCAAAGTTCGATCGATCTCATATGAAGTTCGATCGATCGAACTCTGTCGGGAATGTTTTTAAAATAGACTTGGAGGGTCTCAAGATTGATCATTTAGATTGATCCAACCCTCCAAACCCTTACTACCCTCATCGCTGCCGTATCCAATCTCATATCCCTCATCTCCGGCGACATCTCCGGCGGGATCCAAGCTCACATCTACCTCTCTCATCTCGGATTTCTCACCCACTCTTTGCATCCACTTCTCTCCCTTCGATTTGGGTAAGATCCGAGATCTCACTTATGATTTAAGCTTTAATATGATGATTAGATGCTTTATATGTTGCATTCTTGCTTTATACATGATTGAATCTCTATTTTTGAAGCTTCGAAGCATTGAGTTTCCATGTATATATATATGTGTATATGCTTCGTATATCTATGTATGTGTCTGATCTATTTTTGGAGAATGGGCCATGATTGGGTGATGGTATTTGATGATTTGTTGTGTTGATGGGCCCACGAACACGTTCGTGTAGGCCCCATGCTTCCAAAGTCACAGATCTGTGACTGTTTATATTCATCGCACAGTTCGATCGATCGAACTTGTACCTCAGATCGATCTTAAGAGATTGATCGAACTCATGTCTCTGATCGATCGAAGTTGTGAGATCGATCTCACTTATTTTCAATCGATCCAACTTTTGTGATCAATATCACTTCTTTTTGTGATCGATCGAACTTCACAGATCTCACACACATACTTCATTCATCATATCTTATGTTCATGCTATTTTATATATGCCCAATGCCTGTGATATTCCACATTGGATGCATTTCATACTTACATTGTTTAGCATGTTTCATATTCTGCCACTTGCATAGATTCATGTCATATTTGTTTTGTCTATTTTTACTTAACATACATGTTTCTATATTGTGCTTAAAATTTCTTATTCTGGCACTAACTCCCATTGCAAGTTTTTCTTTTTCTTTTTGCAGGCCATGGTTAAGAGGAAGACCGTTGCCAACAGGCAACATGGGCCCCACCGATACATTAGACCATGAACAGAGGAGCCAGCAGAGCCTCTCATGCATAGGAGGAGCCAGCACAGGCTACCCCACCTCAGTCACCATCTCATGAGGCTGAGGATAACCATATACCATCCACCTCTGCTGCTCATCCTGCATTTACTCCATCACCATCTCCACCATATACTGGAGCTGAGCATTCACCTATACCAGCTCAGCCAGCTCATCTGGAGCGTGATAGGCCCGCGCTTAGATATGCGCATATGACGGTCGACCATGAGTCAGTGTTCGACACGGCCTTTTTCTCCCGATCGGTGCTGACCCGATCCGCTTACCATGACATCATTCAAAGGGGCCTGACAGCTATTCTTTCCCCCGTCACAGAACGGTCTACCCGCGGCTGGTACGGTTATTCTACCAAAACCTCTGACTATCCCCGCGTACCACAGCAGAGCTGGTCACTTCTGTAGATGGCCATCAGATCACCATCACAGTGGATTCACTAGCTCGCTCTTACCACTGCCCACACCGTTGTCCTCCAGAGCTTCAGGACACATATCCAAGGCTATACAGGCCTTCTTACGCCGACATGGCAGTCTTTCTTATAGGTCACCATGCCAGTGGCGAGACCTTCGCCACTCGGACATTCCTTCTAGATGACCTTTGGTTCACCGATTCCATGCTTTTCCGGAACATTTACATGGCCGGGCACAAGATTCAGAGGAGGGGCAATTATTTGACAGCCCTCTACACCTTCTACACCGGGCACTCAGTGTCCATTCCCGAGCTCATCTGGAGCTTGATGAGGAAGCTATATGACGAGTACATCAGCAAGGAGACGCCCAGACAGGCTAAGTCTCTTCCATTCAGCCACCTCATCACCCAGATTTTAATCGATCAACGCTACCCCATTCACCCTCGGGAGCACCCCGAGAGAGGTTCGTGTCCCTTTCTGAAGAAGGACTGGACCAAGAGCTACAATGCCATTATCACTAGACTACAGGACCACGCAGTAGTGGCTACAGAGGAGTTAGAGGAGGAAGAGGCACAGGCAGCTGCAGAGGCAGCAGCAGCAGATCCCGCAGCGGACGACGCACCAGTCGATCCAGCTGCCGATAATATAGATATTGACTTAGAGCGCCCTGCAAATGCCACAGAGCAGTACTCTCCAACTGGGTCACCCATTCATGTGCAGGAGCAAACTCAGGAGTTTTCTTCTGACTTTTCTATGCCTGAGGCTCCAGATCTGACCCCCGGCTTTAGAGTACGTTTGATCTTACAACCCACAGAGCTAATTTTGCTACCTTCCGCACGGATATCGTGACCATGTTCCAAGATCTATCCAGAGATATCCGCAGAGCCCGACCGGCCCGCCCTACCTCATCCTCCTGAGTTCCCAGTTCCTTCTATCTCATGATCCCTCTCTCCTATTGATACTCTACTTTTGTCACTGTACATTATTATTTTTACAGCTGGTCTGTCGGCTTTGATATTTTTGTTGTACCTGTATTTTATCTATTTTATATATCTGTTTTTGCTATGGATGTCATATGATTATATTCTTATATCTGTATGTTTGACTCCATCAGGTGAATCACAGTGACTTCAATGAGAGAGTGCTACCCAATTTTTAGGACCACCCTTATACCTCTTTCATCTATTTATCTGTTATCCCATTTACACTTGCATGTCCACTGTGCACTAATTATCCCATTTTGTTATCTGATGAGTTTATCCAAGTGCCAATTTTCAGGACCAAAGTTCATCCCAAGTTTGGGGGGGCCATGCTACCCACTTCGGATACTTCAGTCCCGATCATTCTATGCCTTAGTTGCACTGGCATACTCTTTCATTTGTTCTCTTTGTACATTGAGGACATTGTGCCATTTAAGTTTGGGGGGAATGGTGTTTTGCAGTGTTAGTTTTAAATTAGTTTTAAATTCAAAATTTTGAGCATGACTTGTGTATTTGAGGGATATTTCTATGATTGGTCCATATCTAGCTATGATTTTGATCTTTTGAGGACTATATTGCTTAAAATTTAAAAATTGCTTGACTTGAAAGTCCAACACTCCTTCTATACCTTAGGGATGCCGTTTAGGAGTAAATTTTTTGAAAGATTGATATCTTGCTTATAATTGTGGTTCATATCATTTTGATTTTGTGATTGTTTTGAGATTCATTCTAGGATTCTATGCTAGCACAGGCACACACTAGCATTCATTTGTGGAGTACATGCTTTGTTGATTATTGAATTGGTTATATCCCAATTGGGTTAGTAGTGCATTAAAAGCTTTCATTCTTGATAAAGGTGGATAACAACCCCTTTTCACTAAGTAGCCGGGATTCTAGCCTCATCAAGCACTGAACTTCTCGCGCCAAAAAGTGGAGGGCCCAAACTCTAGGTTAATAATTGAATCCAAAATAAAAAATAAAAAAATAAGAGAAAGTTGTTTAAGCAATACAAAAAAAGTGAGGACTTCTCCCAAAAGGTGAGAAGTGGGAAATGAATAGATGGTTGTTGTCTTGATTTGTAGCCTAGTTGATTTGAGCTTGTAAGTCCGTAGGGGTATTTCAACGCCTAATGCCCTAAAGCTGTCTAGTTTGGGAGTCATTAACCTAACACTTGACCTCATGAATCGCTAGAAAGCTTAATAAATCAACACATTGCACTATGCTTCCTTCTTTGATCCTCAAAAAAAAATAATTAAAAAAAAGAAGAAAAAAAAAATATATGAGTGAAAAGAATAAGCACACCTAGAACAATAAAGCTTTAATAAAAGGTTCACTTTTTGTCTTGATGATCGGTACTAGATTTGTGTGCTAGTTTGAGGATAAGGATGTAATTAACTCTTTAGTTGGCTTAGATAGCAACAGATTTGATGCCGGTCCACTCAAAAGAATTCTAGAGTTATTTTGATTTGCATGATCATTTTCTTAATGTGTGGAGGACCATACTTGTTTGCTTGATGTTAAAATTTTGGGAGATTGCTTGAAAATGTTTGAAACATTGCATACTTGAGGTAGTTTTCTCCTAATGCTTGTTTGCAATATTGGTGCCTCTTTTGAAAGAATGAGCTTAATGTTTGTGGGTACCATTTCTGGAAACCCTCACGAGACTTCACTCGTCCACTAAGGGTAACCTAAGGGTTTAAAAGGCTTTTTGCATGTGCTAAGTGCAATCGTGTTCCCTACGAAAGTGGCGTTATCCATTTATTGTTTTCTAGCTCATAATTGTATAGTTGTTCATTTCATTCTTCTACTTTCTAGTTCATTGCTAGGGACTAACAATATTTAAGTTTGGGGGTGTGATGAGTGCTGAAAAGTGCGTATTTAAACCCCTTAAGCTTAGGCATTCTAGTACCTTTATCGATCTTACTTTACCGTTTTAGATTGATTTCGTATTATTTCCATTTTCACGCACTTATCCCAAAAATAGGCTAACTCAGCCAAATAAGAGCTTAATTGAAGCAATTCTGGGACTAAACAAAGAAAGGAGCAAAGTGGAGAAAGAAAGAAGCAAATGAAGCCAAAGGTGGGAAGCAGCAAAGTTCGATCGATCCAACTTCAAGGTTCGATCGATCGAACACTGATCGATCTCAGCACTTCAAGATAGATCCAAGCCTTGGCCCAAAAACAAAAAGTCTAAAGTTCGATCGATCCAGCACCACCCTTCGATCGATCGAACACTTTTGTCCTTATTCAAATGATTGATCATATCCACAGCTGTACCACCCACTAACCATTTTTATCCTTTTTCCCAAAAATATCTCCCAAAATATCTCAGATTTGTCTTTTCCAAAAAGCTTAACCAGTTAGATCGATCCAGCCTAAGTTCGATGGATCTCAGCCAGTTCGATCGATCCAAGTCCAAGGTTCGATCGATCGAACTTCCTCCAGTGCGAAAAAGTTATATTTCCATCTCATTGAAAGTTGTCCTTTATCCAATCATTAGGGAATATTGTGTGCACAACCCCAGCTCATTTTTGGGTGTCATTTGACCTACCTATATAAGGATAAGGATTGTTTTTTACAAAGGGGAGCCAATATACAATTCTAGGGTTTATTCTCTTGGAGAACAAGCATAGAGGAGGAGGCTAGAGACACCATTGGATTTCTTCATCAACAAGGAGCAGCTTTCTTCCATGGAGTTAGCCCTTAAGGGTTGGAGCAACATCACTATGAGTGGCTAGACATCCTCTTGGGGCTAAAGTTAGCCCCAAGCATGCTTTCTATATCTTAATCTTGTGTATTATTGAGGGATTAGTGTTGTAATTAATGTTTTGACACTTTGATATATATAGATCTTGTTTATTCAATGATTTATGTGGTTTAATGCTTCTAATTGATCATTTCATTCTATCCATATGTCTAGGTATGCTAGAATAGATGTTCATATGCTTATCTCTAGATTTTGTGTTATTGATGCATGTCTATGTATATTGATGCTATATATTTGGAGATTGTCAAAATATAGTGCTTAAAAGAATGCTCTTGTGATTCTCTTGATGGTTCATACTTATTCCTTGATGGATTGTGCCTCTCCCCTAATTTATTTTCATGCTTGTAGTGCAGATGTAGTGTAGTTATAGTGTAGTGTTAAATGGGTGGACAATCCATGCTTATTGTTTGATGATCTAAGCTTTTGAATACAAGTAGCATATGTCTCTATCCTTGTGTTGTATTTGGTTTGTGAGCTTAATGAAAGGATTAATGACTTGTTTTAATCTATTATGCCTTTCACATGTTGTTTAGACAATATATACTTCATTGCTTAGATATATTGTGCCTTTCACATAATGTTTAGACAATACATGCTTAACTAGTCATCTTTGCTTGTTGAATCAACCAAACACACACACACCATTATTGCGACACACCATTTGCCCTCATTAGTCACTTGTCAATGGTATAGAAGTGCATTGCTTGGTGGTGATCTCTAAACCCCAAGACTCTTCTCTCTCTTACTTACTCTTAATTGCATTCTTTTGTTATTACTTAATTCAATCTAGTTGCTCTCTAATCAACCAACCAACCAATTATTTGATCACTCGACCTACTAGCCCTAATAACAATTCCACAACCTTATTCGATCCTCACAATCCCTTGGGACGATTCCTACTCGCCCTAGCTATATTTATAGTGAAGGTGGTAGTGGCTTCTATAAATGTAAAACTCTTGGCCCTCACCTTAAAATGCACACACTCTTTCAAGCTTAACTATGGTGCGGCGACACACCACATCAACAATAAAACACAACAAGCAACAAGTAATGAACAAACACTTCACCTTCGCAACAAATCAACAATCAATAAACTTCCTCCACATACAATGATCCCATACTCCCATGCTATCAACAATATGCAAAGAAAAGTAAATCACCTCCATGTGGGCTCACAATTTATCTAAGAATTGAATACAAGCCTCCACGCGGGCCAACGATTTAACTAGAGATTGAGTTAAGAAAGAGCTCACAAAGGGTCCTTTAGCACTTTAATTTATTTTTCAGTTTTTAGCCTTGCAAATTTTTAGAATTTTGCCTTTTTCCTTTGCTTTGCTTAGTTCCTTGCTTGAAATACTCCTTTGTTCACCTTCTTTTCAATGCACCTAGTCAAACAAGACCCAACACAATAAGTAACCAAAATGAAAACAAAGTAAAGACGGGATCAAAAGAGTACTAATTCCTAATTGATTCCACAAATACGACATTGCCTTCAATCAATCCCAAGCAACGGTGCCAAAAACTTGGTGTTCCTTCGGGTGTCGCACCCCAAAATTCAAAGTTTGTGCACCAAAAGATAATAGTGTAGAGCTATGATGAATGTGGCCAAGTTTTACATTTAGAAATTGCCACTACTACCTTTCATTAAAAATATAGTTAGAGCAAGTAGGGATCATCCTAAAGGATTGGTGGGTCATATTAGGTTGTGGAATCGAGATTAGGGTTAGTAGGTCGAGTGATCAAAAGATTGGTTGGTGGTTGAATTATACTAAGATGCAATTTAAACTAAAGTAGGCAATTAAATGAAATGGAGAGAAAATAAGAGAGAGATCTTGGGGTTTAGAGATCACCACTAAACATAGCTTTTCTACACCCTTTCGGTGGTTGAGTTTTGGTTAAATATATTTATTTTTAAGAATTGTCTATCTAGCTATTTTTTTGCAAGAAAAAATGTACAATGTCTTTACTCTCCAATTTTTTTTTGGAGGGTAAATATACCATCTATTTTTATTTATTATTATAACTTATATTTAGCTAATCCTTTAGGAATGACACTTCTACCTTGTGTGAAATGATTTTTAATTTTTACTTTCTCTTCTCATAATATAAGATATGAAGTTTAATATATTTAATGTTTAAATATACTATTATTTATTATAAATATTATTATTATAATTTTTAGCAAAAGTAACCATGTAGATTTTATAAATGAATCACTATTTGTAATAGATGGACTTAAAAAATTGAATAAAAAATATTAAAATCTACTAAAAATCCATTTTGGTTGAATTGTGTTCATATATATATATTTTTTTGGTACAGTTAACTGAAATTATATATATTCTCTTCTCACATGTTCTATATAGTATGAATTTACATTTATCTAATGATTAAATTAACTGTTGTTCATTAATTTACTAAAATATAATTAGGATTCCAACTGAGAAGTTATAAATAAATTATTACATTTGGCAAGATAAGACATTCTTACACACTACAAGCATTGTTCCTCGTGGATTTTGTTAATTTTGAGACCACCATGATGACATCTAACTTCTCTCTAAGTGGCTAGTTCTTCACTTAAGGCTTGGATAAGCTCTAAGCTTATGTAATTAAACTTTTGTCTTTCAATTTTGTAGATTATTAATTGTAATTAGTGCTTTGACTTGTCAATTCAAACTTGGCTGTACCAAGGTTTATATTGATAATTCTTTCTATTGATTTTCTATGTTAGTTGCATGTTGTCTTTTGTATAATTAATTGAGGATTAATGACGAGGCCGCTTGATAGACGCCAAAATGATGTAGTGAATGTGCGGTTCAAGAAAAGCCTTTTGAGTCAAGTTTAAATTTATAAATACCACTACCAACACTACTACTAAAGTAGCAAGAGTGAGTAGGGATCTTCCCAAGGGATTAGAGTCGTACTTGATTGTGGAATCGCAATTAGGGTTAATAGGTCAAGTGATTAAACAAATGGTTGGTTGGTTAATTAAACTAGAAAGTAACTAAATTAGACTTAGTAATTGAATGTAACAAAGAGTAAGTAGGAGAGAGAGAAATCTTGGGTCACCACCAAGCAATGCTTTTCCACACTTCTAACTAGTAACTAATAAGGGTAATATGTGTTGCAATATTGGTGTGTGTGTGTGTTTGGTTGATTCAATTAGCAAGAGTGACCAATTAAGCACACATTGTCTAATCAACATATGAAAAACACAATATATCTAGCAATTAAGTATATATTGTCTAAATAGCATGTGAAAAGCACAACATATCTAGCAAGTCATTAATCCTTTCATTAAGCTCAAAAGCCAAATACACCACAAGGTTAGAGACATATGCTACTTGCATTCAAAAGTATAGAACATCAAACAACTAGCATGGATTGTCCTCTCATCTAACAACTATGCTATCACTATACTACAATTAAGCTAATGACATGAAATTAAACTAATTAAGCTAAGGGGGAGGCATAATCCATCAAGAAATGAGCATGGTTCATCTAGAAAATCACAAGAACATTCTTTTAAGCACAATGTTTTGACAATCTATAAATCTATAGCATTAATACACATAGACATGCATCAATAACTTAAGAAATAGAGGCAAATACATGAACATCTATTCTAGCACACATAGACATATGGATAGAATGAAATGATCAATTGGAAGCATTAAACCACATAAATCATTGAATAAACAAGATTTATATATATCAAAGTGTCAAAACATTAATTACAACACATCCCTCGATAATACACAAGATTAAGATATAAAAGCATGCTTGGGGCTAACTCTAGCCCCAAAAGGATATCTAGCCACTCATGGTGATGTTGATCCAACCCTCAACGGCTAACTCCATAGAAGAGATTTGTTCCTTGGTTGATGAAGAGTCTCCAACGGTGTCTCTAGCCTCCTCCTCCTCTAAGCTTGCTCTCCAAGAGGTTAAACCCTAGAATAGTATATCTCTCAAAAAGTGCATCATATTCCTTTTATAGGTAGGTCAAGTGGCACACAAAATGAGCTGGGGTCCTGCAAAGAATATTCTCTAATGATTGGAAAGAGGACGGATTGCACAAGCTGGAAATTTAATTTTTTCGCACTGGAGGAAGTTCGATCAATCGAACCTTGGACTTGGATCGATCGAACTGGCTGAGATCCATCGAACTTAAGCTAAATTGATCCAACTAGTTGAGCTTTTTGGGAAAAGACAAATCCAAGATATTTTGAGAGATATTTTTGGGAAAAGGACAAAAGTGGTTAGTGGGTGGTACAGCTGTGGATAGGATCAATCATTTGAATAAGGACAAAAGTGTTCGATCGATCGAAGGGTTGTGTTGGATCGATCGAACTTTTAGACTTTATGCTTTTGGGCTAAGGATTGGATCTATCTTGAAGTGGTGAGATCGATCATTGTTCGATCGATCGAACCTTGAACTTGGATCGATCGAACTTTGCTGCTTCCCACATTTGGCTTCATTTGCTCTCTTCTTTCTCCACTTTGCTCTTTTCTTTGTTTAATCCCAGAATTGCTTCAATTAAGCTCTTATTTGGCTGAGTTAGCTTATTTTTGGGATAAGTGCCTGAAAATGAAAATAATACGAAATCAATCTAAAACGGTAAAGTAAGATAGATAAAGGTACTAGAATGCCTAAGCTTAAGGGGTTTAAATACGCACTTTTCAGCGCTCATCACACCTCCAAACTTAAATATTGCTAGTCCCTAGCAATGAACTAGAAATTAAAGGAATGAAATGAACAACTATACTAGTATGAATCTAGAAAACAATAAATGGATAACGCCACTTTCGTAGGGAACACGATTGCACTTAGCATATGCAACAAGCCTTTTAAACCCCTAGGTTACCCCTAGTGGACGAGTGAAGTCTCGTGAGGGTTTCCAGAAATGACACACACAAACATTAAGCTCATTCTTTCAAAAGAGGCACCAATATTGCAAATAAGCATTGGGAGAAAACTACCTCAAGTATGCAATTTTTCAAACATTTCTAAGCAATCTCCCAAAATCTCAACATCAAGCAAGCAAGTATGATCCTCCACACATCAAGAAAATGATCATGCAAATCAAAACAACTCTAGAATCCTTTTTGAGTAGACTGGCATCAAATATGTTGCTATCTTAGCCAACTAAAGAATTAATCACATCCTTACCCTTAAAATAGCACACAAATCTAGTACCGATCATCAAGACAAAATGTGAACCTTTTATTAAAGCTTTATTATTCTTGGTGCACTTATTCTTTTCACTCGATCTTTTTTTTTTTTTCCTATAGGATCAAAGATAGAAGTATGGTGCAATTTGTTGATCTATTAAGCTTTCTAGTGATTCATAAGGTTGAGCGTTAGGTCAATGACTCCCAAACCAGATGGCTTTAGGGCATTAGGCATTCAAATACCCCTACGGACTTACAGGCTCAAATCAACTAGGCTACAAATCAAGACAACAACCATCTAATCATTTCCCACTTCTCACCTTTTGGGAGAAGTCCTCACTTTTTATTGTTTTTGCAACTTTTTCTATTCTTTTTTTTTTTTTTGAATTCAATTATTAACCTAAAGTTTGGGTCCTCCACCTTTCGGCGCGAGAAGTTCAGTGCTTGATGAGGCTAGAATCCCGGCTACTTAGTGAAAAGGGGTTGTTATCCACCTTTATCAAGAATGAAAGCTTTCAATGCACTACTAGCTCAATTGGGATATAACAAATTCAATAATCAACAAAGCATGTACCCCACAAATGAATGCTAGTGTGCGCCAGTGCTAGTGTAAAATCCTAGAGTGAATCTCAAAACAATCACAAAATCGGGATGATGTGGACCACAAATGTAAGCAAGATATCAATCTTTCGAAAAATTTACTCCTAAATGGCATCCACAAGGCATATAAAGAGTATTGGACTCTTACGTCAAGCAATTTTTAAATTTTAGGCAATATAGTCCTCAAAAGATCAAAATCATAGCTAGATATGGACCAATCATATAAATATCCCTCAAATACATAGGTCATGCTCAAAATTTTAAATTTAAAACTAACACTGTAAAGCACCATTCCTCCAAACTTAAATTGCACAATGTCCTAAATGTGCAAAGAGAACAAAGGAAAGAGTATACCAGTGCAACTAAGTAAGAATGATCGGGACTGAAGTATCCGAAGTGGGTGGCATGCCCCCCCCCCCCCCCCCCCCCAAAACTTGGTATTAACTGTGGTCCTGAAAATTGGCACTTGGATAAACTCATCAGATAACAAAATGGGATAATCAGTGCACAGTGGACATGCAAGTGTAAATAGGATAAACAGATAAAGAAATGAGAGAGGTATAAGGGTGGTCCTAAAAATGGGGTAGCACTCTCTCACTGAAGTCACTGTGATGCACCTGATGGAGTTAAAAGGGTAGATGTATCAATAAAAGCATACGACATCCATCATAGTTAAAAATAACAATAAAGTGCAATACATCCAGTGTCAAAGTTGACAGACCCGGCTGCAAAAATAATAGTAACACAAGTGTAGCAGTCACATAACATAGATAGAGAGCATAAAAAGATAAAGAGATTGGGAGTCTCAAGCAGAGGGAGCTCCGCGGATCTCCCTGGCTAAGTCATCAATGGCAGTCAAGATCTCCGTACGGAGGCGAGAAATGTCAGCTCGAATGGCAGCCATCATATTCAGATGAAGGGTACTAATGTCAGCTCTAAGGGCAACCAGCATATCATCCAAACTCTGGAGGTGCACCTCTAAGTGACATATCTGATCATGAGCCTCAGGTCTGGTTGAAGTAGAAGAATTGCCATTCTTAGTCATAGTCTGTAAAAAGGAAATCTTGCAATGGGATTAAGTGCTAGAATAATGAAACATGTTTGTCAAATAGGATAGACAAAACATGTATGACATGAATCTATGCAAGTGATAGGATGTGAAGTATGCTTAAGCAATATAAGTATGAAATGTATCCAATGTGGAATATCACATGCATTGGGCATATATGAGATAGCATGAACATAAGATATGATGAATGAAGTGTGTGTGTGAGATCTGTGAAGTTTGATCGATCAGACAAAGAAGTGAGATCGATCACAAAAGTTGGATCGATCCAAAATAAGTGAGATCAATCTCACAACTTCGATCGATCTGAGACACAAGTTCAATCGATCGAACTGTATTCTGTGAAAAATGAGAAGTCACAGATCTCTGACTGTGGGAGCACGGGACCCACACGAACATGTTCGTGGGCCCATCAACACAACAATCATCAATCACAACCACCTAGAATGGCTCACACTCCCAAAAATCAAAGTAACTCATTACAATGGATATGGTATAAAGACGAATATGGACATATAGACATGAAAAGCTTGAAACTTCATTCATGGCCACAATCAGCATGAATACTGGAACGGATCAAACACTTAAAGCATACTGTTAACAAATCAAGGTATGGAATAAATAATGGTGTCTCGGATCTTACCTTGAAGCAAAGAGAGAAGAGATGAAATGTGAAGAAGAAGAAGATCCTAGAAGAGGGAGAGATTGACACCTGGTTCACTATGGAGATCTCGCCGGAGATGGAGGAGATGGGTGAGGTTACGGTGGCGTAGGAACTAGGGTTTGGAAATAGGGGAGAATGAGATCTTATCCTCTATTTAAAAACTGTCGCTCATAAGTTTGATCGATCGAACTAGAATCTCAGATCGATCGAACTTTGCATGATCTCTTCACAAAGTATTTTTGGAAAAAAAATTTTTTTTTTTTTTTAATAAACAATGAAAATAAAATAAAATAAATAAAAATAAAATGAAACTATTTTTGGATTTTTGAAATTTGAAAAGTCAAAACGAAGTCAAACAATGAAATGGAAAACTGAGATCGATCGGAACAAGAGTTCGATCGATTAGACAGAGAGCAAAAATATGCAGGTTTTTGGTTCAAAAATTTGGCTAAGTGTTGGAACTTGAAGATCAATCGAACTTGGAAGTTGGATCGATCGAAGAACTTCATATCGATCTTGGAATATTTCGATCGATCAGACAAAGAGCAAAAATATGCAGGGCTCAAAATTTTTCTAAGTGTTAAATCATGAGATTGATCGAACTTGGAAGCTGGATCGATCGAAGGTCTCTTGATCGATCTAAGAGTTAGTTCGAATGATGGGACAGAGAGGTGATTTGGATGCAGGTTTCTACAGGTCAAAAAATTTTCTAAGTGTTGGATGCAGAGTGGAGTTCGATCGATCGAACTCAGGTTTGAGATCGATCGAACTATACAGAATGCTCAATAATGACATGAAAGCTCATGCAATCCTCACCAAAGTTCCTTTCAATGCATATGAGAACCAAAAACAATTATCTAGAATTCGCATGAAATGAAATGAAAGATAGAAATGAGGGAGGAATAGGGTTTTGACACCATACGAATGCTTTTGCTAGTCTTTAACATCTTTAGCAAGACGTTGGGCTCTTTTAGCCCAGATCAAAGATCTTGTTATGCATCCCCTCCTTATTGGGGTGATGAATGGTTTTTTGAACTTTTCCCAACAAATGGTTCTTTGAAGAACTTGTTGGTTTAAGCTCAAAAGGAGCTTTTGGTTCCTTGTCAATGCAATCTTCTATGTGCTCATACACCGGGTCAACTAGATGTGCAGCTTCCAAATGTCTTTGAAAGACTTGACCCTCTATGTAAGGTTTCAATCTTTGACCATTAACTTTGAAAATGTTCCCCTTCTTCAAGTTTTTAATTTCAACCACCCCAAGAGGTGCAACAGAGATGATTTCATAAGGACCCTCCCATTTGGTTCTCAATTTCCCAAGAAAGAGTTTCAGTCTAGAGTTGAAAAGCCAAGTTTTTTGACCGGGTTCTAAAGACTTTTTCACAATATGCTTATCATGAAAGGCTTTGGTTCGGTCTTTGTAGATTTTGGCATTATCATAAGCGTTGTGTCTCAACTCTTCTAACTCACTCAATTGAAGGAGCCTATTCTCTTTAGCATTATGAAGGTCAAAATTGAGCTTTTTAACTACCCATAAGGCTTTGTGCTCTAGCTCAACCAGAAGATAGCAAGGATTTCCATATACAAGTCTATAAGGAGACATGCCAATGAGAGTCTTGTATGCCATCCGATAAGCCCACAAAGCATCATTTAACTTTCTTGACCAATCTTTCTGGGTGGTGTTAACCGTTTTCTCAAGAATATGCTTAATTTCCCAGTTAGACACTTCGACTTGCGCGCTTGTTTGAGGATGGTAGGGAGTGGCTACCTTATGAGTGACGGAGTACTTAAGAAATAAGTGCCTCAAGAATTGATTGCAAAAATGTTTTCCTCCATCACTTATTATAGCCCTTGGCATACCAAAACGAGCAAAGATATTGGATTTGATGAATTGAAGACCACGGAGTGGTCATTTGTTTTGGTAGCACATGTTTCCACCCACTTGGAAACATAATCAACGGCAAGAAGAATGTATTGAAAACCATAGGACATAGGAAATGAGCCCATAAAATCGATGCCCCATATATCAAAGATCTCAACAACAAGTATATTGGTCAAGGGCATCATATCTCTTCGAGACATTGTCCCTATCTTTTGACATCTTTCACATGATTTACAAAAATTGTAGGCATCTCTATGAATAGTGGGCCAAAAGAGCCCACTTTGAAGAACCTTCAAGGCAGTCTTCTTTGCACTAAAATGCCCACCACATGCAAGAGTGTGACAAAACACTAGGACACTTGGAATTTCACTCTTTAGAATGCATCTTCTCACAATTTGATTCAGACAATATCGGTATAAGACAGGGTCTTCCCAATAGTAATTTCGGATGTTGGCAAAGAAACAATTCTTTTCGTTCTTCGACCAAGAAGTTGGTAGCTTGCCTACTGCCAAATAATTCACAAAGTCGGCAAACCAAGGCATTTTTCCATTAGAAATTTGAAAGAGTTGTTTATCCAGAAAAGAGTCAAAGATTGGTGGACTGGGGAAAGGCTCTATCGATAACCTAGAAAGATGATCGGCAACCACATTTTCGGTGTCTTTCTTGTCCTTGATTTCAAAATCAAATTCCTGAAGAAGCAAAATCCATCTAATTAGCGTAGGTTTTACTTCCCTTTTTGTCAATAGATGCCTCAAGGTGGCATGATCAGAATAAATAACAACCTTGGACCCTAAGAGATAGGAGCAAAATTTATCAAGAGCATATACTACGGCAAGTAATTCTTTCTCGGTAGTGGAGTAATTCAATTGAGCTCCCGAGAAAGTTTTACTTGCATAGTATATGGTACAAGGAAGCTTACCCACTCTTTGTCCCAAAACTGCCCCCATGGCAAAATCAGAAGCATCACACATGATTTCAAATGGCAATGACCAATTGGGAGGTTGCATGATAGGAGTAGATGATAATAATATACGCAATTTATGAAAAGCGTCTAGGCATGCTTGGTCAAAGACAAAAGGAGTTTCCTTGGAGAGAAGATTGCACAAAGGTCAAGCAATTTTGCTAAAGTATTTGATAAAACGGCGGTAAAAGCCAGCATGACCTAGAAAAGAGCGAACCTCTCTCACCGTTGAAGGTGGAGGCAATTCAGAAATAAGCTCGACCTTCGCTTTATCAACCTCTATTCCTCTCCTTCAGATAACGTGACCTAAAACAATACCCTCTTGAACCATGAAATGGCTCTTTTCCCAGCTAAGTACAAGGTTAGTTTCATGATATCTCTTAAACACTAGATCTAAGTTTTTGAGGCATGCATCAAATAAGGACCCAAAAACAAAAAAAAAACCATCCATGAAGACCTCTAGATACTCTTCCACCATATTCGAGAAAATTGACATCATACACCTTTGGAATGTGGCGGGTACATTACACAAACCAAAAGGCAACCGTCTATAAGCATATGTGCCGAATGGACATGTAAAAGTGGTTTTCTCTTGGTCTAATGGGTTGAAGGCTACTTGATTGTACCCCGAATAGCCATCAAGGAAGCAATAATATTGTTGCCCGGCCAATCTCTCTAGAATTTGATCAATGAATGGCAAGGGGAAGTGATCCTTTCTAGTGGCGGCATTCAATTTGTGGTAATTAATGTATACACACCATGAATTGGCGGTACGCTTAGAGATTTCCTCACCCTTTGCATTCTCAACCACCGTAATCCCTGATTTTTTGGGAACTACTTGAGTTGGACTCACCCATTTGCTATTGGAGATTGGGTAAATGATTCTGGCATCCAAGAGTTTGACAACTTCCTTTTTAACTACCTCCTTCATGTTTGGATTAAGTCTCCTTTGGGCATGCCTAAAGGGTTTTACATCATCTTCCATAAGTATGCGATGCATACAAATAGAAGGGTCAATTCCCTTAAGATCCGCCACACTCCATCCTATGGCTTCCTTATTTTCTTTAAGCACACTTAAGAAAGCATCTTCTTGGTCTTTTTCAAGACTTGAAGAAATGATAACCGGAAGAGTCTCTTTGGGTCCTAAGAATGCATACTTGAGATTAGAAGGTAGAGTTTTAAGCTCAAGAATTGGTGGAGAGACTAAAGATGAGACCGGTGGAGTGCTACAGAGTGGAGGAAGAGATTCTATTGGAGTTTTCCAAGATGAAAAATCTAAGCTTGCAACAGATTCCATGAGAGTGCTTACTTCATTTATTGAATTTTCATCATCAAATCCACAACTTCCATACATTTCAAGAAGGCAAGAGGCTAGAGGATCATCGGATAAAAGAGATGAAAGACTATCCTCAATTGGTTGTTTCATTAGCATCGTTGGAATTGATTCCTCAACAACCTCATCTAACACATCTACAAGGCAACACTCATCTTCATCCATGGGATGTCGACTTGCATGGAAAACATTAAGTTTGATCATCATATTGCCAAAAGAGAGGTCCATAATCCCGGATCTACAATTAATTGTTGCATTTGCGATGGCAAGGAATGGTCTTCCCAAGATGATTGGGATGTGGTTGGAGGAATTAGCAACCGGTTCTGTATCAAGAACTACGAAATTAACCGAAAAGTAGAATTTATCCACCTTGACAAGAATGTCCTTAACCATGCCCCTAGGTGTTTTGACGGATCTATCGGCCATTTGAAGCACCACCGAGGTTGGCTTCAATTCATTCAACCCTAATTGGACATATACGAAGTAAGGAATCAAATTGACGCTCGCACCTAAGTCAAGAAGAGCTCTACGAATTTCATGAGTTCCAATTACGCAAGAAATAATCGGAGCACCGGGATCTTTGAACTTAAGTGGAGTGTTTTGTTGAAGAATGGAGCTCACTTGCTCCGTGAGGAACACTTTTTTAGGGCTTGGTCCCTTGCTCTTCCTCTTTTGTGTGCAAAGATCTTTCAAGAATTTTGCATAAGGTGGAATTTGCTTAATGGCATCCAAAAGAGGAAGATTGATATTGACTTACTTAAAAACTTCCATCATGTCATGTGTTTTCCCTTCTTGCCTCCCATAAGGCGAAGTTTCTTTTAAAGCATAAGGGAATGGAGCTTTTGGCTCACAAGACTTTGTAATTTGAGAGGATGATGGAGAAGATTGAGAATTCCGGTTAGGAACATTTTCATTCAAAGGAGTAGGAGTGGAATTGGAAATTGGATGGGTGACAACTTTCGGTTGCACCGATTCACTATCTTCCTTTGGTAGCTCAACCCTATTGTCGACTTGCTTACCACTTCTCAAGGTGGTGATGGCTTGCGCTTGAGCTTGGGAAGAATACCCCGATGTAGGGTTTGCTACCACACAAAATTGGGCCTTTGGATTCCTCTCGGGTTGACTAGGCAATTTCCCAATTTCTTTTGCATTCAATACATTAGCTATGGTCCCAATTTGGGATTCAAGCTTTGATATGGATTGAGCATGGGAATACAACAAGTTGGTATCCTTTTCTAAGCTACCTAAGGCCATTAAAACCTTATCTTCAAATGTGGAATTACTAGAAAGTGCTTGAGGATAATGAAAGCCAATTTGGGAATCATACATTTGAGGATGTGAGAAGTCATTCATTCTTTGATGATGGAAAGAAGAAAAGACAAACCCTTGAGAACCTTCATTCCTTTTATGAGGTGGAATGTATTTTCTTTGAAGATTTTTAGCTTGATAAGGGCTTTCATTCCACAATGGAACATATGCTTTTGAATAAGGGTGAGCAAATGTGGCATTAACTTGTTCAAAGTGTTCATTAACAACATGTCCGTGGGAACATGTCATGCAAGGCTCACAAAGATGAGTTGTATGATGGAAAGGAGATACATTGGTAGCCGGTTTTTGATTCAACAAGAATTGATCAAGTTTTTGAAAAAGAGTTTTAACCTCGGCTACAATTTCCCTTGAATTTTCAATTTGACACACTGTTACACTTTTCTCCTTTTTAGTAAAACCATGATCAAGCTGAGAAGTGTAATATTTGTGCAAAGAATTTTCACTCATTTTTTCAAAGAGGTGCCAAATGTCATCTTCATGTTTTCCAAAATATGAACCTCCACATGAGGTATCAACAATATCCTTTTGCATGTCGGATAGGCTTTCATAAAAGTATTGGATAACTTGCCATTTTGGAATAGCATGGTGTGGACACTTTCTTAGCAAGTCATTCAATCTCTCCCAAGCCTCATGCAACAACTCTCCTTCCTTTTAAGAAAATTCTCTAATTGAAGCACACATTACATTGGTCAAACTTACGGGGTAAAATTTTTTTAAAAACTCATTTTGCATTTATGCCCAAGATGTTATTGAATTTACCCCTAAAGTATTAAACCAATGCTTTGCTTTATTTTTAAGTGTGAAAGGGAAGAGGAGTAATTTAAGAACTTCCTTCGGGACATCCATGTACCTCACGATGGAACATAGTTCAAGAAATTCATTAAGATGCCTATATGGTTCCTCTTCATCCAAGCCATAAAAGAGTGGACACATTTGAATGGTCTCAAGCTTGATTTCATATTGATTAGCCTCAAAATTAGGCAACACAATGCAAGTAGGTGCATGGTATGCATGAAGATTATAATGATCACAAAGGACCAATGGAAGAATTAGAGCTTGAACTCCGGGGTCATGTTGATTAAGAGGTAGGTTATGCATGAAACGTGGGTCTAAGTAGCCAAGATTACCCTCTAGATTTTCCATGTGAATGCCTAGAATGAATGGTATGACAAGGTCTATACAACACTACAAATGACACACAAATCACCACAAAACAAGCAAACACTCCTCCTTCGCAAAAAATCAACAATCAACAAACTTCCTCCATATACAATGTTCCAATACTCCCATACTTTGATAACAATGCAAAGAAAAATAAATTGCCTCCACGCGGGCTGACGATTTATCTAAGAAATTAAAAACTAGCCTCCACGCGGGCCGACGATTTAACTAAGGGATTAAATAGGAAAAAGCTCACAAAGGTCCTTTAGCACTTCAACTCCAAATTTAAAGCTTAGCTTAGCAATTTTAAAAAAAATTTAGCATTTTTCCTTGCTTGCTTAGCTCATTTGCTTGCCTACTAGCTCAATGCTCCTTGTCAAATATGAAAAAACACAATAAGTAATCTAAAGAAAAATAAAAACAAAGTAAAGACATGATCAAAAGAGTACTAATTCCTAATGAATTCCACAAATACGACGTTGCCTAATCCCCGGCAACAGTGCCAAAATTTGACGAGGCCGCTTGATAGATGCCAAAATGATGTAGTGAATGTGCGGTTCAAGAAAAGACTTTTAAGTCAAGTTTAAATTTATAAAAACCACTACCAACACTACTACTAAAGTAGCAAGAGTGAGTAGGGATCGTCCCAAGGGATTGGAGTCGTACTTGATTGTGGAATCGCAATTAGGGTTAGTAGGTCGAATGATCAAACAAATGGTTGGTTGGTTAATTAAACTAGAAAGTAACTAAATTAGATTAAGTAATTAAATGTAACAAAGAGTAAGTAGGAGAGAGAGAAATCTTGGGGTTTAAAGGCCACCACCAAGCAATGCTTTTCTACACTTTTAACTAGTGACTAATGAGGATAATATGTGTTGCAATACTGGTGTGTGTGTGTATTTGGTTGATTCAATTAGCAAGGGTGACCAATTAAGCATACATTGTCTAATCAACATGTGAAAAGCACAATATATCTAGCAATTAAGTATATATTATCTAAATAGCATGTGAAAAGCACAACATATCTAGCAAGTCATTAATCCTTTCATATCTAGTTGTTTGATGTTCCATACTTTTGAATGCAAGTAGCATATGTCTCTAACCTTGTGATGAGACATATGTCCTCTCATCTAACAACTATGCTATCATTACACTACAATTAAGCTAATGACATGAAATTAAACTAATTAAGCTAAGGGAGAGGCATAATCCATCAAGAAATGAGCATGGTCCATTTAGAAAATCACAAGAGCATTCTTTTAAGCACAATGTTTTGACAATCTATAAATCTATAGCATTAATACACATAGACAGGCATCAATAACTTAAGAAATAGAGGCAAATACATGAACATCTATTCTAGCATACATAGACATATGGATAGAATGAAATGATCAATTGGAAGCATTAAACCACATAAATCATTGAATAAACAAGATTTATATATATCAAAGTGTCAAAACAATAATTATAACACTAATCCCTCAATAATACACAAGATTAAGATATAGAAAGCATGCTTGGGGCTAACTTTAGCCCCAAGAGGATGTCTAGCCACTCATGGTGATGTTGATCCAACCCTCAAGGGCTAACTCCATAGAAAAGATTTGCTTCTTGGTTGATGAAGAGTCTCCAATGGTGTCTCTAGCCTCCTCCTCCTCTAAGCTTGCTCTCCAAGAGATTAAACCCTATAATAGTATATGTCTTAAAAAGTGCATCATATTCCTTTTATAGGTAGGTCAAGTGGCACACAAAATGAGCTGGGGTCCTGCAAAGAATATTCTCTAATGATTGGACAGAGGACGGTTGCACAAGCTGGAAATTTAACTTTTTCGCACCAGAGGAAGTTCGATCGATCGAACCTTGGACTTGGATCGATCGAACTGGCTGACATCCATCAAACTTAGGCTGGATCGATCCAACTAGTTGAGCTTTTTGGGAAAAGACAAATTCGAGATATTTTGAGAGACATTTTTGGGAAAAGGACAAAAGTGGTTAGTGGGTGGTACAGCTGTGGATAGGATCTATCATTTGAATGAGGACAAAAGTGTTCGATCGATCGAAGGGTGGTGTTGGATCGATCGAACTTTTGGACTTTATGCTTTGGGCCAAGGCTTAGATCTATCTTGAAGTGGTAAGATCGATTATTGTTCGATCGATTGAACCTTGAACTTGGATCGATCGAACTTTGCTGCTTCCCACCTTTGGCTTCATTTGCTTTCTTCTTTCTCCACTTTGCTCTTTTCGTTGTTTAATCCTAGAATTGTTTCAATTAAGCTCTTATTTAGCTGAGTTAGCTTATTTTCGAGATAAGTGCCTGAAAATGGAAATAATACGAAATCAATCTAAAACGGTAAAGTAAGATTGATAAAGGTACTAGAATGCCTAAGCTTAAGGGGTTTAAATACGCACTTTTCAGCGCTCATCAATTAATCTCTACACTATGTGTTTTTTATAATTGTCCTTAGTGATGGCGATGCATGGTTCTTATTGGATATAATTGCTAATTAGTTTGATAGATTATGCTTAGTCTTGATGGATTATACTACACCTTAGAGTAATTGTAATTAGGTAGACAATTCATGCTTGATTTTGATAGTTCATACTTATTCATTGCAATTTATATTATCCTCTTGATTATTGATGTGTGCTTGTAGCCACATTTTCATTACAATAAGTTTTTCCCATTAATTAAGGCACTTGGTTTAGTTGCATGAGTTTAGTGGTGTAATCTGTGCATTAAGCCTCTCTTCCTATCACTTAACTCAAGTTTAGTTTAGTTTTATTTCAATTGCATGCTTCACATAGTTCAACATTAGTGTAATCAACCGAACAAATATCTTTTTAATCTCATGCTCATTAATGTCAAGTTAGATTCTAAGCCAATAATCCCCGTGGACGATCCCTTGTCATTATACTAACGTATAAGTGTTAAGTGGCTTTTATAAATGTAAAAGTTGATGTCCATTTAACACATCTAAATGTATACACATTTTGTGGTACACACCAAGGTTGCATCAGGTTTGATTTTGTGATTGAATAAAAAAATATTGTGGTTGATTCACTCTCTAGAAGGGGAAATGCAGAAGGAGAAGAGTAACAAAGGAAAATTGCGGCTATTACTCAACCATTTCCCAATTGGGTGGAGGCAATCAAATAGGAGGTGGAGTCCAATCCTACTTTGCAAGGGATAGCACAATGGAAAAAAAATGATGAGGCAATAGGTCCATGGGAACTTTAAAATGGAATTATCGTATTTAAGAAAAGAATTTATCTTGATTTAAATTATTCCTTAATTAAAGATATTATCTGTTGGTTTCACAACAGTGATGTGTTTTATTTTACCACTTGCAATAGTACGAATTCTTTGCAGGATAGGGCTACTTAGAGGGTGTCGAACCTCAGGGACTATGGTGGTTTTATCAAGTCTGAAATTAATTTCTATTTTAATTTAGAGAAAAGTTTGTTTGTTGTGTTGCAATTCAATAGCATGAACAGAAAAGTAAACAAAGTAAATAGATTGATATCAGAGAAAGAAGATTTTAAGGCTTGATTTCACCGTGAACCTCATATTATGGCCAATTGTCTCAACCTTGGGATTTCAATGTTTATCTATAACTCAGAATTAAAAACCATTAACATTCAATTTAAAAAAAGATAAATCATGAACGTTTGTTAATAATAACCTATCTTCGGTTGACACGAATTATCCAAATACCTACTTCTAACTAATTTTGCAGAATAATTCGTCTTCCCTGAGCATATTGCGTAATCTCTATTCTTATTGTCATGAGAAGCCCTTAGTCACTAATCTTAAACAATAAGAATAGGTTGATTTTGATTTGGGAAAAATTATTAAAGCTAAGACAAGGTATTAATTTATCAAAAATCAGTTTTATTCAATTAAAATCCCAATTTCTTAGAAGATCTAAGTCAATTGCTCAATAATCATACAATCAATTATACATTAATAATGAAAATTCCAAAGTTTAGATCAATCAAACCATAATAATCGAATTCGAGTTACATCAATACCCTAAGAAGAGATTTAGCCACTCATGATGATAGAGGATATCATCTTGGTTGGTGTAGAACTCATCATCATGAATTGCACTTTTCTTCTCAAGATCTTCTTCTTCAATTCTCCAAAGAAAGCTTCAAAACCCTAAAAGTCGCCGCCAGATCTGAAAAATTGCAAGAGAGCTTTCTTATGACCTTTCACATTCTTTTATAGAAGAAAACTGACTTTTATTCCTTCTTAGATGGACTCAAGGATTTCTGGAGTCGCCCCCGGCAGGCTAGCAATGATGGTGGGGCTTGGGGCTGTCACACAAGAAGTGTTCGAGTCCTCTACCAAGCCTTCTAGTTTCGTCGACTAACCTGGTGCTGTAGCTGTGGGGCCGGCTGTTGTATCCCCAGTTTGGTGCCCTGGGGTGGATCCGAAGGGCCCTACCTCAGGGAGTTCTGGGTTATCAAAAAAAAAAAAAAAAAGGGATTTCTGGAGTCATCTGGGCCCATCTAGGGTCAAAAAGGCTGAAAATAGAATAATCCCGTAACTAATTTTTAAGTGCTAGGATGAGGGTGATCAATCACCCTATCTAGATTATTTTCAAAGCGTCTTTTTGCCCAACACTTAGCCAAATTTCACCATTTTTCAGCAGGGCGATCACCCTTGCACCCTCATAACATGTAATTTTGTAATGCTGTTTTGACCTATTTTGAGTCCGAACCTCGAAATTTCTATTAAACACAAACATGACAGCCTTCGAATCTTATTTCCATAGCCTCTAAGTTTGCCCAATTTGGAGTTTCGAGTAAAAAATTATGCTCAAAATATTGAAGTAGGTCCAGAATCTTCAAGGGTGCTCGAGCGCTGTTTAGGGTGCTCAAGCCCTATCTCCAAAACTTTATCAAATCTCACTCGGATGACCCCCAATTTAGCCCAAAAGATCCAAAACACCTCCAAAGGCATCGAGAACATTGTTTCATGTCTTAAAGTCATGATTTGATCACTTTCTTTGGGAAATCACCTACGAAAGCATATAATCAAAAATCAGTATAAAAATTAGATAGAAATATCACTCAAGACCTTAACATATACACTTTTAAGGGCTCGAATATGCAATATTCAGCGCTTATCAAACAGCACCCATGAAGGCTATTAAAAAACTCTCCAAAGGATATGCACCAATTTTAATTGGAAAGGAATGAAGAACAACATTAGGAGCTTAATTGTGGCATGCGACACGTGTCAACGTCACAAGGCAGAACAACTCTCTCCGACAGGCTTACTTCAAACCTCGGCTAACTCCAAATCAAGTATGGGAAGACATCTCTATGGATTTGATTGATGGATTGCCTTTATCCAAAGGAAAATCTACTATTTTGGTGGTTGTAGATAGGTTGTGTAAATATGCACATTTTATTTCCCTTTCACATACATACACCGCCATTGGAGGCGCACAAGTTTTCTTTGATAATATTTTTAAGCTACATGGAATGCCCAGAACAATTGTTTGTGACCGTGATCCAACCTTCACAAGTATATTTTGGTCAGAATTATTCATGATAAATGGCACTAATTTTATCTATAGCTCAAGCTACCATCCTCATACCGATGGCCAAAGTGAGGTGGTAAATCGAACGCTAGAAATGTACTTGCAGTGCTTCACCAGTTCCCAACCAAAGAAGTGTAATAAATGGTTAGCTTGGGCTGAATATTACTACAACACCAATTGGCATCCAGCTATTAAACCACTCCTTCTGAAGTTGTGTGCAATCGACCTCCACCAACCTTATTGTCCTACATTCCAGGTTTGGCTAAGGTTGAAGTAGTAGAGAGGCAATTAGTGAGATCAAGTCATCAAGGACTTACGGAATACTCTCAAGGAAACACAGTCGCATATGAAGAAGATTTATGATCACTCCCATAGAGAAAGAGAGTTTGTATCATTGCAAAAGAATCTCAAGCTATTTCCTAAATATTATGGGCCATTCAAGGTTCTTAAGAAAATAGGAGTTGTGGCTTATAAGCTTGAGTTGCCGAAGGAATCCCGAATTCATCCAATCTTCCATGTGTCCTTGTTGAAGAAAAAAATTGATGAGAAATTGAAGTTCAGACTGAGATGCTCATGACAAGAGATGAAGATGAAACTCTCTGCCCTAAACCACAAGTAGTTTTAGATTGTCGAGTTTGTAAGAGGAAGGCAGAAGTGCTCATCCATTAGCAAGGATTATCCCCTGCAGAGGCAACATGGGAGGACCTACTAGCAATGAAAAAACAGTTTCCAGATCATGACGTTGAGGACAAGGCCGCCTTTAAAGGGGAAGGCACATTGTTACGTATTTCTTTTTATTAATTTTCTCATCATATTCTTCCAGCTCGTGGCATCTCTGTTAGTTGGTTGAGGCCTAATAAAAAGGAAAGAAATAGTTTTCTCCTCAAAAAATTGCAAGTTAACTATTAGTTGGTAGAGTCCTACTGATACTGATTTTCTATTTTAAGTAGCTTTTATTTAAGTTGAAGGAATCATCAATAAAGCATGCTTATCCATTATTCAACCTTAAGTTGTATCAGAGGTATCCATTGCTCAATTAATCGTTAAGTCTTTTTCTTATATTGCACCACAGTTCCCGTAAATTAAAGAGGAATTCTCCTCAATACGTACCAAAATTATATGTGGCGTTTGGTAGTATCAAATTGGCACACCCGCAGTTGCCTCGAGCCTCCCCTAAATCCCATCTCTGCATCATAATCTAACTTCTAATACTTGCCTTGATAATATATATATATATATATATTGGTACCTTCCCAAACGAAACTAGTATTTATGCAGTTGTAATAAAATTATTGTGTTTGATTTTGATTTTTTTTATTTTTTTCCCAAATATATTTCAATAAATTGACCAAATCAAACTCACAAATCAAAGAAAAAGTTGAGATGAATTTTAGGAATTCATAAAATAGCAGTAGTAACAGAGTACTTGTTCTCACGATGTATTCATTCTTAATCTCATTATTATCCATTTAATTAGTGTATATATATATATACAATACGATATTTCAAGTAATAATATTTTACATTTACCTTCTAATAATACCATAACTGTGACTTATTAAAATTATTCATGAGACGAAACCTATGGTCAACTCAACACAATAATTAGATAATTGATACAGTGGATTAGACGCGGCTTACAATCTTCTACTATTCCGTAATTTACATTTACATTAAATAGTTTAGTAAAAAACTAGTAAAAAATTAAAAAGTAGGAGGAGAGGAGAGGAGGAGAGGAGAGGAAATGAAACATAAAATCTCCCTCTCCCTCGCTCCATATGGCTCCGAACATATGATTTTGTTTGGTTAAATATGAAAGAATTTGGATATGTAAGACCATATGATTTTATTTGGATAAATATGAAAGAAAAGAAAATTAAAGAAATGATAACATTAGTTATATGAAATAAAAGAAAAAAAATTAACAATAATTTGTATTTATGAAGAAAAATAACGATAATTCCTTAACTCCATCATTTCAGAGGTTTAAGGAAAGGAAAGGAAGAAATATTTTGATTCCTTGTTTTCACTTTTTTGCTTTGTAACGAAACATTTTATTATCATAGATTTATATGATAGATCAGTCACACAATAAAAAAATTTCTTCTTCATTTTTGTCCTTCCTACTCAATAATAAATCAAGGAACATATTTAGTTTTTTTTTCTTCTATCGTCAAAGAGAATGTCTACCATTATTCCTACCTTTAAATTTTCATTTCTTCATACCTAAACAATAATTATAAACTATTCATCCACAAATTTGTCTGTATAACAAGCCATGTCATAGAGAAATAGAAATATAGCTATGTCATCTGTTCAACCACCAAACAATATTCCAATGTCACTGGAAACACACTGCATGCTCGAGTCACTGGAAACACACTGCAGGTTTTCGACTATTTAAGATCAGACTTAAAAGTAGATCTATTGATGTCACATTACACGGCAACGACAGTTCAGATGCATTTCCAGTAGCAAATGCTAAATTCCGAGGCAGATAAAATCATCCATTTGAGCTACAGAAGATTCGGTTTATAAACTCTCGCAGTCCCCAGCAAAGGTATTTTTCTTTTGGCAGAACTCAAATCTTTTGAACGATAGACGAATCTGCCTTCTTGTGCATCAAATCTGAGTTCTTGTCATTGCACCGAAAAATGTGAATATTGGAGACAATGAACAAGCAAATGCAGTATAATGGCACAAGTGAACTGAATGTGTTGAATCATAGATGGGATACAAGGGAACCATATTTAACCCCTTCGGAATTTTTTTTTTTGCAAACTGCAGAGATACTATCAGAGGAAAGTGCATCCATGACAATTTTGAAAAGGGAAAAAACGATACAAAAAAGCAAAACGACGATGACCTAGCCGACATAATTACATTTTAGCCATATGGATTACACATATTCCAAAAGCTGTGGAAGAAGTAACGAAAGTCATATGAATGCAATATACTAATTAAAACACCCAAAACAACTCATTTGAAACCATCATCCATTCAGTAGAACTGTCTCCTCCGCCTTCTACCCCGTTTCAAGGGAACTGATGTTGGTGCTTCGCCATTCCCTAGAAATTCCCATTTCACAATGGCACCATCCCAAGAAGAGCTGATAATCATAGGGTAGAATGGGTGCCAATTACAATCTCTTACATTATCTTCATGGTATTTGAGGCTTGCAACTTTCTCGCCAGTCACCTACAAAGAATGATCAAGAATCCACTATAACACAAAGTAGCAAGAAGGAAAGAAGATGGAGAAATCAACAAAGTTTTTCAATTTCAAGCCTAACTTAAGTAATGATAGGGAAAAAAACGAAGGAAAAGGTTAAGCCAGGCCCTTCTCCATGTACTGTCACAACCATTGCTTGTCCATAGCCATGATGAAACTGTGATGCTCTGTGGGCTACATCAAGGAGGTTATGAGAAGGCACACATTTTTTCTTTTTCTTTTTCTTTTTTTTCAGGTAGAACAGAAGGCGGCACCCATATTGAACAGGTTAGAAATGCAGTTCTTGAGCAGCAAGTCTGAAACTCAATTTGGTAGATGACAGAGCAGATTAAGATGTCAATTTCAACTAAGATAAAGCTATTTCCCAATGCTTACCAAACAAACAAAACACACACGAACAAAGGCCTTACAAGCTCAACCCAACAATTCAAGGTTCATTACAGTACCGTTTGACTAAAGGTCTTAAATTGTCAATCAACCTTATTCAGAAGACAGCACAATAATCACAATATCTCACTCCACAACCTTTACCATCATAAACAAATTTATAATTATCCATTTCTTATATAGCAACCCTTACAGACGTGCATCATTTTGTGGTTTGGATCATCAAATTGAGTGTATCTTTCTTCATCTCCTATGTGGATTGACAAAATGTTGTTCAATTTTGCATGTGCCTCAAGTACACAATATATGCAGAAAGAATGCCGCTAGGTAGCATGGGCATGGATATGAAGCATGGATACGTACAACACACATACGTCAACACATCAAATCCAAAAAATGTAGGACATGAACATGGACACAGATAAGGCATGCACACAGCTAATACAAATATAAATTTTCATTTATTAATCTACTCCCTCCATCCCATAAAAAGTGTCATTTTTAGGGAACCGTGACTCTCACAAATTGAACTGTCCCGGTTCCCGAAACACGACACTTTTTTTGGGACAGAGGTAGTATTACATAAGACACTTATAGAACTTTAATTAACTTGTGATTTCTATGAATAATAAAAAATAAAAACCATAATTTTGAAGAAAAAGCAACGCAATTACCATAAACATAGTATATATTATATATCATCTCTTTTGCCTTGTCATTATAAATATATTTGTCATATATGAAAAGTGTCATTACATGACATGACGTGTATAATGTCAAAAAAAAAAAGTTAAAAGAAAAGAGGTTGGACACTTGGACGTATCTTCATAATATTGTTTCCTAGACTATTATGTGTTTGTGATATACAAGACTTACATTGAAGAGTGTGGGCTGTGTTTGTCGATTGTCTGGTACGTGTTGACCGAGTGTACGGGATGTGTGGGTCAAGTGTCTAAAATAATAGAAGTTGTGTTAAAATTATGGACGCGTCCACTAAGTGTCGCACACGTGTCCATGAAATGTTGGTGTCTAACACGGTACCTTCGTAGAAGTGCCTGTGTGTCTTACAAGAGTGGCTTTCTCCATTTCAAGATCCTACTATATTAGCTCTTTATCAAAATCTCACAAGATTTATCAAAAAAATCTTGGTGTCAGAGAGCAGTCAATGCATTGAACACATACCAGATCATAGATATAAACAGAACCATCACTAGATCCAGTGTAGATGTACTTCTGGCCGGTGCTGCAAAGAAAAAAGAGCATACAAGATTAAATACCTAATTCAAAATACTTTTAACCATTTCATACTCTTTTTCAAGAATTCAAGATGTCATTTGGTAACTAAGGCCATAGAATATTCAATATCGTCATTCATCACAGTAAACCAATGTTCTAAAAATGTAGACAAAATTTCATCCTAAAAGAGGCTGAGGCGGTCCCATCCAGTTTAGCCAGCATACAACCACATCAAAGCAAATTTTGATAGAAATTTAAGAGCGAATGACTTGATTATTGAAAAGTATCGCGTGATTTGTCTCAATAACCCTCTTTTGACAAAGCCACTCCAACTTGTCCAGATTTACGGGGCTCAACTATAAGTTCCAAGTAGAGGCTGTTCCCTGAGTTGAATGTCGAAGCAGTTGGCAGCCTTTGACATTTATTAAAGCATTGAGTAAAACCAAGATTAGCAGACAACTAACTGATATTAGGAGTGAAGCTACATAGGAGAGACAATAATCATTCAACCCCACTGAAATTTGAGTATTAAAGAAGTTATACTTCCCTATAATGGACCCCTGCATTGCTTGTGAAAAATGAAAGGTGAAAGGTAAAGTTTGATATGGGAAATTATGTAATTTAAAAAAATAATTAAAAAAAAAAACCCAGTTAATCTTTTGTTATTTCAAGTTACTTGTTTCAGTTTCCTATCCCAAACCATTTAAGAGAGAGAGAGAGAGAGAGGAACAAATAAGAAAAAGGAGAAAGAAGAGAGAGCTGAAGAGAGTTCTTATTCCTGCAGTAGTTATCTTTCTGCTACTGTGTGGGCATCTGCCATTAGTTACCCATAAAATTATGATTTGGCTCAACCTGTGCCTTTTCTTTTAGGCCGCCAGTGGTGCAGAATGAACTAATCCGCTACCAGAAAGTTTTCTGAAACCGAACTGAATGGAATTGTTTCTTTAACCAAAATAAAATTATAAGCCTTGAAATTTTAATAAATATAAAATTTTAATTATCAGAATATGTTGTTTTATGAATAACGTTTGATTTCTTATTTATAACTTTAGTACTTAAGCATTTCAATTTTCACAATCTTTTTATGTTTCTTTTCAGAGAAGATCCATAAAATGGAATCTATAAGCAAAATTCACGTAAATCAGATTGTGTTAAATGGGTTTCCTATCTTTTTGTTCATCTATGTCATAAGGTTTTCTCATTAATGTCAAATCAATATTGTAGAGTGTACATCATATCATCTTATTTTCTTAGCAATGGTCATGCATTCATATTTGCATCAATTAGGATAGTACATTGCAAGCATAAGATTATATGAAATTACGAATGAATGTATTATACATTGCAAGCATAAGATTAAATGAAATTACGAATGAATGTACTAACTGTTACATTATAGGTGTACTCAAATCTGTTAATTATTCAATTACGTGTGTAATTTCTTTAACTGACGTGTGCTAACAATTCCTATCAAAGAAAGCTTGTTTGTTTTTCTCTTGTTCAAGTCAGCTAGCAAAGGAACTGTTTTGGTACTCAATGGTCATCTATAGTTTTAATCCAATGGCTGGAATCAACCCTTGTTTGAAATTCAATGGCTGTGATTGATTGTTAGATTATGTGTGGCTGGGATTTAGTTATTCAAACGGCTATATGAGGGTTGGCTTTTATATATATATATACTTGAGTACTGATATTGCATAGGCAAGATTCCTTTTGACCAAGGATCTTCACATACTCTGCAGAGAGTGGCTTTAAAAAGGAAGAAGATTCAGAATGGTTGATCCAAAGAATAGACAGCCTGAGTCATATATAGATATACATATACAGTGAGCATCACAAGAGAACATTTCAGACCAAGCTTTCTTCAGGAAGATTCATATCATGTCTACGCCGAAAGTGGGTGTTTCGGTTTGGAGACCAGCAAGAGTTTGAAGATCCATCTGCGTTTCAAACCGGTGCACGCCATTGAAGACCCAACTGTTCCGGCAAGACCTAGAAACCAAATTGGAGAGCCTCAACTCTACACAACTGGCAAACTTCTCAGACGTATGCAACCGGTGAACTTCACCTCTACACAGTTCCGGTGAGTTTTGTTCCAGTTCCGGTGAGCTGTGGTTCAGTTCTGGTTTTCCAGTTCTGTGCGCTTTGTTTCAGTTCCAGCGAGCTTCATTTAGAGACCCAACAGAGGCGCGTACTTCAGTTCAGTAAATCTCAGTTCTTGCGTGCCTCAGTCTGGTGGAATTTCAGTCCAGTAAAGAGCTACAGCAAACAGTTCCAGCGAGCAATATATATACACATACAGAGGTCTTTCCAGAAAGCTTAATATAAATATATATATATATATATACATACAACTGTAAGTTGCATTGAAGACCCAGCTTGGCTGGAGTTGCATTAAAAATCCATCTTGGCCAGAGTTCCATTGAAGAGCCAACCGAAGGAACTCCATTGAAGACCTGAAAGAGCCTAACAGAACTCAGTCCGGCATGCTACAGTTCAGTCCAGTAAACTTCAGTACCGGGAACGTTAGGCTGGTGAAATTCAGTTTCGGCACAACTGTGAGCAAACAGGTGTATAAGAGCAGAAAAACAGTGAAGACATCCGTGGGTTGGTATTTTATATGAATATGCTCTATTTGGTTTTCTTTCTGGTTCCTCTCAAGGTATCATCAGTCTCCAAATGACCTGGTCTAGCTTCATCTATCATTCTCATATATAGAAGCAGACTACCACAAATCAAGGGCTACATCAACGTGGGCTTGGGTCTCATTTGCTATACCACTCATAGCCTAAAGCAAATGGGTTTCAACTGTATGGAGCCATGGTAAATCACTTCAAGCTTGGGAAGAGGATGTACCACATTCAGACCAACTTCCTTAACTTTCAAGCTTTGAAGTAAGGGCTGTGAACCTTACTCTCTAGTTGTATATTTTCCATTCATATCTTGTATAACTAGAGAGGCATCATTTAATTTATATTTCTTCGTGAGGGACACTTGTGAGCACTTGGTTCAAGCATGGGGATGTTGTGAACAGAAGGAGTGCTAGAGTCATTGTTGTGAGATTGGCATGTGGTCCAAGCAAGGAGGTGCTTCGGACACGGGAGAGTGCAAGAGTGACTTGTACATGAGATTGGTGATAGAGTTCAAGCATAGAAGTGCTGTGGACAGGATGAGTTTAGAGTGAACTTGTGGTAACTATGTTACATGGACTCGGGTACGGGTGTCGGACATGGGTATGTATCCATGCGTCGGACGTGTCAAATCTCCAAACAGAAGGACACATGGACATGGCTAAATATTCATTTTATTAATTATTTTATTTTATTTTCTAGAGTAAAGTAATATTTTTATCTAATATAATGTTCAATATAGGCATTTAACTCATTTTAAAGTAATAATATAATGTAATTGAATGATTGGATATGTTTTTTTAAGTACATGTCCAACCAAAAGTGTCGGACACATATCCCATACCCATGTCCGAGGGATACGTGTCCGACACGGGTACTTCACTACTTTTGAAGAGTCCATGTAACAGAGGTGGTGAGCAATGTGAGTGAGATTGTGTGAGAGTGTGTTGGGCTTCACAGCTTTGAGAACATTTCCCCACACGGGGGCTTTTACCTGGCTATATTCTATGTCCTGCAAGTTTAATATCTCACATGTGCATCCACCATTTTGAAAACTTGGGAAAATCTCACAAGATACCAATTCACCCCCACCACCCCCCCCCCCCCCCCCCCCCCCCCCCCCCTCTCTTCCCCTTGGTATCTAAACTTTTAAAACATAATACAATCAATAACCATTGTGCAACAACTAAGCCTTTTTTCCTAACTACTTGGGGTCGGCAACATGAATCCTATGTTTCTATTCCGCTCTATTTAAGGCCATAGCCTCAGTCAATCCACGTGCAATCATATCCTTCCTTGGTAACTCTACCCCCATTAATTTTGCTCTTCCTCTTTCCCTAGTGTTACACTCGATGAGTCAATGTGGACTACGTCATTTTC
Source organism: Cornus florida (assembly GCF_030987335.1). Taxonomy (NCBI): domain Eukaryota; kingdom Viridiplantae; phylum Streptophyta; class Magnoliopsida; order Cornales; family Cornaceae; genus Cornus; species Cornus florida. The sequence continues at coordinate 39,388,623 of NW_026775571.1, read as the reverse complement.
CTAACTGCCTCACTTAAAGGTCTTCTTTACACATGTCCAAACCATCTGAACCAATTTTCTCTCATTTTATCTCCAATTTGTTCTACTCCAACCATCTTCCACATGTGATCATTTCTAATTCTATCTTTTCTATTCTTACTGCACGTCCATCTCAACATTCAGATTTCCGACACTCACTTTATGCATATGTTGTTTCTTAGCTGCCCAATATTCTGTGCCAATTTTGCCATAAAGTATGACTGGTCTAATAGCTATTCAATAGAACTTCCCTTTCAACCATAACGGGATACGCCCTATCACACAATATACTAGATGCACTCCTACATTTAACTAATCCTACCTTAATTCTGAAAATGTTCACTTTTTTGTACCTCTTGATTCTCAATCCTCAATACCTCCTCATTTGTATTTCAGTTCGAAAGCTTCTCTCCAAACCTCCAAAATTGGCATGAACTCCTTTAGTCTCGTCAGGTAAAACAATATCATCGGCAAATATCTATCGTGTTTTAAAAAAATTCCACTGCCACATCATCATGCATAAACTTTTGTTTGGAAAAAAATATTTATAAATCATTTTCCTCACTTTTATAAGCATTTGTGTGCTGACAAATTGAAATTTATTTATCAATATTTTTAACAACTGAATGCTGAAGTCATTAATTACTACGTAATTGTTAACTAACTTCACTCCTCACTATCAAGTAACAGACTGTATTTCATGCACTCGAGGAATTGGGTAATTTAACACATTTACTAAGACCAATCCCTTTGAGATTTTAAGTAAACATCATCTTGAAAGAAATAGAATACATTAGTACTAGAAGATACCAATTACTATTAGTAAATTACCTATATGCTGGGGAGAAATAACAGCGTATGAGAGTTTGCAAGACTTCATGTCCTTTATATGTAGTCAATGATTGATCATGTGGATGTCTCAAATTTCTTGCATCATTTGGGTACCGCGTCCATCTGTAATCCCAATCAGGATCTCTTTGCCTTATACTGCTAAAAAAGATAATGATCAGTGGACAAATTATTTTTAAATACATAAAATTTCAGCTTAAAAAGAACCATATTTTGACATAGACCACAATCAAGTTGCAACACCCCAAATCCAATATTAGAGCAATAGTAGAATTTCCATAAGGCGAATAAATATTATTAGAATCAATTAGCAACATTTGACCAACATAAAAGATATATAGTAGACATAATATATTATTACATATATAATGATACCCCACCTAAAGATCATGTATATTACAAATTATGCTATCAATAATCATATTCTTCTTACAAAATACCTGTAATACCCATGCAAATTTTAATTTAATTTTTATAATTTATTAGAGATAAAGTAATTTGGTTGATTCTAATCCAAGTGGGAATAGAAAATTAGAAATTATAATTGGAATAGGATATATGTATAACCAAACAAGCCTAAGTAAATAAAAGTATAAATAGTCCAATATGATTAATTAGGGTCTATAGCGAGAGAGAATTGAAGATCGGGAGAACACAGGTATGGAAGAAAGAAACCTAGAAGCTTTGTTCACCAAATTGAAGCAAGTTGCAAGTTGCCTTTACTTTATTTTTTTATATATATAATTGTGGCTTGAATAGTAAGATCTTATTATCTAACTTATTTAAATTTTATAGCATCTTCGAAGATTAAATCTCTTGATTTAGACATGTTGATTATTGATATATACATGAAGATTTATTCATAAGTTGGGAATATTATGTGAATTTGAGAGAATATGCTTACTGTTGAACATAGATTTGCTATTAATTATTTGGAATTGAATAATGTTTATTATTGCAAGAAGTTGACCAAATTTGTTCGGATACTTCATGCAAGTTAATGGGTAATTAGCATCTATATACATAACATAGACTAAGAAGCACAGACACTTCTACGAAGGTGCCGTGTCTGTGCCAGACGCGACACTCCATAGACACTTCATGGACATGTCCATAACTTAGAAACATTTTTTTATTAAATTTGGACACATAGCTGACACATCCCGGATACTTGACTAACACATCCTACACTCTCCAATACAGTCTAATATAATACAAACATATAACAATGTTGAAAACTATACAATTCAAAGTGTCCAACCTTCTTTTTTCAATTTAGAGAAAATTGACATTATATTACATGATATAACATGTATACACTTCTCATATATAATAAAACAATTATTATAATAACGAGGGGGGAGAGTAATATTTGTATGGATGTACACACGGTAAAAGAGGATTAGACTGAATCTGAAAGTTTTAGTGGGTTAAAAGTTGTGAAAACCGAATGATTTTAAGGTAGAGTAGGTCATATGTGAAGTTGACAAATATATGTATGTGTATATGCGTGTATATATATTGAACCCTAATTTCAATGCATATATTTTGAAATTTTCGAAGATTAGGGCTTGGAATGGGAATTAGATTATAATCTTATGATTTTTTTTATTTTGGGTAGAATTAGAGATTAATTTGACAATGAAAAGCTTTGAAATATCAAAAACGGTAATTAGAATTTCTCAGGCATCGAACTGTAGCATGAGAAAGAAGGAAAAAAATACAAACAAAAGAAAGCTGATTCTCATTGGGCCTCACCCCCACATGTGCGAAGGAGCGTGTTTGCCTCCGTGGGGCAATGATTTAGTTTCAGGCTAAGCCTCCTGGCTACACTTGCTGAACCTAACACAATGTGCCCACCCTAAGGTCCATCCGGCAATAATTTGTATTTTTAATTAGTCAAAATGAAATAAAAATAAAAATAAAAGGTAAAAATATCTAGAAATACCATAAAATTACAAAAAATTATAATCTATGAAATAATCTTAAATGAATTTAAATATTTGAAATTAGAAAATAATTAGGTGGTTTAATTGGGTAAAAAACCAACAAAGTAATTCATAATACACTTAAGCAGAGTACGAATTAATGATAAAGAATTGATCGTTAAATTTTACCAAGACCTAGATAATATGTTAACGGTTTGGTTTGGATGTATGAGGGATGGATATAACTATAAGTGTATTTAGCCAGGTTAATTAATGGTTGGGAAGTATTAATGGTTAATAAAGTAATAATTTTTAATAATTAATAATTATGATTTTTTTCATTGGTTGGAGGGGTTAATAATTATGATTTTTTTTTATGAGACTAATTTAGGTCATTTGTGAGAAATTATTTATCAATCATTGAGACAGGTTTTTAATGATTAATGGAATTGTTAATCAAGAAAGTTAAGTGATTGACAGGTTAAGGTATAATAACAATCGTGCAGTGGACTTATGTGGAAATTTGATTAAACATAATAATTAATGAGATATTAATTAATATATGGATTGAGTACGATAATTAGTGTGCTCTTAATTATGAAAAGATTGTGGATGTTGGATTGAAGTCAAGCACTGAATCTAAGTATTAGACTAGATGTTCCTTTATTTATAATTCGGGGGGCGTGAAAATACTAGTGAAGAGAATAAATCAAAGTTTCAATGCTAGTATTACCCGCATTAACTTCGTAACTCATGCTAACAACATTGAAGTCAATCTTTAGAAAGTTGGCTACCTATATTTCTTGTTTTTACTTCTCTTATAAGAGACTCGTCAGTCTCCACAGTATAGTCATAAACCGGAAACAAGCAACTAGACATTCTCCTCCTTTCTTCTAAAGTATTATGTAGATCTTTATTAATTATTTTTATGATAACTAAAAAACATTACATTGGAGGTATACAAGAGAAATCATATAGTTATACAAGCAAAGATAAGTATCACAGAAACTAGACAAAAGAATATACAACATGGAGTCCACCTCATTAAACCACAAAAAGAGAACTAGAGTCCAGAACTTCAACTTTTGAGCCATCAATTCTACATCTTCAAAAGATATTCTATACATCTCTTTCCAAATGCTCCATATATTGCACAACTAAGGCCACTCTTATAACTTCCTGACACTCCTCCAAACACAACACACTCTTAACACTGTGAATCCACTCCCAGATCTTCCTCGGTATTGGTATTAAATATGTCCCCAACATGTTGGTCATTGGTCAAATGTGCACCAAAAAAAAGGTATATCCGTTAATTCAAGGACTATATATTATATTTCTAGATTATACTATTATGTTAAAAAAGAATGAAGTGCTAATATTTGACATTCTATATTGAATAAAGGTAAAACTTTGTCTCTTAGACACATAACATCACCTGAAACAAATCCAGTCCATATAAATAGCCTGGACCCCAGCTGAAACCCTTCACTGACAAATGACCTACTCCTCAGCACTGGCACATCCACAGCTTCCACCCTGCTCACTAGGCAACTTCATAAAAATTCCAATATTTAAGGAAAGGATTTATAATCAACCTCGCATCACACTTAAATTAAGTTCATTGTTTTTCTTATCTTCAAAATTTCCCCCATCCACTGGTTAATCTCTGTCACCTCCAAATATTATTGGCTTCCCAAAAATTTCAGAACAGAGGTATGCCAGACCAGCCATGTCACGCCCCGAATCCTAGAGACCCAGTGCATGAGTGATATGAAGGAAATTGGACTCGAAACCCGAGTCCCAATGCGAAAGCTAACCTCCACATTAGCCCCTATGGCTAATGTGACCATGAATAACATGCCAACGACACTACTTACATGTAACCATAAAGAAGGACAACAGAGCTATTCACCCATACAAATACCACATACATGTCATGGTCAACATGGCCTTATTACATACGATAACATAAACAAAAGGTGAGGGCAAAAATCACCTAGGAACTCCAAAAGTTGAAGGGCTGAATTCCTACACCATTTTACACGGTATATTAAATATATACATGAGTTCCACTGAAACACGAAGCAACATCAAAACAAGTCATGAGCATCCATGGTCGTCAAAAGTCGTCAAAAGTCATCCACAAGCACTCTAAAGCTAAAGATGTGGTATGTCCTCTGTGATGACGCCCTTTCCTGAAAAAAAAGGGGTGAGCACGAATGCCCCGTAGATGGTGGATAACCAACCCCCCTATGGCCATGAAAGTCATACAACACATCAACACATAAGGACCCAAGGGAGCATGCTTCAAAAGAAAAGTTTAGCGTCTAACGTTCATGCTTTAAGGCCCCACTCATCAAGCAACAACATTGAGCATTAACAACTTAGATATAAGGCAACATCACAAAATAGGACTGCAACATCATATGTTGTACCCAATGAAATGCCGATGTATCAACGAACCCACACATGCCGGGTCACACCCAATTCATAACATTTTGGATTGGTTAACACACCCGAATACACGCCGCAGCCCTGTATCCATACCCTCGCTTTACGGACTACTAACCCGCTTGGCCAAGTTTTGGGATTTCCAACCCTATGGGCCATGTCCCTTCTTTTTCCACAAACCAATCGCTTTCGAAAATCGTTTCTCAAACTTTGAAAATCAACACACACCACACACACACCGTCATGAATGGTCAATAACATGCGTATCAATTTTCACATGCTATACCAATGGCAATATGACAATCATTATCCCATTTCAACATTATAAGAATACTAACATCAATATTACAATTTTTTTTTTTTTTTTTTGGCTAGCATTAATATCACATATCATATAAAAGCAACAAGGGACTATAAACCCAAATGTCAATATATCAATAGAAGCCATAATTAGCACATCATCATATGAGGGTACTAACACAGGCTAGCCCTGGGATTCCCAAAATTTTGAGAGGCCCTAGGCGAACTTTCAAATGTGAGGCCCTTTATACATAAGGTTTCACAAGCGCAAAACAAATTATAAGAGTGCGGAATTTTAATTAAAATGAGACGGCAAGAACATTAAATATATTAATGTTGAAAACACAAAAAACAAAACCCGGTCATGGTGCTTTATAAAGAGCACGATCCAGTTTACATCAAAAAATTAAAAGGAAATATTCAATATAACTTGGTCACAAAAATAAAAATTCAACTTCATATCAAAGTAAATGTGATCATCTTGCATCTTGAGCAACAATCATTTATAAGTTCAGTGTCCCACAAGTTAGACAAGTCATTATTGTAATTTTTCCAATGGTAGATTCATCTACCTATCTTAAAAGTAGGAGTGTGATTGCAAGAGACATGGTAACTTTCATAATGCGAATCCAAGGCATGTTCCCAAAGATGTTAAGGTGGTTGTTCTTGAAGTCTTGGGGATGAAGGAGTTGATAGAATATCAAATGACCACTACATGAGTGATGACACTAATCAAAGTTAAGAACCTAATTTTGGGGAATGAGATTCGATAGGGTCTGTTGCTATTAAGACGGGTTACTTCATCATAAATGAAAAATGATGCTCCAACTCCAAGCCCAAGAGGTATTCCCAGTCCAGAGAGAGATAATTTCATTGATAGAGTAGATGATCAATCCATTTAGTAATTTATGATAAATAATTGAAATTTGAATTAATCTTGACAACAGGAATTTATTTTGTAAACTTCAAGTAAATATCATGGAAAGAGAAGGAATCAGTTGTTTGCATAATCATGCAGACATATCCTAGAAGCTCAGCACAACTACAAATGCTAACATCTAGATATGGCAAGCCATCATCAGTACCTGCTATATTTCATCACCTTCCTTCCTAAATTTTAGGCCCATCCAAATTCGAGGCCCTGGGCCCAAGGCCGGCGTTGTACTAACATAATCTCCATCAATTAACACAATTTCCAGCACTTAAACATAATTTCCAGCACTTTTAAGTATTCATGAATTCAACCTCTACGTGTTATAATTCAATTCCACTTTCATGAATACATCAACATCTAAGCATTAGCAGTTCAAACACCTAAGCATCAACATATATATATATATATATATATATATATATGTCTATATCATGCAATCTCTACATACATATACATATATATATATATATTTACATCATAGAAATCACAGTCACTTGCATAGTCAAAGGAATTGAAGGTTAGACACCCCTACCTCAAATTGAAGTAAAAACCCAAATTCCACCAAATGTGAAAGTGCACCAAATGAAATTCTAAAATCATAGGAACGTAGCCCTTGTCAAGCTACTCGACTTTCCCTTCTATGTCTTCGGATTCCAAGCCGAAGTGGATCAAAGGAGGGCTTGAAATGTGGATCTAAAAGTGTAAAATGAAGAAAAGGAGATTGAGAGAGAGCTGGAAATTTTGGCCAAACAAATAGCCTACTTCACCCACTTGCCTCTATTTATAACACCAACCCCCCCCCCCCCCCCCCCCCCCCCCCAACCCAAAAAAACTTACTCCCCACTTGTGCTATACATACATACATATATACACATATGTGACCCCACACATCCCATAACTTTCAAGTGTGTCCCTAAATGAAATATAAGGTGTGGAAATGATTCCCGAGCACACAGCCCACCCCGGGCACACATGGCTGACTTCCCGGGCCCACTTGCCCGACTTGAGAAAAACATCCCAAAAACGACTCTTAGAGTACAATAACTCTCGAAAAGGCTAGGAAAAATCCCAGACACTCCGAAGCACAATCCCCACATGTCATCTAACACACAAATGCACAAGTAAAATGACAAGGAAAAATGAAGAAAATAAAAAAACAGTGTCTACAAGCCACTCCCCTTTCCAATTTCAGGCATGAAAACAAAACTAGGATTTCTTGCACCCTAACTTCAAGACATAAAAATCTTCCCCTCCTCAATCTAATTCATCACCAGTTTCAACAAGCATTCCTTCTTCCGAAACCTCCGAGCAAGATATCCTTCCTCACCCCTTTCCACAATGCTTGCTTAATGGATTTACAGACCAATTCCATGTCTTCGCCACTCCATAATGTTAGACTGAATCACTAGTTTAAGCATCAGAGTCTAGAGATCCAGTGTGAGGAAGAAGTAAACATGAAGGCAAAGCCAAATAAACAAATATAGACATACCGAGGGACATTAGAAGACATTTTACGAATATCCCAAAGTTTGATGGCCTGATCTTTTCCATTTGAGATCAAATACCGCCCATCTCCGCGACTGTCAATGAATGTAATGCCTTCCAGATGTCCTGCTAGAATGCCAGCTTCTTGTCCCCTTGTAAAGCAACGCCTGTCCCATACCTGGAGGTGCAAAAAAACAGATTTTAGAAAACGGGTCCCAATCATACACGAAATACATGCGAAACTACTACAACAATAATGCCACACCAGACCAAACAAAACTTAGCGCCATACTTAATAAAATTCAGACTACACAATAATGATCCTGCCTTTGTAACAAAATAGACCTCGTAAATGTTTTTTCCCCCTTGTAAATGAGTATAGACAAACTCAAAGTTGAAACAGCAGCGTAAACAGTAATGACTTCTCAAAAATCCCATATACTTCCACAGTCTATTTTTATGAGACTGCATTTCAAAAGAATTTCTTGCTATTATTATTATTATTTTACTTTTGTATGTAATGTTTGTGAAAAATATCTTTTAATCTACTTCAAATATCTTTGATTCCGAGGGTATGCCCTCTGTGCACCTGTAATTCTTGATCCTTTTCTAATACAACACCAATTATGAAATATATATATATATATATATATATATATATATATATATCTTTGATTCCCTTCAAAAAATTTGCATTCCCCTTCTTCAATCGAACCCTAATTCTTCTCCTTCAAAAATATCTCATTTTTCTTTTCTTTTTATTTATTTTTCTTCTTTTTTTTTTTTTTTTCCTTTTCTTAAAATTTCTTCCTGCACTCATGTATGATGTACCCTTTCTCTTTCATTTCTTATTCTTCTCTTTTTTTTTCTCTCTCTTCTTCTGCTAATAGTCTAGCTATGGAAGCATGTCTTGAAGTGCTATCATCATTGGGACTTTATTTAGCTGATCTCACAGTGATGTTTTAATAGCCTTTGTCTCATTTATCTGTTTTTGTAGGTTTGGGGTATGCCCTGGACCTGAGTTCTTTGGATGTTTCCTTTTCAACCTTTCTCTCTTATGTACTCCCTGTGTATCTTTTGTATTAATAAAATCACCACATTCAGGAAAAAAGAAATTATTGCTGCAATTCTTTTTTACTGCAATATTTTGCGAATAATGACATACTATTGAATCTTGATTACTGCATTTCTTTTTTTCGGCTTGCATTCATGTTGCACTATTAGTAAGGGAGAAAAATTTTATTTTATCATCTACAATGTGCCCCCTCGGAAATAAATTCTTGGCTACGTCACTGTTGCTATCTAAAGTACATAATACCAAAAGATGGTCCAGATACCCATAATTCATCAGATACATGACAAATGGCTGAATTCTAATAAATTTTGCATTATCGTAGTGTACAATATACAGCATTAAAATAGAGTTCCACTATTTGCAGATGACACATCACAATAACTGTCTTTGAATAATCCCTAAAAAGAGATCCATCACTCCACATATGTAAATGAAATTGTGCCATGGAGTACACTTGGATTTGTAGGAACGTGCCGATCAATGCAAGTTTTGCTGCAAGTTATGTCTATGAGGCTTAATTAAGTAACTCCCTGATTTGGTGGTTTGAATAAAAAATAAAAAAAAACTATATATTTATGGTAGGAGGTTGGCATAATTTAAAACTGATATTGCCTGAATTCACTTGAAGACAAAAGAAAAATACCTTACAGAGGTTATCATCACTCCCAGAAAATATGAGATGGCCACTTTCATCAGCAAAGCACACAGCATTAACATCAGACTGCAACGAAATGTAAATCAATTTTTTTAGGTTTTAACATATATATACTGTCGAAGTAAAGCAACCAAAAGAGGAAAACGCTGAAATAAGAAAGTAGTACAGAACAAATAAAGTCACATCCATCACAGAGATGCTTCAGACATGCACAGTTTCGTTTCAAAATATGTTCAGAAAAACAGAAACAAGCATTACATATATAGAGGCAGAGAACATGAGAGTGTACAGTGGGAAAAAGTAAGAGAGCAATAAAAAGTAAAAATAAAAATAAATAAATAAATAAAGAGATAGATCAAAGAAGCAATTCATCAACTCAAAACTTACTACCTAATGCGAAAATGTAATTGGGGTAAAATTTGAACAGTTAAATTGTTGTACTGTAAAAAACATAAAAAATAAATTTTGAATTTGAGTAGACGATTACTTTGCCTCAACTTGTCACTTAGAATGAGAGCATCAATTCTGGAGTAGGTGAGCCTCTCTGGCAAACCTAAAAGGAAGGATGACATATATCCTAATAAAACCTTTTTTTCCTTTTCATTTAGTATATTTCTACAAAATCTTTCAGAGGGGAAATCATAAGCACACGTCTGAAAGAAAATCTCAAAGCAATAAAGCCTTGAAATCCAACTATTTGGGGCAGTGAAGAAACAGTAAAATATAATCCACATATTGTCAACTTAATTCAAGAAGTGAACCAGAAAAATATTCAATATCCCAAGTTCATCTACCAAAAAATAAAAAGAGAAAAATATTCAAAATCCATAAAGCTTCCTGTTGACAACCACAGACACAAAAGACTGATTAGAAATGTCCCATCATAAAACTAAACTACTATACCGCATGTGCTGGAATACGGAGGGTAATCTTATTTGCTTTGAGATCATAAACACATATTGAATTATCATTACAACCAGCTACAATCTCTCGCCCATCAGTTGAAAATTTTACAGAGAAGATTCCAAAAGCATAGTCACCATCATCATCATCAGCGAAAACCAGACCCTCATGAATTTCCTGCATAAAAGGAACTATAATAAGAAACAGTTAATTATAACTGAACCAAAGTTAATCTCTATGGGCTGCCCTAGCAAGAATTTGAAGCTATTATAATTGATCTGTCCTAAAGATAGGATAAATTGGCAGTAATAAACAGAAAGGAGGGTTCAGCATGGTCATTTAATCACGTTGTGAATTCAGGCAGTCCTAGCACCCAATGAATCTACTGAGGGAGCTCTAGTATCAAGAAACCCATTAAGGAACCTAATCATCATGTCCGTAAGCATAGCTCTATGTAATGCTCTAGATGTCTGGTCCAATTATGGACTTTCGAAATCAAAGACCAGCCTAGTTGAGAAGGAACTTTCTATCATATGAATAACATAAGTTAGATTGGTTAAGGGAAAAATATTATCACAAAATTAGTGTCACAATGTCATCCTCATTCTGAATGTTCCTCATAGCAGACGGAAGCATCCTACAACTGATACAATGCACATATATACCATTAAGACCTTTGCCTACTAGAAGGATCTTCTACTATCACTTTTACTTTTTATTTTTTTCATTTGGAATTGCAGTTGGCCAACTTTCCTTTTCTCAATTCAAATAATAAACCATAGCTACTTTATAAGATCATAAGAATTTGACTCATTGTCCACTAGGTTAGTGGCTGGTACAAAAAAAAAAAAAAAAAAACCTGGAAACCCAGTACGGCCATGCAGATAAGAAGCATAAATTTCTAGTTCCTAAGGCATTCTAGATATTCTTCTTTTTTATTATTATTATTATTTTTTCTTTTTTTCTTTTTTTTTTTTTTTGTTTTTTTCTGTAACTTCTGCAATATTCAGTAACAACGACGCTTGAGATACAGGGCCAAGAGTTACAGAATGAGCTCCTTCAACACTTTCAATCCACCCTTGGCCAGAGTTTCACCCAGTATCCAGGTATGGACACTTTCTCTAATCTCATCTCTAAGTCTGTCCCATCATCTTTACTTCCCTCACTTACTACCATACCTACAGACTTAGAGATTCAGGAATGGATCCTTTCCTACAAAAGTCCTGGCCCAGACGGGTTTAATGCCAGTTTTTTCACACATTCTTGGCCCATCATTCATAGGACAAGAGGTCACTGCAGCCATAAAAGATTTTTTCATCTTTGGAAGGATGCTAACTGAAATAAATTGTTCATACATTGGCTTAGTTCCCAAACCCCCTAATCCAACCTCAGTTACTGACTTTAGGCCAATCTCTTGTTGTAATTTGATCTACAAATGCATTTATAAAATCCTTGCCCTTAAGCTTGGTTCAACACTACCATTTCTCATTAGCCCTGTTCAGAATGCCTTTGAAAGGCAGGCCAATTACTGAGAATTTTTTAATGGCTCATGAATTACTGAATGGTTACCATAAGTCAGGTCACCCACCAAATTGTGCTCTCAAGGTTGATCTTAGGAAGGCCTTGGACGCATTACATTGGCAATTTATCCTAAACACGCTCCATCTATTTGGATTCCCTCACTGTTTTGTTCATTGGGTGTCCCAGTGTATCACTACTCCCTCATATTCTGTCTCTCTCTTAATGGAGAGCTGTTTGGATTCGTTAAGGGCAAGAGATGTATTAGACAAGGGGATCCTATCTCTCCTCTGTTATTTGTCCTAGCCGTGGAGGTTCTCACATTCAACAATCCATCTCACTTAATCTAGGCTTCAAATTCCATTGGAGATGCAGCAAGTTATCTATTACACACCTTATTCTTGCTGATGACATAATGTTATTCTCTTATGATAATCTCACCTCAGTTGAAGTAGTAAATGAGGCTCTCAATCATTTCTTCTCCTTCTCAGCTAACCATCAACAGAGCCAAGAGTTCCATATTGTTCACACGGGTGGACAGTCAGACAAGGGAAGACATTCTTTCCCTCCTACAATTTGAGGCTGGTACACTGCCAGTTACCTACTTGGGCCTCCCTCTGTCTTCAAGTGCTGTTAGAGCTAGAGATTGTCAATCTCTTGTGGAGAAGATCACATCAAGAATTGGGATGTGGACTTCAAGGTTCCTGTCTTTTGCAGGAAGAACAGTTCTCATCAAATCTATTTTGTGCTCTATTCACTCCTACTGGTCACAGTCCATGGTGCTTCCCAAAGGTGTTTTGGATAGAGTGAATAAGATCTTAAGATGTTTCCTCCAGACAGGCAGAATTGAAGAAACCTGCTGCAAAGGTGGCTTGGCAATCAGTGTGCAGGCCTAGATGTTATGGTAGATTGGGACTTCTGCTCTAGAATTTTCTAATTCAATTGCAAACCTCAGATTCATTTGGAATCTGTTTTTCAGAAAAGGATAGTCTCTTGGTGGCTTAGGCTCAAAGATACATTATTGAAGCTAAGAGTGTATGGACTGTTAAGCCATCCTCTCTGCGCTCTGGACTTTGGAGAAGATTGATGAAGTTGAAAGACATCGCTAGGGGACAGATTAAACACAGAATAGGGGCAGGCACAGACACAGTGATGTGGCTTGATTATTGGCTGCCAAATGGGCCATTACTAAATGAGTTAAACCTAACTGATGTGGAAATTCTTCAACTTGATCCCTACATTAAAGTTGGTAGCCTAATTTCCAATAATCAGTGGGTTATACCAAAACCCCCCACCAACACCCCCCCCCCCCCCCCCCCTCCCCTCTCACTAAATATATTTCCATTATTTCAGTCTCCCACTTTCATTGGCCAACTGCAGAGCTTGCCTCCTCCAAGTATGACACAGGATGCTGTTAATTGGATTCCATCCCCCACAATGAAGTTCTCCCTCTCACATACTGTCAAGTACCTCAACCCTCCTTCTATTCTATTTCCATGGCACCACAGCATTTGGTTCAAGCACCACATACCTAAGCATGGATTCATAGCATGGCGGGTTTCACACATTGGACACAAAGCCAATGCTGTATAAGCATTATACCAATGCATGCTACATATGCTCAGCTAACTGTGAGACTCTAGACCATATTTTCTTCAAGTGCATGTTCTCTGCCAGTATTTGGAGTTTTGTGCAGCATATAGCAGGGTTCTATATTTTACCTGACAGTTGGGGTAACCTTGTGGTTTGGTGCTCAGCTAACTGGAGCTCTAATAGGTTCTTGTTGCATAAACTGTTGCTCTCTGCTGCTATCTACTTCATTTGGCAGGAGAGAAATCCAAGAGCATCCAGGAATAAATCTTATTCCCCTCTGCATATCATCATGTTAATCAAGAGCTGCATCAGAAATAGACTTGATTCGATCAGATTGAAGAAGGGGTCCGATCTAAGTGGCCTTGGATTTATGGAGGATATTCATCAACTTTTCCTGCAGGGCTGCTTAACTGCAGGTGTTCAATCCTGGACTCTCACTGACTGATTTTGATGACACTCACTTGGTGTTCTTTTGTTGAACCTTTTTCATGAAGTGCATCTGGTAGAAACTATGTTTGTTGATGTTCTTCTGTTTAGTGTAGGGTGCCATCTGATGGATGCTTTGCCATCTTTTGTTGTTGGTTCAGTTTTTGTTTTAGTGTCCTAAATGGACTCTCCGTACATTGTACATACTGTTTTCATATATACAAGCTTACCCTTCCAACCAAAAAAGAAAAACAATGCTTGAGATACATACCGTAATGTTTGCAACAGATTCTGTTGCAGCAGATCCAATGTTAACAATATGGACAATAGGTGAAATACTGGCATAAACCTGCAATCATTACATTTAAAATTGAATGACAAATGATAAACCATTGAGTTATAACCATCATAGTACTAAATCAACATACAATCAAATAGTAGGAAACAAGCAACGCATGATCACATTCAAAGACACAGAGAATAGAATACGTACTTGTGTCTGTGTTGATGGATCAGAATAATAAGCTGGATAACTATCAGTACTAAACGATCAATCAATCAAGTGACAGTAATAAACTAAGGGGAATCACTTGCATAAAATGCAATGAGGAGAGAGTAGATGAAGAGAGGGAAGAGAAAAGACAGCTCTTGTATTTTTGTGTGTTCGCCTTCCTATATAGAAGCATTCAGTATATGTCACACTACCAATACTTCAAAAGATGATTAGTATCTATAATATATAGATGTACAAGTCCTACAATTCTCACCACTGCAACCCAGTCCGATAAAAGAACCAATGGAACCCTAAGCCGCCACCACCAATAATTGACCATTTTGGAGGTCGCCACAATAGGGCCGCCATCTACAGCTCCAGTAATCGCCAATACTCAACACTGGCAACCACCAACTGATATACCAAGGGAGTGAGGTTGGTTCGACTCGGCGACTGGCCCTTCAACTGGCGACAAACTCACCAGAAACTGATACAATTCTCTCCCTTCGCTGATTTTTCCCTTTATTCCAATAACCAATTTGGATACATGCCAGGGAGATCAACAATTGAAGCTATATACCTACTGAGACAATTAGTTGAATAATGTAGGAGCTATGTTACCCGGACTCGGACTCGGACTCGGACTCGGACACGGGTGTCGGACACGGGTATGTGTCTAGAGGTCGGATCCTTCTATGTATCAAATTATAGGACACGGGGACACGAAATAAAAGTGTCCAAAACTCGGACACGGGTACTTGGACACTTCATATATGTTGTAAAGAAGAGAGTACTCTTGTCACTTGTATACCTTCTTTTAGTTTGCACCAGTTGAATTTATATTTTTTATTAAGTCTTTTTTTCTCTTTTAGCAACCACATTATCTTTTATTGTTTTACCTCAAACCAAAAAAAAATAAGAAAATAATTTACAAGAGAAAGCCCAAATAATAGCCCAGTTCAATGTATTATATAATTGAAACACCCTTACAATTAAATGTCCAAATAATAGCCCAGCCTAATGGATTATATTATTAAAATAGTCTTACAATTTAATGTCCAAGTAATAGCCCAGCCCAATGGATTATATTATTAAAACACTCTAATAATTCAATGTCCAAATAATAGCCCAGCCCAAATGATAGCCCAAGCCCAATGTATTAATGTGTGCACAATGGCTATGGGTTACAGCTATAACCCACAGCTGTAGTCCACATGTAACGTGTATATGATAATAAGAATGGATACAGCTGGCAGCAACAAAGACCATTAGTCTGCCAAGGATATGAAAAGTCTGCAGAGCGTGAAATATACTCTCCACCAAAAACAGAAAATCTGCTACAGCTGCGCGTGAAGAAACCATCATCTTCAACTTTCCAAAAACCCTATCTTCGAACCAGCCGCCTCCACAAACTTACAGAACACATCCGATCTAACATACAGGCTTGAAAAAAAAGTTCAAATCCCTAACAAGCATCCACGATACAATCTTCTATGAGCAAGTCTTCATCAGTCATGTCCGATGTCGCGAGAGGGTGTGCAACCCATATCCCGAGTCGGTGTCCGTGTTGTGTCGTGTCGACACGGACACCCTGGGCTAATATGCCGAGTCTAGGTAACACAGTGCAGGAGTAAGCAACAAGACTTGCACATGGTTTTTATAGACTTAGAAAAAGCATATGATAGGGTCCCAAGAGATATAATTTGGTGGGCTCAATAAAGAAAACAAATTCCCCTACAAATTTTATAAAGTATATAAGATATGTATATGAATACAAAAACTAAAGTGCGTACGACGTGTGGTGACAATAGTGAGTATCTCATAAATGTAAGATTGCACCAAGGATCGGTGCTAAGCCCATACCTATTTGTAATAATCTTAGATGAAATATCAAAAGAATTCCAAAGCAAGATTCCATGATGCATGATGTTTGCTGATGACATTGTGCCCTTGGATACCTCCAAAGAGAACTTAACAATAAAATTAGAAATGTGGAAAAATACTCTAGAATCGAAAGGATCGAAAATTAGTCGAACTAAAACTGAGTACATGGAGTGTAACTTTGATAAAGATTCATATAATGATAACACTTCAAAACTAAAAACAACCACCTCCGTTTTCAATGATCAATAATACAAAATGATGGAGAGATTGATAGTGATATAACTATTAGAATTGGAGCGGATTGGACAAAACGGAGACAAGCTAGTGGGATATGATGTGATAAAAGAATGACACATAGGCTGAAAGGAAAATTCTATAGTACCATTATTAGACAAACTTTGTTGTATAGAATGGATTGTTGGGCCCAAAAAAAGAAATAATGTCTTCATGATGCGGAAATGAAAATGTTAAGATGGATGAGTAGAGTTACTAAAAGAGATAGGGTCACTAACGAAAGTGAGAGAAATTGGGGGTGGCACCCATTGGTGAGAAAATTAGAAAATTAGAAAAAGTAGACGTAGATCGTTTGGACTCTAAATGCTTACATCGAAGACCTAGTGACGCGCTAGCCAAACGAGAAAACTAGTTGAAATGGGAGGTAAGAGACGGAGAGGGAGGCAAAAAATAACATGGGACAATGTTATTAGAAATGACTTTAAAAGGTTAAATACTGTAAGTGAAATGGCATGTAAAGAAAAGATTGGAGAGAGAAAATTCATGTGGCCGACCATTCATATGGGATTAAGGCAAGGATAATGATGATGATGAATATATGGATGTACAAGTATCAATGGAATCAACTATAAATCTTGTATCTACTACATATTACTACAACAACAAAAACAACCACCAAGCCTTTTTCCCCAACTATTTGGGATCAGCTATATGAATGTTATGTTTCCATTCCACTCTATTTAAGGTCATCGCCTCAATCACAATATACTATCATATCCTTCCTTACTAACTCTACCACGTTAACTTTGGTCTTCCTCTTCCTCTTCCTCTAGTATTACCCTTAATGCAGACTAGGTCACTTTTCCTAACTAACACACTTAAAGGTCTTCTTTGCACATTTCCAAACCATCTTAATTGGTTTTCTCTCATTTTTTCTCCTTTTCTGCTACTCCAGCCATCTCCCGAATGTGAACATTTCTAATTCTTTGCTTTCTAGTCTTACCACACATTCATCTCAATATTCGCATTTCTGCCACACTTACCTTGTACATATGTTGCTTCCTAGCTACCCAACATTCTGTGTCATAAGGTATGGCTGGTATAATAGTGACATGATTGATATAAACCTAATACTTTTACTTATCAAAAAAAAATAGTGACATGATTGATATAAATCAAATGTTCTTTTAGCAAAGTCTAATACGACTTATGTGCATTTTAAGCCCCATCCTCCCTTTCTTCCTCTCCCTGTCCCTCCTCACCCATCAAAATACAAGGTTCTAGTAACGTCTATGGTATATTATTGTCTTTAAGTATTAACTCTAAATTTTTATCAACAATAAAAGGGTATAATTCAA
This sequence comes from Cornus florida, assembly GCF_030987335.1. NCBI lineage: Eukaryota > Viridiplantae > Streptophyta > Magnoliopsida > Cornales > Cornaceae > Cornus > Cornus florida. The sequence goes on along the minus strand of NW_026775571.1, from coordinate 39,370,516 downwards.
AACTATTGGTGGATTTGGAGTGCTGGTTGAATTCTTGTCGGCAAGGAAATCTTCAATTGCTTTTACTTGCTTGTGTGTTACTTCTATTAAGCTTCTTTAATTTTAGAGGGGACATTGATGTGCTAAACACATTTATTGCAAAATAATATAAAGGAAATTTTTAGACCAATCCCACCTATATATAAAGAGAGGCACTTTATGCCCCAGTGTTGATGTGACGACCAATTCTCCCCTTGTCCCCAATCATTCCCCATTAATTACTTGACGTGTTTGTTATTTGATTATTTAAATAATTTTCTAATCAAACTATAGTTACAATTTTTTTGTATTGTCAAATCTATAGGAAACATATGTTTCGTTTTGTAGATTTAATAAACTTAAATATTGATATTATAAATTTCTTGTTGCTGACTAATTCTGCTCAAAGAAAATCATGTCATTGCCCATGTTTCGTGTTCATAAAAAAAAATAATAATAATAAAAGACTGAAGAAAGAAATCAAGAATGAAATAGCACGAGGATTATGTGGTTTGGCCATTACGGCCTATATCCATAGCATACAAAGCCTAAAGGGCTACCTCACTTTTATTATATTCTCTCTTAGTTTTGTTTACAATGACCACCTATATTTATAAGAATAAATTTGAAAAATATATTGATACAGGATTCCTAAAATCAATCCCATAAATCACTCCTATCAATATTTTATCACGGCATAAATCACTCATATCATGATATTCTCCAACATTTAGGATGAACAATGGACCGAGGAGTTACCAGGACATTTACGCCTTTTTGGATTACTAAAATGTGGAGTGCCTGAGAGGGAAAAATGGGATAGCTGGGAGGCCTTTGAAGTAAATTAGAAGAACATATGGGGGATGTTCGAATAGCTGACACGTAGATACCTCTTCTGGACAAGTGAATGGTCAACATAGAGAGAGAGAGAGAGAGAGAGAGAGAGAGAGAGAGGCAAGTGGACTGTAGGATTAAAAAATACAATACAGGAAGAGTGAGGGATTACCACATGGCAAGAAAAGAGGCAATCACATGAAAGCAGCCCTTTCGTTGATTGACTTGCAAAAGTAGAAGTTCCTTGCTGGCACCATACTCTTTATTATCATCAATTATTCGTTTGAACATGAATGTATTACACGACATGGCTTTCAGTACCAAATGTTTTTTTATCTGGAAATTTCACTACAAAATGTTCAGGCAAAGAAATAGATATTTTTTTAATAGTTAGCATAAGCAATATATAATTATGTAGCATAATAATCATTCATTTGCTATTATGTGAAGTAGGTAAGAAGTCACAAACATGTCTGATCACCAATTTTGCTAAATCAGAGAAATAAGTTTTCTGGACAATCCCTACTTTTCCAAACAAACTTCAAATCAAATGCAATGGATATGGTAATTAATTCAAGATTGATGTCATAATAAATACAGATATGCATTCTTGTTTAACAACGATTGCAAACTTACAAGGAAACGCTGATCTGGTGAAAGAGATGAATCGGTAATCGTCCATCCCAAGCTTCTGGCTTGAATGTCCTTCTGGACTTTCCATCCATTGTCCACATTATATACCTTAATACGACTTTCCTGTTTAACAAAACGAGCAGAAATCACTTAAAAGAATAAAATTTTCAAACATTTTGATTGAGTCAATTAATCTGAAATCTTGTTATTGCATCTAGCAATTGGTATGAACTCAATACCTTAAACCCAGCAACAAGGAGAGAACCATCCGCGGAAAACTGTGAAACATAAGCACAGTCCATCTGATCAATCCTTGAAGGACAACTGCAGGGCAAATACCGGCTTAAAACATGACAACTATCAGCGGACGAGAATCTCCCCCTCCCCGAATAGTTACCCTCTCGACCGGCCAACATTTTCACCGGTGAAACAGGTAAACTCAACTTGCTGGTTACCACCCGACTCAAACGTTCATTGGGTCCAGACCTAAGCTTTGTGAGTTGAACAATTTCATGATCAAGATAATTTGATTGCTCATCGTGCCCCAATTTGGTACGAAATCCTTTGGAAGTACCCCCAATATCACAAGTTTTTGTATACTTATCAGACCTGTCCATTGTATTAGTAAATACAATTTCGAAATTTCACTGACTATATGTATAGACCTCAGTTCACAACCTTAGCAACCATGTGGTGCTTCATTTAACCGGAGATGATCGATGTTAATCCTGAAAACAGCATGTCTCAGACCAAAGGCGTACAATAGTGTGTGTAAATATATATGTCTGCGTATGTATATATAGAGAGAGTAATTAATTGCAATGACAAAGTTTAAAGATAAGTGATGAAAATTGCCGGAGTGGACTATTTATATAACAATCAGGACGAAGAGCTATATATTATACCTACACATATATATACACATACATCATCCATACTCGTGTGTCAGTGTGTGTGTATATAGTTGCACATATAACCTAATAATTTAACCGTTCACCACTCAAAATTGCGAAATTGCGACACTGAGGTTTAAAATTATCAGACAACTGATTTATCAAAAAAAAAAAAATTATCAGACAATTGAATAACAAGAAAGAGGAAAGAGGAAAACATTGGATCAATTTGAGAGCAGAGAGTTTATCTCACCTCTGTTAAGAATACCAATTATTAAACCATTGAAGTGCTATGGAACTATGGAAGTGAGCTTGCTAAGAAGATAACAGGAAAGCCAGAGAAATCGTTTTCGCGAGAAAGTGGGACTGCCTAGAAATTTTAAACTTATTTTCTGGGAAAATGAATCGCGGTGACGCCTGCAATTTTCTTGGTGCGTGCCGCAGTGATCAAGTGCGAGAAACGGTTCCGTTGACTCACGAGGGGAACACATGTGGCTCGCGCACGAAAACATCCGAACCGTTTGGGCCGAACATGAATTGAATGGTTGGTTAGTCCTGGTTCTTAACGGGTCGAATAATGGATCCGAAATCACGTGGTTGACATGGTTGTAATTTCTTTCCGGTGCTTTTTTCTTTACTTCGGGAGGACATTGGCGGGTAAAAATGTGGTTGCAGGTGTTCGCCATTTTTTCCGGCCTAAATAACCATACTAATCCTCTTGTTCCAACTCTCCTCGGGCTCCTAGTAGGAGCTCTCCAACTAGTGGAGAAAGTGTGTGACGCCTAAAAATAGTTCTGAATCTAGTTCTTTCTAGCTCTTTTTTTCTCTGATTATATAATTCATACGAAACGGGAGCGAATTTAAGAGTGAGAATGCAAAAGCAGCAAAATTAAGTTACAAAGAGTGAAAATATGAATGAAAGCGTGAGAGTGAAGCGGCAGCGTATGCGATGTAAATTATTACTAGTACTTTCTAGTTTCTACTTAGTTTTTTTTTTTTTTTTTTTTTGTATATTTTTCTATTTTACCTATCACATCTCTTAACAAATTATTACTTTCTACTTATGAAGTTATGAAGTACAGAAACGGACACGGATACGGGACATGAGTACGATACGATATGGACATGACGATATGAGAAATTTAAAAAAATTAAAACACGAACACGACAAGAATACGATAATAAAATAATAATATAATTTATTATTATATAAAAGAAATTATTCTTTTCTCAAATTCTCATTTATATTTATAAAAATGACCTATTTAAATTAGTCCCACAACACATCTCATATTTCTTTATTTATTTTTCATTTTTAAAAATTTAATCAATTATATACAATAATATAGATAATTACGTGGGCTTTAAACTAGGCTGAAAATACATGCAAGTAGACAAGCTTTAGTAAGCCAATTACAATAGTCAAATAGGCCCAAAAGAAATGATCCAAAAAGTTGGCCATAGTACGCCCTGCCTATAGGGCAAACTAAGTTTTGAAGCATTTAAGACCTACTAGGTCATTCTATAGAATCTATACAATTTCCACCGCATCGAAGAGAGAGAGAGAGAGTTGTGTTTGATCACATCAAAGATAGGGGTTCTGCCATCTCTTCACCTCTTTTTTTAATCACACGTCTCTCTCCTCCTTTTCCTCTCTGCCTCATGATCTGCTCCATCCGATTTATCTCTACCCTTCACGTTATCAAGTCCTCAGACGATGCGCAAATGATTTGAACCAAGATTGTTATAGAGAATGGACACACACACACACACACACATATATACATATCATCTTCTTCTTTCTCTCTCATTTTTTTTTTTTTTTGAAGCCTGATCGTCGTGTCCCGGAGGTGTCCCAACTGTGTCTGATCCAAAAATATATATAAAATAATGGGGATATGTTTTTCAGCGTGTCCGTGTCCGTGTCCGACACTGGTACAGTGCTGCATATTCACTTAACCCCATCATATCTTTAAACAATATGCTCTCCTTTTTACTTTTTTCCGTTGTCTTTCATCCTTTGTGTACTTTCCTTGTATTCCGTCTCTTTTCTCTTAGAGTATCATACCGAAAACTTACAGTGGGTTACCTAACTGAATAATTTTGAATTAGTTATTTATGCTAAATACAAATAAATGGAGAACCTCACGATCTTATTTGTTGCATAAATGATCAATTAAAAGTAACAGGTTTAACAATTCACTATACTTACTAATGTTTGTCCTTCTATCACATAATGAACAATCAACTCGTGACGCTTATGGAAAGTATTTATGTAACTTGCGCAACTCCAAATTCTATGTATGGTGTCTAGGTAGGGATGACAATGGGGCGGGTTTCTCATTCCCCATTCCCATTTAAATTTGGCACCCCCAAAATCGCCCCATAACAGATTATTTTTTTACCCCTAAACCCCATAACCGCCCCTGTCCCATCCCCGCTTGTCCAGCCTCCGTCCGCCCCACTTTAGAAGATAGGAATGAGTACGGTTTATTTAGAAGTGTGTGTATATATATATATAATATGTTAAATTGGTAAGTATAATAACATGGCAGGGGCTAATAGAAGTAATTCTATATGTAATCGAGGCGGTTACTGAGCGGGGGTACCCCTCTCCCGCCCCTGCCCCAAATACGGCCAATTTTTTTTCCCAACTCCCATCCTCATCCCATTTAAATAAATGATTCTCTAAACATGTTTTTAACGAGGCAGGGCGGTTCCCCACCAGGTTGGGGTAAATTATCATCACTATGTCCAGGCTTGCACTATCTATCGGCCTTTTCACTATATGGTTTGAAAGAATTATACGGGGTACAGTGATTCAACAAGTGTTTGCCCATGTTCTGAACCTGCATAACACCTTATCAGTGTTTCAAGTTCGCCCAAATTTATTCCACCTAGGTAGGGGTGTAAGATATTTTCTTCTTTGTGGCCCACATTATTTGAATACATGATATATTTCCAGTATTTGGTGGTTAAGTAAATTGATATCAGATTTAAATTATACGATTTAGTCAACTTTATTATTATGATAATTACCATATTGATATTTAATTACTGAGGAAGTGTTTCATTTTTATTCTTATTTTGATAAAAAGTGGAAATTAAGGTTATAATGAAAACGGGTCCTCTCTCTGCCTTTATAAAGTACATATATCTCATCAATTATGTATACTTATGAAATAACACGTATAATGTTTACGTGTGCGAAAGGTTAAAAGAGATAAGCTAGTTTCCACGCTTTGGCTATTATCCAGAGTTACAGTTTTGCATGTTGTTAGTTCTGCATAAATGATCTTGACGTTTGACTTGATTTTTATGAGATTTGCTATCATGAATCGAGGTATTTATATTTAATTATATATTTATGTATTATGGATATGTGAAAATAATGAAGTTCTAAGATTTTGAGATTCATGTTTTATTTGTGATTAATGTTTTGTACGAATAATTATAGTTCACATGTGGTGTTAGAATACATTGTATAATATGGTTAGGGTTAGCCATCTTCACCTACCTTTGTCACCATGTATAGAGTTACCATATATATATATAGGGTTTACGTGTTCACCACATATAACCCCTCCGATATAAACCCTTCTTGTATTCATTATCAACACATCAATACAATATACATTTTTTTTTTCTCTCTCTCTCTCTCTTACTTGCAGTTTGGTATCAGAGCCAACTCCGCTACCTTCTTTATTTTATGATTTTTAATTTGTTGGTGCCTTCCAATAAGTCCATCAAGAATACATTCTATTAGGTATCTGAATCTGGTCTTCACCAAGTCTTTTCGCAATTCAAAGCATATAGGGCGAAAGTTTAGACTCAGACCGTCTCGACGCCACCAAAAACAACCAGAAAGAAGCAAGCACGTTCCCCCATGCACCGCCATCCACGCACGTCCACATGCCAACGCGCGTCAGATCTACTCTACGCTACCTCACACATACCGTCACGTGCCAACGCACGTGACTTCTTCTTCCCTCAAGCTTCAACGCTCTCCTACGCGCCATGTCAACCACACGTTAGCACTACCACATCCGCATCCAGGAGCCATTCTGCCATATCAGCACTGCCACGTCAACAGTGTCAAAAAAAATTTCTTAAAAACTCTATTCTAATTCGCGCTGATTCTGAATTTGTAGTCCGTTTTTGCATTTGAAATTTTTAAATGGTAAAAAACGAGGTTACTCACCCCATATCAGTTATTCTTGAGGTGACAATTACTCCTTTTGGAGTCAATCTATGTGAAATTTTCTAAAAGGTCACAAGCTATGGTCCTACGTCACTAGAGATCGCACATCACCTACGCAAGCCAAAGAAGAGTCATCAGATGCCTATGCAACACTTGTTAAAGACTAGGATAGTAACAATCACAAGATTGTCACATGGTTACGCAACACATCTAATCTTTCCATTGGGATCAAATTTGGGAGTTACTATGACAACTATGGTTTTTCAAGCTAGTGCGTCCTGTGATGAATCAAAGTTTGACTCGATAACGGATCCGAATACGGTAGCGAAAATAGGAACCAAGTCTCCAGAGATGGAATGCATCTCTAAGACGCTAAAGTGACCATCCATGAGGTCACAGAACTCAACGAGAGCAACGCAGAAGTAAAAGATTAGAAAAAGGGCAAATAAGCCCTCAAGGGAAAAATGGTCTTTTTACATGGAAACAACGTCTTTAAAAATGTACATCATCCCCAAGACACAAGCGTGATTTCCCATGAAGTCACGGAACCCAAAAGAAAGCAAACGGAAGCAATTTAAAAAGAAAACCAGACAAGTTTATCCCCAAGGGCAAAATGATAATTTTTAGCAAGATTTAGGTGCTACCGAGCACACCATTAGATAAACAACAAAAAATTAACAAGGTTAGACTCAAAAATTACTTGATTTGGAGTCCGGACAAAGAAGATATGTTAAAAACAAAATCGGAGTCAAGGCGGCCAAGAAAAGGGGCACCAAGGCACCCCATGCGCACGCGGAGGCCTACCATGCGCACACTAATGCGCATCGCGCACATTGATGAAGCACACGTGACATCTGCTTGACAGCGGTGTTGATAGCAGCCCATTTTTTTTTATTTTTCAGAACTGAGAGCTATTTTGAGGCGTCAAACAAATTTTTTTACAAAAACACAAAGAAGAAACCCCCCTTAAAATCAAGTTTTCTACCCAACCATATTGAATGAAAATTTTAAAATGCGCTATGAAATGCCCAGTATACCCCTGGATCAGTTTAGGTCAAAAACGATGAAAATACAACTTCGCACCAAGTGTTCATTTGAACCTAAATGATGTTGTGTGCTAAAACAATCATGCACACAAACGTAAATAGTGATTTTAAGTGTGCGGGAATGACCCGTGGGCCCCATATAAGCCCGATGCAAAATTTGACCTATCAAAACTCAAATTTGCCTAAAATGGACTTTTAAAAGAAATTTTGAAACTTAAAATTATTAAATGGTTTCAAAAGACCGTTTGGCCCTTGGCCACACTTCATGCATAAATCAAAAGACCCTATGGAAGTGCTAAAGCCCACTTCCTACCACCCATGCAAATGTAATGAAGCTAAAACATGTTATTTTCTTATTTTTTTAATAAATCACTTGAAGATAAAAGTACTTAGATTACAAATAGAAGGTACTTGGCCCATGGCCTCATTACATATATGTCAAATACATCATAAAAGGTATACTTACGTATACATTACATATTTAGAACCAAATATACAAGTTTTGACATTTTAAACTAAAAATAGCATTTCATGCTAACAATTGCATGAATCAAATACTTCAAATCTACTAAACATCCAAGGCATAGTATGAATCTCAAATCATGATTTCCTGTACCTGAAACAAGTCGCATTATCAGGGTGAGTAACTTGTATTACTCGTGGGGAATGAGCATGCATAAACCTACCATTTTACATAGTTATCACATTAATGTAAAACAATTCATTAAGTTCATGTCACCTAACGTCTATGTCAAAAATGAGACTCAGGGATCATCCTAACCTACTTTAAAATATTTCTAGCATAAACCACAATATTTATGCAAGTAAACAACATAGGAGCATATGGTATGACAAAACAAGATACAAGTTATCTAAGTTATCAACTTGAAACCCAAAATGCAAAAAAAATAACTAAATATTACAATTTAGTAAAAGTAGAACTTCTGATACAACGCATCAAGACATAGATTATCAAACTTATCCATTTGAAACATAAAGTGTGTAAACAACTAAATATTTCAATTTAGTAAAAGTAGAACTTCTAATACAACGCATCAAGACATAAATTATCAAAGTTAACAACTTGAAATCTAAAATGCGGAAACAACAAGTTATAACAATTTAGTGCTATTAACTTGTAATGAAAATCGAAATCAGCAAGTGTTCATGCTACCTAATGTTTATGTTATAAGGTATACTAAGACATCAAATAAGCAACTAAGCAAGTAAGCGTACTTCTCAAAACGATAAACACTTTAACATGCAATGCATCTAAATCAACTCAAGTCCTTCTTAGGTTAACCTCACCTTTCGTCCTTAGGTTTTCAAACCTAAAGCTCTGATACCATTTTGCAACGACCCAAACCGGGGTCCGGATCGCTAACGAGTCCTTAACCAAACCCGAGGACACACTAAGAGCAAATTGGTTATTTTACAATGTGAGATGGTATTCCATCCTTAAACTAATCAAATTAGGTCTAAAATAACTCTTCTAGACATTCCATAAGGTTCGGTGAGGTTCTACGGTCACCGGATGTGATTTTCCAAAAATACCCTTACCCGGTTCAAAGGGAATCTCGACACTATCCTACTAAAACGACCATAACTCTCAACATGAATGGAATTTTAGGATGAGATTGGTCTCATTGGAAAGCTAACTTAAAATTGTTGAACATGGGCTTAAGAATGACCCTATTTGGGTTCCAAACGAAGAAGTTATGACCATCCGAAGTTAAGCATTCCAAGCTGACAACTAAAAAAGGCAAAATGACACACTGGAGGACTTGAACCGGTTCAAGAATCTTGAACGGTTCAAAATGGGCAGTAAGCCCATACATGAACCAAATACACCCCTTGAACCGATTTAATGGGGCTGAACCAGTTCAAGATGCCCAGAACCATAAAATCAGTCCAGAAAATGCCTAAAATTGATCTTGTGCACTTAGGCACTTTTTTGGTCCCTTGGTGACCTTTCTCAAAGCCCAAACCTGTCCCAAATCATCATTTAACGATGAAATTAACATTACTAAGTGGTTCTAAAATTGAATAAGACCATACACGAGTTCGATGCATCATTAAAATTAAGCAAAAACCGTCATACATTAAAAATATGGCCTTAAGGCCTTACATGGTTATTGAATTCATGATGAGACCACAAAATACAATTAAATGGTGTCAAGATCAATTCCAATCATCTAGGTGATGCACAAATGTCCCATAATAATATTTACAATATAATTGGTTAATATACACATCGAACACGAAGGAGTCCAAGTCCGTCAACTTTACTAAGCTGGTGGTGGATTGTCGTCCGCCACTTCTTTATCGTGCCTTGAAAAATGTTAATAATAAAGGGGTGAGCATAAAGCTCAGTAGGAAGTGTCTAAGACACACTTCTTATGACCCCGTGAGTCCATGTATATAATAGAAAACAAGAGAACGGGATCATATTATGCCAGGGAGGTAAACTATAACCACAACATCCAATATAACACAAATGTCATCCAAGTCACAATTACACCATGTATGCCAATGAAGTACAATGCCATGCTCATGTCACTCCCCATTTCCAAAAAATTTTCGTTTCAACTTCCAAACCGTTATTATAATCCGACCCAAGGCACCGCCAAGGCGTCACAGGGGAGGATTAGCTAACTATCCACGACCACAAGGCACTTCCAAGGCGTCGTATCCGGCCTAGTTAGCTCAACCATACTAGAGTCTCTCTCTAACCCCTCTAGATCACACTAACACCACAGACCACTAGGCACCTCCTAGGCGTTCGGGTTTTCGCAAACACTTTTTAAAACATTTTCCCCAAATCATCTCATTTGCTTTCAAACATTTTTCCCTTTTTCCTTTCCCAATGATAATGTATGAATTATGCAAATTGTTCAATGCAATGACAATATAGAAATTCCATATAATTCAACCTCACAATATAGCATACTTAACAGGGAATTTCTAATATAATTGAAAACATACTTACTAACACTCAACTTTAGCAACTAGGCAAATGAAATTGAAAACACAACCATTTAAGCATAATTTTTAATGAAATCCAACAACCACAACTCATGAATCACTTTTGCATGAATACCCGCATGGATACACAAGGTTTACACATAACACTATAGCAATTACTCAAGGAATTACTCAATTTAGCAAGTTATACATCAAATATAAGGAGATATGTCACAAAAATCAAAGATTGAGTAAATTAGAATACCTCTACCTCAAGATATGCAAAAACCCCCAAATTGTGCCCTAGATCACGAATTCCCTAGAGTGCTTCAAACTAGAAATTGCTTTGATCAACTTGTAGTTCTTGCCGTGAGCTTTAATTTGCCGCAAACGGCACTTAAAAATACCAAGTATTGGAGGAGTAATCTAAGCTTGAAGTTTTAGATGAAAAAGAAAAGAAAAACAAGAAATAGAGAAAGAGAGAGAGAGTGTCGGGAGGAAGAGAGGAGAATGAGACCCAAAATGTGGTCTCATAGCCTTAAACATTCTAAGGGTGGGTCCCACCTACTTTTTTTTTATTTTTCCTTTTTCTTTTTGTTTTCATTTTACACTACACACAAATATATATATACACACCAATTATATTAGATCCATATAATATACATCAAATAAAATGCATGAGATGCTAATGAACCCAACTAAAATCCTCGTATGCAACAGTTCCGGTAAAGGGTCCCATACAGGACCGTTTGGCCCGAAAAATGGAAAAAGCAAAAATGACAAACCTTGCATTTCAAAGAGTCCTAGACTCAATAAAATGCCACAACTAACTCCTGGACACAACTGACACACTCCACGATGTCCGGTACGTAAAACAGCAAAAAGATGAAAATGCTCTCGAAAAATCAAAAAATTCCAAAAATTGAAAAATGGCAAAAATTGAAAACATCACAATGACGGCCTCGCCAAGGCCTACAATAAAGCCTTAGACATCATGGCAAAAATCAAAGGGGAAGAAGCGGGAAAAAAGGAAGAAGGTAGCAGCCCAAGGGCTACCATGGATAGCCGGCCAAGGGAGGAGGAAGAAGAGAAATTTGACTTTTTTCTCTTTAGTCCCCCTATTTATAAAAAAACTCTAAAAGTGCCCCGAACAGGTCCCGCTAGGTCCAGAAAAGTGAGATCTACGCAGATGTGCTCAAACGGCAAAACACCATGAACAAAAAAGGACCAAAATGAGAAAAAATGAACAATAGAATAAATGACGTCAAAAACCAAGCCCCGAGCAGAAAGATATGCCCCGAACAAGTCCGGCGGCAACTGGGGTCAGAAACTCTAAAACTGGGAAAAACGACCTGAAGACAATTCTAAGAGTAAACGACTTGACGAAAGTGAAAATGAATCTCGTACGAGGTTCCAGGCTCAAAACGAGGCATTTTGCAATAACTTTCGTTAATTGCATAATGGCCCCTCCAAAAAAGGATAACTGCAAAATTGGCTTAGAATGGAAATATCTTTCAAAAGATATTTTCTTAAAAACCCCTAATCAAAATATCTCCAAAAGATATTTATGAAAAACACTCCAATAAACAAAAATGTTTTTGAAGAATTCTTTCATCCACGCCCCTGCGAGAAAAAGAAACAACCAACAAGCTTTTCTCCAAAAGTAAAGCTACACGTTTCAAAGAAATCAACTGGAATGAAAACTCGTGAAGTCAAAAATCAACTCCGAACATGGAAAGTGAGGTTATGCCAAAAAAGTGACAAACGGAGAATGGACGAAAAGTGAATAGTATCGAAAAAAAAATATAGAAATGACACGGTCCTCATAAGGAAGTTGTCAATCCAAAGGAAGAGGTCTCAGAAACCATTCCCGAGCACTCAAGACTACACCAAGTGACGAGAAACCAAACTCGAAAAAGAAAAATCAACGGGAAAAAAAATATTCGTAAAATTTGAGAAAAAAGGAAAGAAAGAAAAATGACCAGGTCATTACAGTTACGACACAGCCAAGGAGGTCTATAACATGCTTGCCTTTCGCTACTCTGGATCTGATGGGGCTCGACAATTTTAATTAATGGTTCAACTTTCTACCCTCAAATAAGAATCAGGTCAGCGCATTAATGAATTCTTCTCCCGAATCAAATGTCTATAGGATCAATTAGCTCTCTCAAAACCATGAGCATTCTTCTAAATCAAGGAAATTTCTAGAGTATCGCAATCAGATTTGTCTTTACCAGTTTTGGATGAGCTTTCATGATATTTTGAACCCGTACGCAATCAACTTCTCTATCGTTCACCTCTTCCATCATTTAATCAAGCTCTAAACTTGTTCGAGAAGAGACACGCTTGCAGACTCTTTATTCCCAGAACCATCTCACTGTCCTAGCCACACCATCATTTGCTCATCAATCAATGCCATCTTAGTGAGCACCAGATCCCCCTGCCTCATCTTTCTGACATAATGGACATAACAATAACAATCAATCTGGCTTCAATGGACGCAACAATAACAATCGATCTGACTCTCAGCAATCCAACACCAAAAAGGATTGTCATCTCTTTACTGTACCTTTTGTCGGATTCTGGGGCATATCATTAACTATTGTTGTACTCGTGCTTAACTCTCAAATGTAGCTGTAGCTAACATTGAATATATGTCACCGCCACCTTCAACTGCAACTCTAATCAACAACTCTTCTGCTGAATCTATATCTGCCTCATCTAGAACTGACCTTAAGGCAATTCTCAACTAAGTTTTATCTTGCTATCAAGGTGCATTTTCCATTGCTTTTTCTACTACACCAAGTAAACTTGGTTCTTAGTATTTTGACTCTGTTTGCTGCAATCACATGAGACTGAATCCTACCTTACTTACATCCCAGACTCCTACTTCTCACTCTCCTGTCATACACACAGCAGATGGCTCCACTATGGCTATTAATCACATATGAACTATTTCTCATTCTCAGTTATCTATTCCGCCTGTTTATCTTGTTCTAAATGTTTCCCTTAATCTTTTATCTATTGGACAACTAACTGAGTTGGGATTGACCAAAACATTTCCTCTAATGGTTGTGTTGTATAGGATCCCCAGACAGGACATATTCTTGGGACAGGCCGTAGGATAGGACGACTATTTGAACTTTCTTCATTACATCTGCCTACTACCACCATTTCTGTTGCCTCTACACGGTGCACCTCCCCTACACTTGAGTTATGGCATTTTCGTTTGGGTCATGCGTCATTATCTCGTGTCAAAACCCTAGCATCTGCGGGTTTGTTAGGCCAAGTTACACTTGAGGTTTTTTTATTGTATTTCATGTCAATTGGAAAAATAGTCTGCATTACCATTTAATAAAAGTGAATCTTTTGCTTCTGCTCCATTTAATCTTATACATTATGATGTTTGGGAACCTTTGTATTTATCATGGAACACTTGCAGAAAATTAGATTTACTTGACTACTTTTTAAAATTTTCGTGTGATTTTGTTTGATGAGAGTATCAATACAAGCACAAATTCTTCCTTATTGATGGGAGTACCAAAACAAATGGGAGCTATCAAATAATTTAGGTGATTGTGATATCTTCGTTCATTATATTGTGTTTCCTTACTATTTTGCCAACAAGTCAGTGATTTGTATGCCAGATAAAAAAATTATATATATATATTTATTTATTTATTGAGACAGACAAAATTTATTGATTGGAGTATTAAAACAAGTGAAAATTATATTTAAGTAGATTTAGGAGCCTTAAATAACAAATCGGTCTATTTTTAAAGTTAATTTTTTAATTTGGTCAAGTTAGATAAAATAATTACATATGCATGAATAACTATTATTTATGTCCAAAATACCCTCCAAACTCTTATTTCAAAATACTAAAATATCCTTCCTAAATCAAATAATTCTTTCATTCATAAAATTTAGAAAAACAAGATTTTTAAGTTGACTTTCAACTTGACATTTTTGTATATGGTGTATATATTACCAAAATAAAAAACAGCATATATATATATGTGTGTGTGTGTGTGCAAAAAACTTTAACGGTATGTCCTAATCTATATCGATTTTTTATTTAGGTAAGTAGAAATTCATTATATATATATATATATATGTATGTATAATTTTAACCATATATATATATATACACACACACACACACATATCTACACATACAGTATACGCACGGCAGAGGGAGATCATGAAAAAACTAAATAAATGGTACACCAGTAATCATTTTTTTATTTATTTATAAAGCAAATATAATTAATTGAGCAAAAAAATTGATGATCATCTCAAGGCATGCACCACAGCAAAGACGATTTATATTATATTATTGAGTTTAATTATAATTTTCTTTTTGGGGACTAACCTTTGATTGTCCTATTTTTTACTATATTGAATCTTTTTTTATTATTTGTATAAGTTCTCGTGTGTGTATATATATAAAAGTCACATCAATATGGTTCGAAGTTAAGGAAAGATCTTATTTTCTTAAATTTTTCAAGTAAATAAATTATTTAAAGAAAGTACTTGATTTTTAGGGAATAATTTTTAGTATTTTGGAATAAGTATTTGAAGGCCATTTTAAACCTAAATAATAATTATTGATGCATATGTAATATAAACCATTTTGTTATTCAAGGCTCCAAACTCCGTCTAAGTGTAGTTTCCCCTTAAAACAATTAGTTATCCATATATGGATGGTTACACACTTTCCAATCGGTTATAAATATCTCAAACACCAAACTTTACTTTATAATTTGTAATTATACTTTTCAATTTTAATCTTCACTTTAAAAATTAAATATTCTCTGTAATAGTGACACTATATATATATATTTAATTTCCAGGATTTGAATAATTTTCTAATGTTTTTAAAAATAGACGAATTATATAACAGATGAAAAAAAAATAATAGAAAATACACTAATTATTTAACTAATTAAACAAAAAGAACTAGTTAGAGACAGAGAAACTGTTCTTGGGCAAAACTTATAATTGCAAAACTTAATTTAATTTTTTACCAAGGGCATAAACGTAAGATCGAATGGTTTAAAACTGGTGAAAGCATGGTTTTGAAAGTGCAACTTAAAAGGCATTGTAGAAACAAATTTAAGGGTGACCACAGGCACGCCAGTGAACCCCACCATGCCATTCTTATTTTTAGGACATTCTACTGTATCACTACTGCAATAAGGGTTAAATGCCTTTCGTTCCATTAAATTCTTACCGTTTTGTGAAAGCATTTTGACAATTTTGAGAGCACATATAGTTACTTTTCTAAATTTTGTCTTACTTTGCAATCGAAATAAACAGTTTACCAAAATATGCTCTATTTGAAGCATTTGTTTCTGGTGCATCTGCTCATCATATGCACTTGCAGGGTCCTGGTTTGGTCAGATATAGAACCCCCCGAAAGCTTGAATCATGGACTACCAACCAAGGAAGCATACTTATTTTACACAGGCACCTGGAAATAATGTACAGAAACAATAGACAGACCAATAACAAGTTGTGTATGTATATAAGAGACGATACATGGGACATTGGTTCTGGATTTGCCCACCCAATCCCCTTCCTTGGTTCCAAGTCACCGGGCACCGCACCTGTTAGGAATTTTCATCTCACTACAACAGAAAAAATGAGGCGAAGGGCAGTAATGGAAATGTCTGGTCCTGGCACATCTGAATGAGCAAAAACTTAACACCAGAGCAGCAGCGACGACCAGCACTCAGCGATCAAGCTCGGCAGCCTGGTGGACACATCCACATGCTGGAGACTTGAACTGCATACCCTAACTAGTACAGTGTACATTGGTATGTACAGGTCAAGAACAAGAGCCCCTTCATCAGTGCTGTTAACACCTAAGAGTTGTCGAAGAGACCTCTGCGTATAGTCACTGTAAATTCAACAACCTTCTTAGGGTGTAGGAGGACTGCACATATCCCGAAACAAACAGCAGCAGCAGCAATTACAAAGATGAAAGGACGAGAGTTCAAATTTGTATTAGAGAAAATGCGACTGCAGGTTTTCCTTGGTTGTTCCTTAAAAAGGTTCACGTTCATAACCACCTCTCCATTCAAAAGTGAAGCCTTCTCACTTGTGTCTGCAGACATTAAACCCATCTCCATCTCCTGCAATTACAAACCACTACTTATTTAGTAGAAGACATAAGTAAAGTTGATGTACAGAAAGGTATTCAAACCCCCAAAACCACCCCTTCCTCCCTTCTTTCCCCACCACCAAAGCGGACAGTTAGCAGCATGCTGCGGTTGTGGGCTGAAGGACTTGGCACTGATAAGTTTCTTTCTTCCTCTATTTATTTATTTATTTTTCTTTTTGGAAAAAAAATAAAAATCAAAAGAAAAAGAGAGATCATTACAAGCTTCAATCAGATCAACTGATAAGCACCTTTTGATTCTGGAGAAAATTGAAATGCCTGTTTTATAAGCATTGACTGCAGCACAATATATTAAGTGTGACCTGAATCTTTATCAACCATAAAAGATTTACAGAAGAGCTGCCATGAAGGGGAGAGACTTCTGATGTAACTGAACATAATAATCCATATAGAATATACCAGTATACATTACATGCTTGTACATTTTAAGATTAACAACTAAAAAGGACCCCCATATGGCAGGGGGTTTAACAGTAAAAGCAGCAAGCCTAATGGAAAACTAACCCACAAAAAGGAAAATAAAAAATATTTAATAGAAAATAAAAAATTCCTGAGTGCTCTAGTATAACCAGCAGAAAAACAGCAATAAGTTGTTTGTGTGAGTGTGTGTGTGTGTATTAAGAACTTTATAGGCCGAATGTGCAGATATATAACACAACTCCGGTGCCTCCTCCTAGGTTTCAATAGATAATTTCGAAGCCCGAATTCACTATCCGCTAAGGCAGTGTCGTGTTACCAACCTACCAATATATCATTCAAACTTTTCTTTTTCTTTTTTTCCTTAGAGGGGGGAAAAAAGAAAGAAATGAAGTCTAATGCAATAGCAAGTAGATGTATGATAACCACCAGACCAATGGCCTAGCGGTGCCAAACCCCTACTTCTCAAAGAGAGGTCAGGGGTTCGAGCCTTAGTGGAGGCATGTGTGTGTGAGTACCAACTAGGAAAACAAAAAGGTAGATGTATGATAGCAAGTTCCTCCATAGATAGTAGGAAATTTCCGATCTTAAAGTGAATTTAGTAATCATTTAAAGCTTCTTTTTATCAAAACCATATTAGGATATTTGATCACACACCAATTGATTTCCTCACCTGATTGGTAATTGGAACAATGGAGAGCATCCCTTTTTCAGAGCTTTGCTTGAAACAATCTTCTTTCAACAAAAATCTTCCTGAATACACTACTGAATCCCCTTCTTTTTGGAACTTCTGACCAATGATATCTCTAGCACGATCAATGTTCCTCTGCAATGGACTCATATCAGTATCAGCAGTGCCATTTGCTGAAGTGTTTAACTTCATATTATCCAACCAAATCGTCATATATTGTAGCACTCTCTCCAAGATGGTAGTGGAGTTGTTATGTATTAGAAAGTTCAACAAACAATCGAATCTTTCAATTTGTGAAGACGAAATGTGCTGTATATTTTCTGATGTAGGCTCCTTGAGTAGCCATGCTATATCTAAAAGAAATTCAGAGAATGCTCTTTGTCTCAATAAAAAAACTTCACATGAATTAGACAAAGAACCGATAGCAGCAAACTGTGATCCTTTTGAACAGAAAGAGGCGTCAAATTTCTGCTGCAATGTCTTTATCTCAGAACAAATCTCTTTGTAGCCTATTAGAATAGGAATGAAGTTGGATAAGCCAGACTGATTCTCGACCTACAAAAGATAATAGGAACAAAAGGTTTAGTGTTGACAGTTGTTAAAAATTTCTTCCATGCTTTGAAATGCAATTACAACCAACACCTTCAATTGAATGTTTCTAGCTGAAGCTCCAAGGTCAATGCATTCTTTCCTTGAATATGTCTTTCTTCAGTCTTAGAGTCTAGCGATCCATGAATATTAATTAAACTATTGTCAACAACCAAGAACTGAGGGCACAAGATAATTTACTATTAGACATCAGGTCCAGGGTCCAGAAGAACCTCCTTCAGTGGATGAACAATGTTTGCTAAAAAATATAGCAGAATATATATATATATATGTATATAACACATATCATGAACATAGAAAATTGCTAGTGGCCAGAAAGAATATTATTTTTTAGATTTAGACAATTTCAGTCTAGTATACCGTCTCAGTCATACATACACATAAATGATAACAATACACGAAATAAACCAACTTGATGCCTGACGGATCGTATCAGAAACACAATGCAGAGATAATAGAATTGGAAAAACTTTAACCACGATTGCACCCAAACAGATAATAATAATATAATATACTCAAACATGAAGTTAAATACAGAAGTTATGTCCCATAATTGATATCATCTATCCAATTAGCTGTAGTAGTAAAACTAAATTACTACAAAATGTTGAAACTACTCCATGTCCCATGTACATTAAAGGCAGTTAAAAGAAGGTAGCAAGCGCCATATCAGTTTCTAGCCATTACCAATTATAGCGACCAGGAAGCATGCCAACACAGGCAACAAGACTAATCCTATGAGATGAAACAGAAAATATGAACAAGAACATTTAGTACTCAAAATTCCTACCTCTATAAATGCAGGGCCAAACAGATCTGGTTCAGTAGTGGGGATATATATCTTGTATAACTGATGGTCAAGACTACAACCATTATTTCCTCCAGTCTTACTATAAGAAAGTGGAATGCAATAATCACAAGTCAAATACTTCCCAGCAAAAGACACAAGAAACCTGCCATCAGAATAGAAGTACATTAAACAGTTAAAGAAGAGTATTAGTAATATCAAAGAGTAAAAGAAGAATCACATCATATGCAAAGGCTGCAATGAGCTGAGAAGTTCTTTTGGTTAGAACATGGTATCCATTCATATTTGTTACTTTAGAAGATGAATTGAGCTCGAGCTAATTTTAAAGCTCATTTTGTGAACACAAGCATTTAAAAGTAGAGTGTTTTGAGAACAACATTACAGTTTCCTCTCTTGCTTAACTACTCTCTCTCTCCCCCTCTCTCTCTACATATGTATATATCTCTCTCTCTCTATATATATATATGTATATGTATCTCTCTCTCTCTCTATATATATATATATCACACACACACATACATATGTCTTTGCTTTCTAAAGTTAGAAACTGACTAAGATTTTGAGCCATTTTTTGTAGATTTTTTTTTTTTTTTTTTTTTTTTTTTTACATGCCAGGGATCAGAGAGTTCATTATGTTATTTTTGTTGGATTTTCTTTTAACTCTACTAAATCTAGGACTCTCTGAGCAATCTAAACATATGAAATCTGATCATCAATTAGATTTTGCTCACTCTTGTGATCTGTATTCCATGTTTCAGTTTTTGCAATGACTTCACTTACTGGTCTGATGCTAATTGAAACCCACAAAGCTTGGTTTATTTTGATGAAAAAACAGTTGTCAACATTTTCCTAAAATGTATTTCATCAGAAAGTACTGAAAAGATTTCCAAAATATTTTTCATCAGAAAGTTCTGAAAAGATTTTCCATTAAACAAATTGAGTACAAGAGTTTCTAACATTTTCCACGAACATGAACAGGGAAGGAAATTAATAACTGAAATAGATGATTGTGAAGGCTTTTGAAATCTTTTTATTCACACATTAGGTTTAAATCTCCTCCGTCATTTTCTTCCTCTCTTTTTTCCTTTTCTATTTTGATAAATTTATTTTTTATTTTTAAAATTTTTTTTTCATCTTATTATGTTATATTGTTGCAACTGAATCTCACTGGTGTGTAATCTACAGTGGTTTTATTAGTTTAGTTCTAGACATCTATTAATGTTCTATTATCACCTTTTTTTTATAAAAGCAGAAAGAAATTTCACCTAATTTATGTTCCTGCTACCTGCATGTTAATTAAATTACTGATTTTGAGACTGTTGCATCTCATTTTTATTACTAACTTCCTCAATGCAAATACCTGCTTTCAACTATGAGGCACTACAAATGTGGAGGAAACTAACATTGTGTAGATCTGTGATTACCTGCGGTTTTCATTAATTTCATTCGTAATTCATCTCCTTTTTATTTTAGTGGTAAATTGGTTTCTCATAGGATATTGTTCATTTATGTCAATTTTTTTTTTTTTTTTTTTTTTTTTAAAATTATGAAATTGAATTTTCTATGCTCTAAAGAAAGCAGGATTCCAGATAAAGACTACTGAATATGTTTCTTTTCTTTTTTTTTTTTTTAATTTTATAAGTAAAGACTACTGAATATGATTGTGATTCCTCGACAGTGATGTAGCTAATAATATTGTCATGACTAATTTCATTGATTTGGCATCTCTTTTGGAGTTTTATTTTTTTGAAAAGCCTAATTTGGAGTTTTTATTAAGCATGACGTTTCATTGTTTTCTTATTATAATATAGAATTTGAGGGGTAGAGAGTTCTTCAGGTCCACAAATGGCTACCAATAATGGAAATGCAAGAGAAACAAATTATATTGGAAAACCCATTTAAAACAAAGAAAACAAAGATACATATATTGTTTAGAAGAATTTTGAAGAAATACATCTTCTCAAAGGCACAAATAAGGCGAAATGCAACTTTTGTAAGACATGACTTGCCTTGGGCCAAAGTCACACAACTCAACGTTCTTAAGCATTTGAGAATTTTAATACACGCTTGGAAAGTGAGACATTCAAATTCAAGTATGTCCATTCGAAGCTAGGAAAGACTTTGCATATATCATACTAGCACATGACAATCCGTTTACAATGATGGACCATGAGTTTTTTAAATTTCTTTACAAAGACTGCCTCTTTACATCAAGGCGCCAGGCTCTTGGAGCCTAAGCACAAATGCAACACCAGACACAAGCCTAAGCAAATTAAATCATGAGTAATTCAAATGCACATTAAATATATCAGTAGTTGAAATTTTAAAATACGAAACACAAATTTTGCATAATTCTTGCATTGACAAAACTCCCTTATCTACAAAAGAAAAGGAATATTGTATTTGACTATATTATTCTCATTCAATTAAGATAAAGATATTTTTTAATTATTATTAACGTAAACAGATTGCAAGGTAATCCAATATTCTTTCTATTTGACTACGAGCTGAGCTCAAGCTTGATTTAAGCTAGTGCTGACAGCATAAAACATAAGCTCGAGCTTAGCTATTGTAATTAATGCATGCATTTGGCCAAGCAGAATTGACAACGAGCACGATAAACTGGATTTCTCATGATTGCGAGTCTTTTTTTTTTTCTTTTTTCTTTTTTTGATAAGTTCAGATTGTATAAAGAAGCATTCAAAAGGAGAAAGCATCCCTCAGAAAATACACAAGGCCTAATAGGGCCTCTAAACTCTCAGAGTCTCCAAAAAATCAACCATCTCCTTCATGGATTTACAATATCTCTCTAGACACTAACAAAAAAGAGTGCTAATAATATAGAACTTCAACTCCCCCATAGGAGTCTCCATTCCTTTGAAGGACCTCTGTTTCTTTCAAGCCATAAACACCACCAGATGCAAAGAGGCGTAACCCTCCAAAAATCATGGACTTGGGCCCCCACTATACAACCTCACCAAGCCTCAATCAAATTTATGGGGGATCTGGGCATAACCCACTGAACCCCAAGCAAACTCAACAGTAAGACTCAGCAATCCCAAGCCACAAGGCAATGCAAAAGAAGGTGATCAACCGTTTCTCCATCTCTTTTACACATGTAACACCAATTGACCACTACCTGTCTTCTCCTTCTTATTGAAAGACCGAACAGTCGAACACCAAAACAACCCTGGAGAGAAGGAACCCACACCCATGAGTCAGAAACATCCCCTGTAAACTCTTGTCTGCACACCATTTCCAAAAGACCAATGGCATCCTCAATCTCCCAATCCTGAAAGTGCCTCAAGAAACATATGTCCCAAACAGTAATAGCATCCAGTACAAAAGCGTGCCTGTCCATAGCAATCCTAACGAGCCTGGGAAAAGTGATGGCAAGAGAGCAATCGCCATGCCAAATAACCTCCCAAAAGCGGATCCTCCTCCCATCCCCCACACGAAATCTAATGTGTTTTGAAAATTCATCCCACTTTTTCCGAATGGACTTCCAAACCCCAAGCACCGTAAGTGATTCTCACCTCCCTTGAACACCAACCACCTCTCTCCTCCCCAAATCTGCTCGCAACCACCCTTCTCCAAGGTCTAGGACTCTCCACCCCAAATCTCCACAGCCACTTGCCCAAAAGGGCCTTGTTAAAAGGTACCAGTCTTCTAATACCCAGACCTCACAAACGAATTGGACTACGAACCAGATCTCATCCCACCCTCATGACTGCGAGTCTTGTTTAAGCAAGTCTGAAAAATGACTAAGCAGAGCTCAAACAATGCAGAGGTTGCTTGTTTGCAACCCTATATATCTGTAAAATGACCCAAGTTCTCTGAGTATTTAGGAATAATATAACCAATAAAAAATTTAGTGTGGTAACAACAATGAAGGGAGGGAAGGGACATCACACAGTTCTAGTCCCGCTACAGCAGGGCCCTAAGTAGGGGTGCACACAGTTTGGTTTGGTTCAATTTAGAGGGTGAACTAGAACCAAACCGATCCCAACGGTTCCAACAAAAATGGAACTAAAATGAACCAATGAAACCACCTAATCTGAGCCAATGCAAACCATATGAGAAGGGTTTTGATCGGTTCAGTTTCACACCATAAAAGCATAGTTTAATAATAATTACATTAACTTGAATCAAACCTTACTCAAACTGAACTTTTATAACAGATATAATCATCTTCTAATTCCTAGTCAAGAGTGCATTTCTAATTTCTAAATTCTACCAATAACATATTCTACTAATAACATAGCAATGACCATGCCAGCAAGAACTAGAATATTATTTCATTAATATGTTTATGTAAATGGGAATGGGGGTCAATATTATATATATATATATCCGTGACTGAATGTGTGACAGAACAGATTAATAAAAAGAAATAGACATATGCATTAGTCTTCGGTTCAGATTGGTTCGGTCCTTGAAACCTCTAAACCATGAACCACACCAAGCCTAATGATTCTACTATTTTGGAAATGTAACTGAAGCCATATGGTTTGAATTGGTTTGGACTGGATTAACAGTAACAGTTTGCACGGTTTCATTTACACCCCTAGTCCTCGGAAGGGAGGATTCAAGACAAACATAATCTTTGATATATCACGAAGCAGCTACTCTCAGGCTTGAACTTGCACCAACAGCACTAATGTTCAAGCATTAAACGGTTTAACCAGGCAACGGCCCTCCAATGAAAGATATAACCAAATGAAATTAAAAATCAGCTAAACTTCGATATCTTTGAAATATGACAGATATTGCTCCCGGCCTAATGATACTCCACTGGCAGTTTGGCAAAAATATCAACAAGTATCCTAGAAGTATGTTGCAATTTGATTGCACCTTAGAATCACCTTCTATAAGTAACTAAGGTGAGGCAATTGAGGTTAAGAATACATCTCAACACAATAGAGGCTCATCATAAGTATTTTTCTTTTTCTTTTTTTGATAAGTAATAATTCATTAAAAAAGCGTTCAAAAGGGAAACACGTCCCTCAAAAACAACACAAGGCCAAATAGGGCCTTTAAATCCTCAACAAATCCAAAAACTCTACAAGCTAATCATAAGTATTTAGAAAATGATACAACTCATTTTGTCATTCTACTCTATCCACAACTAATAACTCATGAAGTACGACGTCCTTTCTCACCGCCTACACCTGGAAACCATTTAGCATTCCCTTGTCCTTGTAGAACCTTCAACCTAAAGCACATTACATCCATTTAGTGCCATTTAGTGCAATTGTTGGTCGTCACTACAAAGGACCAAGCTTCCAACTGTCCCTTAATCTGTAGCGATGCTACACCAAAATTGGAACAAATGTATTTGTCCATCATTTCAGCTATGCCCTTATTTTGCCTAAATAATGACTCAACTCGAGAGAGGCATATTCCATCAATTTGGGAGAAAATTCCTCTTTTTTTCATTTCTTCTGTTTGCAATTAGACTCTCCCTAAGGTTATACTTCAGTTCAATCATACTTACCAAAGGAAAAATACTTGCAGTAAATCATAGGATTTTCATATCTTCCATTACTTATATATCTACGACTTGCTTCTGGAACCATCCCATTGTCCTTGAGCACCTTTAAGATCACCGTATCATTCCTTACCTGTGACATGACTGACATTTGCTGCAATCGAATGACCCAGTTGTAACCTTATCGCGTTCACAGTTGTTATGCCAAACTTTTCATGAATACATCACCACCATCTTTCCCTGTTTTCTCACCCAGAAGCTTTCCATTGTCATTTCAGTCACATGGATGCACTTTCACTGTGAAATAGCTATTATCAATGGCATAAACATTTTTAATATTCACTTGATCATTTTTTTTTTTTTTTTGACAAGTAAAATGTATATATAGCGCTGAAAAGGGGAGCGTATCCCAAGGGAACTACACAAGGCCAAAAAGGGCCTCTAAACTTAATAGTCCCTTGATCAATTCAATCCTGTAAAACAGACTAGTTTGGCCTCCTCCAACGCCTACATCAAACCATAACTTAAATACACACACGCATACATATATGCCACAACCCATTAAAGAAGAGAAAATAAAGTTGCCATATGGTTCCAGAAGCAACAAATTATAAGATCAAAAGGAATCTCCTCATTTTTAGACTATAATATTTAATTTCATTAATTACTAAATATTTTGTTAAGGGCCACCGGACACCTTGTGGGTAAAAGCAGATGGCAAGGAAAACAACAAATTGTTTGAGATGTGTGGCAGGTGAGAGAGGAATAAACTACCTGAACATCCTTATCGGTATTAGGGTGCCTCGGTTTGCTGGTTAGAAAATTTTTCACTAATAGCACACCTGTGCCCCAAGTGTGACCTCCCTTAACCTCCTCCTTTGGTGGTGGCAGGTGGTATAACTCAAGCTAACATCTGGTGTCCGTTGCCAGGCTGAGCATCGTAATAGAATATGCTCTAAAATTTGAATGGATCTTCGACTCCACCACCTCCCTCAAGCTATTAAAGGTCAACACGGATAATTCAGCTTCAGTTATCCAGGTTACTTAAGAATCAGTGTGCTAGGTAGGTCCATTCAGAACTTCTGTTTCTTCTCTACGCTAACCAAATTTAATATGCTTAGGTGAATGCACCCAAAAAGAGCATTAATAACGAAGTTACTTATCAAAAAAAAAATAATGAAGTCATGAAAAATCTGTTTATTAATGTCTTTATTTCAAGGGGATAAAAATATCACATAAAAGTTACTGAGGAAAAAATTAACAAGGAAAGTTATTACATAGATGGGAATATCTGTTGAAGGAAGTTGTACAAACCGGAATTTGGGTTGAAGTAGATTGCTTCCACATGCAACAAACTCCATGGGCTTGCCAGCCTCGAAACAAGTAGGATGAACATAGTGAAGCTTCGGTGGATTTCCTGCAACCTCAACCTTCATCACGGAAGTTTCTTCTGCATTCATTAAAATGCTAAGATCACATTAGAAAGTATGAACAGTTTAGTAATAAAACGAAGTAGCAACGCCGAGATTCCAAATGAATAAATTTGAACTTGACGAGGATCTTTCCAATTCTCCAAGAAAGCGGGGCAAGGGGATTGATTGAGAAAGATCTCTTTTTCTCACCATAAGTTTGTGGTCGGATCCCGAGAGGGAGGGGGAACCTAAGAGGGAAAGTGTTCAGTTGAACATAATGTAATTATATTGTCCTGCTTGAACAAATGTAATTATATTGTCCTGCTCTCTCTTTGCGATGGAGTGGAGGAACCGATAATCTACCTGGAAAAAAGACCCAATCACTTTGAAAGAGTTAAACAAGGATCCGCATGAGGCAAAAATATCATCGATGGCTCTCTAGAGTGAGTATGGTGGCTAATTAGTCATTTTTTCTATTACCTCAATAATGCCCAACTGCTTTACATAAAGAGGTCAAGTACAACTAACCTCCGCATTTGAATCAATTTCTCTTTGACGACTATGAACAAACTCTTGAATGGATTTGAATCATTTTCTCTTGGACAAGTATGGACAAAGTCTAATCATACCTTCTGGAAACTAAAAGACCACAACTATATGAGAAATAGCTATTAAAGACCCCTTGTCCACAAATGATGAGAACTTTCTCCAAAAAATATTGTTCTTCTTACAGCTTTTCACAGATCACTAGTTTGCGCCTGCTAGCAACATTCTCCTCCCAAGGCTCCTCTCACGACAGAGCTAAATGTTGACACAAATTTGAATGACTGCAACTATAGCACCATGCGGCAGGTTTAATGCCAAACCATCAGCCTAGTTACACTCAAAAGACTTCAAGGAGGTTTTGGTTTGGTTTACCACAAGAAAAGTGCTCCTACTTCAACCACTATCTATTTAATCCTTCCAACATGATGTGCAATAACTAATAACCGACTACAACATCTCTTGCAATCAGCTTTGACACCCTCCATTAATTTTGCAAGTCTCACATTGTGGACATCCAAAATGCGACGTGCTTTTTTTTGTGTTAGACAGATCTCATTCTCATGAGAGGGCAGACAAACCCTTGAGGAGGAGGATCTTTGATCAATCAGGTTCTCTAGTTACTTTGCGGAGAATGAGAAGGGAGGTATAATTCCCACGGATTGGAATTCATCCGTTTGGAGAAAGAACAGTTAATCCTACATATATGAGATTAGACATTCTCTTGGAATGTCCATCCCATCCTACTTTGGCGCTGCAAATATGTCAACAGATTGACATGACATTCCACAACCCATATAACCAGAAGAATCTAACCCTAACGCAACGTTTGGTAAGAGAGAGGAAGGGAGGAAAGAGGGAAAACAGCAAGTATAAAGTATGCTTCCATTGTTTGGCAGAGATGCAAGGGAGAGGGAATGGAAGGGAAGATGGATGACTCATCCCTCTAAATTGATAAATTCACTTCCATCCAAAATCTTAGGGTTGCATCTCATACATCAATTATAAAGGATACAAGGAAAATTTGATATAGTAGGCGTAATAGGTAAAAGAAGCCTGACAATGATACTTTACATTATTTCAGGTCAGACAACTACAGGATGAAGGAATTGTAAAGGATTGTAACATGTAAGAACACCAGAGGGTTGATTGAGGCTTGGAGAGGCGTCTCTGTTGGGGCTCTCATTCAGGATGCTTGGAGGGCTAGGCCTCTTTGCATTTGGTGGTGTATTTGGTTCGAGAGAAATAGGAGATATTTTGATGGAAAAAAGAAGCCTGTTTCTATGCTTAAGTTCTCAATTATTTCTACTATTTTTTGTTGGGTTTCAGGGAGAGATTATAGATCTACGGAGGAGATTATTGTTTTTCTGGCCTCTTTGAAGGTCTAAGGTGCCCTTTGGCCCTTTTGTTTCTTTGGGCTCCGCTCCCCTTTTGAGTGTTTTTAATAAAATCTTACTTATCAAAAAAAAAAAAAAAAAAGAACACCAGATGCCAATCAAGTTGAAGCAGAATTTTTCTGATCACTTTTAATCAATGACTATTACTTTCCTTATTATTATTATTTTTTTAAATTTTCTATAGGCAAGTATTAGCAAGCAACGGAGACAATGTTCAAACTCCCTTATGAATTCAACCCCAAGAAAGTTATTTTATTAACGAACTACTAACTAACTAGCTGACATCTTCATTTTGAAGCCAATATGGTCAAAGAATAATATTAACGAGTGACAAAACAAGAAAATATAAGAATAAAATGAGAATGCATTTATAAAAAGCTAGAGGTCAAACCAAAGTAAACAAAAGAGGGAAAATCATTAATAATAATACAGTCTTGCAATATTGTGAAAGACTCCGATTAGGATTGCTAAAAGCCCCCCTTCCCTCCCTCTACCACCAAGAGATAGACAGATGAGCTCTGATGAAGCAGAAGAAAAGTCCTTGCTGGAGCTCAAAAATCTAATCTCCTATATGAACTATGAAGGGAGGAGTGGAAAAGGAAGTGATAAGAGTAATGGGGGCAGGAGGAGAGGGGAGAGAGATAGTGTGTCTATGAAGCTCAAGGTAGTGTCTTGGTATGTTCGGGCATCAATGACCAAAACAAAAGGAAGGTGGTGAAGGCTTTGATTAGAAAATGGGGGGCACGTGGTGTGTTTGCAAGAATCTAAATTACCTAATGCTACAGCTAGAGTTATGAAATGTTTACGGCGTAGTAGATTTGTGGATTGGGTGGTGATTAATGTGGAGGGACAGCGGGGGGTATTGTGGTTCTTTGGGATAAAAGGTGGGTGTCAAAGGTGGATGTGTGGAAAGGAAGATTCTCCCTTTCTTCTATTTGCGCTGGAGGAAGATGGTACGCAGTGGATGTTTTCTGGAGTGTATGACCGGGAGGGGATGTGGAGAGGAGAGAGTTGTGGGTGGAGTTGGGGTTGGCTAGAAGGAGATGGGCCCTTGGTGTGTAGGGGAGGATTTCAATGTTGTCCGAATGCCTAGTGAAAGATCCACGGGGGGTAACTGGACCTTAGCAATGACAGAATTTTCAGAATTCATTGACTCTCAGCTTCTTCTCGACCTCCCAATGGAGGGAGGCCAGTTCACTTGGTCTAGTGGGCAGGAGTCCCCCCACGTTGTCAAGGTTGGACAGATTTTTTATTTCTAGTGATTTGGAGGAGATGTTCCCTGATGTGTCTCAGGTGGCATTGGCTCGTGCGGTCTCAGATCATATTCCTATTCTTCTTGATTGTGTAGGGGTGAGGAGAAGGAGAACCCCATTTCGGTTCGAAAATATGAGGCTTAGAGTCGAGGATTTCAAAGACAGTATCCGGGATTGGTGGACTGGGTACAAAGCCCGAGCTTCCAACTTGCATCCAAAATTAGGCGTTTGAAGGAAGACATCAAGATTTGGAACAGAGATGTGTTTGGTAATCTTGAATGGCGGAAGAAAAGGCCGCTTCTTGAGATTTCAGAATTGGATAAGGAGGGAGAGCATGGACTTAGTGAAAGGGAGGTTAATAGGAGAGGAGTGTAAGACCCAGTTTGAAGAAATTGTGGAGACGGAGGAAGTTTCTTGGAGATAGAAGTCTAGGGCTCTTTGGCTTGAAGAAGGGGATCAAAATACAAAAACAAATTCACCGATTCGCTAATGCTTACAGAAGAAGAAAACACATTGGGAGAATGCGTTTGATGGCAATATGGTTACTAGGGAAGAGGACATCCGGAATGGGTTTGTGTCGTTTTATGAGCAGATCTTCACAGAGACCACTAGTTGGAGACCAGTGCTGGATGGGCTCGGTTTTGCAGAAATTTCAGAAGGTTATAGAGATTGGCTTGAGAGGCCGTTCGGGGAGGAGAAGGTGATGGAGGCCTTGAGGAGTTGTGATGGTGACAAAGCGCCAAAACTGGATCGGTTCACCCTTGCTTTCTTTCAACAGAATTGGAAGGTGGTGAAGAATGAAGTGATGGCAGCCATTGGGGTTTTCTTTGCTGATAAAGTATTTGAGAAGAGCCTTAATGCATCCTTTATTACCCTTATTCCTAAAAAGGTTGGAGCTTTGGAGGCCAAGGACTTCAGGCCTATTAGCTTAGTGTATGCAATTTACAAGATTTTTGCGAAAGTATTAGCAATCCGGTTAAGGAGAGTCTTGGATGGGGTGATCTCAGAGTCGCAGAATGCATTTGTTGGTAGAAGACAGATTCTGCATTCTGTGTTAATTGCCAGCGAGTGTATTGAGGCTAGGGTCAGAAGCAACGTTCCAGAGGGTGTTTGCAAGTTGGATATCGAGAAAGCCTATCACCATGTATGCTGGGACTTTTGATTGATATGTTGCAGAGGATGGGGTTTGGACACAGGTGGCGGACATGGATTTATCAGTGCATTTCAACTGCTTGCTTTTCTGTTTTAGTGAACGGCTCCCGAGCAGGATTTTTTGCTAGCTCTCGTGGATTGCGGCAGGGGGACCCTCTTCCCCCCTTTTTGTTCATCATTGCCATGGAGGCTTTCAGTAAATTGATGGGGAGGGCGGAAGTAGCTTGGTTTTATCCAAGGATTGTCAATGGGTAGGACTGGCAATAAGTTGACAATCTTAGGATTGGCAAAATATACCCAAACCCAAATACCCGCCCAATAATTAGTGATTATTGGGTGAGTAGTTTAGTTGACCGGGTTATTAATGGGTCAATCATTAATGAGTAATATATTTAGTGGGTTAAGAGTGGGTATCCACTCCCAACGCACCACATGATCCTTTCTAAAAAAGGGAACTTGAAGTTAGAGAGACAAAAGAGAAAAGTTATAGAGATATGGGAGAAAAGAGGTGTTAGAAAGAGAAAGGGACTGGTAGAGAGAAATTTGAAAGAGAAAGGTCAAAAGGGCCTGTCATTTAGATGATGTGTAAAATTTTCTAAAAAAAATTTATACAGAACTTTTTTTATTGATCCAGACCACAAATTACGTGTGGGTACGGACCACCTAATAATTTCTCTCCTCTCTTTTTCTCTCTCAACTCTCGTATTCCCTCTCCTCCCTCGCGTATTCTCTCCTCGAAATTCTCTCTCCGCCATATTTTCCTCCCTCTAGTATTCTCTCTCGTCTCTTGTTTCTCTCCTCTATATTCTCTCTTCCGTATTCTCCCTCTCGTATTCTCTCTCCTTTCTTTTTACTCTCTCTTCTGTTGTTTCTCTCTCCTTCCTTTTTCCTATCCTCTCCATTTCTCTCTCTCTTTTTTTTTTCCTTTTTTTTTTTTTTTTTTTTGTTGTGTAACCCTCTTCTGGTACTCTCTCTCTCTCCTCATTAAGAAAATAAACAAAACCCTTGTCACCAATCAGTTTTTTTTTTAAATATATACATTATTAATATTAGTGTAAGAGTTCTAACATGTGACTTTTCATAAATATATATATACATTTATAGGAACTATTCTAAAAATAACACTATATATATATATATATATATACAGTGACGATTTGTGTCTAAAAACATTCGGGTCATTGGTTTGGGTGTGGGTTGACTCGCCCATGAAACACCCAACCCATTTATGACCCGCCATAAATGGGTGATTCAAGAGTTAGCAATTTGGTGTTGGTTCTTTCCCGATTTCTTATTTGGGACTCCCCCTGGGGGCTTCGTCGAGGAGGATTTCAATTTGGGACCCGATTGTCGAGAGATTCGAGAGGAGGCTTGTGGCTTGGAAGAAACGGGGAGGCTCACTCTTATGAAAAGCACCCCTTCGAACCTCCCTACCTATTTTATGTCCCTTTTCCAAATGCCTATGACAGTGGTTAGAAGACTTGATGCGATTCAGAGTAATTTTTTGTGGGGAGGCATGAGAGATGAGTTCAAATACCATTTAGTTAACTGGGAGAGGGTTTGTCCCCTTATTTCAAAGGGACGTTTGGGAATTCGAAGGCTGGTATGTTTAATAAGGCGTTGTTGGGGAAATGGCTGTGGAGATTTAGGGGCGAGAGGACAAGATTATGGAGATGAGTTATCTCCTGCCAATTCGGTGAGGGAGATGGAGGGTGGCTATCTAGGGAGACGAGAGCTCCAGCAAGCATAGGATCTTGGAAACTCATACGGAAGGGTTGGGATGAGTTTTCCAAACGCATTCGGTTCAAAGTCAAGGGCGGGAGGAACGCTAGATTTTCGGAAGACCAATGGTGTGGGGACTTTGTGTTGGCTCATAGATTTCATTGCCTTTTCGGATTTCTGTGAACAAACATGTTGCAATTACTGACTATTATCGACTTGATAATGGAAGGGTGACTTGGGATGTGCAGTTTCGCAGAGAGTTCCATGATTGGGAGCTTTTGGAGGTTCCAGATTTGCCTTTTTTTTTTTTTTTTGATAAGTATCCAGATTTCCTTGCTTTGATTTACAACCAGGTGGTGAAGGGTGTGGGTTTGGATGAGATAGTGTGGGAGGGATCTGTGAGAGAGGTATTTGAGGTTAGATCCTTTTACCAAAGTCTTATGGAGATCCTTGGCCCCTCTTTCCCTTGGAGAGCTATTTGGAGAACGAAAGCCCCTTTGAAGGTGGCTTTTTTTACATGGTTTGCTGCCCTTGGAAGCATACTCACTCTTGACAACCTGTTGTGGTGAACTGGTGCTGCATGTGTAAGAAGTCGGGGGAATCTGTGAACCACCTTCTACTTCACTGCCCATGGTGAGGGATATTTGGGCTATGTTGTTGGTTGCTTTTGGTGTGGCCTGAGTGTTTCCTGAGTCCACAGTTGATTTGTTAGAGGCTTGGAAAGGGTGTATAGTGGAGAGCCAAATCAGAGATACTTGGAGGGCCACTCCCCTTTGTCTTTGGTGGGGTTTGTGGCGCCAGGCGTGAGAGAAATAGGAGATCCTTTGATGGGGAGGAACCTCCTACTTGGTCTCTCAAATACAATATATTGTCTTCTTTATTCTTTTGGGTCAATGGGCGAAATTGTAAATCTATGTATAGTCTGTTGGATTTTGTGGATAGCTTAAAGTTGTTGTGTCGCTGTAGGCGGCTTGTATTTCTCTTGGACGCGCTCCCCTTTTGAGTGCTTTTAATGAATTATTAGTTATCAAATAAATAAAAAAGAGAGATAGAGTGATCTCAAATAATTATGTTATTCCAAAAACTCCAAAAAAATTGAAGATAGTACCGGTCTTACATATGTGTTGGCTTTAACCATTGTAGTCATAGGGTGTGTTTCCTAGCGGAGTGATACAAATGTTTATGTGAAGAATAAGGAAGACCTGGCCTTTCAAGAATGGAAAAAAGTTTCTTAGCTGGGTCGTGGGGGTGGAAGGGAATATTATACTTTGATAAATTTTGCATTCGACATCCGTCCCTTTACCAGGAAGTCAATTTTTTTTTTTATACAACTAAGAGATTTGAGTACAGAGTTTGGGGTATTACTCCAAAAACCAAAAAGGCTTCTCTTTCTTTGATTGACTTTTGTATCCTCATTTTTCTCATATATAACTGCTAGTCGAACCACCTCCTTATATGAACATTTTCTACATTGCCATACAGAAATGTAAAGCCATTCTCGCAGCTACAACTGATATAATTTTTCTACTTTCTCAAATTGATGCCTTTTCATACGTCCCTTCTGGTATCATAACTGGGCTTGCTAGATTCATGATCATCAAAATTAAGAACTTAAAACTAAATAACTAAAGGCTGTAAGTTGAGAATTCCCACATCATAATACATAAAGAAAATAACAAATGAAAACAAAAACCAACCCACATCCAAAGACACTGCAATACACAAATTGAGCAGCGCTAGAGCAATGATATACAGTTAGAATTTAATGCATGAACTCACCTTTCCTTACACGGAAAATCATGTCATTTAGATAAACAAGTAAGGTGCCTCTTCCAGATAG
Source organism: Cornus florida (assembly GCF_030987335.1). NCBI lineage: Eukaryota > Viridiplantae > Streptophyta > Magnoliopsida > Cornales > Cornaceae > Cornus > Cornus florida. The sequence goes on along the minus strand of NW_026775571.1, from coordinate 39,336,405 downwards.
CATCTTTCCAGGTGCAATGACAAAGTCATGTATATATATGGCCGGGTCTTCAAATAACTGCTCAATGCAATTTATGACCAAAGTTAAATTTTGTAGACCCTGCTGAGGAATGTAGTCAGAAATCCGAAAAGCAAAACCCCTGATCTAGACTGGTTACATCGGATACAATTACCGATCAAATATAAAACTAAATTCAAAAGTAACAGCTTTAGAGATATGATGGCTTTAAATATAAACAAATAAGACTGAATTACGTAATATGCATGCAAATAGGCATTTAATGAGTGCCTAACAAGATAGCTCCCAAATACGATTTTCTAATCAAAGATTATCTTTTTCTTAACAGATAGTCGAAACAACCACTAAAAAACATGAATAATTTACTTACCAGAATAAAGAGAGAGACACAGAGAGAGACTAACTGTCTTTGCAATGAATATTACAAGCCTCAACAAAACCCTATTGGATATTGAATAGAGCATAACTATGACCATTACCTTGAGCCACATAGACTTTGGCATTGCAACGAACACAGTCAAGATTGTACAGCCAGGACGAATATACCCCTCCAACTCAACGGGCATGCTGGCCAACCACTGAAATATCTGCAAATACATTTACCATAATGTTAATCAACTTCCAATATTTCTGATGGATAAAAAGAAAACCGTTATTCTCTCTTAAATACTAAACTGTAATAATAATCCTTTAAATACTTGATTCCGAAGTCTTCTTGGGAACTCTGCAGGATTCCAATCATAAAGCTTGAATGAGATCCGACCAGTTGGGCACTACAATAAGATACCAAATAAATATAACTCAATTTAAGTAAGCTCCTCGAATAAACAAAAAAACAGAAGCGCAGGACAACAAAGATTGCAATCATCAAAGGACTACCGTAGATGAGTAGGCACTCTTATTGTCACAATAGGGTGAAAAAAGAGTTTTAGAATTATCTTTTTCTCCATCCATTAGGGTTTCATCAGAAGACACAAAGGATAAAACACTATCACTTTGGATGTTTTGGGAATCATGAGCAGAGCAAAGTGTTGAATTGCGTCGATCTTCGTGCTCTAATAATGCTTCCTTTTCATCGGTTTGGCTGCTCAAGCATGTGCTATCTGTGCAACAAGCAACACACCGTTTAGACCCGTTTAACATTTCTAACCACATCAGAAAGCACAGATAGATAGGGATAACAAGGTGAGCCAATGTAGTATGAATAGAGAGATTATGTTAGTTATCACTCCCATACTTATGGGAAGAGTTCATATAATGCATTACTTGAGCGGATCTAAATCATCTACCACAATTCAACATATTGCAGTGGAGTCGTCAGGGTTGTTGAAAATAGGGGTGGTGTTGATGATACCTTTCCTGGCTTCATCATCACAAGCAACATCTTCACTCAAAAGGGCCCCTTGAGATTCCCTTTCAACTGCATCTCTGGACTCAGCTGGTTTTCTTCGGCGTCTATTGTTGTGGCGCTCTAACTTTCTCCGACAACTACGTTTACCTTCATCAAAGTCTGACAAGATGTGAAATCTGCCAAAGAACAAAAACATTGGCAGAAAATCAAGTCAAACACACAAGAAAAAATTAGTGCATTTATTTATCCCAAAAATAAATGGTCCAGTAAGTATCTTTTCACTCAAAAAGTAAGCAGATTTCCTCATTTTCCATAACTGCAACAAAATATTACTTAAAACATTAAGTCTACATACTTTGATCTCGACAGAGCTTTGGCAGTCATTTTCAGAAGTTACAAAAAAGAAAGAAATATCATTCAAATCTCAAACCCTTCCAGATGTAATAAAAGACTGGAATGGAAAATGCATCAGCAAGAGTCGGCACATGGAACATCATGGCTCTTATACACAAATAAATAAAGTTCCAGAAATAATTCATTCAACTCCGCAGATCCCACAAAATTCTTAATACGTTGAAGACGTAATTGATTTGGCACCCATGCATCCGCAGATCCCATGAAGATGGCTTGACACCTCAATTGGAAAACAAGGGATCACATTATTTCTATCGGGTGTCTTACTCATTTTTGCTGCATTTTCTTAAATGTGAGAAACTATAATAAGAATCCTAGTTTATTACAATGCCAGGTGATAATCTTTATTTTTCTCTTTTGATAAGTTTTCAAGTAACAATCTTTTTAAAAGGTTCCACCGCTTTATTACAGTTCTGTAAAGCCTATGTGATATTGTCTTCCTTCAAAATGATTCCAAAACAATATCATTCCACATTCTTTGATCCTAGCAATTTAAGATGCCCAGTATTCACATTGCACTAAGCAGTGGCTGCAATCAATAAGTGGAAAACTTAAAATATCAACAAAAGTAGTGCTGCTTTCCTACAGTTCCAAATTGTAAATTTGAAACATCTAAGTTATTTCTCCTGCCAGGAGTGTAATATTATCACCACTATGTTGCACATAATCGCCACCATAGCTGGCTGGAAATTCCCTCTTATTGGTATCATAGGCACATCACATGAACTATTGTTGTTTTCACATCCCTCACACCTCCCTTTGTTTATTTGTCTTTTGCAGCCCTTATTTCTCTTTCCTCATTGCAACACCAAAAGATGGGAAAGAAGGTACAAAAAAAAAATTGTGCAGATAATGATTTCCTTTTTTTTTAGCATAGAGCCCCTCTGTAAGATGGAACCTTTGCAGCCAAATATTCTCTTTAATTTATATGTGTCAAAATTTATCTCAGCAAAATCATATCCTAAGTTCTAAATTACACTATATACAAATATCATAGCCGTATATGCCTACCCAAAACACTATAAGCTGAATTAAAACCCCTAACACAGCGAATTTTGCTTACTTGCCACACTGCTGACAGTATCTTTTACTCTGCCCATCAAGAACAACAGCAGTAGCATTCGCACACCGTAGACAAACCCTATGCCGCCGATGATACCCCTTGAGCTCGCTGATGTCGGCTTCACACCCAGGAACTTGACACCTCGCCGTCCCAGTCGCCGCCCTCACAGTCCGGGCCCGTTTCTTCCCCTGCCCACCCTCTTCCTCCTCGAGCTTCGCATCGAGCTCCGGACACGCGCAGGGGATCCGACCCGCCAAGAAATTTGAGCACGTCATCCTAGGGTCTCGTTTCCTAACCCGGCCGGGAATTTCCGCCGACAACGCCGGAATCTCATCTACCGGATGGGGTTCCGAGGGCGGTGGTTGGTCGGAGTCCCAGGAAAGGGCCAATTGATCGTCGAGATTGAAATCGAGGAAATCGCTCCAATCCCAGAGCGATGCTGTGGGTTCGTCGATGACTGTGTTTGAGAAGGTGTCCATTTCTGAGGGCTCGGATTGAACGGAGTGTGATGGTGGTGGTGGTGATTGCATTGTTAAAACCCTAATCCTAAAATGGTGGAGGTGGTGGAGTTGGTGGTGGTGGTTAGAGAGAGGAGAGAGAGGGGTTTGCGGAGAAGGGACGAAAGAGGGGAATGGACCCAGCTGTTGGAGTCAGCCAGGGGGTGGTGACGGTAGGTGGTGACACGAAGTGAAGTCGTGAGATTCGATTGAAAAAAACTAAACTATTATTATATGTAACGTTTCACATAATTCCACTATATTGTTAAACGTGGATCGATGTTGATGTGAGAGAACTCAATAAAACAGCTTTCTTTTTTTACCCTTTTCTCTTTTCTTTCTTTACATTTGGACTTGCACTTACATACCATATAATAATAAAAAAAAAGGTCCTCAAGATAAATTTTTTATAATTGAGTTTTCAAAAAATATTTTTCAAAAGATTGAAACAAACTAAATTTTGTAAAATTTTTTAATTCTCAGTTAACTAAAAATAAAAAATTATTTTTTGAATGAAAAATCAAGTAAACTTATCATTCTCATTTTTAAATAATTAAACAGTTTGAGCTCAAAATGTATGTATTTCATTAGATAAATTGAGTCTTTGTTGCAAATAAATTACACATATTTTATTAAAAACTTGAAATTTGGATCTTGCACTATGGAGGGTAGAGATTATAACAATATAGTACAGTCTCGAAAATTCAATTTGAAAAACAATTAAATTAACTATTTATCTCACAAGGGCATACTAAGCTCTTATAACTTTTAAAGATTTATAAATAAATAACACAAGTATAGAAAGATGATACATATTGACATTGTACTTTTCTATTACTATACCCCATTACTTTTGCTTAAGAAATTATTTATATAATTATCTTTTAAATGCTCTATTTCTTCTTTTTTTTTTTTCTTTTTTTTTTTCATAGGCCAAAAACGCATGCATCACTCACACACTTACTTTGTCCATACCACTAGACCACAAGACTCTTGGTCACTTCATATTACAAAAGTAAAACAAAATTCAAGTCCGTAAGGGTATGTTTGGTGTAGTGGAAAAGAAAAGAAATTATAATATTAGTGGGGGAAAAAAAAAATAGGAGTTGGTTGACACTTACCATGTTTGGTTAACTAATAAAGGGGAAAATTTTTGGAAGGATAATAATCACAGTTGAAGAAAGAAATGAAATGAAACTATTTTAATGAATTTACCACCATATCCTTTTCATTAGGGATGACAGTCGAGTTGTTCATTAGGTGTAATGTCATTTGCAGGTATGATTTCTGAGAGGCCATCATCTCAGATAATGCAAAGAATCTCGAGAATGACTATGTCGGGAAGGCCAACGAGCAATTCAAGATATCTCAGTACTACTCAGTCACATATCGACCTCAAATGAACAGAACCGTTAAAGCAGCTAACAAAAATATTAAATAGATTCTTAGAAGGATGACAAGCGTCTCCCGTGATTGGCATGAGAAGTTCCATATGCCCACATTGCCTACCACACTTTTTTTTAATATCAAAAGGGGCCACCCCATATTATGTGGTATATGGGATGGAGACAGTTCTACTCGTAAAAGTAGAGATCCCCTCACTCAGAATCCTCATGTAAGCTTAGCTTGAGGAAGCGAAATGGGTACAATCCCAATATGACCAACTCTGCCTAATAGATGAAAAGCAACTGAGAGCTATTTGTTACGGCCAATGCTACCGGCGGCGCACCGCTCAGGCTTACAACAAGAAGGTTAAACATCGTCATTTCAAGGATGGAGGCCTTTTTCTCAAAAAGATCTCTACGTGCCAAGATAAAGCTAAATAACATTTTGCCCCGCAACTATGAAGGGCCATTTGTCGTGAAAAGAGTCTTAACTAGAGGAGCCCTCATTCTTACAGAAATGGATGGAGAATAATTCCCATAGCCAATAATTCAGATGTTGTCAAGCTCTACTATGTATAAAGAGAGTGGGCTCGGTCAGGGTGACGGAAGGCCCTTATTTCTATATATACATCGAACCCTTTTCCCTAACCATAAGGTGGGGCAATTTTTGAGTTTCGAGCCCACTTCTTATTATATTCTTGTACAATTCTAAGTCAAGGCAATACCCTTCTTCAAAAAGAAGTAAAACAAATCAATAAAAATCAAGCAATTAAGCCCCCCAACAAAGTTGGGAAAATTTTTAAGAAATTAACACTCGAAGTTTGCAACCCCTTTCCAAAAAATTTCTCACTACTCCAACCGATTGGGGTAGATCTCAAAATATCTCCTTCAACCCACTTACCACTCAAGCCTTTCAAAAGTTCTTCCTAATTGACTGTACTCTAAGGTAAGGGAGAGAAAGAGTCAGACTTAGTGAGGACCTGAGAGTCAGGCACTAAGGGTAAAGAAGTGTTCAACCGGGCCTAGCGTAAAATCCGAAAGGGTGCTAAGTCCAAAACAAAGATTTCTTCTAGTTCAATATAAGCACAATTCAAGACATTATCATTGCATACAGCGCCCTCAGTCATATTAATCATCGTATTGAACCTCGTCTTCAACCCATAGCTGGGTTGAACTACGTTAGACCTTATTCCTTGTTTAAAAGATACGTAGGCGACTTGGGTTATGCCCCGGGTTCGATCACCACCCAAAAAAAAAAAAAAAAAAAAAAAACAACCATCTTCATTCTGCATTCCAAAAGTCTGTCATAACAACAACTTCAGCATATCTCAGAAGCCTATGGTAACATCAATTCCAGCATGAGAAGTAGTACAGGGAGTAAAGTGTTAAAAAATGAAAGTATAATTATTTATTTATTTATAAAGTAACCCTTATATATATATATATTTTTTTTTTTTTCAAAAAAAAAAAAAAACCTTTTTGGTAATTTTATTTGTCAATTAACGATTTCGTTGATGATTTGTCTTTATATGAAACTTTTTGTAGTACATGGGGTGGTTTGATAATACAGCGGGTAAAATGTCAAAAAAATGAAAATGAGAGAGGGGGGGGGGGGGGGGGGGGATGGCTCACCCTCCAAAACCCCCGAACAAAATTTTAAAAAGATAATATTTATGGTTATTTATGGTGAATTGCAAAAAAAAAATTACTTGTGACCCCTCAAAATTCATTGAACAATTTTATTCTTTTTTTTTAAAAAAATCAAAATTAGTAAGAAAAAGTATTAATTATTATTTTAATTCTTGGTACAACGTACTCTATTCATATATATACACACACACACACACACATATATATATATATTATTTGTTATGAATCAAGAGAGAAGAAAAAAAATATATATCTGACACCTGTTAACTTCATTTATCAGTTGTCAACTGATTTTCTCCATTTTGTTCTTCTCATATAATTTATAGACATGCAAGGGAAAAATAAATATAGAAGTGCTCTTAAAAATATACATTAAAATTGCATTGGAAGATAATTTGTTACATGTATTTTATTTTATTTTTAGGAGTTAATTTTAGTTTACTATAACACCAACCAACCCCCTCAGCAACACCTCTGATCCTAAATCAATAAAGTAGTAAGAAGATGCTATTACATTGCACTTTTGTATTACTATATGGTGGAAAATATATGTTTTATGTGACATTTAAGATATAACAAACTTTATATTAATATGCTATGAGATAATTAATAATATACAAGAAATAATTAATTAAATGTTCAACTCAATATTTAATTAAACATGCAAAATAATACAATAAAATAATATATAATAATAATAAAATAAAGGACCTCGACTAAGGCTAGTATTTGATACTATGTCCTTAAGACAATTTACACCCCGCATGGTGCGACGAACTCCATGGTGATTATCTCACAGGATACAATGGTCTCCATCCACCAGTAGCAGCACTTTAAACTCATGGATATGGCGAATCACCTCTGTGTAATACTCTTTTTGATTAAAAAATGCATCTCTTCTATATAAAGAATGAATTTGGGTTTGATCTGAACCATTTGGCTCGGACTAATTGCAATATGGCTCATTGCTATAGATGTTGGGTCTAGTGGTTTGAACTACTTGACCAATGGATTTGAACCACCTGGGTTTAAAAGAGAGAGAGAGAAGTATGAGAATTCACGTAGAATTATGTGAATTCAAAATATTCCATGCAGCCTTGGGATGTTGGGTATTTATAGATAAAGTAGTGTCTAATGGGATTGGGTGCATCACTTCACCATCCATTACAACATTCCAGATTAACTACAATATCGTTTTATTCTAGAAACATCTGAAATATGGCGTCTATTCGTTAGAGGACACGACCAACGGATGCAATGGTTCAAAGGGTTGTGTTAGTTTAGCCTACAACTGCCTCTTTGGATTCCCTGACTTCATCGATCTTTTCTATTCTTCTTTGAAAAACTTCTTTTTTTCTTCTACCCTAGTTATGGCAATGGCCATATATATTTTTTAACTAATATATTATATGAATGTAAAGTTGGAAATTTATATATATATAAATAATAAAAATTATTTATGGTCCTATGCACTATGTTTTCTAAAATAGGATTGCAATGTGATTATTGATACTTGATGGATTGGGTTATACTTTCCAATTTGGTGGTCTAATTGGGAGTATGGTTTTATACGATTGGATTGTGGTTTTCCAACTTATTTGGTATGATTTAATTCTAACCATTTATATCTAAGTTTCTATGATAGGAAGGAAGACTTAGGTATGTTTATTTGTAGAGAAGCCGTCCCCCCCCCCCCCTATTGTTGATATAAATAAGGGTTTTAAACCCTTATTCAGCCCTATCGAATGACAACTTTCAGAAAGGGGTAAAACATTCTAATGTTTTGCAGGATTACAAAGAATTGTAAGGTTATCATCCAAAATCAAAAGGTATATCTGATTTAATTATCAATTAGGTACGAGACTAAATTCTCTATTTAATTAATTGTAATATTCGTGATTTCTATATATGAATTATTTGATTAAAACTCAACAATTGGTATCAAGGTCATGCTAGTACTATAATTTATTTTGTAGAAATCATGAAAAAGAATTAAATATATACTATAAATTATTTCAACACACAACATATAATTTTAGGTGGCTGATTTTCTCTTTGGGTCACTGTATGTATAATTCATCTGATTATTGCCTTCGATTCGTACTATACATTAGCATCTAAAACTGGATGTTAGTTCTAACCTCGTTAAACGTGTGTGGCCAATTTAAAGGATTGTTGTTAGTTGTTAAATATCCATTAATTGTTGCCTGTGTGTACCACCAACAATTGATTCATATATGCTTATTATTATTGAATCGTATTTGATATCTTTGCCATGAGGTGTGGATCTCGAATCGTGTGCGTGAAGTTGGATATCATAAAAGCTTTAATATCTTTAGTTATGGGGTCTATGGTTTAGGATAACCCACATGTAAAGTGTAATACGGAGTATATATTTATATATCCTTGTTTCATATTGCATCACACTAAATATATATAGTCTGTACATGACCTAATTGTTTCTTTTTGAAACTAAATTGATTGTGACGGCCTAAGTTTTTCAACCCGGTGCGTCAGTGATGAACCGAAAGTTGATCCAATAACGGATCCGAAATGCGGAAGCAAATGATAAACCAAGGTCTCAAGAGATAGGAGTCATTCCTAAGACACAAATGTGACCCTCCATGAGGTCACGAAACTTAAAGAGGACAAAAACGGAAACAACGGTCAAAAAGGACAAAATTTGCTATCCAAGGGGCAAAAAGGTCAATTCCCAATTAAAAGGAGGAACTTGACTCTAAATAAGTCAAACAAGGTTAATACAACCTAATCTAATCATTTTGATACATTCTAAGAGGTTCCATGAACATTGGCTAAGAATTCCATAAAATGCCCCGTCCCGGTTGAAGTGAAAACTGACACTGCTTCACTAAAACATACATAACTCCCACCATGTTTGGAATTTGATAATGGGATTGGTACCATTGGAAAGCGGACTCAAAATTCTTCGATTTAGGCTAAAGAATCACCCCATTTGGATTAGAAATGAAGAAGTTATGACCCGTTGAAGTTGGATGTTTAGTGCTGGAACTCCACAAAGACTAGGCTAGGGATCAAGCTATTTCGGTCGACCGAAGTGGACTTTGGGACAATCAAAATGAAAGTACTGAGACCTAAAAACATGAAGAAAAGATGCAATTCATTTCGGTAGACTGAAATAAGGGTTCAGTCGACCGAAATGAGCTTTGAACAATTGATTTGGCTACTGGAATGCGATGTTACTATACAAATACCAAACCATTTGACATTGGTTGACCGAAATGGAGTTTTAGTCGACCGAAACACCACAAAATCCTGCTGCTGAACCTGCTATAAGCCTAAGGTGTTAAGGTACTACCTCAACTTGAATCCTATGATGATTTGATTCATAATGAATATGTAAAAACTGATTTTTCATGAGTTTTTGAGAATGTGAACATGCCAACAACCTTGATATGAATAAATAAACATAAAACCATGGCCCATGGCCTCATACACATCATTTACAAAGTTTTCATATGTCAAACCTCAAGCTTTGGTTTAAATACACTTTTGATGCAAAGGTTGATACTAAAAGTGTCTAAGTACAAAAGTATACATGTTTGGCCCTTGGCCTCTTTACATACATATTTATAATGTCAATAGTAAATGTTTGAGTGTCATTACATATCAAGAAAGCTACTAAAGCTCCAAAAGAACCATACACCTATGACATTCAAAATATGATATCAAAAGAAAGGCATGCTAAACACTTGCATGTCAATATACAAAAATGCTTCATTTAACTCAAAAGCTTCTAAGGATGATGAGCCTCTAAGAACATAGTCTCTTTACCTGAAAAACAACCCAAACCACTAGGGTGAGTAATCAAGTTACTCGTAGGATGTGGTGCATGCGCATACCCTATAGTTTCAAGTATAATGTGAACCAAACATAGACCATCACAAGGGTGCATTCCACCTAACGTCTATATTCCCATAGTGCTCTAAGGGATCATCTCAAGCTATACAAATGTTGAAACGGTAACATATAACATCCAAGTATACATAAGCAAGTACACTAACCACATTAAACTAAGATTTACCAAATCACAAGCTACAAGAAATCCATGATTTACAACTTGGAAAGTAATACGAAATCAAGTAATTGAAAGACTAGAATATGTGGCCACGAGACCATACAAGTTATTTTGGGTAATTATGACCCACAAGGTACTACTTAGTGCGCACTATGACTTAAGAGAATTCCCACCCTCCGTACTAGGACCAAACTCTAGCCATCAAACATTTCATATCCTTACAAACTTCCAAAAATCAACAAGTTCATGACATTTATACAATCTCAATGCATAAACTACCTACCAAGCACAAGTAGGGTAAAACCACACAAACCATGCCCTAAGGTTTCATGTCTAAAGTGGCAAGCTAATGATACTACACATTATGCCACATGGATTTAATATTAATGTAGGCTACAATTACTAATTATGCAATATAGCAATTTATTTACAAACAATTTCAAGTGATACTTACAAGTCTTTCAATGAAATCTATATTACTTAACAACACAAAAGTAATCTCAAGATATTCATCATAAATCCTCAATGAAATCACAAGTAATAGGCAAATCATTAAGCAATAATCCACCTATACAATTTAATAGTTATATACATGCTTTAATTCACAAATCCTAAGTCAAGCATACAAAATCTCTATTGATATGCAAATACAAGAATTTTAAAGCATGTAATCAATATATATCAAGCTCCAATATATATAAAACCCAAAGAGGATAAACATACAACCACCTCTACCTCAATAGAGAATTGAATCTCTATAATCCAAGCAACCAAGCCCTAAATGTAAAACAAGTTTAGGGTTATTGAAGAAGAGAGTGAGAGGAGTCTTTTTTCTCCCAAGGTTTCTACTCTAAGGTGTAAGGAAGTGAGCCAAATTGAAGGGAGAAGCTATGAACTAAGCTTTCCTCCAATGGTGGATTTGCTAGGGATAATGAAATGAAGAAGGTAAAGTGTAAAATGGTGAGTGGAAGGGGTAGAAATCCTCCACTCACTATGTACTCTTGCACTACCTCTCACACACACACAATGCAAGACTAAACCTTGATCCTACACTTGTCACTAATCCAATGCCTCTTCCAAGACTAAATCCCAAGCCCACACTTGTCACAAATCAAAGGCTACATGTGCACTAATCTAAGGTCTACACATGGATGAATCTCCACCTACCAAATGTCAAGAGGTCATGGTGACAAGTCTCTTCACCAAAATGCCTACAATGGCTTCATGAGAGTGTGACACTTGTCACACTTTTCAAAAATTACAAAATGGTCCTTTTTCAAAATATCTTCTAAAATAAATTGCAAAAAGGTCCGTAAAACGAAAAATAATTATTTCACATAATTACACTAAAACCCCAAAAATTAAAAATAATTACACTAAGGTATGCATTCATGCCCTTTACAAGAAAAGTACTAATCTAGCATGCTTTTCAAGAAAAGTAAAAATACCAATGTCATGAAAATCAAATATTATGAATGCATGCAAAACCGGAATCAAATCCGAGCACAACAAGTGAGGTTATGCAAGGAAAAACGAAAAAACGACTAAAAGATGAAATAAGGAAAAGACAAAAAAAGAAAATCGTTGAAAATGGAAAAGGAGGAAAAAGACCGGGTCATTACAACCTACCCTCCTTAAAAGGATTTCGTCGCCGAAATCAAGTCGTACCTGAATGGGAGAACAAATAGGGATACCGAGAGCGAACCTCCTGTTCGAGCTCCCAGGTAGCCTCCTCAACGCCGTGATGTCTCCACAAGACCTTAACCAATGGAATGGTCTTGGTCCGCAAAACCTGCTCCCGTGAATCAAGAATCTGGACCGGACCTTCCTCGTAGGTCATGTCCTCATCAACAACAACATCTGTCCACCGTAAAACATGCGATGAATCCGGCTCGTAATTCCTTAACATAGATACATGGAAAATGTCGCGAACCCTATCCAAGTCTAGCGGCAATGCCAAACGATAAGCAACTTCACCGACGCGCTCCAAAATCTGAAATGGTCCAATGAACCTAGGAGACAACTTGCCTGTCTATCTAAATCTCAAAAGTCCCTTCCGTAGAGAAATCTTGAGAAAGACGTGGTCCCCTACCTCAAAAGACAAGGATCTCCTCCTCTTATCAGCATAACTCCTCTATCTGCTCCGAGCTGTAGCCAACCGCTGCCGAATCAACTTAATTTTCTCTGTAGTCTCAAAGATAATATCGGGACCTAAGGCGACTGTATCACCTACCTCGGTCCAACAAACTGGAGATCTACAAGGTTTGCCATACAACACCTCAAAAGGTGCCATGCCAATACTGGTCTGGTAACTGTTGTTGTAGGCAAACTTAACCAAGGGTAAGTAGTCTTCCCAACTACCCCTAAAATCCAAAATGCAAGCCCGTAGCATATCCTCCAATATTTGAATGGTACGTTCTGACTAACCATCAGTCTGAGGATGGAATGCCGTGTTGAAATGAAGCCCCGTGTCAAGAGCCTCCTGAAAACTGTGCCAAAAGTGAGATGTGAACCTGGGATCCCTATCCGAAACAATGGATACTGGAACCCCATGAAGCCTGACAATCTACCCCCCATACAGTCCACTAAGTCTCTCTGCGTCATCTGTCACTGCCATAGGCAAAAAGTGAGCCGTCTTAGTCAATCTATCAACAATGACCCAAACGGCATCATTCCCTGCCTTGGATCTCGGAAGTCCCGTCACGAAATCCATAGTGATGTGCTCCCACTTCCACTCTGCCACTGGTAGTGGTTGCAACAAACCTGCCGGTCTCTGATGCTCTGCCTTCACTTGTTGACAATTGAGGCATTTAGCCACGAACTGAGAAACATCCCGTTTCATGCCTTTCCACCAAAACTGTCTCCGCAAATTGTGATACATCTTTGTACCACCAGGATGAACTGCAAGTCGAGAATGGTGAAAATCCCGAAGAACAACGTTACGACAAAGCAAAGGAACAAACATCCTTCCTCTGTACCTGAGACCACTGTCTGACTGTAAGGTCCAACCCTCTACATTCCCACCGCCTGAAATCTGATCGTGGATGGACTTCATCTCCCCATCCTCCTGCTGTGCCTCAATAACTCTGCTAACAAGAGCCGGTTGAGCCACAAGGCTAAACAAAATAGCCGGTGAAACATCCTCATACAACTGCAAACCAAGATCTGCAAGCTCTTCTAGCATCTTCCATCTGTGAATGGAAATGCTAGCAAGAGTACCCCGTGACTTCCTACTCAATGCATCAGCCACCACATTGGCCTTCCTCGGATGATACTGCAACACAAAGTCATAGTCCTCTATGAACTCAACCCATCTGCACTGTCTCAAATTCAAATCCTTTTGAGAGAAGAGATATTTGAGACTTTTGTGATCGGAGAAAACTTCGAACTTCTCCCCATACAAATAGTGTCTCTACCCTTTAAGGGCAAAGATAACTGCTGCCAACTCCAAATTATGTGTCGGATAGACTAACTCGTGAGTCTTCAACTGTCGAGACCCATAAGCCACCACCCGTTCAGTCTACATCAGAATACAACCTAAACCTTCTCGCGAAGCATCACAATAGACCACGTAACCCAAACCACGTTCAGGTATGATCAAAACTGGAGCTGATGTCAACCTGACCTTCAACTCCTGAAAAGCAAAATCACAAGCCTCATTCCATATGAACTTGACCCCTTTGCGAGTAAGTCGAGTCATAGGTGCCGCTAGATGAGAGAAATCCCGAACAAATCTCCTGCAATAGCCGGCTAGGCCAAGAAAGCTTCGAATCTTAAACACTGTCTTTGGACGCTCCTAATCCATCACAGACTCAATCTTTGACGGATCCATTATAACACCGCCCCCTGACACGACGTGTCCAAGGAACTTCACCCCTGGTAGCCAAAATTCGCATTTCTCGAATTTGGCATATAATTGGTTATCCCTATGGATCTGTAAAACTGTTCTCAAGTGATACTCATGCTCCTCCCTCGAAGCTGAGTACACGAGAATATCATCAACGAACACCACCACAAACTTGTCAAGATAGTCACTGAATACACGGTTCATCAAGTCCATGAAAGCTGGTGGAGTATTGGTCAAACCAAATGGCATCACTAGAAACTCATAATGGCCATACTATGTACGAAAAGCGGTCTTGGATATATCTTCATCCTTAACCCTTAACTGATAGTAACCTGACCTCAAATCAATCTTTGAAAAGCATGTCGCTCCCTTCAACTGATCAAACAAGTCATCAATCCTAGGCAAAGGATACCTGTTCTTGATCGTAGCTTGATTTAACTTGCAATAATCGATGCAAAGTCTCAAAGAGCCATCTTTCTTCTTCGCAAAAAGAACCGGTGCTCCCCATGGTGAAGCACTAGGATGAATAAAGCCCTTAACTTTCAAATCATCCAACTGACTTTTCAGCTCATCAAGCTCTGTCGGTGCCATACGGTGCGGTGCCATAAAGATGGGTGCTGTACCGGGAATGACATCAATAGCGAAAACCACTTCCCTTAAAGGAGGCAATTCCGTTAGCTCCTCTGGAAAGACATCAACAAAATCCTCAACAACTGCCGGAAGAACACGGCCCAAATTGCTATCTTCGTCAACTAGCAAACTAGCCAAGTAGGATTTGTGGCAACTCCAGTCACCAATGCTGAAAACCATTGCCGAGTGGGAATCACTCCAATCTCCCACAAAATAGAAATAATCTCCCTTGGGAGTGCAAACGGACACCCTCCCGCGGAAGCAGTCAATCGTAGCCCAAAAGAATGATAACCAATCCATCCCAAGAATGACGTCAAAGCTCATCAATGTTGAGAACAACAAAATCGAACTCTAAGGTCCGCCCAGCTATCTCAATAGCACAATCCCCGACAAACAGGATCCAAAGACACTGAACCCCTAATTGGTGTGTCAACACAAAGAAGGCTGTTCCGAAGTGTGACCTCCAGACCCAATGAATGTGCAAATGATGCAGAAATGAAAGAATGCGATGCACCTGTGTCAACAAGAACTCTAGCCCAAGAACTGAAAACTGGAAAGATACCTCAAACTGTAGAAGTCCCTGCAGAGGTATCGGCCTGCGGCAATGCGTAAGCCCGTCCCTGAGCCCTCGATTGCTGAGAACTGCCCTGGTGGCCCGACTGATGTCTGAAAGCAGTAGGTGTAGAACCTCTGACCGGATAAGAACCAACTGGTGGTGCCACCGGCTGTGGTACCTGAGGCACCCTAAAACCTGAATGCACAACTGCTGACTGTGCCGGTGCGACTGGTGAACCTATGCCACTCTGAGTCCCGCCTTGCAATTTCGGACAGTCTCTCCTAAAATGACCTGGTTGTTTGCAATAATGACAAGCTCCGCGAACCCCCTTCATTGAAGCTGTAGGCTTACTAGTCTGTGACTGACTGGCCTGTGACTGAAGCTGTGGGCAGCGAGGCTTGATATGCCTCGGCTGCTGACAATGGTGACAAATCACTCCTCGGGCCAACCCCGAAGATACTGGAACTGCAGATATAGACCGGGCCTGCTATGACTGTCCTTGAGTGCGTGAACTGTCCCCGGCCTTAGCCTTCTTCCACTGGCCCCCGGAAGATGACGGAGTGTCGCCGCGAGGCTGCTTGTATGAACCCCTGATCCGTAACTGATCCCGTTCCTTTGCTTCAGCTAGCATAGCCCTCTGGACCACTTCCCTGTAGGTCTTCAAATCAAGAATGGAGACCCATGGCCTGATGTCAAGATATAGCCTATCCTGAAACTTCATTGCCCTGGCCTCGTCTGTCGTTACCATATCTTCGGTATAACGAGAGAGAGAAGTAAATCGTGTCTCATACTCAATAAAACTCATAGTGCCCTGATAAAGACCTGCGAACTGTGTCCTCATCTCCCACCTCATAGCCCTAGGAAAGAAGCACTCGAAGAACAAACCCCTGAACTCATTCCAAGTCATCAACTCAACATTGTGGACATTGGTCATAAACCTCCACCAGATATCTGCATCCCCCATGAACAAAGAAGTAGTCAAGGAAATCCTTAACTTGTCCGTGGGTACCGCAAAACTGTCTAACTTGCGAACCATAAGGTCCAACCAAGCCTCCGAGACTAGCGGATTTGAACTCCCCATAAATGGATCAATCTTGACCCTCTGTAGTCGCATAAAGTACTCTAGTGCCTCGTTGACTACTGGTGGCGGTGCCGGTGCCGGAATCTTTATCCCTACCACCTACCTGCGTATCAACTCCTGTAGAGATTCAGTAATCCCCTGATTGATTCCCTGAGCCACTCACTCTTCATAAGTCGGTGCTCGTGGCGGATTAGCGTCCACGCCACGAATTGGAATCCTGGGCCTCCCCGGACCTCGTGTGAACTCGGTGTCAGCCACCTGCTCCTCAGTGCCCTGACACGAAGACTCTCCATGCGTGACAACCATGACGCTAAACGCACGAAAGAAATGAGGTCAACAATAACATATGTTATTATGACCAAGTGCAATTCACACTATGAATGCACAAGACATGAAGCAAGACGAGATATGCAACATACCGTTATGCTAAAGCAGTTAAAGAAAGCTCTTAAAATAATTAAGCACTTAAGCAGATAAGCATACATATCAAACAAAGGTGCTCTTAACCACATAGGTATACAAGCATAAAGACATGTCATACTACTAAGCATGTTATCACGAAACACCTAAACATGTTATAATCCCAAAACATGTAATTAAAAGCATGTGAATGCATCAAGGTACATCAAAAAAAGCATGATATGCACCCAAAACCCGTCGTCCTAAGGTATTCAAACCTAGGAGCTCTGATACCATTTGTAACAGCCCAAGTTTTTCAACCCGGTGCGTCAGTGATGAATCGAAAGTTGATCCGATAACGGATCCGAAATGCGAAAGCAAATGATAAACCAAGGTATCAAGAGATAAGAGTCACTCCTAAGACACAAATGTGACCCTCTATGAGGTCACGAAACTTAAAGAGGACAAAAATGAAAAGAACGGTAAAAAAGGACAAAATTTGCTATCCAAGGGGTAAAAAGGTCAATTCCTAATTAAAAGGAGGAAATTGACTCTAAACAAGTAAAACAAGGTTAATACAACCTAATCTAATCATTTTGAAACATTCCAAGAGGTTCCATGAACATTGGCTAAGAATTCCACAAAATGCCCCGTCCCGGTTGAAGTGAAAACTGAAACTGCTTCACTAAAACATACATAACTCCCACCATGTTTGGAATTTGATAATGGGATTGGTACCATTGGAAAGCTGACTCAAAATTCTTAAGTTTAGGCTGAAGAATCACCCTATTTTGATTAGAAATGAAGAAGTTATGACCCGTTGAAGTTGGATGATCAGTGCTAGAACTCCACAGAGACTAGGCTCAGGATTAAGCTATTTTGGTCGACCGAAGTGGACTTTTGGACGATCAAAATGAAAGTACTGAGTCCTGAAAACATGAAGAAAAGATGCAATTCATTTCGGTAGACCGAAATGAGCTTTGAACAGTTGATTTGGCTACTGGAATGCGATGTTACTATACAAATACCAAACCATTTGACATTGGTCAACCGAAATGGAGTTTCAGTCGACTGAAACACCACAAAATCCTGCTACTGAACCTGCTATGAGCCTAAGGTGTTAAGGTACTACCTCAACTTGAATCCCATGATGATTTGATTCACAATGAATATGTAAAAATTGATTTTTCATGAGTTTTTGAGAATGTGAACATGCCAACAACCTTGATATGAATAAATAAACATAAAATCATAGCCCATGGTCTCATACACATCATTTACAAGGTTTTCATATATCAAACCTCAAGCTTTGGTTTAAATACACTTTTGATGCAAAGGTTGATACCAAAAGTGTCTAAGTACAATAGTATACATGTTTGGCCCTTGGCCTCTTTACATACATATTTATAATGTCAAAAGTAAATGTTTGAGTGTCATTACATATCAAGAAAGCTACTAAATCTCCAAAAGTACCATACACCCATGTCATTCAAAATATGATATCAAAAGAAAGGCATGCTAAACACTTGCATGCACATATACAAAAATGCTTCATTTAGCTTAAAAGCTTCTAAGGATGATGAGCCTCCAAGAACATAGTCTCTTTACCTGAAAAACAACAGAAACCATTAGTGTGAGTAATCAAGTTACTCGTACGATGTGGTGCATGCGCATACCCTATAGTTTCAAGTATAATGTGAACCAAACATAGACCATCACAAGGGTGCATTCCACCTAATGTCTATGTTCCCATGGTGCTCTAAGGGATCATCTCAAGCTATACAAATGTTGAAACGGTAACACATAACATCCAAGTATACATAAGCAAGTACACTAACCACATTAAACTAAGATTTACCAAATCACAAGCTACAAGAAATCCATGATTTACAACTTAGAAAGTAATACGAAATCAAGTAATGGAAAGACTAGGATATATGGCCACGAGACCATACAATTTATTTTGGGTAATTATGACCCACAAGGTACTACCTGGTGCGCACTATGACTTAGGAGAATTACCACCCTTCGTACTAGAGCCAAACTCTAGCCATCAAACATTTCATATCCTTACAAGCTTCTAAAGATCAACTAGTTCATGACATTTATACAATCTTAATGCATGAACTACCTACCAAGCACAAGTAGGGTAAAACCACATAAACCATGCGCTAAGGTTTCATGTCTAAAGTGGCAAGCTAATGATACTACACATTATGCCATATGGATTTAATATTAATGTAGGCTACAATTTCTAATTATGCAATATAGCAATTTACCTACAAGCAATTTCAAGTGATACTTACAAGTCTTTCAATGAAATCTATATTACTTAACAACACAAAAGTAATCTCAAGATATTCATTATAAATCCTCAATGAAATCGCAAGTAATAGGCAAATCATTAAGCAATAATCCACCTATATAATTTAATAGTTATATACATGCTTTAATTCACAAATCCTAAGTCAAGCATACAAAATCTCTATTCATATGCAAATATAAGAATTTTAAAGCATGTAATCAATATATATCAAGCTCTAATATATATAAAACCCAAAGAGGATAAACATACAACCACTCCTACCTCAATAGAGAATTGAATCTCTATAATCCAAGCAACCAAGCCTTAAATGTAAAACAAGTTTAGGGTTATTGAAGAGGAGAGTGAGAGGAATCTTTTCTCTCCCAAGGTTTCTATTCTAAGGTGTAAGGAAGTGAGCCAAATTGAAGGGAGAAGCTATGAACTAAGCTTTCCTCCAATGGTGGATTTGCTAGGGATAATGAAATGAAGAAGGTAAAGTGTAAAATGGTGAGTGGAAGGGCTAGAAATCCTCCACTTACTATGTGCTCTTGCACTACCTCTCTCACACACACAATGCAAGACTAAACCTTGATCCTACACTTGTTACTAATCCAATGCCTCTTCCAAGACTAAATCCCAAGGCCACACTTGTCACAAATCAAAGGCTACATGTGCACTAATCTAAGGTCTACACATGGATGAATCTCCACCCACCAAATGTCAAGAGGTCATGGTGACAAGTCTCTTCACCAAAATGCCAACAAATGGCTCTATGAGAGTGTGACACTTGTCACACTTTCCAAAAATTACAAAATGGTCCTTTTTCAAAATATCTTCTAAAATAAATTGCAAAAAGGTCCCTAAAACGAAAAATAATTATTTTACATAATTACACTAAAACCCCAAAAATTAAAAATAATTACACTAAGGTATGCATTCATACCCTTTACAAGAAAAGTACTAATCTAGCATACTTTTCAAGAAAAGTAAAAATACCAATGTCATGGAAATCAAATATTATGAATGCATGCAAAACCGGAATCAAATCCGAGCACAACAAGTGAGGTTATGTAAGGAAAAACGAAAAAATGACTAAAAGACGAAATAAGGAAAAGACAAAAAAGGAAAAAGACAAAAAAAGAAAATCGTCTAAAATGGAAAAGGAGGAAAAAGACCGAGTTATTACATTGATGGAGGATTAAAGTGGTCTATCTTGATTTCCGTGCACTATATGTTTTTTGAACATCAGTGTATGCATAAAGTTTTGAATTATTAATATAATATTCAAGTAGTTGGGGCTTTCTATGTGATGTTATTGATGTATATATAAAGGCATGCATGTTGTTCTAATAGAAATTAGAATATATATATATATATATATATATATGAATTTGTAAGATTGCATGTACAGTACAGTGCGATTAATGGTAAAAATAAAAATAAATAAATAAATAAATAAAGCTTATACTTTCATGAATTTAAAGTGGACTTGTTTATTTGAATGCGTTTATACATATACGCATCAAATGCATAAATGGACAGTGAGGTATTAAAACGTGATTTGTTTTTGCCTAGTTTATATCATCTATGAATAATCTATTTGATGTCAGGTTGAGATTTTTAATTCATGTTATATTACATGAATCAGTGACCTTTGAGTGGGACATGAGATTATGTGGCTATTTAGTCACACCCTACCAAGTGTTTTATTAAGTAATTCATGATACTTGGTTAATTTTAGGTTGAAAAACCCACGGGACTTGCGTGCGATAATTAAGTAGTTATAACCTAATTGATTTAAAGATTGAAGTACTTTAAATTGTTTATTGGACATATAATATACATGTATCAAGTTTTATTATTTTCTTTTAATTGAAGTATAAAAAGAACTAAGATTTTTAAATCTTTATTGATGTGCATGTTGTTATATTGTTCATTGTAATTTCTTGACATGTATGAGAAGGCTTAATTTTATTTGTGTTAAAACCATTTATATTACAGTGAAATCAAATGTTTCATAATATTTGGGTTTAGTTTATATGCCTTGTAAATAAATTGTTGAACTTAAATAAATGGAACTTCTGCAGTATATGTTCTTTCTTGGGGTTTAGGAAGACCAGTAAAGTGACCATTTCAAAGGTGGTAGCCAAAGTGGGTGATACCTGCCAAAAGGTGACATGCTCGCGAAAGTTATTATTTTTTGAAATTTTAAGGCATTAGTCTTATTAAGGTCTCACAGTGCACTTACTTACACGAGGACATTTGTTCTATCAAAAGGTGATCAATGTCTTACTGTGGGATAAGTGAGTAGAATATTTGAGAGTTCTTAAATTATAACTAAATAACCTTCTTGCCAAAAGGTAGTGGAAATATTTAGCAATAATTCAAGTATAATCAAATAGGTCTATGTACGATTTTATCGCAGGTTTGGGGCGTAATGTAAAATCAAAATTTCTGCCAAAAGGTGATTTTTTGATGGCATTTTATCTATTCCTACAGGGTAGATGGTTTTTTGCATATAGTAAAAAACCCTGAGAAATTTGGCTTAAAATCTCAAGCACGAATTAAAGTAATAATCCCTAAAGCTGTGACATATTATTTTATATGTTGTTTATGTGGTGTTATTTAATATAATATTTATTTAGGTTATAGACGCTTCCGCAATTAAAAGATAACATATAGGGATTGAACCATTGAATGGTTTAAATTATGTTGCCTAGAAGACGAGTTTTAGTATTATATTGGGTTTCTTGGACTATGAGTTTGTGTTTTTTGAGAAAAAATCCCATATGCCCACTACCGAGTCTTCTTAGGTAGAAAAAGTTATTGTTTTTTTTAAGTGGACTAAAGATCCTACCATGTCATTAGGTTAATTTATGTTTTTATCGGTGATACTATTCAGGGTGGTATTCTGGTTTTTGATACTGCCAAGGAACTTCTTGTTTTGATCAAGAAAGAGTTAATGGGCATTAAGAAGTAACTATAATACTATTATCTGACATGGTTTATGTTAGTCAGATATGATGGTAATGGTTCAGTGACGGAGTACATCTATAAGATGTGCAAACTGGTTAATGATCTAAGGTAGTAGGAAATCATATTTGAAGATAAGTTATTAGTTCACATGGAGATTTATTCCCTGCTTAGGTTTTTTTAACTTTTTAAGGCTAATTATAATTCACAAGAAGTTCAATGTTGCATTAACCAGCTGTTAACACTTTGTGTGATTGAAAGGGAGCGACTCAAGGGTGTTAAAACTAAGTCAGCTCATTTTGTCATGACATCAAGAATAATTTCAAGAAGAAACTAGGCGGCAAGAAAGTGTATAAGATTAAACAGAATAAAGAAAGGCAAAACAATACATGAAAAAACATTGATCATGGAATGACAAATGTTAGTTCTGTTGAAATAAAAGGACATAAGAAAAAAAGAAGGCTATTGTGGTGAAAAAAAGAAAAACAAAGTAGGAAAGAAAATCGCCATGTTAATATTTGAGCCTAACTTGGTAAAAGTATAGGTATAGACATGGTGGATGGATTTGGGTGTGATCCTACTTGTTTTTTGTTTTTCTATAGACTCGATATCTTCCGAATAAAATCATGTTTCGGTTAGAGAGGATTCATCTATGCTATGCATAGGATATTGGGTAATGTCTCTCAAAAGAGACTTGAACGCTTGGTCAAGGATGAGATTATTGGGCTACAAATTTTATGCGTTGGTTGTGTCAAAGGACAGATGCTAAGAAACGTAATTTTGAGGCTAGTCCGTCATTTGGTCTTTTGGAGTATATATATACCGACATTTGTGGTCCATTTCTTATTGTAGCTCATTTGCGGCAAAGGAATTTCATTGTCTTCATTGATGGGTTCTCAAGGTATGATTGTGTACTTAATCCACCATAAGTCTGAAGCACTTGATGTGTGTAAAATCTACTAGACTAAAGTTGAAAGTAGTTGGTATAAAGATTATGGTTTTAAGATCAGACTAAGGTAGTGAGTTTTAATGGGAGAATGGTAAGGAGGGTGTAAATCATAGTACTTTAAGTACATACTTAAATAGTAGTGCATTATGCCACAGTTCACCACTCCTAGTTTTCCTAAATAGAATAAAGTTGTAGAAAATAAAAAGTGTAGTGATGTCTTATAGAGACAGAGTTATATAATGAAGATATCAATGAGCTTGATACTCACACTATCAATGATTATTTTATTAGACATCTTAAAAGATTAAAGGATTGAAGATTTTTTTTCTGTCCAATTGAGATTATTGATATATATCGTACAAATTTGATGAGAGTGGCAAATCCAGTGGGAGTTTAGAATACTGTAGTTTCTTTTTGTAGAGGAGCAACTTTCAGTATCTATTCTATTTATTTCAGACTTCATTCCACTTTCTTCAGTGGTTTTATTTATAGTTCCTATTCTCACTCATTTAGTTATTTCTCATTTGCAGTCTCTTTTTCCAGTTTCCAATCTAGTTTCAAAGTCAGTTTAGCTTAGGAAATCTTTTAGAGCTTAGAAGTCTGTTGTAGTTGGTGTTTTTGAGGTGTCTGATGGATATAAGACAAAATTTATTGCCAAGTGCTTACGCAAAAGTTAAGTGTTAATTTTTTTGAGATTTTTCTCCAGTTTCATTAAAGGACTCTTTAAGAGTCATTTTTTCATTATCATTCATTTATGGCTTAAGTAAGTTTTACAGCAGTGGTATCCAAATTTTTGATACAGTGGTTACTAACTGTAGGTTCAAAGAGAATGTTATGGATAAATGCATATACCTTAAGTTCGGTGGGAGTCATTTTTGTTTTCCTTGTTCTATATGTTGATGATATTTTGCAAGGTAGCATTGACATTCATGTGATACATGATATTAAGAATTTTATGTAAAGTTTTGACATGAAGGACATGGGTATGCAAAGTATGTCCTTGGCATTAGGATCTATAGAGATCGCGCTACTCCAATACTTGGACTTTCTCTAAAGGCTTATATTAATTAAGTATATGGAAATAATTTAAGGGTGACCAAACATAGTAAGCCTATTGACATAAAGTACATTTTCAAGCCTGAGAAGGTTAAGGTTTAAGTGTTATTAAGATTTCCCCATATGGTCACAGAAAGATTGTTGCAAATCCTCTTACTAAAGTATTCAGCCGAAGATAATAAAGTTTTTAAAGAGTACGTGATTCGGATAGGTGTTCGAGAGTTATTGTGTTATAATCTCTGGTATTTCTTTTGTATATGCTATATTGCAGCTAGTTTCTTTGCATCTTGTGGTGACAGTTATTTTTCCTCCAGTTTACACCTTATGGTGATAGTTATTTGCATCCAAAATAAAGTTATGATGCATACTTATTATTATCTTGATATATATGGTTTATATATATACTATTATGTTTGTCTGGGAGTGGTATTTCACTCACGAGATTGTTTGGGTTAGATGTGAGATTGGCACCACATCAATAAATCCAAAATAATTATTAAAGGTTGTCTGAGAGTGATATTTCATTCATACGGTTGTTTGGGCTAGATATGAGATTGATATCATATCGGTAAATCCAAATATAAAATTTGTCTGGGAGTGATATTTCACTCATAAGGTTGTTTGGACTAGATGTTAGATTGACACCACATTAGTAAATCTAAACATAAACATTAAAGTTTGCCTGTGGGAGTATTTCACACTCCATGCAGCTAACTTGGGCTAGATATAGGATTGGTGATAAGCGCCAAATATTGCATATTCAAGCACCCTTTCTTGCATTAGTTAAGTCTGTTAATGGAGTAGAATGTACAGTTTTAATTTATTTTTGCACTTTTGTTTTGTTTCAGGTCGGTCTCCCTGAATTTGATCAAAGAAGCGGTTTTGACATCAATTATGTTGAAATACGTGCGCTGTGCCGGGGAGTCATCTTTTGGACCTGACTTCTCCTGTTGCCGTTTTATGAAGTCATGACTAAGTGCTCGTCGTAGGAGTGCATCCACGGTTCTGCTTGAACAAGGCTTGCAAGAAGCCTTGATAATGTTGCAAAGGCAAGCTTTCGCGGGTGCCCGCCGAATGCCTCACCTCTCTGTCTAGTTTCGCGGCGCCATGTAGAAGCC
The DNA here is from genome assembly GCF_030987335.1 of Cornus florida. Lineage (NCBI taxonomy): Eukaryota > Viridiplantae > Streptophyta > Magnoliopsida > Cornales > Cornaceae > Cornus > Cornus florida. Next base: position 39,311,056 of record NW_026775571.1, on the reverse strand, counting down.
CCCGCAGTAGCTCCTGTGCACCACCGCGGGTGCCCGCCATAGCGCCGCGGGCGCCCGACAAATATGCCAGTACCATCCTCTCGAATCACAGCTTCCGCGGGCGCCCACCGGCCCTCTGCAGGCAGTCACCTGCCCCTTTTTTTCAGCATTTTTGTTCCCTTATCTTCCTTTTATGTGGTTGAGATTGAGCCAGAAGGGGGAGCTCAGGATTTTGGAGTTTGGGGAGTATGTTTTGGAAGGATAAGAAGGGGGTATGATCATACATATCTCATATCTCATAATTGAAGAGCTAGAGTGGAGGTGGAGAGCTTTTTGGGTGTTCTTGGAGCTCAAGGTGCAACAATGGAGAATTTTTCTTCTTCCTTCTCTCCACTCCTTGCATTAATGGGTAACTAAACCTCCATCTAGGGAGGTGATGATGCCTTCCCTTGTAATCATGTTTTAGATTAGGCTCTATTTTGGGGATAAATATGTATAATTTTTGGTCTTCTCATAATCTAGAGCATATTACTTTTTGTAATGAATTTCAATGTTCCTAAATGATTGATGCAAGTTAATTATCTTGTCTTTGATGATCCTTATATTAATTTTAATGCTTACATTTTCATGGTGACAATGGGAATAAGATTATGAGTGATTTTCATAGCATGTTGATAGAGAAACTTGATAGTCCATTGGTTAGGTATTCCCTTTGATGGTTTATACTTAATTCCTAACTTCATGTGCTTCATCATTTGATTAATGGATTGATGGTCTTTTGCTTAAGGTAGTAGGTTTGATGCTACACCCTAGTTTAGGTAGTTCAAATGTATGAACTTTTGATGGATCATTCTTGTTTTGATTTAATGAACTTCTTGATGATTATAGGGTAACCATGTGTTGCTATATAATTCTTGACCATTATATATATATATTATCTATCCCCAATTTAGTCTTGATCTAGCATGTGTTTAGGGTTTAGTGCAGATTCACTTCCCTAATTCTTTTTAATTGTCTTTGCTTATTTATTTCGTAACATTACCATTTTATGCATTTCTCAATTCATAGTTTTAGTGACAAACCAACAAATCCTCAATGAACACCCCGTATCATTCTAAAAAGACTCTAGACACTTAGGTTGCCATAGATTAGCGCAGTCCCAGTGGTTTGACTTACCCGACCAATAGCCCTATTTTACAATGATTTGTGCTATTGTGAAGGTTGATTTATTATAGATTGAATTCTCAACCGATCAGTTGGCTCTCTATCGGTAAACCCTCACACTGAATAGAAAATTGACGGTTTGCTGTAATATGTTTGGGTGACACACCGCGATGATATGAAGTAGGATGGATAGTGAGGTGTGCGTTAAGACCACATACAGTTTGCACATCTCATAAAATATAGTAAAAATCACTATATTTGCTTGAATCCTAGATGGAATCAGTTTTGAGATAATGAAACTGTTTAAACTAATATATTACTTGTCTACACATTCATGATCCACTATTGAGGAAGTATCAATCCATCTATTTGATAATTGTATTTTTATAAAATAAATTGAGTGGTCACTTGTCTTTTTTAAAATGTGTTGCAATCCATAGTGTCATTTTTTTTTTTTTTTTTTTTATAAAACTTGGAGTGCATGGACCAAGTGGGAGATTGTTGGAAATTTATATATATATAAATAATAAAAATTATTTTTGGTTCTATGCACTACGTTTTTTAAAATAGGATTGCAATGTGATTATTGATACTTGATGGATTGGGTTGTACTTTCCAATTTGGTGGTCTAATTGGGAGTATGGTTTTATACGGTTGGATTGTGGTTTTCCAACTTATTTGCTATGATTTAATTCTAACCATTTATATCTAAGTTTTCATGATAGAAAGGGAGACTTAGGTATGTTTATTTGTAAAGAAGCCATCCCCCCCTGTTGTTGATATAAATAAGGGTTTTAAACCCTTATTCAGCCCTATCGAAGGACAACTCTCGGAAGGGGGTAAAACACTCTAATGTTTTGCAGGATCACAAAGAATTGTAAGGTTATCCTCCAAAATCAAAAGGTATATCTGATTTAATCATTAATCAGGTATGGGACTAAATTCTCTATTTAATTAATTGTAATATTTTTGATTTATATATGTGAATTATTTGATTAAAACCCAACATGTAATAGTTATGTCTAGTCATAATTTGAATACCGTCCAATTCAAAATTTTCTCTAAATTTTTTCATATTGAACTTGGGTTAGTCTAAATGAATTAACTAACACCATGCGTATCCTGAATTCGTTTTGATTCTAATTCAACATTTACATTTCTAAACAAAACTTATTGAAAAATATTACACAAAATATAAAGACTTAAATAAGTTCAAGAAAATGAAGTGAGATTGGTTAGAATTGGTTCTTCAAACTTTCAAATGACCCTCCATCTCATAATCCAAGTTCTCCGCAATTAATTTTGAATAACATATACTTTTGATTGATCAACAATTTATTTTCAAGTTTTGACTCTATAGTTTGGTGAGAGGTCAAAGTCCTATAATATAGAAAATTTTAGGTAATAATAGGTTTATAAGAAATTCAAAAAACTTTTTGGCTAATAATAAATTTTATTATCACTAAGATTAACTGCTAGGACAGAGCCAGAAATTACGTTCGAAGGGGCACAATGCAATATTTTTTTTTTGAGACAGAGTAATTTTAAAATTTTAAATAATTATATATACAAAAATGACATTTTTTTAACTTGGGGGGGGGGGGGGGGGAGGGGGTTGGGGATGTTTAAAATTTTAAAGAATTATACATACAAAAATGTAATTTTTTAAAAGTTGAGTCGGCACACCTTCTAGGGCTGCAAATGAACTGAGCTATTCGTGAACAGCTCAGGTTCGGCTCGTTAAAAGCTCGGCTCGAGATCGTTCGTGAAGTAAACGAACCGAGCTTGAGCACATTTTTTAAGCTCATTTAGTAATTGAGCCGAGCTTGAGCAATGCTTAGCTCAGTTCGTTAGGCTCGTGAGCAAGCTCAATTAGTAAAAGGTCCAATTTTTTATAAACTTTGTAAACTTTCTTTAGCCCATTTAATATAAATTTGGTCCAAACTTATTATTGAAGCCCAACTTCATTTAACTTTAAGCCAAACACAACGTAACCTATTAAGTTATTACCTATCATCACAAACATTTGTTTCAACTGTTGGATTGCTTATACATAATTTACATTTTTGATGAAGCCCTAATCATATGTAGCCACAACAGACCGCTTCACTCCTCTAATTTCAAGTTTTAACATAGCAACGCTCTTCCTCTCTTGCTCCTAGACGATGATATCCAACAGGTAACAGATCTCTGTAATGTATGTGATAAAACCCTACTTATATGCAGAGTAACATACCTTGGAACAAGACTCCTCTAATCCCTTTCAAGTTTTAACATAACATCGTTTCCTCTCTCGATCGTCGGCAACGGTCTCTAACAGATCTATCTCTAAGATTTCTTTTTCTATGTTCTTCATCTTTGAAAATTGTAAGTTAGTATTTTCATATGTTAATCGGCCTAATCATATTCCTTTTTACAGATACATGTTGTCGAGCCAGAGCCAAGCCCAAGCTTTCCGAAATACAAGTGAGCCGAGCTCGAGCATTGTTTGACTAGGCTTGCCCGAGCTCGAGCACTCTCCTAACACTGGCGAGCCGAGCCCGAGCAAGGTAAAGCTCGGCTTGGTTCATTTGCAGCCCCCCCGCACCCACCCCTTCCAAACCTTATTAAGCTCTATCATTGAGAGTAAGGTCGTGGATAAAAGTCTAATTGAAGAGAATGAACGTGTAAGTAACTTGCCAAAGTAAGATGATAATACTAATAACAATAACAACATAATCTTCATGGAGTACTATTTAAGCAAACATGTTTTTATAAATAATTATTTTATCAATAGAACATTTTCTTTTTCAGTCTTTTAGATTTTTCAACTATACACAAAAATAAGAAAATCACATATATAATTTTGTTTATTTTATATTTTGAAGCTTTTCAAAATTTCATGTTGGGTACCTTTCTTTTTATTTTTTTTTGGCATATAATAGAGGGCACCTAAGTTAATCTCACTAAGGCTCCATTTAGATACATAGGAGAGAAAAAAAAGAAAATGATAGTATTAGTATGAGAGAAAAAAGAAAGAAAGAAAATGATAGCAATAATCTCTATTCATGTTTGTATAGATAGGAGAAAAAAGAAAGAAAATGATAATATTCTTGTTTGGATAAGATAGATGAGAGAAAAGAAATGAAATGATAACAACCAAATTACCATACCCTTTTAGTTAGATTGGACATGAGGGAAATAACAATTTTCTCCTAATTGTTAAGGGTAGTTTCAAAATTATAAAAATACTACTTAACCACTATTCTTTCCCTCACTATTATTTCTTTTAGCTCCATTAAAGTCATCCAAACACACTTCTCCTTATTCTTTCTTTTCTTTTATTTCCTATCCCTCCAAATCATCTCATTCAAACAGAGCCTAAAGTCGGAAAAAATAGGACGAGTAGAGGATGAAGTTTTTTTTTTTTTTTTTTTTTTTTCCTTCAATAAATTGGGTTTAAGGAAACCACTAATGATATAGCCTACTAGTATTTTCTCGTTTTAATATAAATAATTGAAATTCAATTTCTTGACCTATATCTTTTTTTTTTTTTTTTTTTTTTTTGGTGCATATGGTTATTATGCTTTAATAATATTATTATTATTATTATTATTTTTTTAGTTGGGACTCACACATACTGCCTCCATTGAGGTTCAAACCCCTGAGTTCCCTTTGGGAAGTAAGAGCCTTATACCACTAGGCCACAGGCCTATTGGTATATTATTATTATTATTATTATGAAACATGAAACTATATGAATAATAGAAAAACCTAGTGAAAAAAAAATGAATGATTCATAGAAAATCACTTAATGAGAAATACCAGAAATACATTCACATACTAAGGGACTAATCCAATTATACAAAAAAAAAAGAAAGAAAGAAAGAAAGAAAAGAAAAATAGCTAGCATGTTTTGATTTTTTTTTTTTTTTTTTTTTTTTTTTTCTAACACATTATATAGTCGTAAATTTTCAACAACTAATAAAAGTTATTAAATGAATTGTAATCATGATTGAAACAATTTATTATTATTTTTTTCCTAGCTGGGACTCACACACACTGCCTCCACTAAGGTTCGAACCCCTAGCCTCCCTTTGGGAAGTAGGAGCCTTGTACTACTAGGCCACAGGCCTGTTGGTATATTATTATTATTATGAAACACGAAACAATATGAATAATAGAAAAACCTGGTGAAAAAAAAAATGAATGATTCATAGAAAATCACTTACTGAGAAATGCCACAAATGCATCCACATACTAAAGGACTAATCCAATTATACAAAAAAAAGTAAAAAAAAAATGAAAAGAAAGAAAGAAAAGAAGAAGAAGAAGAAGAAAGAAAGAAAAAAAGAAAAGAAAAATAGCTAGCATGTTTTTTTTCTAACACATTATATAGTCATAAATTTTCAACAACTAATAAAAGTTATCAAATGAATTGTAATCATGATTGAAACGATAAAAAGGGCATTATTATGAATATATTCTCTAAAGTTGAAATATCATAAAAATTCTAAAAAGAGAGGAACTTACTTACGGAATACATATTAGGAATTGAGTTCAAAATAATAAAAAAATTTCTTTGTAAGTACATAATTTTTCCACTGCCTCAACAAAGAAAGTTTATATACAATACATCCAATCCTTATTCACACCCACTCTTTTTTTATTTATAGCCCTGACTTTGGGTTGATTGGCCTTCTTCGTTCTTGGGTTGGTCTGGCCCGTGTGGATAGATAATTCTGACTCAGCCTGATGCCTATCTCTTGGGCCTTTTCTTGGTTTGGCCCACTTATCGGACCCTCTTCTCCTAATTAAGCTGGTGTGTATTTTTGTCATTTCACCTTGCCTTACTAATTTCACTCGTATTGATGAGTGAATTAATGCTTGATGAATCACATACAATGAGGTGGTGCACGTAAGGTTGTGGGACTACGAATTGATTGGGTCTCTTCATTGGAATTTTGTGACGCCATCATTGCCTTTTGGCTCTTGGGGACTATGAACGTGGTAACTTGTCTCTTTATATAGACAAGTCTCTGTCAATCCTTTTTCTTCGTTTGTAGTTTTAGTATTTGACTATGCTGTTCAGATCTTGACTATAAAGTGAACTTCGGCAAACTTTTGTCTTCTTCATCACTTTTTAGGCGATCCTCTATATTAGTGTGTTTGGGGATTTATTTCTTTCAAAGTTAGTCGTATTCTCTCCTTCCTAACTTTCTTTATTCCATCCAGCTTTAGTTATAGACTTAGAACCCTTTAGGGACAAATGTCAGATTCCAAGTAATGTTTTCCTAAGATAAAATCTGGTCGAGGCTAATTTCCAGACAGGAAAGAGTCTCGTCGCTGGTGAAATTATCTTCTAGGCCTCTCATCTAGAAGTGGTTAGGTTCCCTTTGCACCCTCTTTACCTTCTGGTCCTTAACAAACTCAATTTAGCCCCTATGCAGGTCAATCCTAAATTTTTTAGGGTCATATCCATCCTCCTAATCAGCTAAGGAACCACGACCTTTCCATTATTGATATGCTCTTCTGCTATAGGGTGAATAAGATCCGTAAGTCTGGTACCTTTTATCATTTCTTTCCCATCGGTAAGTGTTCGATTTGTACAGACAAGCTTGATTCTAATAAGAAATGGAGGGAATATCGGGTAGTTTGATAAGTGCTAAAATATGCATTATTCAGCCCTTAATGTTCATTAGTTATCAACTTAGTTTATCTTTTCCTCCCCATTTTAATCTTGATTTGTATCATTATCTACTTTCAGATACTTGAGATCTAATAAGGGTAATTCCAATGTCTTAAAGGTTTAAAAATGTCAAGCCTTGGGAGAATAATGGAAGAGAAGCTTAAAGGCCAAAATTCAGACAATCCGATCAATTGAATTATCTGTTCGGAATCTGATCAGACAGACTCTAATCCAATCAAATGGATACGAGCCTTACAGTGGCGAATTTCATATTTAAAGCCTTTTTCAAGCGAGTTCGTGATGCAATCAGGGGGTGTCCTTGTATATGGGGTCTGACCTCATTTTGGAGCCTAGGAGTCACCTATAAATAGAAGATCAAGCCCATTTTGAAAGAGAGATTAGTTTTGGGGATTAGATTTTAGAATTGGAATTTGGGGGATCAAATTGGGGAACTCTCTCTACATTCTCTCTCTCTCTAGGGTTTGCTCCCAAGGTGGAAGAAGAAGATGAAGTTAAGCATGGAGATGGGAATTGAAGCTATGAAGATGACATCCATCACCTCTATGTTTGGCTAGATCTTCACTTAGGGCTTAGATGAGCCCTAAGCTTGTGTAATTGTATATCTTTTCTTTCATTTTTGGGGATTTTTAAGTTGTATATATTTTGCTTGACCTTGTGGATTCAAACTTGGTTGTACCAAGATTTGTATTAATCAATACTTCTGATTAATCCTCTAATTGGGTATATGTCGTCTTATATATGGTTGATTGTTGATTGATCTCTACATTGAGTACTCTTTGTAATTGTATTCAATGGTGGCCATGCATTGTTTTCATTGGACATAATTGTTCTTAATTTGATGAATTATACTTAATCTTGATGGGTTATTCTATATCTTAGACTAATTTTAATTAGGTAGACAATTCATACTTGAATTTGAAAATTCATGTTTATTCATTGCAATTGTGATATTTGCTTACTTATTGATGTGTGCTTATAGCCACATCCTTGTTATAACTTGTTTTCCCCATTAATTGAAGGCATTTGGTGCAATTGCATTAGTTTAGTGGTGAAATCTATGCCCTAAATTCCTCTCATCATTACCTTACTCCAATTTCCTTTTCATATTATCTCATTTGAAATTTCTATTTAGTTGAATTACCTTTTTAGTTTAAACAAACCAATTATCATCTTTTCAATCTGACGCTCATTAATGTTAACTTCAATCCAAGCCTATAGTCCCTGTGTTCGATCCCTACTCACTATATGTCAAATATAGTTGTGTAGTGGCTTTATAAATTTAAAATTGATGTTTCTCAATTGTCACATTATACATATCTATATTCATTTATCGTGAGAACACAACATAGTTGTTTGGGGGAATTGGAAAACCACTGATATGCACCCAATCCCTTTTGAGTTTGGTAACAATGCTTATCTGGACTATAAGCCCTTAAAGAGTCATAAATATGAATGCGTGTGTGAAACGTGCCTTCCCTATTTTGTAGACTTATATGCCATTTTGTTGGAGTTGAATCTGACCTTTAGATTATTACTTATGTATGGGGAGGTACATGTACTTAAAGCAAAATGTTTGGGATTGTGTTCCCTCCAGTCCTTCTTTGCTTATCCTTTAGTTTCTAAAAAACTTAGTGTTTGAGGATAACCTTCAACTCCCTTCGTTTGGAAAGAACGCTGCTGGGCAGGGAGCTGCTGTCGCTTAAAACCAAGAAGTCATTTAACAACAACCACTTGCTCAAACTCAAACTACCACTCGAAGTCAATCCAAAAGTCCTGCAAGGTGAGGCTCAAGGGGATGACGCTTTGTTATCTCAACAGTTGAGATCTCGTTCGAGCTCTAATGCCCTCGATTAGGGTAATCTCGCATCTGGTTCTGGCTCAGATGCCCCTGCTCAACCACTAGTCACCTAGATGCCCAAGCCTTCCGAGGTTGATAGGTCTCCTGTTACGACTTCTGAAACTATGTTCAGGAATGCCCCCATTGCCCTTTCATATTATAGAGACCTTTGGCCTCTTAAGGAAGTGTAGGTCTAGAAGAGCATTGACAAGAATGAGATGTTTACATGTTTCCCCATCGGTGCCATAGAGGTGATTGTCCTTTTGTTTGTCTTTTCCTCCTATTTTTTACCTTCGTTTCATACCCTTTATTTATTTTAACAATCTAGTTTGGACTTTTGCCTATACATATCCTGTTTGGGATAGTCACCATGCAGAGGGCCATTAAAGTTGGTGATAAGAAAATCAATAACATTACTTCTCAGAAGGCTAAGTTGGCAGCTGAGGTTATCCAGCTCAAAGCCGAATGTGACGAAACCGTTTGGATGAATGTTGAGCTAGAAATTACCCTTGAGGTGGAGTAAGTAGCCCGAGCAGCTGCTGAGAGTAAGGTAGAAGAGGTCGCTAGTCTTTGGGATCATTACTTAGGCCTCATTGGTTGTGTGACGGATGGAGTCAAAGCTTTACTTGTTCGCTTTACCCGAATGGCTGCCCTGAGGTATGCGAAGGGTTATTGCGAGGGGTTCTTTGACTATCCCTTGCATGGGGGTCCAGAGAGAGCATTCTCTAACCCAGACGTGTGTGATACTACTCTTCAGATCAACCCCCTTGGTATTTATGCCGATCCCCAAGTGGAGTTGGTGGAGAGAGCCTTCAAGGAATATATGGTTGCTCTTGCATCTGCCAGCGTTCCTGTGGGTTCCATTTCCTAGCTTCCTAGGACTCTTTCACCTCCTCATTCTGTTGAGTTTGTTAACCCTTCCACTTAGGCTAATCAAACTAAGGTGCCTATTGATGGTGTTCTTCCTAGTGCTGATGCTAAATAGGAGAATCCCTTGGTTTTTGATTCTCCCTCTCACCACATTGAACTTCAAGAGTAAATTGCTATAGGTCTGAGAGTGGAAAATTTTGTAATAGGACTTCTTTGGGGGTTGGCTCCCTCTTTTTTTTGCAACTCAAAATGGTTTATATATATAAAACAAAAGATTAATTCGTGTATCCATCTATATATGTCATTATTATACAAGTATGAGTTTTTTTTTTTTTTTTTTTTCCCCTTCTGTATATTGATTTGAAGTGGTCGATCGGCTCTTGACGCCACTTGTCATTTTTAACTTGTAATTCTCTTTGAAAATTAAGTCTTTGGCAATTGGCTCTTAGTGCCACTTGCCACTTTTACTTTGTGATTTTTTTTTTAAATTTATTTTAAAATTAAGCCTTTGGCGATCGGCTCTTGGTGCCACTTGCCACTTTGACTTTGTGAATTTTGTTTTTTGAAAATTAAACCTTTGGCGATCGGCTTTTGGTACCACTTGCCACTTTGACTTGTAATAACATTTTTGTTGAGCCTTAGTGAATGGCTTTTAGTTGCACTTGCCACTTTGACTTATGGAAAATTAAGCCTTTGACGTTCGGCTCTTAGTGCCACTTTGACTCAAAAATTTCACTAAGCCTTTGGTAATCGACTCTTGGTGCCACTTGCCACTTTAACTTGTGATTTTCTTTGAAAATTAAGACTTTGGCGATATGCTCTTAGTGCCACTTGCCACTTTGACTTGTGATTTTCTTTGAAAATTAAGACTTTGGCGATCGGCTCTTGGTGCCACTTGCCACTTTAACTTGTGATTTTCTTTAAAAATTAAGCATTTGGTGCTTGGTTCTTGGTGCCATTTGCCACTTTGGATCTGCTCTTGGTGCCACTTGCCACTTTGGCTCATGATTTTAAGAAAATTTTTGTTAAGCCTTGGAGATCGGTTTACTAATGCCCCAATTTGAAAAATATTTTCAAGTTGTTACACGAACAAATTTTTTCAAATTGTTTTCGATCGACTCATCGATTTTTACGGGGCATTGCGCCGTGTATGGTGTGCATAACTTAGTTAAGTTAAAACAAGCAAAGGACACTAACCATAACAGTTTTATTTAAACTCGTTTAATTCTGAAATTTACGCTTCTCCTTTGCAATATAAAACATAAGGGGGAATTGCCTTTTAAGGTAGGTGGCGTTCCATGGTTTGTCAATTAATCTACTATTTAGATTTTTGAGCTTGTACGCCCCCTTTACAACAACCTTAAAAATTCTGAATGGCCCTTCCCAGTAGGGTTCCATCTTAGGGCCTATGCCTACTTTTCTTTTTTAGGATGAGCTCTTTTGGGGCGAACGCTCTATATCTGACCTTTTTGCTATGATTATTCGTTAAGGTTTGTTTATAGGAGGCTAGTCTTATCGCTGCCGCTTCTTTTTTTTTTTTTTTTTTTCCCTGTATTAGATCGAGATTTTATTAGAGCATTGGATCGTTTGCGATTTCATTCTAATTCAGACTTCTAATAGTGGGAACAGCCTGTTTAATTGGGATTACGGCTTCAGAACAGTATGCTATAGCGAACGGGCTTTCGTCGGTTGGCCTCCTAGGAGTGGTTTTGATTAACCAAGAGGGGGGGTTGAATTGGTTCTTCTGCATACTTTTCTTCTTTGTTTTATCAATACAATGTGACAAGGATAATGAATGTTTGAAGAAGCTTACACACACTCAAAAGTACGCAGTGCATTTACTATAAAAACCCTCTCAATAGGGAAAAACCTTGATTTTTGTCCTCAGCCAATAAAGTTTCCACTAGTTGTATGCAAGTAGTTACATACTTAGCTGTCTCACTCTTTGCACATACCCTTATACAAGTTGAAACACTAGCTTTCACAGTCTCTACACATACACTAGCATCACTAAGTGCACTTTGCACGCCCCCTATCCTAAGCAATTCTGCTTGGACTTGCAAGCTCTTATAACTCTCCAAATATATATAAAAAGCTATATTACAACAATACTTAAGCTATTACATAAGATAGGAGTAATAAATAAGCTCAAAGTATCAACCATAAAAATTGTTTTTCATTTTTCAATAGCTAGGGTTTGAAGGGTAAATGTGGAATTTCATTTACCTTTAACTCAGAGATGAATTCTTCAACCTTATATCTTTAATATAAACATGCTGAGATGATAATCATGATGAGTATAGCATGTATAAACAATCACAACAATGATATAGGCTCAATTATGAAGAACCTTTAAGCATTAGGGTTTCACAAGGTTATATCTGTGTTGACCTTAATTTTATGCAAACCTCAACTTTAATAGCCTTGATTCAACTATAGAATCTTGCTCAAATGATAATAATGCAACTCATATCAAGATATAGTGATAATAATTTCATATTAACAAGCTAAATTAAACCAATAAAATAGGTTAAAACACAAGTCTAAGACATCAAAATCAAATGCAGCTGTAAGATGGTCACAAACATACTTTCTGTAGATGTAAAATAGTAAGTTACACTTGTCTCAACCTTGTCTCAGCACCACAACATGCTCATACCAAATTCAGATCTCCAAACTAGCTTTTGCAACAGCAAAATCACAACAACAGACATTCATTTGGAATATTACTCTTGTGTTTACTCTGAATGTATTTTTGAGCTCAAATCAAGCTTTGATCATAATAAACAATCTCAGAAAACTTTGTTCGTATACAGCTCTTTGGTCTCACACAATGTATCTTGCCTTTAGGGTTTATCAAAAAGGCTTAAACCTAAACAATACTATAACAAATATATATAGTAGCCCTTGAATACAAATCGTATCTTAATGATGAAATATATCTAGCACCATTATCTAATCATTTGCCATGAAATAATATGTAATTCCTTCTATGAATGGACCATAATACCTCTGCTACCTTTATGCATGCAAGCTAATTGACAACTTGTGTATGTATATATGTATATGAATATCTATCAAGCTTAATCACTAAGTAATGAATAATAGTCTGTATCTTCTTATACTAGGACCATAAGACACGTGTCACAGAATGCTCAGCAATTTACATTAACCAAAATGCCCTTGTAGAGACACTTGTCAATATACACTGTCTCTACAGCTGTGATTGATAAGTGCTCAAATGTGATGCATTTTAGCACCTAAGTTAGGGTATTTTAGTCCATTTATTTATCTTATTTTTATGTTTTAGTTCTTATTTGTGTTTTTGTCTATTTCAGGTCAATAAGGCTCAAACAAGCTAAAAATAGCCTTTTACAGTGCCAGCTTAATAGATAAGGTTGCCAGCTGTCAAAATATATTTTCCATGTCAGCTTCGATCGATCGAAACAAGTGTTGGATCGATCAAAGCCCTGTTCAATTGATCGAAGCCCCTGCTGGCAGTGAGCAGTTTTAATTCCTGAGCGTGCCTGAACTCCACCAACTTTTGTAGCTGCGAGTTTAAACCAATCAAAGGCCTTATTTCTGACTTGTTACCTACTCAAAGAGGCTTGTATTTAAATTAAATGAGCCAATTTGTATAGGATTGTTCAATTTCATAGTTTACCAATTATAGAAATAGATAGTTTCTCTCTCTAGAACTAGGGTTTTGGAGCAAAGCAAAGAGGAAGAAGATGGTGTCTACATTGAATATAACCCTTAAGGGTTCCATGACCACTACCATTAGTGGCTAGATCCTTCTCTTAGGGCTAGAGATAGCCCCTAGGCTTGCTTCCTAAACTTAGTATTTTATAGTTTTGGGGGATTTTAGTTGTAATTGATGTTTTGACCATGAATAAATATAGATCTTGTGTTTTTACATGATTTGTATGAATTAATGCTTCTAATTGGTCTTTTAATTCTATTCATATATCTATGTATGCTAGAATGAATGGTCATGTGCTTAACACTAGGTTTTATGAGTTTGATGCATGTCTATGTGTGTTAAAATTATAAATTTAGTGATGGTCAAGGCATGGTATTTAATTGATGACTCTTGTGGTGTGTTTGATGTATCATGCTTATTTCTTGATGGATTATGCTACATCCTTAGCTTAATTAGTTTAATGTCCTTGTCATTAGAGTAATTGTAGTGTAGTTGCTTTAATTTCCTAGATAGGTAGACAATCCATTCTTGTTTTTTGATGATCCATGCTTATGAGTGCAAGTAGTACATTTCTCTAGATTTTTGTATGTGTATTAATTGTTATTTCATTGAATGGTTAATGGCTTGTTTGATAGGTTGTGCTACTTACTTAATTGATTAGACAATTTATACTTATTTGTCATCCATGCTTAGTTTTCAATTAATGACACACACACACATTTGATTTACAACATGAAACTCCCCTTAAATTGACAATTGCTAATGTTTAGTGAAGTGAAGCTTAGTGGTGAACTCTAAGCCCCAAGACCTTTCTCTTATTCTATTTACCCTAATCTCTAGATTGTTGTTAATTTACATGATTTTAATTGAACCATTAGTTAATGCAATCAACCAAACCCTTATTTGATCATTCGACCTACTAATCCAACATTGATTCCGGAATACCTTGCAAATCCCTTGGGATGATCCCTACTTACTCTTACTACGTTAGTAGTTAGTAGTGGTAGTGGTTTTTATAAATTTAAACTTGAACAAAAAGGCTTTCTTATTTTGCACTATCATATCACACACATTTTGGCATATGTATGCAACCGCCTTGTCAGTGACTGTGAACACTTAATTAAACTGAGAATAAGAGCAATTCAATACAATGTACTATCATAAGCAAGTGTATTCTGATATAATACATGTATGGAAAGACTTAATCACCCCTGAAATACTCTCTAGCCAAATATTAATTTTTGTAATAGGCCCTATAACCCTATTTGGTCCGAGCTGCCTTTAAGATCATTTGAATAGTATTTTCAACAATATGGAATGACTAAGCTGCCCCTGAAGATCAATATAATGCATTGTGCATGCTAGAATCACTTAAAACTCAATACAGTGAACATGGGACAGTTTATTTCACATTTAAAGGGCAAATCCTAATTAAAATGTGGAACTAATAATCTCCCCCTTTTGCCTTTGAATGTTAAAAACAAAATAATCCTTGAAGATCAAAAAGGTACTTAAGCTATCAATAATGTACCATTAGAACAATAATGAAAGCACACCAAATGATATATATATCTTTGATTAAGGTCAATTTCTCTCCTCTTTTGACATTGAAAGTCAAAAGGTGAAAGGACCAACAATGTTAAGGACTAGAAAGGAATAAACAACCCTAAGAAGATCTTTGAGGGTTGAAAACCTCTATAGTAGCAATGGCTTTGTCATGATATTTGCAAGTTGATCTTCTGTTGGGAGATAGGTGATGTCAATCAGCCCTTTTGAACTTGATCCCTAAGAAAGTGGTATTTAATATCAATGTGCTTGCTTCTCCAGTACAATGTAGGATTCTTCCTAATGGCTATAGAACTTTGATCGTCATAGTAGAGCTTTGGAGGACTTGAGAATGGAATGCCAAGGTCTGAAAGTGTAGTCTTTATCCATAGCAATTGTGAACCAACTTGTGAAACAGCGATGTACTCAGCCTATGTAGTGGATAGAGACACTGTGTCTTGTTTTTTGCTAAGCCAAGAGACCATGTTTATGCCAAGAAGGTAACAACAACCTAAAGTACACTTCCTAATAGGTAGAGAACCACCCCAATTTGCATCTCAATAAGTTGCAATAGGCAAGGAGGGTGAGTGAAGATAGTGAAGACTATAGGAGATAATTCATTTGACATATATGAGGATCCTTTTTGGCAACTTGCAGGTGAAAAGTGTAATATCCCTAATTTTCATGGCATTTATTTATTCATTTTATTGCATTTAATTTAGATTATGTGGCCAATTGTTTGTTTGCTTTTATTTATTTTATTAATTTAGTTTAATTAGGTGGCTAATTGTTTATGTGCTTTTATTTATTTGATTTCATTCATTTTAAATATATGGCTAAGCGATGAAATGCTTAATTATTTAATTGTTCAATTTTAAATTGTTATTCATCTAGTTAAATGTTTTAATTAAGTTATTTTAATTATGAGTTAGTAGCTAGACCAATTAAGTGGGTCTTGGATTACTTTGAAGGAGGCCATCATGATGTGGTCTATATATTAAGTTATATTATTATTATTATTGTTGTTGTTGTTGTTGTTGTTGTTGTTATTAATAATATTTTTCATTTGTGAGACATGTATTAGGATTAGGCTTATGACTAGTCTATATATATATGTATTGTGTGCTTAGTAAGGGTTTAGAAAACCTATAGAAGAGAAAGAAGAAGGGAAAAAGAAATTGCGCGCGCGAGAGATAGAGAAGGGCAGCCTTGTAAGTGGTCAAATGTGACGCATTTTAGCACCTAAGCTAGGGTATTTTAATCCATTCATCTATTTTATTTTCATCTTTTAGATGCTTATTTGTGTTTTTGCTTATTTCAGGTTAATAAAGTTTAAATAGGCTAACAAGAGCCATTTAGTTCAATTTTGGAGCTAAGGAACAAAGTTGGAAAGAAGCCAAGAAACATGTACCAGGGGAACTTCGATTGATCAAAGGGAAGTGCCGATTGATCGAAGAAGTCTACAATCGATCGAAATAAGGCAGTGCCAGATCAGCCAATTGGATAAAGCCTGGAAGATATTTTCGAGCCACGTCAGCTTCGATTGATCGAAGCTAAGTGTCCAATCGATCAAATATCTTCGATCGATCGAAATGCCAGCTGGTAGTGAGCTGTCTAATTCCCAAGAACGCTGATTTATACCTAACTTGTGTAGCTGCAAATTTCCTCCAATCATATGTTGTAATTCTGACTTGGTCATTACTCAAAGTAGTATGTAATTGATTTATTGAACATCATTGTAAGAGACCAATATAGAGATATTACCAAATATAGAAATAATTTTTCTCCCTAGAACTAGGGTTTTGGGAAGAAAACAAGGATGAAAATGATGATGCCAACCTCCAAGCTAGCCCTTGAGGGTTCCATGTCCACTATAATAAGTGGCTAAATCCTTCTCTTGGGGCTAGAGATAGCCCCTAGGCTTGCTTTTCAAACCTAGCTTTTGTGTATTTTTGGGGATTTTAGTTGTAATAGATGTTTTGACCATGAATAAATATAGATCTTGTGATTTTTACTTGATTTGTATGGATTAATGATCATTTGGCTCTAGTCATATGTCTATGTATGCTAGAATTGATGTTCATGTTTTTGTTTCTAGATTTAATGAAGTTGATGCATGTCTATGTGTGTTGATGATGTTGATCTAGTGATGGTCAAGGCATGGTGCTTAATGAAACACTCTTGTGATTTATTTGATGGTTTACACTTACTTCTTGATGGATTGTATCACATCTCTAGTTTAATTAGTTTAATTTCATGTCTCTAGCCTAGTTGTAGTGTAATTGCTTTAATTTCTTAGGTAGGTGAACAATCCATTCTTGTTTCTTGATGTTCCATACTTGTGAATACAAAGAGTGCATGTCTCTAGATAATTGTGTGTGCATTAATTGTGGTTTAATTGAATGGATATTGGTCTCATTTGATAGGTTGTGCTTTTCATTAAAATTGGCTAGACAATCTATACTTATTTGCCATCCATGCTTAGTTTCAATTAATGTCACACACACACAAGTTACAATTTAAATTTCCCCATTAATGTACAATTGCTAGTGTTTGATGAAGTAAAGCTTAGTGGTGACTCTAAGCCCCAAGAGCTCTCTCCTATATCTTTTCCCT
The DNA here is from genome assembly GCF_030987335.1 of Cornus florida. Lineage (NCBI taxonomy): Eukaryota > Viridiplantae > Streptophyta > Magnoliopsida > Cornales > Cornaceae > Cornus > Cornus florida. The sequence continues at coordinate 39,293,653 of NW_026775571.1, read as the reverse complement.
ATTTTCTAGATTGCTATTTACTTGCATTAGTTTTAATTACATTATAGTTTAATTAAACAATCACCAACCATCTTTGATTATTCGACCTACTAATCTGATATTAATTTCCAACACAAATACACCTCCTTTCCCTTGGGACGATCCCTACTCGCTCTAGCTATATTTTTAGTTGGAAGTGATAGTAACATTCTATAAATTTAAACTTGACCACACTACACACTTTTGTATGCAGTTTGGTGCATTGGCACGACACACACCACAGCCATAGAAGAAGGAAGAAGGAGAGGAAATTGGCTTGTCGGTATTAGAGAAGAAGAATGAAGAAGTAGTTTGGTTTTCGATCCTAAAACTTAAGGCAAGTTCTTCTTTTTACACATCTCCCTTAGATTTCGTGTTCAAAATGTCTCTAGTATGACTTTAAAGATTTATAAATGAATTAATGAATCTGAATTCATGTTTAAATCAGGCTAGAACAAAGTTATATACAAGTATATGTTCATATATATATATATGTATATTTGTATGTTCTTGGTGAATCAAAGGATTAGATCTATGCTAAACTTGTTTTTACATGTTAAATTTCTTATAATTAATTAATGGAAGGTTATGGAACATAGAAGCATGTTTTATGTAATTTCCCTCGAATTCTAGAGTCACGGGTGATCAAGTCCGAGCACAGAATACAAGGAATATCAAATAATTAATATTTAAACAAGCATGGAATACAAAATGAATTAAGAATAAAGAATAAAAATGAAAGAAACTAAATAATAAAATCCTATTAATAAATCTAATAATAAACCATCAATAATTAAATCCTTTGATACTAGTAATTAATTAAAATTACAACTTGGGAATCCATAATGTGGACCCCTAAACCAAAGTCTAACTGAAATAATTAAAATCAAATACTAAAACATAAAGAAGACTCCTACATCAAATCGAAAGAGTGATGATAGACTGTTTTCGCTCAGCACGAACAACCTCTAAGACCGGAACTGTCGAACACCTGAAAAATAATAGTGGGTCAGACCACGAACAAGTTCTAATCTACTACATCCCAAACAGAGACCCGATACACATATACATCCTAGTTAATCCAACAATACCTATATAGTCCATATAAATATATATACACACTAAAGGAACCTCACCAGACTATAGGGTTGTTTCAACCTGAATAAAAGGTAACATGCAAAACGCATATATAGTGGGCATGAGTACCTAGACCTACCAGGGTACCCAACTACACTATATCTAGCTACATATCCCTGGCAATATACGCGCTATAACCACTGATCCTGATATTCAAGCTTATATCATGGCATATAATTATATATATAAAATCCATCCTATCTAACTATAAGTAATCCAGATAGGTCATTCAACTTATTCAGTTGACCTGACACAAATATAAGTAGGACTTAACATTTTAGTTAATCTATTCCCTTATACAAAAATAGGTAGGACTTAACTGATAAGCTAATCCGTCCCTAAAATGCCACCATCTCAAATTGGTGCATTCGATCCACAAAAATTCAATAGTTGATGAAATAATTAAACAATTCATCAAATAATTTCAGAATATAAGCATGATAAATTTGATAATATACATGATTATATTATACTGCAAATTCATGATTAAAATCATATAACTTCCACATAAATTGTTAAACTAAATTTTAAGCAATTTAAATCATATCCTTAACAACATATAAATTTAATAAAATTCATATTGACCAATTCATTAGCATTATAATTTAAATTATGCATTCCAATCCTCCATGAATCTACTTTAACAAATTTAAATTATTAAAACAGATTCCAATAGTCATATAGATATGAACAGTATGCAAAAATCCCAATAATCTAGACTCAGTGCCAAACCGGTTGACCGAAGCACCAAACCGGTCGGCCGATACAGCTATTTCAGTAGACTGAAATACCCAATTCAGTCGGCTGAAACACCAACTTGTCCTACTCCTTTGAACCACTTCGGTCGACCGAAATACCAAGCCGGTCAACTGAACCTCCGTGGCAGACCATCTTCTTATTCTTCGACGGCTCTGTTACTTCCAACCTCCATTGTTGAAGGTTTAAAGCTATACAACTACGTCCCAAAGTGATCCCATAACGATTTTAAAATGTTCAAACATTCATTTAACAAGTTAAAACACATACCATGCATCAAGTAATTTAAAACAAGTAAAAATCATACAAGCCAATATATATATACAAACACTGTAATTTCAAATTTTAAATATGCATAACAAGTTTATTAATCCAATTTAAAGATCCTGGAATTAACTAAACATGTATAGATTACAAGTCAAAGAAGAAACAGAATTTGAACTTGCCTTAGGATTTTAGATTAAAACCCAAGCCTTCTTCTTTGTTTTTCCTCCTTTGCTTCTCTCTTTCTCTCTCTAAAACTGCTGCCTCCACAATGGACATGAATAGGGTTTTCTAAACCCTTTAGCGGACATAACTTCTATATATATATATATACAACTATACTGTCCTATTCCAATTCCAACTCCAGTAACATAGAGAAAAAGAAAAGAAAAGAAAAATATAATTATATAAATATATATACTAAGTTTGCTACTTATATAAATATATATACATATATATTATTTAACTTATAAAAATATATATTTATTTTATACATAAAAATACTAACTCCCAAATCAGTGATATATATATATATACACACACACATACATACCATATTAATACATCTTTAACAACTATATATATGTGTGTGTATATAGATTAACATCTACTTATATTATTACCAATAGTAAAATAATAATACTAATAGTAATAACAAAAATATCATTAAATATATACATTCCCTTAACTATATATATTCAACTATCCGTGGGTAAATATCTATACCCATTAATACATCTGTCCAAGTAATCTATGAGACCCAATTAGTTGGCCCATTACTACTATCTGTCCAACTCCTTTAAAATAAAATAAATAAAACAAACATTTAATCTGGACACTTAATTACAACTAAGCACTTAGCACATAAAACAAATACCACACATCATTTAAACACATTTTTAATTAACCAACACATAAACACTTAAGCAATTAAATTAATTAAACAAATAGCTAAGAAATCAAATAAATCGAATAAATAATAAAAATGCAATTAAAACATTTAAAATAATACCGAGACTATTCTTTTAAAATTAGGGACCCAAAAACGATGAATTTATGGACTCGGATCAGTCATCCCGAGTTATTTTCCTATCACAGGGCTCGAGCACTGATTCTGGGAAAACAACGCTCGAGCGTTGTTTAATAGGGCTCGAGCGATGGGGGTCTGTTTTGGCTAAAAGCACCCCGAATGACCCCGAATTGATTTGTTAAGGCCCCAAACACTATATAAGGACTCAGGAACAATGGTATGTGGATTAAATGGCACGATGTTTAGGTATGCATGTTAATTCAAATTTTATTCAATTATTAAATTATAAAGTGGGTTCTTTAAATTGTTGAGCATTAGAATTTAAATGTTTAAGCATGGATATGATTTTAATCATCTAAATTGCTGGAAATATAAATTATCAGAATGTGTATGGCTGTAGTTATGTTGTTAAGAATTGATGAAACAGACTTTATTAACTTATAAGTTGTTCTTGGGATTCATCAATGTTTAATTGCTAAGTTAATTGCAACATTGGATTATATGATTCTAATCATGTATAGCCGTTTTGTATGATCTAATATGTGATCTATCTTTGTTGTTATGTGAGCTTTTTGTCAGGATATGGTTCTAGTACTGTATTGATATAGGTGGACTAACTAATGAGTTGGATCCCTAATATTTATGCCATTGTGAGGATATATTATGTTGTTTATTGTGCCATTGTCAGGATATGGCTACAATATTTTTATATGTGGCCGTGTCATTGTCAAGATATGGTTACGGTATTTTATATGTGGTTGTGTCATTATTAGGATATGGCTAGATAGATATATAATATTAGATGTGCTATTATACGAGCTTGAGGTCTCATGATCAGTGGTTAGGACTAAGGCGTATATTATCGGCTGAGATGGGTAACTGGATATAGGGATGCGTGTGCCATGGTAGAAGGAGGACTCATTACCACCTTGTGTGCATTTTGTATGAGATACTCACAATCCAGTTGAGTCTACTCTTAGTCCAGTGAGAGTCTTTAGTGTGTATATATATGTATATCTATCGACTATGTAGATATTGCATAAGTTAGCTACGTTGGTATCGTTCATCAGGTCTCTATTTGGGTTGTTGTAGAAAGGACTTGTTCGTGGGTTTTGACCCACCTTTGTTATATTTTTCAGGTCCTCGTTAGTAGCAGGCTTAGATGTTGTTCGTGCAAAGTAAAAACTACTCTTTATCATTCTTCCAGTGTCGTTGACATAGGATTGTTCATTTATGTTTTTATTATTCAGTTTTAGACATTTATTAGGGGTCAAGGATACGGATTCCCGAGTTGTATTCTGAAAGATTATTTACGTTTGAGAATTGTGGATATATTCTGAGGATTAATTATTTAGTTTCCTTTTTAGCGATATTATTTATTTATTCTTATTCCATTTTGTATTTGTGTTCATTTTAAATATCAATTTGTTTTGATATCCCTTGGTTTTGGGCCGGACTTGATCAACCTGTGTCATTGAAATTAGGGGGTATCACAGTTGGTATCAGAGCACTCCAGATTTAAGTGTCTTTAAGGTTCTTTTGTTATATGACTTCTGCGTTGCGTATTATTTTATTTAGAGCCCAAGTTTAAGACTCATTGTATTCTTTTACGGTCTATTGAAATGCGTACTGATGTCCATTTTTCTATGTGAACACAATTGTTAATGCTAGAAGAAGGTGGGGAAGGGAACAGATTCGGAGAGCAAGGCAACAAAGGAGGGCGGAATGTAGGCATCAGAATCTTCTATGACATAAACAGGATGCATAGGAGCACTAATTGCCTTTGTTTTAGGAGAAGGACCAAGAGTATAAGAAGCCTCAGGATCATGACCATAACTAGGGCAAGGATCGAGAGTATCCTCCTTAGATGGCTGACATCATTGCTCTGGCAGTTGCTGCAGGGGTAATAGCTATACTTCAGAATCAGCCACCTATTTAGCAAGCACATGTACCTTTACTAGTTGTTCAATTTAACACTTGGGATAAGGTCAGGAGTTCTTTCACAAATGGAAGCCCACCAGAGTTCTCGGGCTCTATCGATGTGAAGACAATATATCAGTAGAAGAAGGACATAGAACGTTATCTTCGTATGGTTGAGGGCACAGAGGTCCAGAAATAAAAGGTTGCTACGTTCAAGCTTGTAGGAAATGCTCTTCAGTGGTGGGAGTCAGTTACCACTATAGAGGAGAGGACTTCCTTGACATATGATCAGTTTCAGGCTCGGTTTTATGAGAAGTATTTCCTTTATGTAGTCAGAGCAGCAAAGAAGAAAGAGTTCCTCGACCTACAGTAGGGGGACAAGACTGTTGCAAAGTATGAGCAGCAGTTTACCCGCTTATTTCTATTTACTTTAGAAGAGGTCGACACTGAAGAGAAGAAACACACTTGCTTTGTTAATGGGTTGATCTGGCCATTAAATAAGTCATTATAGGTAGTCCAACCTACATGACTTATTCTCAGGTAATTAACAAATCACTACAGCATTTCCAGATGAGGAGAGAGTACAAGCAGTTCAGGGGTGAGAAGCGGGGTGACAGAGACTGCTAATCAGACCACTGAGAAGGGCAATGGCAACGGTGATAGATACAATGATTGGGGAAGATTTTAGGGATAACAGCCTTGGAAAAAGCACAAGGGCAACTTAGATGTCGAGAGAGATGGGGCTCCTATTTAGAGACAACAGAATGGGGTACCACAGATAGTACAGGGCCAACCATAGGGTAAATAGCAGAGGAAACAGTTTGGCACTTTTAAGGGCCATTGCTATGGTTGTGGAGAGCTTGGGCACATAGCTAGGAGGTGTCCCAAGGCTATTCAAATACCATATGCTCAATAGGGACAACAACTACTATTTCCTTCACATACTCCACAGATTGCGCGTATTCAGGGACATACATTCCCGGTTTACCGACGCCACCACCACCATAGGGATAGGCACCACAATAACTGTATTATGGCAAGGTATATAACATCATGCCACATAATGTTCAGACTCCTTATGCTATAAATGGTACATTTTTTATACACGGTAGATATGGCTGTGTCTTGTTTGATACAAGTATTATATATTCATTTCTATCCCATTCTTTTGTTTAATTATATGGGATGATGGCATAATTATGTGATTGGCCTTATAGTATTTCTACACCATTGGGTGTTAGTTCTATTTTGCATAAGAGTTGTGGGCATATGACCATAAATATTAGTAGAATCAGATTTCTAGTCAATCTATTGGTCTTAGATATACATTCTTATGATGTGATAGTTGGGATAGATTGGTTATCATATTACCATGCCCAGGTTAATTGTCATGACAAGTCAGTTATTTTTGCTATACCGAGTCAGGATATATATCTTATCGCTACGCCACGTTCTAAAAGGTTCTAGCACACATTTGTTCTACATTGAGGAGGAGTCTAAGGAGGAGATTACTATATCACTTGATAATATACCACTTGTACAGGAGTTTTCGGATGTATTCCAAGAGATTCTAGAGTTACCACCAAGTTGAGAGATAGAATTTATAATTGACTTAGCTCCAGGCACTACACCTACTGCTAGGGCACCATACAAGATGGTACCGATGGATATATGAGAACTGGATGATCAAATTCAACAACTTCTTAGTTAAGATTTCATTTGTAAGAGTACTTCACATTGGGGACTGCTATTTTTGTTTGTGAAGAAGAACGATGGTTCACTTCTCCTGTGTATAGATTATAAGGAGTTGAATAAAGTTACTATTTGTAACAAGTATTTCATCGACGACATATTTCATCAATTGAGGGGAGTTACTTATTTCTCCAAGATTAATTTGCGTTCTGGCTATCATCAGCTTTGCGTTAGAGAGCAAGATGTTCCTAAGATAGTATTTCTCACTACATATGAATCTTATGAGTTCCAAGTCATTGTGACGGCCCAAGTTTTACACCCCGGTGCATCAGTGATGATCCAAAAGTTGACTCGATAATGGATCCGAAATGCAGAAACAAAAGAAGTAAAATAGTCTTTAGAGATGTACGCCATCTCTAAGGCACCAAAATGACTCCCATAAAGCCACGGAACTTAAATGAGTCAAGTACTGAAATAAGAATTTCAAACCCCATAAGAAATAAACCAAGGGTAAAATGATCATTTCAAACTGAAATAGGTGCCACCGTATACACCATTGGAAAGACAACAAAAAATGAATGAAGTTAGACTCAAGAATCGCCTGATTCGGAGTCCAGACAAAAAAGATATGAAGATAGAACGAAGTGGCGTCCTCCGATTAAGGGATACCACGACCCTATCTCACAAAAACTATCATAACTCTCACTACGGTTGGATTTTTGGTATGTGGTTGGCACCATTGGAAAGCTAACTTCAAGATCTTAAATTTAGACTCAAGAATGACCTGATTTGGATCATAAATGAAGGAGTTATGGCCCTCTAAAGTTGGTGCAACAAAACTGTCTAAGAAAAACTAAAAAGAGAAAGCTTCAGGGAGGATCAGCCGACTGACGAGAAGGATCAGCCGGCCAAAACTTAATCATCAACCTGCTAAAATGGCCTTTTTCACTAAAAAGCCTACTGGAATTGGTCTCAAGGGATCATTAGCCGGCTGATATCAGTAGTCAGCCGACCGATGCACTTGATATCAGTAAAAATGGCCACTATCAAGTGTGTGGAAGGTGCACGGTCTAAGTCTAATGTTACTCATGCATCCCATATGCCCCGAGACAAGTTTAAAAACATTCCCTAGCCTTATACAAATATACATAACATGCTAAATCAAAAGGAAACTTCAAACCATACTCTAATGCATGAATTTTTCATAAAAATTTAGAAATCACCCTATGAAAGTTCCAAAACTGAATTTTAAGAGTTTTTGAGAGATGTGGATATGCACGCAAACATAAAATGACATTTGAGATGCGTCCCAATGGCCCATGGCCTCAAAATAGCCCTAATGCAAAATATGACCTCTCAACCCTTAATTTTTCATAAAATTGCCTTAAAATGCAATAAATGAAATCAAAATGCAAAACCTAAAACAAAACGCTGTTTATCTCTTCGCCACATTTCATACATGATTAATGAGACCCTATGAAAGAATAAGAATTGAATTCCTACACCCGATGCAAACATGGTGAAGCAATAACATAACATTTTTCATTATTTCCACAGTAGACCTTGAAAGTGAAATGCATATAATACAATTTAGATGTCATTGGCCTATGGCCTCATCTCAGACATGTCAAATACATTGTAAAGAGTGTACTTATGTATACATTACATACTTAGAATCAAATATACACATTTTGACATATAAGGCGACAAGTGGCATTTAAAGCCAACCTTTACAAGAATTAAAACCTTTAAGTCTACAAATCATCCAAGCATAATGAGATTCTCGAACCTTGATTCCTGTACCTAAAAAATGTCCCCACTACGTGAGTGAGTAACATAAAGCTACTAGTAGGAGATGAGCATGCATAGACCTAGCGTTTTACTATTCATTAAATTGATATAAATCAATACATATGGTCTATGCCACCTAGCGTCTATGTCAAATGTGAGACTCATGGAGCATCCTAAGCTACTTTAGATCATTTTTAGCATAAATCACATCATTTATACAATTCAAACAACATAGAAGCATGTTATACAAAGTAACAAGATATAGATTCTCAAAGCTATCAACTTGAAATCTAAAATACAAAAACAACTAAAGTGGGTCATGCCACCTAACGTCTATGTTCCAAACGAATCTATAGGATCATTTCTAAGCCACATTTTAACATCTTAGCATAAAGGTACTTAACAGCATCAAAATTGCAATGATTCGTTAAAAATCATAATGCATAAATGTATTTAACAACATTAAATCGCCAATAACTAAAATCACAAGTCACAATTAAACATTGGTTGTCAACTTGAAATTGAATGCGAAATCAAATAGTGGAAGACTTGGACACCAAATCCCGAAGTAAAACCAAGACCTAAACGGTTATTCCGGGCACTAACCTGCTGGGAATACCATCCTAGTGCACACTATAAATTGGGGAGACCTCATACCTCCCGCACCAAAGCCAAACTCTAGCCATGTCAAAGTAACAATGTCCCAAGCGACTCCAAAATCAAAAGATAAGTTCAAAACTTATACATAATTAAATAATGCATGAAACCACCTTCCATGCACAAGTAGGTTGAAATCACACAATCCATGTCTTAGGATTTCAATTCTAAAATGGCATATATAATGTCAAATATGAAGTGTGCGATTCATACACAAAACAAAAATATATTCAATATTAGAAACATGTTCTCATGAATATAAATTTAACAACAATGTTATTCAATGCTTAAAGCACCACCAAGTGAGTACACAACAAGTCTAAATCCATGATTTATATTTAGAAACAACTTCTAAAACATAATTAAATCTATGGAACAATTGGATAGAATTTAATGAAGTAAAAATAATTAAATTCTTTAAATTTTAAATCAATTCCAAATAGCCTCAAATTAATGCATGTTAAAGAACATAATATGGTTATTAACAATATCAAGTCAAAAATCCAATTAATTGGCTAAAACACTTGAAATAAAATTAATTAAACTAATTAATTAATTTTTTTTTCTAGATTTTAAAACAACTCCAGATATCCCCAAATTAACATAGGTTAAAGAACATACCATGGCCTATTTTAATTTCACATTACAAGTTGATTTCATACTAGTTACAACTATGTGAATTAAACTTTCATAAAAGAAAATTATTAAATAGAAGTCTCAATACTTATTCAAATGTTCTCAATTTAATATATATTAATAAACATATCAAGGCCTAATTTAATAGTATGTCACAATTTAATTCTATCACATATACAAGTATGTGAATTAAATCTTACACAAAGAAAATGATTAAATTAAATTTTAGATTATGAACAAAAGCATGCATACAAATTGTATAAGCATCAATAGCATATAAGACAACAAAAATATAAACCTATAAAATCCCCTACCTCCATTTGAGATGAAATCTCAAATCCCACCGAAAGGAAACTGTTCGGAATCCGATGATACTCCTAGGTTATGTCGGGGACAACAAGGTGAATAGTAAATACCAAGGAGGTACCACCAAAATCCAAACCCAAACTCAAAACTCGAACTAAAAAATGGTCAAAAAATGATTCTAATAAGGGGGAAAGGAAGATCTCACCAAGGCCTACAATAAAAGCTAAGGCCCTACGGTATTTACCACGAGGGAAGATGCCGAAAAAAAGAAGAAGGGTGGCAGCCCAAAGCTGCCATGGATGGCTGGCCAAGGAGGGAGGAAGAAGATGAAAAAGTTAACTTTTCATTTCATAACCACTTATTTATAGAAAAACCCTAAAAGTGTCTCGAACGGGTTCGGAAAAGTGAAATTTGAGCAGATGTGCTCAAATAGTAAAACACTATGAATGAAAAAGAACCAAAATGAGATAAAATAAATAGCATAAGAAATGGCGTTAAAACCGAGTCCCGAGCAGAAAGATATGCTCCGAACAAGTTCGGCGGCAACCGGGGTCAGAAACCCTAAAACTGGGGAGAAACGACCGGAAGGAAATTCTAAGAGTACATGACTTGACAAAAAGTAAAAATGATTCCCATACGAGGATCCAGGCTCAAAATGAGGCATTTTGCAATAACTCTCATTAATTTCACAATGGCCCCTACAAAAAGGGTTAACTGCACTAATGACCCAAAATGAAAATATCTTTCAAAAATATTTTTTTAAAAACCCTTGAAATGAAATATCTTCAAAAGATATTTACGAAAAATAACCCAAGGAATAAGAATGTTTCTGAAGAACTATGCATCCATGCCCCTATGGACACGGGGAGCAACTAGAGTACTTTTCTACAAAAGTAAAGATACTTATTTCGTGGAAACCACTTAGAATGAAGGTACGTGGAGTCAAAAACCAACTCTGAGCATGAAAAGTGAGGTTATATAAACAGAAAAAAAGATGAAAAGTGAATAGCGTTTAAAAAGTGAAAATATAGAAATGACGCGATCCTTTAAAGAAGTTGTCAATCCAAAGGAAAGAGTCTCAAAAACCATTCCCGAGCGCTCAAGAGGACAACAGGTGACAAGAAACCAAACTCACAAAGGAAAAGACAACAGAAAAAAAATATCCCTAAAAATCTGAGAAAAGGAAATAAAGGAAAATGATTGGGTCATTACAGTCATTGCCTTTTGGGTTGACTAATACGCCAGCTGTCGTTATGGACTTGATGAATAGAGTCTTCAAGCCTTACTTGGATTAGTTTGTCATTATTTTTATCAATGCTATTCTAGTTTATTTTAAAATAGAGGAGGATCATGTGAGACATCTTCACACGATTTTACAGACGCTTCGTGAGCACCGGTTATACTCCAAGTTTGAGAAGTGTGAGTTTTGGCAGCGAGAAGTGAAGTTTCAAGGTCACGTGGTGTCAAAGAAGGGGATAGCAGTAGATCCAGCCAAGGTCTCAGCAGTTTTAGAGTGGGGACAACCTATCTCACCTACTGAGATTCATAGTTTTCTAGGTTTGACAGGATATTATCGCAGGTTCATCTAGGGGTTCTCGAAGATTGCAGGACCACTTACCCATTTGACTTAGAAGGGTATACCCCTTTTTTTTGTGGGATGAACATTATCAGAATGCTTTTGATAAGTTAAAGAGCAAGTTGACTTCTGCTCATTTTCTAGCTATTCCACAGAGCGGGATAGAGTATCTTATCTACACAGATGCTTCTTTGCAGGGTCTGGGATGTGTTTTGATGCAAGGGGAGCGACCAATTTCTTGTAAGTCTCATAAGCTTAAGCCTTATGAGCTTAACTATCTAACTCACGATTTGGAATTAGTAGCTGTAGTCTTTGACTTATGCATTTGGAGGCATTATCTATTGGGAGACTCCTTCTGACTATTTAGTGACCGCAAGAGTTTGTTGTATCTCTTCACACAGAGGGAGCTAAATATGATATAGTGCATTTGCTTAGAGTTTGTGAAAGATTACCACTTTTCTATACAATACCATCCATAAAAAGTAAATGTAATTGCAAATGCACTCAGTCGTCAACCTTATGCTGGCCTTTCTACGATATTCACTACAGAATGGGATGCTTTGAAGACTATAGATGAGTTTTCTGTTGCTTTTGTGGCTTTCATAGAGATTACACCTATTATCATCTATAAAATATATAAGGTATAACTTACAGATTAGCAGTGCATTAATAAAATTACAGCGTTAGCTTCTGGAGATGTTCCATTTTATTCTGTTGGGATAGATGGAGGCTTGAGGTACAAATGACACCTTGTAGTACCTTCTACTGATGATTTGAGGAATGATGTGATGATGGAGGTTCACAAATCTGAGTTCTCTATCCATCTAGGTAGAGATAAGATGTATCAAGACATGAAGCGATAGTTTTGGTGGGCAGGCATGAAGAGGGCCATAGCTATCTTTGTCTCCAAGTGTAGTATATGCCAGATGGTCAAGATTGATCATCAGAGACAACTGGGTTCTTTGCAACCACTTCCTATACCAGAGTGGAAATGAGAGAGTATTTATATGGCTTTTGTGGAGGGATTGCCTAATTCCAATAGAAATCACAATTCCATTTAGGTAATTGTTAACAAGTTAACCAAATCAGCTCATTTTATTGCCTATTCGCACTAATTTCACTTCAGAATAGTTGGTGAGGCTTTACATTGCAAAGATTATGAAGTTACATCGCATACCGTTATCTATTATATCGGATAGGGACTCGAGCTTTGTATCGGGATTTTGGGAGAGCTTTTAGTAGGCTTTGGATACAGAGTTACATCTTAGCACTGTTTGTCATCCTCAGACGGATGGGCAGACCGAGAGGGTCAATCAGATTATAGAGGATATGCTTCGTGCTTGTGTCCTTGACTTTAAGGGCAATTGGGAGGACTACTTGCCATTCTCAGAGTTTGCTTATAACAATAGTTTTCAGAAGACTATTGGTATGACACCTTTGAGGCATTGTATAGTCGACCATGTAAATTTCCTGTGTGTTAGTTGGAGGTTGGAGAAAGTAGATTTTTGGGTCCTGAGTTTATTAAGGATGGCACAAATGCCTTTAACTCGCACTTCTTACTATTTTGATGATTACAAACAAAGAAGAAAAATGCATTTAACCTGTTTATATTGAGATGCAACACACAGGAACATCATTGAGCACAAGGCATGGAAACACTATGGAATGGGAAACATAAAAGAGAGCATATATCCTATCAACAGGGGTAGTATAGAATAGTGAGAGTTAGATTTTATATAAGGCAAGTTAGTTCATAGCATCTGGTTTAAAGCTCAACCAATATTCATCTTGTATCTAATCATGTCATGTGAAAACAAAGCTATCTCACTTCCGATTAGACGGCTAATATAACCGATTAGATCAGCCTCATATTGAACAGATGAATGGAACAAAATGAAAAATATTTTATTTGATATAACCGATCACTTCAGTGATGTGACCGATCAGATTGATCCAAATGATCGACTATATCACCTCATATTATCAATAGGATGACAAAAACAATGAAGTTATATTTTTCAGAGATTTATCAAGTAACCAATCACTTAACTTATGTAACTGACCAGATCAGAGAATGTGATCGATCCACTTCATATTATCAATAGGATGACAATCCAGTAAACTCGCATCTTTGGTGGTTTATCAAGTGACTGATCAGATCACCAATATATCCGATCAGATGGATTAGTTTTTGGCATGTACGGTGAAACAGGATTTGAACCTACCGATCACTTCTATGATCTAATCAATCAGATGATTAAACAGTCCGAATAGATACAATATGTATTCGATCACTTCAAACCAAGTGATCGCACAGATGACTCATGGGACGGATCAGATGAGAAAGAATTCAAATTTATTTTGATTCTAATGGTATTTTTGGCATGTTTAAAATTCTTATCTTTTGCCACCTAAATCATTTATATAAACACATCTCAAGGTTTTCAAAAGACCCGCTGAGAAAAAAAGAGAAAATTCTTCTAATAAAAAAGAAAACTACAAATCCAATCATTGTCTCATTTATATCATTAAGCTTTAAACCTTTTGCTATCTTGTAAATATGCCTTAGGATTGTGAGCATTGATCTGCATATCATATTCTGAGAGTTTCTTTGTTCTTCAATTTTATCCTTCAAAGATTATTGAAACAGTAGGTTTAACCAAGAAGAAGTCTAAGCGAGGTTTGTTCTCTTAGCAAAAAGACTTAGAAGCGGTTTGCTTCTTGTAACGGTTTGTTCTCCATCCTTAAGGAGGTGCCATATTAGGTTTTGGGAAGTCTCAGGAGGGATCTTGAGTCGAGGAGTAAGAGTTTCCAAACCTCGCTAAATCGTGGTGTTATGAGTTTGCTTCTCTCTCTCTTTACTTCACTTTATTATTGAATATACTTTATCTTTCCATATTTATTTTTTGTAATCAGAATTATTAATTGATCAGCATAATTAAAATTTCCAATTAATTGGTATCATTTTGATTAGACTCTATTCACCCCCCTCTAGAGTTATATACTGGGTAATAGATACCTCTAAGAAGATTGGTTTTATTTAGGATCGCATGTGCACTGGCCAGAGTAGGCAAAAGAGTTATACAGACCATCGTACTCGTAGTTTAGAGTTCCAGGTTGGAGACCAAGTCTTGTTCAAAGTGTTTCCCATGAAGGGAGTAATGCGCTTTGGGAAGAAAGGGATGTTGTTGATAAGCGATGAATATTATATCTTCGAGCCCTTAAACATGTGTTTGATAATGCATTAGTGATACTTTTATCCAGTTCTTATGATTATTTATTTTTATTTGCTTTTTATAGGTTTTTACCCAAAGAGATGGTCAATTCCATTTATTTACGATGTTTCCGATGCTTAGAGATATGTTCGGGGCCTTCCGAATCAATTCGAGACTCAAATGAGCAAGATTTGTGGAAATTTGAAAAATAGTGCTCGAGCACACTCTGACAGGGCTTAAGCACACTTTGATAAAAAATAATAATAAAAAAGCACTAAAGATGCTTCGGAACTTTTTTGGGTCAAAATTTGGCTAAGTATTGAATAGGGCTCGAGCACACTACATATAGTGTTCGAACACCGATGAAGAATTCTGGACCTACTTTAGTAATTTGGGCATAGCTTTTTACTTAAAACTCCAAACTAGGAAAACTCAATGGTTATAGAAAGAAGATTCGCTTTTATTTTGTATGGGTTCCTTTCATCAATGTTTCTGTTGTAGAGCTGGATTGGTTTCATATCAGACATTTAGTCTTTATTTGCTTTTATTTTGTATGGCTTGGGTCATATTTGTTTTTATTTTGAAGCTTAGGTTTGGTTAATGGTAGTGGATTAATTCCACTTTACGACATGTATAGAGATGTTCTCCTCTTGTAATTGTATCTCTTTTGAATATTTATAAAATTCAAAAAAATACCCATTCAGGAAAAAAAAAAAAAAGATTCGAAGGCTATTGTTTTTGTGTTTAATAGTAATTTTGAGATTCGGACTCAAAATATGTCAAAATAATATTACAAAACTACATGTTGAGACAGTGCTCAAGCACACTAAAATGTGCTCGAGCGCACTAAATAGTGCTCGAGCCCTATCACGCTGGGACTTAAACTCAGGTGCGAGAAAGTTATAATAATCAGTCTTTTTGACCCTAGACGGGGCTAGATGATCCAGAAGTCTTAAAGCCCATCCAAAAGGAGTATGAGTCAATTTATCCTATAAAAGAAGATGTAAGGTCACAAAGAAATCACTCTTGCAATTTTCAGATCTCGTGGAAACTTTTAGGGTTTTGGAGTTCTCTTTAAAGATTAAAGAAGAAAATCCTAAGGAGTTTTTGGTGGTCGATAGAGATGGTTTCTACAACATCATTAAAGACATCCTCCTTCTCCATGAGTAGCTAAACTCCATCTTAGGGTATTGATGTAACCCGGATCTGAATAATATGGTTTGATTGTACTTTAACTTTGGGGATTTTCATTGTTTATACATTTTAATTGCATGATTATGAGCAATTGACTTATGATTTTTAATAATTGGTGTTTTAATGAATAAACTTGGTTTTTGATGAAATTTATGTCTTGCCTTAGAATTGATTTTACTTTAATCAAATCCAGATTAGTCTTATTATTTGAGATTGGCGGCTAAGAGGTTCTTATAACAATCTAAATAGTAGTCATACAATAGTGCTTAAATTGTATTGTGAATGAATGTTTTGATAATTTATGCATAGGGACGATGAGTTATACTGCACCCTAAATTAGAGTAGTTAGGTAGACAATTCGTGCTAATCGAAGATATATTATTGCTTAACGTAAATTCATGATTTATTTTCATGAAATTGAATTAATTTGGATGTGAATTCATTTAATTCCTAATTATACATAAATATTTTGACGACCCCGGTTCTTCAAGCCAGTGCGTCCTGTGATGAACCGGAGATTGACCCGATAGTGGATCCAGATACGGAAGTAAGAAACAAGACAATGGTCTTCCAAGGAACAACATGCCTCTAAAACACTTTGATGACCTTCCATGAGGTTTGGAATTCAATGAGAACTGATGCGGAAACTAAAGATTAAAAAAGTAACAATTTAGTCCCCACGGGCAAAATAGTCATTTCTAAAAATATGGATTTGGGTGCCATCGAGCACATCACTGGAAAGACAATAAAAAACTAATCAAGATGGACTCAAGAATTATATGATTCAGAGTCCGGACAAAGGAGAAACTGTATAACGAAGAAAAATGAGCCCTTTAGGCTAAAAGGGTAAATTGACAATTATTCAGGAAGATTTGGATACAACCGAGTATACCGTTGGAAAGACAGCGAAAAATTAATCAAGTTAAAAAAAAAATTCACTCAATTTGGAGTCCGGACGAAGGAGAACAAGCGAAAACAAAAGTCGACGTCGCGACGAGCACCCCGACAAGCACAATGACATGTTAGGGGAAGAAAAGTTCCAGCCAGAACTAAGAGCTGAAACGAGGTCAAAAACAAATCTTTTTGGAACCCCGCCCCCCCCCCCCCCTCCCCCCCAAAATCAAGTTTTCTACTTGACAGCGCTGATGAAAACACAAAAAACTCATTATGAAATACCCAAATTGCCCCTAGATCAGAAGAGGTCAAGATGGTCAAAAAGCTGCTATAGGATCTGTCCGCAATTGAGAGCAAAAACGGGCCATCAAACGAATTTTTCTGGAAAAACACGAAGAAGAAACCCCCCCACCCCCACCCCCACCCCCAAATCAAGTTTTCTACCCAACGGTGTGGACGGAAACAAAAAAAATGCACTGTAAAATGCTCAGAATACCCCTAAGAAAATCAGGTCAAGAAGTCGACAAATTTTTCAAAAAAAAGTCGATGAATAGTTACAAGTACTAAAATCTCAAGTTTTAAAAACATATTTGTAAACTTTAGAATTAATGGCCTTGACCTCATGTCATACATACAAAATAAGCATCCAAAAAGTGTACTTAGGTACATATTACATATTTGGAATCAAGGATACAAGTTTTGCTACATAAGGCTACAAAAATGGCATTTCATGCTAACATTTGCATGAAATGGAAACTTAAAAACTACAAGTCATCCAAGGAGTGATGAGCATCGCGAACCAAGCCTTCGTACCTGAAACAAATCCCAGGAACTTCGGGGTGAGTAACATAAAGCTACTCATAAGAAATAAGCATGCATCGACCTAACATTTTACAAAATTATCACCTTAAGGTGAAATGTGTTAAAGGGGCTCATGCCACCTAACGTTTATGTCAAAATGAGACTCAGGGAGTATCCTAAGCTACCTTAGAGCATTTCTAGCATAAACTGTATTATTTATGCAATTCACACAACATGGAAGTATGTTATACAAAGCAACAAGATATAGATTCTCAAAGTCATCAACTTAAAATCTAAAATACGAAAACCATTAAAGTGGATCATGCCACCTAACGTCTATAGGATCATTCCTAAGCTACATTTGAACACCAAAACACAAATCACAATATCGATGCAATTTAACCAACATTGGAACTTCCAATACAACACATAAAACATGATTTCTCAAAGTTAATATCTTGAAACTCAGAATGGGAAATCAAATAAGGAACAACAAGTTACGATATCATCTAGTTATCAACTTAAAATGTAATGCGAAATCAAACCAGGTGGATACTTGGACGTTACACCGGATCAGACCGACACCATAGTTACTTTAGGGTTACTAGCCCACGGGTAACCTTCCTATCTGCGCACTAGACTTGTAGAGGGACAATCCCCCGTACTAGTACCATGTCCTAGCTTTAGTCAAACAACGATATCCCCAAGTTTCCAAAATCAACAAGTTATGCAACAACGTATATATCAACATGTATATACAAGATAATCAACTATCTACCACGCACAACCAAAATTGGAAACACATACAATACATATTCTAAGTCTATAATTACTATGGCATGAAAGATGTCAAATACAAAATGTGCAACTCGTTACACAAGACAATGATATATTCAATAAGGAAAACATATTTTCATAAATATAAATATAACAACTATGTTATCCAATGCTCAAAATGTAACCAAGTGAATATACAACAAGTCCAAATCCATGATTTAAACATAGAAATAACTTCCAAAACACAATTAAATCTATGGAGCAATTAGATAGAATTTAATTAAATAAAAATAATTAAATTCTCTAGATTCCAAATTAATTCCAAATAACCTCAAATTTATATATGTTGAAGGACATATTATGGTCATCACATATATAATATCAAATAACTAATTAAGTGATTAAAACACTTATAATAAAATTAATTAAGCTAATTAATTAATTTCCTCTAGATTTTTGAACAACTCCAAATGCTCTCAAATTAACATATGTTCGAGAACTCACCAAGGCCTACTTTAATATCACATTACAAGTTTATTTCATGCTTGATACAAGTATGTGAATTAAACTTTCACAAAAGATAAATATTAAATAAAAGTTACAATTCTTATTCAAATAATCCCAATTTAATATATATCAACCACCATACCAAGGCCTAAATTTCTAGCGTGCCACAATTTAATTCTAAGTTGAATATCATCATGAGAATTAAATCTTATACAAAGAAACTAATTAAATTAAATTCTAGATTATGAACAAAAGCATGCCTACAAGTTGTATAAGCATCATTAGCATGCAAGACAACAAAAATATGAAACTATAACACCCCCTACCTTTATTTGAGATGAAAATTTCAAATCTCCACCGAAATAAAAGTGCTCCGAATCTGACGATACTCCTAAGTTATATTGGGGACAACACGGTGAACATTAAACTCCAAAGAGGACATACCAAAATCCAAACTTGACCTCAAACCCGAACTCAAAAAATGGCCAAAAATGGATTCTAATAAGGGGGAAAGATGCGCGTAGTCAAGACAAGTATAAAACACGAAGGCACTACGATTTTTTAACAAAGGGAATGAGGTTTAATTGAGAGAAGAAGGGTGGTAGCCCCCCTTGGGCTGCCATGGCAGCTTCTAGTCGTGCATGAAGAGAGGGGAAGATCACTTTTTAATTTTATAACCCCTTATTTATAGGAAAACCCTAAAAGTGCCCCGAAAAGGCCCCGTCTGGTCCGGAAAAGTGAAATTTGGGCAGACGCGCTCAAATGGAAAAACTCCATGAACAAAAAAGAACCAAAATGAGAAAATATGAATAATGGAAGAAATGACATCAAAAACTGAGTCCCGAGCAGAGAGATATGCCCTGAACAAGTTCAGCGGCAACCGGGGCTAGAAACCCTGAAACTGGGGAAAAATGACCAGAAGACAATTTTAAGAGTACATGATTCAACGAAAAGTGAAAATGAATCCCATACAAGAATCCAGGCTCAAAATGAGGCATTTTTGCAATAACTTTCATTAATTGCACAATGGCCCATCTAAAAAGTAAAAACTGCACTAATGACCCAGAATGAAAATATCTTCCAAAAATATTTTCTTAAAAACCCCTAAAATAAAATATCTTCAAAAGATATTTACGAAAAATACCCTAAGAAAAAAAAAGATTCTAAAAAACTATGCGTCCATGCCCTATGGACACCGGGAGCAACCAGAGTACTTTACTGCAAAAGTAAAGATACGTATTTCGTGGAAACCATTTAGAATGAAGATAAGTGAAGTCAAAAACCAATTCCGAGCACGAAAAGTGAGGTTGTGCCAAAAAGTGACAAATGGGGAAAAGACAAAATCAGGAAAAGGACGAAAAGTGTATAGTATCGAAAAACGAAAAATGTGGAAATAACTCGGTCCTTAAAGGAAGTTGCCAATCCAAAGGAAATAGTCTCAGAAACCATTTTCGAGCACTCGAGACAACACTAAGTGATGAAAAACCAAACACAGAATAGAAAAGAAAACGGAAAAAAATTGATCCGCAAAATTTGAGGAAAAAGCAAAGGAAGAAAATGACCGGGTTATTACAAATATTAAAATCCCTAAGGTTGAAGCAATTGACCATATTACAAGATTTATGATAAAGTCAAGCCCTAAGTATTTCTTTCCTTGATCTCAATCTTTATTCTAATTACTTATTTTTACTTTTGATGTTATTTATACACAATCAAAACAATAAATCTTCTCTCTAAATTAAATTAGCAATTAATTTTATACTTAACAATCCACCATAGTCCTTAAGGTTCGACACCCTCAACATAACCTTATCCTACAAGGATTCGTTCTATTGAGAGTGACTTTTATCATTGATATAACACACATCAGTTGTCACTACGATTCATGGGTTCTTTTATGATTATGGATCTTGTACGACCGGTAGCTTATTGGTTAGCACTTTCGGACAATTTACATCATGTCCATAATGTTTTTCACGTGTCCATGTTGCCGAAATTTCTGCAAGAGGAGGATCGCTATCAGCATATCGATGTTGGCGAGATTGAGTTACAGCCGGATGCGACATACGTAAAGCCACCATGTCGTATTCTTAACCATAGAGATCAGGTACTTCGCAAAAGGTTATTCCTCTTTTACGTGTTTAGTGAAGCTATTATAATGAGGCTGAGTTCACTTGGAATGAGATGATTTAATCCGTTTAAAGTTTCCAGAATTGTTTGAATAAGATAAAAAGGTGAATTCTATGGATGGAATTCCTTTGTTAGGGGGAAGAATGTAATACCCCTAATTTTCATGGCATTTATTTATTCATTTTATTGCATTTAATTAAAATTATGTTGCTAATTGTTTGTTTGTTTTTATTAATTTTATTTCATTTAATTTAATTAGGCGGCTAATTGTTTATGTGCTTTTATTTATTTGATTCTATTCATTTTAATTATGTGGCTATGTGATGATGTGCTTAATTGTTTAGTTTTAAATTATTGTTTATCTAGTTAAATGTTTTAATTATGAGTTGGGCTAGTAGTAGCTAGACCAATTAAGTGGGTCTTGGGATACTTGGAAGGAGGCCATGATGATGTGGGATATATATATATATATATATATATATATATATATATATATATATATAAAGTTATATTATTATTATTATTACTATTTTATTATTATTATTTTTATTATTCTTCATTTGCCAGACGTGTTTTAGGATTAGGCTTATGACTAGTCTATATATATATATATATGTATTGTGTGTATAGTAAGGGTCTAGAAAACCCGTAGAAGAGAAAGAGGAAGAGAGAGAGAAATGGCGAGAAAGAGAGAGAGAGAAGGGTGGCGAAAGAAGAAGGAGAGGAAATTGGCTTGCCGGCGTTAGAGAAGAAAGAGTTTGGTTTTCGATCCGAAAAACCAAGGCAAGTTATTCGTTCTACATTTCTCCCTTAGATCTCATGTTCAATATGTCTCTAGTATAACTTTAGATATTTATAATAGAATTAATGAATCTGAATTCATGTTTGAATCGGGCTAGAACAAAGTAATATACAAGTATATGTTTTTATATATGTATGTTTGTATGTTCTTGTTGAATCAAATGATTGGATCTATGCTAAACTTATTTTACAAGTTAAATCACTTCTAATTAATTAATGGAAGGTTATGGAACATAGAAGTATGTTTTAGGACCCAAAACGATGAATTTATGGACTTACATAAGTCATCTTAAGCTGTTTTCCCATTATAGGGCTCGAGCGCTGATTCTGGGAAAATAGGGCTCAAGCGTTGGGGGTCTGTTTTGGCTAAAAACACCCCGAATGAGCCCAAATTGATTTGTGAAGGCCCCAAACACTATATAGGGACTCAGGAACAGTGGTATGTGGATTAAATGGCATGATGTTTAGGTATGTACGTTAATTCAGATTTTATTCAATTATTAAATTATAAATTAGGTTCTTTAAATTGTTAAGCATTAGAATTTAAATGTTTAATCATGTATATGATTTTAATCATCTAAATTGTTGGAAATGTAAATTATCAGAATGTGTATGACTGTAGTTATGTTATTAAGAATTGATGAAATGAACTTTATTAACTTATAAGTTGTTCTTGGGATTCATCAATGTTTAATTGCTAAGTTAATTGCAACATTGGATTATATAATTCTAATCATGTTTGGCCATTTTGCATGATCTAATATGTGATCTATCTCTGTTGTTATGTGAGACCATTGTCAGGATATGGTTCTAGTATTAAATTGATATAGGTGGACTGACTAATGAGTTGGATCCCTTCTATTTATGCCATTATGAGGATATGGTTATGTTGTTTATTATACTTTTGTCTGGATATGGCTATAATATTTTTATACGTGGCCGTACCATTGTCAGGATATCGTTACGGTATTTTATATGTGGTTGTGACATTATTAGGATATGGTTAGATAAATATGTAGTATTAGGTGTGTTATGATACGAGTTTGAGGTCTCGTGATTAGTGGTTGGACTGAGGCGTATATTGCCGGTTGACATGGGTAACTGGATATAGGGATGTGTGTGTCCTAGTAGAAGAAAGATTCGTGGCCACCTTGTGTGCGCTTTGCATGAGATACACATTATCCAGTTGAGTCTACCCTTAGTCCAGTGAGAGTCTTTAGTGTGTATATATATGTATATCTATCGACTATGTAGATATTGTATGAGTTAGCTACGGAGGTATCGTTCATTAGGTCTCTATTTTGGCTGTTGTATAAAGGACTTGTTCGTGGGTTTTGACCCACCTTTATTATATTTTTCAAGTCCTCATCAGTAACAAGCTTAGAGGTTGTTCGTACAAAGCCGATACTACTCTTCATCACTCTTCCGGTGTTGTCGACGTAGGATTCTTCATTTATGTTTGTATTATTCAGTTTTAGACATTTATTTTATTTCAGTTATGAGATTATATTAGGGGTCCAGGATACGGATTCCTAAGTTATATTCTGTAAGATTATTTACGCTTGGGAATTGTTGGATTTATTTTAAGGATTAATTATTTAATTATTTAGTTTCCTTTTCAATGATATTATTTATTTATTCTTATTTCATTTTGTATTCTGTGTTCGTTTTAAATATATGTTAGCCTTAAGGATTTCATTCAAGGACAATCTAGTTGTTTTGATGATTATAAACTATTAATGGTGTTTAAGGACTAATGTTTACTCGAGTGTTATAAATTATTCATATTCAAAGAATGATCTCAATAAAGCTGTAAAGATTATTATTAGTATTCCATTATTCAAGATCATATTAAGTAAAACAATGGATACAAAAAAGACATGGAGTTGTAAGGAACCAAATGCAAAATTCATCCAAAGATAGCTTGGACAACAATGAACAAGCAAGTAACTCAAAGAAAGGAAGAAAATAAGAATACCTCAAAGCATATAGGACTATGGACAAAGCATGAAAAAAGGAGATAGGATGGTGAGTGTTTATGATTCAATGTCAAAGTATTTATGAATCTATTTGAAGCTCATCTCTATAGGATTATGCATATCATCATTATCATTCATAAGTTCCTATATCCATTAGAAATAGATTATGAACTTCATCATATATATATTTGACATATAAAGTCATTGCTATAGAATGAGTTAGTTCAAGCTTGCATAAGTTTTGAAAAAACTCAACACTTGAGCTAAAAATGCTAGGACCATGCACATTAATCATATAATCTATTTTGGTCTCTAGAAAACAGAGTTTAAGGCTTAGAACTTAATTACTCATCTATAAAGCCTTTATTACCATGACTTTTAGGACCCTTATATGCGCCTCATGAAAAGCTGAGTTTTTGGCTAAGTATGAAAAATGGATTTTTGAAGCAAACATTTTTTCAAGGTAAATTTTTTTTTTTTTTTTCCCGGTAATTACTTCTTATACTTAAAATAGCCAAATTTGATTTTATGAGATTTTTTCAGCGATTCTAAATTGGCCTACATGGAGAATCAAGTTTTACCAAAACTATCGGGAACCCCAATTTGTACCAAAATTGAACACATTTTGATTTAGTTAGTTTTTCTTAATTTTTTTATTGAATCCAAATGGGGGTATTTCCTTATTTACATTGTAAACTTAATGTAATTGGGCATAAAAAAATAGTAATGGTAATAAGGCATGCAGAAAGTCTGGTTTCAATCATGAGATTACTGAGCCAAGGCAAAGAAAACATTAGAATTCCAAGTCTATGAACTTCACGTCAACCGATTTAGGCTTCACGTCAAACTGCAACGGCTCTATTTTCCTCGGTCCTTGTATATTCCACTCCTAATAGCTCTTTTAAGCTTTCAAACTTTATAAATAGAGTGGGGAATGTCTGAATATATATGAGGCATCATTTGAGAGACATTACAGTGCATTAGAAAACTTTTGTTCTCACATCTTCTCTTTACCTCTCTCATTCATTCATATACTAATCTTGAGAGATTCAATTAAGGATTCAATTAAGGATGTTGGAATGTGATTGGAAGGGTTAGAGATTCACCAATTTGGAAACAAATGCTTGAAGTAAGACAGATTGTGTTAGATAACAGTGATTTCAAGGTGGGGAATGGTTTGACTTTCAAGTTATTAATTGATCCTTGGTGTGATAATCAGACATTGATTCAAAGGTTTAGTGCTACAATGTTCAGACAAATTAATAGAGAAGATACTGTGGCTAATTTTATTACAGATGGAAAATTGGTGTATTCCTGCATATTACAATGCTAAGGTGAGGAATGGTATTCACAGCATCTCTTTGAATAATGGTAGTGACAGAATATCCTGGCAGCAGTGAGGATTTTCTTTAAAATTTGTATGGAATGTGTGTAGAGTCAAAAAATAGAAAGTTGAATGGAGTCGATTGTGTTAGACTGGTTGTAGACCAAGAGTTTCAGTGGGAGTTAGTATCATACTTCATAATAGAAATTTCTCATTTGTGAATTTACAGAAAAGAGGACTTACATTAATAGCTATCTGTCATAATTGTTTTGATAATGCAGACACCAATGATCATCTGTTCTGCAAGTGTGCGTATGCCAAGGAAATTTGGAATAGCTTGTTCAACCTGCTTCAGTTACAGTGGCCGAGAGTTAATACTTTAAATGACATTATAGATTGGTTTGTGATACAAACCAATGCACACAATACCAAATCTAAGTTTATGTGTGCACTTTTTGCTGCTACAATATGGAAGATTTGGATTATGAGAAACTCAGCTCTGTATAATGGATTCAAGGATGATGCTGAATATGTGGTTCAAGCCATAATTTGGTATGTGCTTGCATATCTCAGTGTTACACTACAGGATTTGATTACTATTTTTTCATTATAGTGGCACTCAAGTTGTAGAGCTTTGCAATTGGTTATATGTTCAGGTTGGCTCGTTTATTTGGATTGGAATGACAAGATTTTTGCTCCTAGTATGCTTTAACACAAGAAATTTCAAGTGCAGCAATTGGGTTCTTAATGGGCTTGAATTTTTTAGTCTATTTAATTTTTGTTTGCTGTGATTGGTTAATGGAGTTAGTCCATTATTGTTTTGTTCTGTTGGAGGTATTAATCTCCTATTTGTAATTGTACAACATCTTATATATATATATATATATAATAACAACACCATTCAGAAATTTTTTTTTTAAAGGATTCAAAGGGTTTTTGCTTTTGTTCGAATCTTGAAAAAGCTTTTGCTCTATTCTAGACTTGAGAGATTCTATTGAGTTCCTAAGAGTTTTTGTTCTTCACTTAAATCATCTTCTCTCATTCATATTATTCATAGAGTATTGAGCTTCATTTATATTCATATGTACTCTAGTTGTGAGCTGAAAATTGTACTTCTATCTTTGAGAGATTTATTATACTTCATTGTTCTCGTTACTATCAATTATAAGCGGTTGGTTTGACCCACCGGGTTGGTGTGACCCAAAGGAAGACTAGGAGAAGGTTGTTCTCTTAGCAAAGAAAAGAAGCAATGTCTTACTTCATATAAAGGTTTACTCTCCACCTGTAAGGAGAAGCCATAATGGATTGACAAGTCTCAAGAGGAGTCTTAAGCCGAGGAGTAGGAGTTTTCGAACCTAGCTAAAATCGCCGAGCTATTGTTTACAGTTTCTCTTTCCTTATCTCTTTTTACAATTATGTTATTAATTGTTTAATTTCATATCTTGATTATTGTATAATTGTTTAAGTTGTTGATTAGAAATTGTAAATCTATAAATTGCAAAAATTGGCCATTGACTCTATTCACCCCCCTCTAGAGTCAAATATTAGGCAATAATATCAATTTGTTTTAATATCCCTTGGTTTTGGGCGCAGACTTAATCAACCCGTGTCACCCAAATTGGGGTGGTATCACAAGAAACCCACAGAATATATAAAGTCAGGTTCAGAAGCTGTGAGATACAACAAACTACTAATAATGGACCTGTAGAGTGTTGAGGGAACATTTTCTATGGTACACTTAAGTGTAAGCTTGGTATTAGGGCATAAAGGTATGGGAACAACCCTGCTTTCAGCCATATTGAACTTATTGAGTAATTCAGTGTCATACTTCTCTTAAGAGATGAAGATACTAATGGAGTATTGTTGAATTTGAAGGCCTAAGAAGTATCTTAGAGTATCAAGCATGGACATCTCAAACCTTGTTTTCATAAGGTTTGCAAATTCAGAGGTCAAGGAGGAATCTGAACCACAACGGTCATCCTTAACTTTTTCACCCCTCTTCTTTATTTTGGTAAGCTTCTATTCTTGTTATATTCCATAATGGGATTGATCCACGCTAGGCTCGCATATGATAGCTAGGATCTGATCTGGTCTAAGTATGGATGGTTATTTTAGCAACTCAATTGGGACTACGTTGGTTAGTGTTTCACCAGAGCTAGATAATCCATATGCCAACTGATTGACCCTCTGGTTGCTTTTTCTTGGTATATGATGGAATGTTACTTGGTTAAAGCCTTCGGCTTCCCTTGCCACTGTAATGACCCGGTCTTTTTCACTCCTTTTCCTTTTTTGGCGATTTTCTTTTTCGTCTTTTTCCTGTTTATCATTTTTCTTTGCATAACCTCATTTTTTGTGCTCGGATTTGATTCCGACTTTGCATGCATCCACGATATTTGTTTTCCATGACATTTGTATTTTTACTTTTGTAGAAGATACATTCTAGTTGCTTACTTTTTCATAAAGAGCATGGATGCATACTTTCTTGTAAATATTCTTGATTTTTGGAGTTTTAGTGTAATTATGAAAAATAATTATTTTTCGTCTTAGGGACCATTTTGTAATTTAATTTGGAAGATATTTTCAAAAATGACCTTTTACAATTTTCGAAAAGTGTGACAAGTGTCACACTCACATGGTGCCATTTGTTGGCATTGGGGTGGAGTAACTTGGAAGCTTAATTTCTTGACACATGGAGGGTAGAGGTTCACCCATTTGTTGGCCTGGGATTGGAGTACTTGTTGGCACAGATGGTTGACAAGTGTAGGCTTAAGATTAAGCCTAGGAAGGAGCAATTGATTTGTGACAAGTGTAGGTACCAAAATAAGTCTTGCATTGTGTGTGTGAGAGAGGTAGTGTAAGAGCACATAGTGAATGGAGGAATACTAGATACTCCACTCACCATTTTCACTTCTTCTTTATCATTTACACTTGTTCTTCAAAAGCCCTAACCTAGCCACCATTGGAGAAAAGCTTGGTTGATAGCTTTCTTCTTCATTTTGGCCTCTTCCACTCACTTTAGACATAAAACCTTGGGAGACAAAAGTTTCCTTTTGCTCTCCTCTTCATTAACCCTAGACTTTTCATCCATTTTGTGCTTGGTTGCTTTGGATTATAGAGATTCAATTCTCTATTGAGGTAGGGGTGGTAGTATGTTTATATTTTAAGTGTTTTAAAATCATTTGGGGTTTAATATATATTGTGTATATGCTTTTAATATGATAGTTTTGCATGTTATAGGAAACTCTTACTTTGACTCAGGGTTTATTGATATAAGCATGTATGATATGTATATACCTTGTGTAGAAGGATTACATGACCTTGTAGTGTGTTAAGTTCTAGTATCTTCATATGTGGTAATGATACAGAATTCTAGTAGAATTATTGATGTTATATGCAAGTCTTGTTAACTTGAATTGCTATAAATATTCTGATGATAATTCTATACTCTTATTGATTACCATTTGTAATTATCTTAGAAGCTTATTGCTAAAAATTTTGAATTTAGAAGATAAAGCTTAGTGTTAAGGCATGATTTAAATTGATAAGTTAGTGATATTATTTTGTGCATTACATCATAATGAGAACTTGTCATTTGTTATGCCATTCTAGACTTTGAACCCTAAGATGGTTTGTGTGGTTTCAAAAGTACTTGTGAATGGAAGGTGGTTTACATGCCTTAAATTATGGTATATAAGTTTTGAATTTGATATATTTTGGATTCTTTTCGGACATTGTTACAAGTGACATGGCTAGAGTTTGGCTCTAGTTCGGGAGGTATGAGTTCTCCCCAATTGAGATAGTGTGCACTAGGGTGGTCTTTCCAGCGAGTTAATGCCCGGAATAACCGTATTGATCTTGGTTTACCCTGAGACGTGATGTCCAAGTTTTCCACTAATTGATTTCGCATTCAATTCTAAGTTGGCAACCAATGTTTAATTGTAACTTGTAATTTTTGCTATTTGCGAATTGATGTTGTTAAGTACATTGATATTGTCATTGCATTGTTATAGAATCATTTAAGTTAGCTTAAGATGATCCCTTAGAACACCTTGAACATAGACGTTAAGTGGAATGCTCCTTTGTATTCGTCTATATTAATCTTGCAATGATATCGGAACTTTAGGGTATACGCATATGCTTCTTCCTACGAGTAACTTGATTACTCACCCTAGTGGTTTGGGTTGTTTTATAGG
Source organism: Cornus florida (assembly GCF_030987335.1). Classification (NCBI taxonomy): domain Eukaryota; kingdom Viridiplantae; phylum Streptophyta; class Magnoliopsida; order Cornales; family Cornaceae; genus Cornus; species Cornus florida. Next base: position 39,264,055 of record NW_026775571.1, on the reverse strand, counting down.
TAAGGAGACAATGTTTTTGGATGCTCATCATCCTTAGAGGCTCATGAGCCATTTGAAGCATTTTTGTATAAGGACATGTACTTGTTTAGCATGCTTTTCTTTTGGATGTTATATTTTGATTTACCATGGATGTATGGTAATTTAGAATCTAAGATGGCTTCCCTCATGTAATGTGTATCTAAATACATTTAGAAGTATTCATTTTACATGTATGATAGAAGGCCAAGGGCCATTAACTTGAAAGGTTACAAGTATGTTTTCCTTAAAACTCAAGTGTTGCCATTGTAGCTTATTTGTGAGAATTTGAGGCTTAGTATGCCAAAACTTGTAAATGTATTGTAATGAGGCCATAGGTCATTGTAACACATCTATTTTATCATATTACATACACTTGCATGCTCACTTTGGCAAACAATACCCTTCTTGATGAAACAAAAAACTTAAGGTCGCAATTTTTTTTGAGTTTTTACCCTATTCTATTCCAGGGGCATTTAGGGTATTTCACAATATGTTTTTTTCATTTTTGCCCGCACTTTTGAGTAGAAAACTCGATTTTGGGGGGGGGGGGGTTTCTTTTTTGTGTTTTTCCAGAAAATGTCATCTTGGCCTTCAAAATTCCAATTTTTGCCGAAAAACTCCTGCTGCCAGGTTTTTGGGTTGAGCTTACTGTTTTTTGCTTCGTAACCGGTTAGAAGGGGTCTCGTAACCGGTTACATGAGCATGGACAGTGTTGTGGTCTTCATTTTTGGCCTCCTAACCGGTTAGGAAGGCTTGGTAACCGGTTAGATGAACTAGGGTTGACTATTTTAACCTTTTTACCCCTGTTTCTTCCTTTAGCCGTATCTTCCTCATCTGGACTTCGAATCAAGTGATTCTTGAGTCTAAATTCATTAATTTTTTGTTGTATTTCCAATGGTGTGATCAGTAGTACCCACTTTTACCTTGGAAATAACCATTTTTCCCCTAGGTTCTTTTTTGCCCATTTTTGAAGCGTCGCTTTTGCAATTGTTTTTCTTTGGGTTTCGTGACCTCATTGAGGGTCACATCAGTGTCTTAGAGACGCATTGTATCTCTAAAGACCATTGGTTTATCTTTTGCTTTCATATTTAGGATCCGTTATCGGGTCATCTTTTGGTCATCACTAACGCACTGAGTTTACAAAACTTGGACCGTCACAAGTGGTATCAGAGCTCCTAGGTTTGAACACCTTAGGACGACGGCTTTTGGGTGCATATCACGCTTTTGTTGATCTACTTTGATATTTTCATATACTTTTGATAACATGTTTCGGCGTTAAATCATGTTTGAGTGTTTCTTGATAACATGTTTGGTATTATGACATGTCTTTATGCTAATATGTTTATGTGTTAAGAAGCATCCTTGTTTGACATGTATGCTTATTTTCTTAAGTGCTTAACTGTTTAAAATAGCTTTCTTTCATTGCTTTAGCATGAGCGTATGTTGCATACCTTGTCTTACTTTGTGTTTTGTGCATTCATAGTATAAGTTGCATTCGGTCATAATAACTTGTGTTATTGTTGACCTCTTTCCTTTCATGCGTTTAACACCATGGTTGTCACACGTAGAGAGTCTTCACATCAGGGCATTGAGGAGCAGGTGGATGACACCAAGCCTACTAGGGGTCTGGGAAGACCCAGGGTTCCAGTTCGTGGCGTGGATGCTGATCCATCAGGGCAACGACTTATGAGGAGCGAGTGGCTCAGGGAGTCAATCAAGGGATCGCTGAATCCCTACAGGAGTTGATACGTAGGCAGGTGGTAGGGATACAGGTTCCAGCACTGGCACCGACACCGATAGTCAATGAGGAACTAGAGTATTTCATGCGACTACAGAGGGTTAAGATTGATCCATTTGCTGGGAGTTCAGATCGGTTAATCTCAGAAGCTTGGTTAGACCTTATGGTTTGCAAGTTGGACAGTATGGCTGTACCCACGGATAGGTTGAGGATTTCTTTGATAGCCTCTATGTTCATAAGAGATGCAGATATCTGGTGGAGGTCTATGACCAATGTCCACAATGTTGAGTTGATGACTTGGAATGAGTTCAGAGATTTGTTCTTCGAGCGCTTCTTTTTGAGGACTATGAGGCGGGAGATGAGGATACAGTTCACGGGTCTTTATCAGGGTATTATGAGTGTCATTGAGTATGAGACACGATTTACTTCTCTCTCTCGTTGTGTCGAGGATATGGTGGCGACAGATGAGGCCAAGGCAATGAAGTTTCAGGATGGGCTACGTCTTGACATCAGGCCACGGGTCTCAATTCTTAATTTGAGGACTTACAGAGAGGTGGTCCAAAGGGCTATGCTAACTAAAGCAGAGGAACAGGATCAGTCACGGATCAGGGGTTCACACAAGCAGCCTCGCGGAGACAATCCATTATCTTCCAGGAGTCAATGGAAGAAGGCTAAGGCAGGGAATAATACTCACTCACAGGGGGCACCACAACAGATTTGTTCTGCACCCACAGTTCTTGTATCTTCGGGATCAGCCCAAGGTGTGGTTTGTTACCATTGTCAGCAACCGAGGTACATCAAGCCTCGCTGTCCACAGCTTTAACCAGAGGCCAGTCTGACGTCAGTTTTTACGAAAACAGGGCAGGGAGCTTACTTCTATTGCAAGTGACCAGGTCATCTCAAGAAGGATTGTCTAAAGTTGTTGAATAAGTCACGTGGTAGCACAGATTCACAGATGGTACCTGAGTTCCTTAGGCACCACAGCCAGTGGCACCAGTTGGCACTTATCTAGCCAGGGGCTCTACTCCTACTGCTTCTTCACATCAGTCAAGCTATCATGGCAGTTCATAGCAGGGCTCAGGGGCTCAGGGACGAGCCTATGCTCTTCCACAGGCGGATGCTTCCGCAGGCACCTCTTCAGTTCGAGGTATCTTTCTAATTTTCAGTTCTTGGGTACGGGTTCTTATTAACACGGGTGCATCACATTCTTTTATTTCTACATCATTTACACATTCATTGGGTCTGGAAGTCACATTTTGAGATAGTCGTCTCTGTGTTGACACACGAGTTAATAGTCCAGTGTCTTAGGATCGTGTTTGTCAGGATTGTGCTATTGAGATAGCTGGGCGGACCTTAGAGTTTAATTTCATTGTTATTAACATGACAGGCTTTGATGTCATCCTTGGGATGGACTAGTTGTCATTCTTTCGGGCTACGATCGATTGCTTCTACGGGAGGGTGTCTGTTTGCACTCCCAAGGAAGATTGTTTTCATTTTGTGGGAGATCGGAACGATTCCCTTTCGACGATGGTTTTTAGCATTGGTGACTGGAGTCGTCACAGATCCTACTTAGCTAGTTTACTAGTTGACGAGGATAGCAGTTTGGGCTGTGTTCTTCCAGCAGTTGTTGAGGATTTTGTTGATGTCTTTCCAGAGGAACTGACAGAGTTACCTCCTTTAAAGGATGTCATTCCTGGTACAACACCCATCTCTATGGCACCGTACCATATGGCACCAGAGCTTGATGAGCTGAAAAGTCAGTTGGATGATTTAAAAGCTAAGGGCTTTATTCGTCTTAGTGTTTCACCATGGGGAGCACCGGTTCTTTTTGCGAAGAAGAAGGATGGGTCTTTGAGACGTTGCATCGATTATCGCAAGTTAAATCATTCTATGATCAAGAATAGGTATCCTTTGCCTAGGATTGATGACTTGTTTGATCAGTTGAAGGGAGTGACATGCTTTTCGAAGATTGATTTGAGGTCGGGTTACTATTAGTTGAGGGTTAAGGATGAGGATATATCCAAGATCACTTTTCGTACACGGTATGGCCATTATGAGTTTCTGGTGATGCCATTTGGTTTGACCAACGCTCTAGCAGCTTTTATGGATTTGATGAACCGTGTATTCAATGACTACCTTGACAGATTTATGGTGGTGTTCATTGATGACATTCTTGTGTACTTAGCTTCGAGGGAAGAGTATAAGTATCACTCGAGAGCAATTTTGCAGATCCTTAGGGATAACCGATTGTATGCCAAGTTCAAGAAATGCGAATTTTGGCTACCAGAGATGAAGTTTCTTGGATATGTTGTGTTAGGGGGTGGTGTTGCAGTGGATCCATCGAAGATTGAGTCTATGATGGATTAGGAGCGTCCGAAGATAGTGTTTGAGGTTCGGAGCTTTCTTGGCCTAGCCGGCTATTACAGGAGATTTGTTTGGGATTTCTCTCGCCTAGTGGCACCTATGACTCGACTTACTCGCAAGGGAGTCAAGTTCATATGGAATGAGGCTTATAATTTTGTTTTTCAGGAGTTGAAGATCAAGTTGAAATCAGCTCCAGTTTTGATCATACCTGAACGTGGTTTGGGTCACGTGGTCTATTGTGATGCTTCGTGAGAAGGTTTAGGTTGTGTATTGATGCAGACTGAATGGATAATTGTTTATGGGTCTCGATAGTTAAAGACTCACGAGTTAAACTATCCGACATATGATTTAGAGTTGGCAGCGGTGATCTTTGCCCTGAAAGGGTGGAGGCATTATTTGTACAGGGAGAAGTTTGAGGTTTTCTCCGATCACAAGAGTCTCAAATATCTTTTTTCTTAGAAGGATTTGAATTTCAGACAGCGCAGATGGGTTGAGTTCATGGAGGACTACGACTTTGAGTTGCAGTATCATCCGGGGAAGGCCAATGTGGTGGCTGATGAGCACTGAAAAGTGCGTATTTAAACCCCTTAAGCTTAGGCATTCTAGTACTTTTACCAATCTTACTTTACCTTTTAGATTGATTCCATATTATTTCCATTTTCAGGCACTTATCCCGAAAATAAGCTAACTCAGCCAAATAAGAGCTTAATTGAAGCAATTCTGCGATTGAACGAAGGAAGGAGCAAAGTGGAGAAAGAAAGAAGCAAAGCAGCAAGTTCGATCGATCCAAGTCCAAAGTTCGATCGATCGAACATTGATCGATCTCGGCACTTCAAGATAGATCCAAGCCTTGACCCAAAGCACTTAAGTCTAAAAGTTCAATCGATCTAACATCATTCTTCGATCGATCGAACACCTTTGTCCTTATCCAAATGATTGATCCTATCCACAGCTGTACCACCCACCAACCACTTTTGTCCTTTTCCCATAAATATCTCCCATAAATATCTCGGATTTGTCTTTTTCCAAAAAGCTCAGCCAGTTGGATCGATCCAGCCTAAGTTTGATCGTTCTTACTTACTTTCAATCGATCTCACATCCTTTCGATCGATCGAACTTCCTCTAATGCGAAAAAGTTAAAATTCCATCCCATTGAAAGTTGTCCTTTATCCAATTATTAGGGAATATTGTGTGCACGACCCCAGCTCATTTTGGGTGTCATTTTGACCTACCTATATAAGGATAAGGATTGCTTTTTCAAGGGGGAGCCAACCTTATTTTTGATATCATCTCTTGGAGAGGAAGTTTAGAGGAAGAAGAAGGCTAGAGACACCATTAGAGATCTTCATCAACAAGGAGCAAACCTCTTCCATGGAGTTAGCCCTTGAGGGTTGGAGCATCCTCACCATGAGTGGCTAGACATCCTCTTGGAGCTGGAGTTAGCCCCAAGCATGCTTTCTATATCTTAATCTTGTGTATTATTGAGGGATTAGTGTTGTAATTGATGTTTGGACACTTTGATATATATAGATCTTGTTTAATCAATGATTTATGTGGTCTAATGCTTCCAATTGGTCATTTCATTCTATCCATATGTCTATGTATGCTAGAATAGATGTTCACGTGTTTATCTCTAGATTTTGTGTTGTTGATGCATGTCTATGTGTATTGATGCCATAAATTTAGAGGTTTTCAAAACATAGTGCTTAAAGGAATGTTCTTGTGATTCTCTAGATGGTCCATGCTCATATCTTGATGGATTGTGTCTCATTCTTAGCTAAATTAGTTTAATTTCAATGGCTTAATTGTAGTTTAGTGATAGTATAATATTAGATGGGAAGACAATCTATGCTAGTTGTTTGGTGCTCCATACTTTTGAATGCAAGTAGCATATGTCTCTAATCTTGTGTTGTATTTGGATTGTGTGCCTAATGAAAAGGACCAATGATTTGCTAGATATGTTGTACTTTTCACATGCTATTTAGACAATATATACTTAATTGCTAGATATATTGTGCTTTTCACATGTTGGTTAGACAATGTATACTTAATTAGTCATCCTTGCTTGTTGAATTAACCAAATACACACACATCAATATTGCAACACCCTAATTGCCCTCATTAATCACTTGTCAATAATATAGAAATGCATTGCTTGGTGGTGATCTCTAAACCCCAAGACTCTTCTCTCTCTCTTACTTAATCTCCATTGCATTCAATTACTTAGTTTAATTTTGTTGCTCTTTAATCAACCTACCAACCAATTGTTTGATCACTCGACCTACTAACCCTAATAGCGATTCCACAATCAACTCCGACTCCAATCCCTTGGGACTATCCTACTCGCCCTAGCTATATTTATAGTGAAAGGTAGTAATGGCTTTTACAAATGTAAAACTTGGCCCTCGCCTAAATTGCATGCTTCTCCAAGCTTGTGGTCACTGCGACCTACAATATAAGGACCAACAAGTTTTTGACGCCATTGCCCTAGGATTAGGCAACGTCGTAGTTGTGGGATCAATTAGGAATTAGTACTCTTTTGATCGTGTCTTTACTTGTTTCATTTTTCTTTTGGTTACGTATTGTGTTTGTTCATATTTGACAAGGAGTATTGAGCAAGAAGGCAAGCAAAGGATCATTCAAGCAAAGAAGCTAAGCAAAGAAAGGACAAATGCTAAAAATTTAAAAAATTGCTAAGTTAAGCTTTAAATTTGGAGTTGAAGTGCTAAAGGACCTTTGTGAGACTTTCTTTACTCAATCCCTTAGTTAAATCGTCGGCCCGCATGGAGGCAAGTTTTTAAATTCTTAGATAGATTGTGAGCCCGCGTGGAGGCAATTTACTTTTCTTTGCATGTTGTTCAAGCATGGGAGTGTGGGTACAATGTATGTAGAGGAAGTTTGTTGATGGTTGATTTGTTGCAAAGGGGGAGAGCTTGCTTGTTTTGTGGTGATTTGTGTGTCATTTGTAGTCTTGTGTTAACCTCGCCATACCATTCATGCTAGGCATTCACATGGAAAATCTAGAGGGTAATCGTGGCTACTTAAACCCACGTTTCATGCAAAGCCCACCACTTAATCAACATGGCCCTGGAGTCCAAGCTCCAATTCCTCCAATGGTCCTTCGTGATCATTATAATCTTCATGCATACCATACACCTACTTGCATCATGTTGCCTAATTTTGAGGCTAATCATTATGAAATCAAGCCTGAGACCATTCAAATGTGTCCACTCTTTTATGGTTTAGATAAAGAGGAACCATATAGGCATCTTAATGAATTTCTTGAACTATGTTCCATTGTGAGGTACATAAATGTCCCGGAGGAAGTTCTACTCCTCTTCCCTTTCACACTTAAAAACAAAGCAAAGCATTGGTTCAATACTTTAAGGGCAAATTCAATCACATCTTGGGCGCAATTGCAAAATGAGTTTTTAAAGAAATGTTGCCCCGTAAGTTTGACCAATGTGATGTGTGCTTCAATTAGAGAATTTTCTCAAAGGGAAGGAGAGTTGTTGCATGAGGCTTGGGTGAGATTGAATGACTTGCTAAGAAAGTGTCCACATTATGGCATTCCAAAATGGCAAGTGGTCCAATCCTTCTATGAAAGCCTATCCAATATGCAAAAGGACATTATTGATACCTCATGTGGAGGCTTATATTTTGGGAAACATGAAGACAACATTTGGCACCTCTTTGAGAAAATAAGTGAGAATTCTTTGCACAAACATTACATTTCTCGGTTCAATCATCATTCTAAGAAGGAAAGTGAAAAAGTTTGCCAAATTGAAAGTTCAAGAGAAATTGTAGCCGAAGTTAAAACCCTTTCTCAAAAACTTAATCAATTCTTGCTAAGTCAAAGACCGGCTACCAATTCATTCCCTCTTCTTCATTTTTCTCAATCTTGTGAGCCTTGCATGACATGTTCAAGTGTTCTACATACAACTTCCAATTGTCCCCATGGACATGTGTTTAATGAACATTTTGAACAAGTCAATGCTACATTTGCTCGACTTTATTCAAGTGCATATGTTCCAAAGTGGAATGAGAGTCCCAGTCCTTACCTAATAAAATTTTTTCAAAGGAAATACATTCCACCTCATAAGAGGAATGGAGGGTCCCAAGAAATTTTTTCTTTTTCTCATCACCAAAGAATGAACCACTTTTCACATCCTTAAATGGATGACTCCCAAGTTGACACTCATTATCCTCATGCATTCTCTAGCAATTCAACATTTGAAGATAAGGTTTTGGTAGCTTTGGATAGCTTAGAAATGAATACCAACTTGTTGCATTCCCATTCTCAATCAATTTCAAATCTTGAATCCCAAATCGGGACCATAGCTAATGCATTGAATGCAAGAGAGGTTGGAAAATTACCTAGTCAACCCGAGAGGAATCCAAAGGCCCAATTTTGTGTGGAAGCAAACCCTACATCGGGGTGTTCTTCCCAAGCTCAAGCGCAAGCCATCATTACTTTGAGAAGTGGCAAGCAAGTGGATAATAGGATTGAACTACCGAAGAAAGATAGTGAATCGGTGTAACCTAAAGTTGTCACCCATCCAATTCCCAATCTCATTCCTACTTCCTTGAATGAAACTGTTCCTAACCGGAATTTTCAATCTCTTCCATTATTCTCTCAGATTACAAAGTCTTGTGAGCCAAAAGCTCCATTCCCTTATGCTTTAAAAGAAACTTCACCTTTAGGGAGGCAAAAAAGGAAAACACATGACATGATGGAAGTTTTTAAGCAAGTCAACATCAATCTTCCTCTTTTGGATGCCATTAAGCAAATCCCACCTTATGCAAAATTCTTGAAGGATCTTTGCACACAAAAGAGGAAGAGCAAGGGTCCAAGTCCTAAAAAAGTGTTCCTCACAGAGCAAGTGAGCTCCATTCTTCAACAAAACACTCCACTTAAGTTCAAAGATCCTAGTGCTCCGACTATTTCTTATGTAATCGGAACACATGAAATTTGTAGAGCTCTTCTTGACTTAGGTGCAAGTGTCAACTTGATTCCTTACTCTGTATATGTCCAATTAGGGTTGAATGATTTAAAGCCAACCTCGGTGGTACTTCAAATGGCCGATAGATCTGTCAAAACACCTAGGGGCATGGTGGAGGACATCCTTGTAAAAGTGGATAAAATCTACTTTCCGGTTGATTTTGTAGTTCTTGATATCGAGCTGTTTGCCAATCCTTCCACCCACATCCCAATCATCTTTGGAAGACCATTCCTTGCCACCGCAAATGCAACAATTAATTGTAGATCCGGGATCATGGATCTTTCTTTTGGCAATATGATGGTCAAACTCAATGTTTTCCATGCAAGTCGACATCCCACGGATGAAGAAGAGTGTTGTCTTGTTGATGTGTTAGATGAGGTTGTTGCGGAGTCAATTCCAACAATGATTATGAAGCAACCAATTGAGGATAGTCTTTCATCTGTTTTATCCGATGATCCTCTTGCTTCTTATCTTCTTGAAATGTATGGAAATTGTGGATTTGATGATGAAAAATCAATGAATGAAGTAAGCAATCTCATGAAATCAGTTGCAAGCTTAGATTGTCCATCTTGGAGAACTCCAATAGAACCCCTTCCTCCACTCTCTAGCACTCCACCGGTCTCATCTTTAATCTCTCCACCAACTCTTGAGCTTAAAACTCTACCTTCCAATCTCAAGTATGCATTCTTAGGTCCAAAAGAGACTCTTCCGGTTATCATTTCTTCAAGTCTTGAAAAAGATCAAGAAGAGGCTCTCTTAAATGTGCTTAAAGAAAATAAGGAAGCCATAGGATGGAGTGTGGCAGATCTTAAGGGAATTAACCCTTCTATTTGCATGCATCGCATACTTATGGAAGATGAGACAAAACCCTTTAGGGACGCCCAAAGGAGACTTAATCCAAACATGAAGGAGGTAGTCAAGAAGGAAGTAGTCAAACTCTTAGATGCTGAAATCATTTATCCAATCTCCAATAGCAAGTGGGTAAGTCCAACCCAAGTAGTTCCTAAAAAATCGGGAATTACGGTGGTTGAAAATGCAAAGGGTGAGGAAATCTCTAAGCGTACCGCCAATTCATGGCATGTCTACATTGATTACCGTAAATTAAATGCCGCCACTAGAAAGGATCACTTTCCTTTGCCATTCATTGATCAAATTCTAGAGAGGTTGGCCGGGCAACAATATTATTGCTTCCTTGATGGCTATTCGGGGTACAATCAAGTAGCCTTTGACCCATTAGACCAAGAGAAAATCACTTTTACATGTCCATTCGGCACATTTGCTTATAGACGGATGCCTTTTGGTTTGTGCAATGCACCCGCCACATTCCAAAGGTGTATGATGTCAATTTTTTCGGACATGGTGGAAGAGTATCTAGAGGTCTTCATGGATGATTTTTCTGTTTTTGGGTCCTCATTTGATGCATGCCTTAAAAATCTAGATTTGGTGCTTAAAAGATGTCGAGAGACAAACCATATTCTTACTTGGGAAAAGAGTTATTTCATGGTTCAAGAAGGCATTGTTTTAGGTCATGTCATCTCTGAGGGGGGATTGAGGTCGATAAGGCGAAAGTTGAGCTCATTTCTGAATTACCTCCACCTTCAACGGTGAGAGAAGTTTGCTCCTTTTTAGGTCATGCCGGCTTCTATCGCTGTTTCATCAAGGACTTTAGCAAAATTGCTCGACCCTTGTGCAATCTTCTTGCCAAGAAAACTCATTTCATCTTTGATCAAGCATGCCTAGACGCTTTTCATAAATTGCGTGAATTATTATCATCTGCTCCTATGATGCAATCTCCCAATTGGTCATTGCCATTTGAAATCATGTGTGATGCTTCTGATTATGCCATGGGGGCAGTTTGGGGCAAAGAGTGGGTAAGCTTCCTTGTGCCATATACTATGTAAGTAAAACTTTCTCGGGAGCTCAATTGAATTACTCCACTACCGAGAAAGAGTTACTTGTCGTGGTATATGCCCTTGATAAATTTCGATCCTACCTCTTAGGGTCAAAAGTTGTTGTTTATTTTGATCATGCTGCTTTGAGGCATCTTTTGACAAAAAGAGAAACAAAACCTAGGTTGATCAGATGGATTCTGCTTCTTCAGGAATTTAACTTTGAAATCAAGGACAAGAAAGGCACCGAGAATATGGTTGCCAATCATCTTTCTAGGTTATCAATAGAGCCTTTCCCTAGTCTACCAATTTGTAACTCATTTTTGGATGAACAACTCTTCCAAATTTCCAATGGGAAAATGCCTTGGTTTGCCGACATTGTGAATTATTTGGCAGTGGGCAAGCTACCAACTTCTTGGTCAAAGAATGAGAAAAATCATTTCTTTGCCAACATCCGAAATTACTATTGGGAAGACCCTGTCCTATATCGATATTGTCCGGATCAAATAATGAGAAGATGCATTCCAGAGAGTGAGATTCCAAGTGTCCTAGTGTTTTGTCACACTCTCGCATGTGGTGGGCACTTTAGTGCAAAGAAGACCGCTTTAAAGGTTCTTCAAAGTGGGCTCTTTTGGCCCACTATTCATAGAGATGCCTACAATTTTTGCAAATCATGTGAGAGATGTCAAAAGATGGGAACAATGTCTAGAAAATATATGATGCCCTTGACCAATATACTTGTTGTTGAGATCTGTGATATATGGGGCATTGATTTTATGGGTCCATTTCCTATGTCCTATGGTTTTCAATACATTCTTCTTGCCGTTGATTATGTTTCCAAATGGATGAAAGCATGTGCTACCAAAACAAATGACCACTTCGTGGTCATTCAATTCATCAAATCCAATATCTTTGCTCGTTTTGGTATGCCAAGGGCTATAATAAGTGATGGGGGAAAACATTTTTGCAATCAATTCTTGAGGCACTTAGTTCTTAAGTACTCCGTCACTCATAAGGTAGCCACTCCCTACCATCCTCAAACAAGTAGGCAAGTTGAAGTGTCTAACCGGGAAATTAAGCATATTCTTGAGAAAACGGTTAACACTACCCGAAAGGATTGGTTAAGGAAGTTAAATAATGCCTTGTGGGCTTATCGGACGGCATATAAGACCCCCATTGGCATGTCTCCTTATAGGCTTGTATATGGAAAGCCTTGTCATCTCCCGGTTGAGTTAAAACACAAAGCCTTTTGGGCGATTAAAAAGCTCAATTTTGACCTCGAGAAAGCTAGAGAGAATAGGCTTCTTCAATTGAATGAGTTAGAAGAATTGAGACACAATGCCTATGACAATGCTAAACTTTACAAAGAGAGAACCAAAACCTTCCATGACAAGCATATTATGAAAAAGACTTTGGAACCCGGTCAAAAAGCTTGGCTTTTCAATTCTAGACTTAAACTCTTTCCGGGGAAATTGAGAACTAAATAGGAAGGTCCTTATGAAATCATTTCTGTTACACTTCATAGGGCAGTTGAAATCAAAAATTTGAAAAAGGGAAACATTTTTAAGGTTAATGGGCAGAGATTGAAACCTTACATAGAGGGTCAAGTCTTTCAAAGACATTTTGAAGTTGCACATCTAATTGACCCGGTGTATGAGCACATAGAAGATTGCATTGACAAGGAACCAAGAGCTCCTTTCGAGCTTGAACCAACAAGTTCTTCAAAGAACCATTTGTTGGGAAAAGCTCAAAGAACCATTCATCACCCCAATAAGGAGGGGATGCACAACAAGATCATTGATCCGGGCTAAAACCGCCTAATGTCTTGCTAGAGACGTTAAAGACTAGCAAAAGCATTCGTAGGGTGTCAAAACCCTATTTCTCTCTCATTTCTATCTTACATTTCATTTCTTGCGAAGTCTAGATACTTGTTTTTAGTTCATATGCATTTTAAGGAACTTTGGTAAGGATTGCATAAGCTTGCATATCAATTTTGAGCATTCTGCATAAGTTCGATCGATCTCATACCTTAGTTCGATCGATCGAACTTCCATCTGAATCCAACAGTTAGAAAATTTTCAAGTCTGCATCCAAATAGGCTCTCTGTCCCATCGATCCAAGAAAAATCTGCGATCTTAGTTCTCAGTTGGATCGATCATAGGAACTTTGATTAATCCAACTATCCTGTTCGATCGATCTTGAGTGTTAACACTTAGAATATTTTTGAGCCTGCAGAACCTGCATCCAAATCACCTCTCTGTCCCATCATTCGAACTAATTCTCAGATCGATCAAGAGATATTCAATCGATCCAACTTCCAAGTTCGATCGATCTCATGCCTCAACACTTAGAAAAATTTTGAGCCTGCATCCACCTGTATATTTTTAGCTCTCTGTCTGATCGTTCGAAACATTCCTAGATCGATCTAAAAGTTCTTCGATCGATCCAACTTTCCAGTTCGATCGATCTCATGTTCCAATACTTAGCCAAATTTTCTGAACCAAAAACCTGCACATTTTAGCTCTCTGTCTGATCGATCGAACTATTTTTTCAATCGATCTCAGTTCTTCATTTCATTCTTTGACTTTATTTTGACTTTTCAAATTTTAAAAACCCAAAAATATTTTTATTATTTTATTTTTAAAAAATACCGAAAAGATTTTCTATTTTCCAATTTTAATTTTTAATTTTAGTTTTAATTTTCCAATTCCACAAAAAAAAAAAAAAAAAAAAAAAAAAAAATTTAAGAGAGAAAGTTCGATCGATCTCAGCTGAGTTCGATCGATCGAACTAATCGGGGAATGTTTTTTTTTTAAATCGAGGATTCTCAAGATCGATCTAACTCACCCTCAACCTCAAACCCCCCCCCCCCCCTTTTTCTCTCTCGTTGCTGCCGCTGCACATACTCATATTTTCCATCTCCGGCGAGAACCAAGTTTCTCTCTCTCTCTCTCATCTCGGTTTCATCCCTCCCTCTTTGCATCCACATCTCCCTTCGATTTGGGTAAGATCCGAGACCTCATTAGTCGATTTCAAGCTTCAATCTCGTGCATACATGGTTTATATGTTTGATTCATGCTTCATATATGATTGAATCTCGTGCATTCGTGCTTGATGCTTGAAATATGTTTATATATATATATATATATATATATATATATATATATATATATATATATATATGTATACCGCTGTATATATTTTTGATATTTTTGTTTGATTTGGGAGTATGGGCTATGTTTGGGTGATAGGACTTGTTGATTTAATGTGATGTAGGGCACACGAACATGTTCGTATGGGCCCCGTTCTTCAAAAGCCACAGATCTGTGACCTTTCAGTTTTCATCGTCGCACAGTTCAATCGATCGAACTTGTATCTTAGATCGATCGAAGTTGTGAGATCGATCTCATTTACTTTCGATCGATCTAACTTTTGTGATCGATCTCACTTCTTTTCATGATCGATCGAACTTCACAGATCTCATGACCACACTTTATTCATCATATTTTGTATTCATGTTATCTTATTTATGACCAATGCCTGTGATATTCCACATTGGATGCATGGCATACTTATGTTGCTTAGCATGATTAATATCTTGTCACCTGCATAGATTCATACCATATCTGTTTTGTCTATTTTATTTAACATGAATGTTTCTATATTATGCTTAACAATTCTTTATTTTGGCACTAACTTTCATTGCCAGTATTTCTTTTTCTTTCTTTGCAGACCATGACTAAGACTGCCTATTCTTTTACTCCACCTGCATCTGAGGTTGTTGATCAGATAGCTAGACTTCAAGCACAAATGCAGCTTTTGGAGGACACCCTGCTTGCCATTAGAGCTGACTTTGCTTCCTTTCGTGTGGAAATCATGGCTGCAATTGAAGATTTGGCCAGGGATATCCGCAGAGCTCGCTCTGCTAGCCCTGACTCCTTTGCTTGAGACTCCCAGTCTCTTTATTTTTTTTTTTTTATGCTCTATATCTATGTTGTGTGTCTTCTACACTTGTGACGCTACTATTATTTTTGCAGCCGGGTTTTGACACTGGATGTATCGCACTTTATGGTTGTCTTTTTTATGATGGATGTTGCATGCTTTTATTGATATATCTGTCCTTTCAGCTCCATCAGGTGCATCATAGTGACTTCAGTGAGAGAGTGCTACCCAATTTTCAGGACCACCCTTATACCTCTCTTACTTCATTATCTGTTTATCCCATTTACACTTGCATGACCACTGTGCACTAATTATCCCATTTTGTTATCTGATATGTAATGACCCGGATTTTTCGAATAAATTTTTTCCGTTGTCTTTTCCCTTCTGAGTTTGGTTTCTTATCGCTTAGTGTCATCTCGAGTGCTCGAAAATGGTTTCCGAGACTCTTTTCCATAGATTGACAACTTCCTTTGAGGACTGAGTCAATTCTGTATTTTCACTTTTCGGACACTATGCGCCTTTCGTCCTTTTCTTTGTTTCGTCTTTTTCCCTATTCTGTCTTTTTCCCGTTTGTCGCTTGTTTGGCAAAACATCACTTTTCGTGCTTGGAGTTAGTTTTTAACTTCACGTGTCTTCATCTTGAGTGGTTTCCTCGAAATACGTATCTTTACTTTCGTAAGAAAGTACTCTGGTTGCTCCCGGTGCCCATAAGGGCATAAGTGCAAAGTTCTTTGGAAACATTTCCTTTCTTGGGGTGTTTTTCGTAAATATTTTTTGAAGATATTTTATTTCAGTGGTTTTTAAGAAAATATTTTTGGAAGATATTTTCATTCTGGGCCATAAGTGCAGTTTTCACTTTTTAGAGGGGTCATTGTGTAATTAATGAAAGTTATTGCAAAATGTCTTGTTTTGAGCCTGGATCCTCGTACGGGATTCATTTTCACATTTCGTTGAGTCGTGGACTCTTAGATTTTCCTCCTGGTCGATGTTTTCCAGTTTCAGGGTTTTTGGCTCCGGTTTGTGCCAAACTTGTTTGGGGCATAACTCTTTGCTTAGAACTCGGTTTTTGATGCTATTTCTTCCGTTATTCATATTTTCTCATTTTGAAGCTTTTTTGTTCATAGAGTTTTGCCGTTTGAGCGCGTTTTCTCAAAATCCACTTTTCCGGACCCGGCGGGGCCCTTTAGGGGCACTTTTTGAGACTTACTATAAATATGGGACTTAAGAACAAAAAAATCAGATTTCTTCTTCTTCTTCCTCTCCCATGGCCGGCCAAGCTCCCTCCCATGGCTGCCACTTTCTCTCTCCTCATTTGATCCACTTTTCTTTGATGAAAAGTCTTTGGCCTTAACGTTTAATGCTTGCCTTGACGCCGTGCACCTTTCCCCCTTATTAGAAACCATTTCTGACCAAATTTTGAGTTTGAGATTAAGGTCAAGTTTGGATTTTCATGGGGCTTCATGGGGGTTCATGTAGATCGTGTTGTCCCCGACAAAACCTAGAAGTTTCGTCGGATTCGGAGCCGTTTCATTTTGGTGGGGATTTGAGATTTCATCTCAAATGGAGGTAGGGGATGTTTTAGGATTTTGTATATGTTGTATGGGGTGTTTTCCATGATTATACAACTTGATTGCATGATTTGTATCAAATCTAGAAAATTAGTAATATTTAATTCTTTGTATAAGATTAAATTTACATGGATGTACCTTGCATGAAATTGACTTATAGCATGCTTTTAAATTAAGTCTAGGTATGTTATTTAACATACTTAAATTTGAGAGCATTTGGATAAGTATGAAAATCTAGAGACTTCAATTAAAATGATTAATTAAAATCTATTTAATGGTTCCTTTAGCTTAATTAAGTTTTAACTTGATATTTGAGATGACTAGGACTTGTATACTAGTATATGTTAATATGAGATCATTTTATGTTGTTTTAGAATTTAGGGATTTGATTATCATGATTTAATTAAATTCCATTTTGTTATTCAATTGGCCTAATCAAGTTTTGGAATTGGTATATGCAATAACCATACTATGTTGTTTAACATGTGTAATTTGAGGCCATTTGGTTGAGAATTGCAACTTAGAGGAATTAATTAGTTGCTTAATTAAATTCCGTTTCTATTGCATTATGGATTTAAATCATGTGTTTGACGTTGATTGTATATCTAAAGCATGATTTTAGACTTGTAATGAATTTATGAGATTACGTTTCAATAATTGGATTATCTTGTTATAGTGTGTAACGAATCGCATACTGAAGATTCGACATGTGATGTTATTATAGCGCATAACGAATCGCGCTCTGAAGATTCGACATTTGTCATCATATAGTAGTTGTGGATTTAGAGCATATATTGTGTGGTTACAAACTACTTGTGCATGGGATGTGGTTTCGTATATATATAAGTTGTTAACTTATTTATTTTGGAGTCACTTAGGACATGGTTACTATGATATGGCTAAAGTTCGGCTTTAGTGCGGGAGGTATGAGTTCTCCCTAATTGAGATAGTGCGCACTTAGGGTGGTTTTCCCTGCGGGTTAGTGCCCGGAACAACCATTGATTTCGGCAGAATTCCGAGTCTAGATGTCCAAGTCTTCCATTATTCATTTTCGCATTCAATTCCAAGTTAGCAATCATGTTTATATTGTGACTTGTGGTTTTGGTTATCGGCGATTTTGATGTTGTTAAGTACATCTATGCTTTATGATCTTTGTAGATTTTGATGTTGCCAAGTACATCCATGTTTTATGATTTTAATAAATCATTTTAATGTTGTTAAGTACATTCATGTTCTTGGTTTTTAATAAATCATTGTGAGCTTTTAATGTTGTTAAGTACATTATTGTTTTATGATTTTAATGAATCATTATAAGCTTTTGATGTTGTCAAGTACATTCATGTTGTGTTGTTCAAATGTAAAGTAGGAATGATCCTATAGATTCATTTGGAACATAGACGTTAGGTGGCATGATCACTTATGTCGTTTTCATTCTTTAGATTTCAAATTGATGACTTTGAGAATCTATGTTAGTTACTTTGTGTAAGCATGCTCCTATGTTGTTGCTTTGTGTAAGCATGACCCTATGTTGCTAAAATTGCATGAATGAGGTGATTGATGTTAGAAATGATCTTAGGTAGCTAGGATGGTTCTTGAGTCTCACCTTTGACATAGACGTTAGGTGGAATGAACCACAATAATTAATCATGCAAACTTGTAAAACGTAAGTCGATGCATGCTCATTGCCTATGAGTAGCTTTATGTTACTCACCCCTATGATACTGGGGCATATTTTAGGTACAGGATTCAAGGTTAGAGATTCTCACCATGCTTGGTGTCACAGGGCTAAATTACACCACGAATTTTTGCCTCTGCAATGGCACTTGGGGCCACCAAGTCTCAGCCAACACAACAACACAATACACAGTATAGAAATATAAAGAAGGCACACACAGTTACAGGGACAAGCCCCAACCTTTGCTCATATTAAACATATTACAAAGGAACATGAGTTCGTACAAGGAACAACCAAGGCTCACACCCTCTTCTCTGTTCCCTCTACAAAGCCCACCTTAGCATTATATAGGCCACTCTCAAAACAGCCCATAACTGCCCACTAAGATGATGGATGACACCCCCATCCACCTAGGGTCGTGCTGGCACCCTCTAAATGAGCCAGCACTATAATGCAGTTGACAAGCCCAACTGCTAGACTTGTTGGCATGTTCTGCTCATGCCACATAACCACAAGAAGTTAGATTCTGCATAGTGGAGGAAACCACCCTTAACCGCCTGTGTGTTGGTCCTCTCAGAATTGTGCCACATGTTTGGGAGGTTACTCAGCACTCCCCCACTTCCCATGATGAGTGGGAAGTGCTAGTAACTTCCCCCACCCAACCGAGCCCACTAAGCCACCACCTCTTGTAACCGCAAGCCATGACTTTGTGTTATCCATGCTCTAGTCACATCTGAGTCAACCTTGTGAACCTAGCCGAAGTCCACCAATCTGCACCCACATATATATGTCTCTGAGTGCACGGCGTGCCAAGCCATGCACGCCCGTGCGCACGCTCGGGTGCACACCAAAGTGCACGCCGGCGCACCCACTAGTGCCCTTCTTCGCGCACCATGTTTGTACCCTCATGCGCCCGTGGCTGTACACCCACCTGGACGCCCATGCGCACGCCGAGCTAGACGCTCGCGCACACTAGGTTGGACGCCTACCCGCGCGCCCACCTGCACGCCCGCACGCGCGCTGTTGCACCCCAGCGCGCGTGTCGGTGCACACTTGTTTGCCCTTCAATATCTTGGATGCTCCCCACTTGTGCAACCATCTTGGAGTGGTGCAACACGTGCCCATGCACGTTGGCTAAGCCATCTAAGCAAGCCATGCCATAGCCCAACCGATGCGCTCAACAGACCCCCCCTAATATAGTCTTAAGGAAATCCAGCACTCTGACAGGAGTAAACATCACCCATGCTTGAGGAGTCATAATGGCCTTTCAGACCTTTCCCGACATCCAAATTGGGTGCCGTCTGCGCCAACCAACTTCTATGGACTCAAGGTATCTCCCATAAAGATCCCGAGTCAAAACTCCAAGTTTCACTTTTTGCCATATTTACGAAAGTGCCACTGGGCACCCCCAGTGCACGCCAAGCATCCTTTTGAGCATCTTGTGTGCACGCTGAGCATCTTGTGCACGCTGACAACCCACTGAGTATTCTCATGGCTGTCTAACCAAAGCCAAAGTATTCCCAAGACATGGCATGGCCTTGAAATGCCCATGTCTTCCCTTGGACAACCGTCAAGGGGCTAACAAACCACCCCCACCAGAAGAAGTCGACGCCCTCGTCGACTTGTCCAAGTACTCCCTTACCTGTTTCTCAAACTGCCATAATGTCACATCCCTTTCCCAACTCGCCTCTGCTTCACTGCATCCTTTCCATTGCACCAAGTAATCAGTTCTGCGATTTTTCTTACTCTGACCCTGGGTCCGGTGAGACAAAATCTTCTCAACCTCTTGTTAAACTGCAACCGAATAACAGGTGGGGCTCTCTTAGCTTGCTGTCTTGATGTATCTGCAGTGTCCTCATGAAAAAGCTTGAGGAAACTCACATGAAAAGTAGGATGGACCTTCAGTCTCTCAGGTAACTGTAATCTGTAAGCAACATTCCCCACTTTCTTCACAACTTCAAATGGACCATCATACTTCTGAATCAGCCCTCTGTGAACAGTCTTGCTGCTTATCTTCTTCCAAATCTATGGAGTCAACTTCAACAGAACCTTGTCTCCCACTTGGAACTCTAATGGCCTTCTCCCTTTATCTGCATACTTTTTCATCCTTCTCGCAGCCTTGGCAAGGCTGTCCTGTGCCTCCTCCACCATCTCTTGCATGGAACGGGCATATCGGTATGCTGCAGGGCATCTTCCACCAGTCCTCTGCACTGCCACCTCCTGTGGTGTGCGAGGTTGTTGCCCTGTTGCCAACTCAAAGGGACTCATTCCTGTTGCTGAAGACCTGTGCAAATTATAAGAGAATTGTGCAGTGTCTAGCAACTTCAGCCAATTTTTCTGACTTGCAGTGACATAGTGCCTCAGATATTCTTCCAATAACTGGTTCATCCTCTCAGTCTGTCCGTCAGTCTGAGGATGGTTTGCTGTGGAGAACTTCAGTTCAGAACCCATCAAGCCAAATAGCACTGCCCAGAACCTTCCCGTAAATCTGGTGTCACGATCACTAACAATATCTTCGGGCAAGCCAAAATATTTCACCACAAACTTATGAAATAAACCAGCAGCAACTTCCGCTGGGCATGCATGTGGTGCAGCAATAAAATTTGCATACTTAGAGAATCTATCTACAACCACAAAAATAGATCTCA
Organism: Cornus florida; assembly: GCF_030987335.1. Lineage (NCBI taxonomy): Eukaryota > Viridiplantae > Streptophyta > Magnoliopsida > Cornales > Cornaceae > Cornus > Cornus florida. The sequence continues at coordinate 39,243,210 of NW_026775571.1, read as the reverse complement.
TACCTTCCACCTTAGGAAAACCAGAAATGAAGTCCATTGAAACTGACTGCCATGGACGCTCTGGTATAGGCAAAGGTTGCAGTAGCCCTGCCTTCTTCTTCCTTTCATGCTTGTCTTTCTGACAGACCAAGCAAGTCTTGACATATAACTCTATGTCATCATCCATCTTGGGCTAGTAATATGATCTGGATATCAACGCCAGCATTCTATCCACCCCTGGATGTCCAGCCCACTGAGGATCATGCATTTCCCGCATTAGTTCCCATCTTAAACCTCCAACAGGAACATATAATCTACCTCCTCTGGCGTAGAGTAGATTATCTTCAATCTAGTACTTTCTGACTTCACCATCAGTAACCTGTTGCTTTAGTTTCTGATAGGCATTGTCGGACTGAGATTGCTCTTTGATTCTATCAAGGAAATTAGTATACACCGTTGTCAACGACGCCACATACTCCTGCACTTCTTTCTTACTCAAGGCATCAGCAACCTGATTCTGCTTTCCAAGTTTGTGAACCCACACAAAATTGAACTCCCCAAGAAACTCTTGCCAACGAGTTTGCTTTGGAGTAAGCTTTTTCTGTGTCTTGAAGTAGGTATTGGCCACATTATCAGTCACCACTGTAAACTTAGTACCCAACAGATAGTGCTTCCATGCGTCAAGATAATGTATCACTGCAGTCATCTCTTTCTCGTGAGTTGTATACCTCTGTTCAGCATCCTTAAGCTTCCTGCTTTCAAAGGCACATGGGTGTCCTTCTTGGACTAGAACCCCACCAATTGCTCTATCAGAGGCGTCAGTATGCACTTCAAATGGCAAACCAAAGTCAGGCAGTCTCAAGACCGGTTCTGTAGACACTGCCTACTTAAGCATCTCAAAAGCATTCTGGCACTCCTCAGACCAAACCCACTGTTTGTCCTTCTTCAGTAAGTCCGTTAAAGGACTAACCTTCTTGGAATACCCCTTTATAAACTTTCTGTAGTAATTTGCCAACCCTAGAAAAGATCTCAACTCTGTCACTTTGGTAGGTGCAGACCAATCAAGGATGGCTTTCACCTTTCTCTCATCCATTCTGACATGGCCCTTACTGATCCAATGCCCCAAAAACATCACTTCTTGGCGACAAAACTCACACTTCTCCTTTTTGACAAATAACTGAAACTCCTTCAGTTTTGAGAAAACCAATCTCAAGTGTTTTAAGTGATCTTTCAATGACTCACTATAGACTACAATGTCATCTAAATAAACAACAACAAAGCGATCGATGTAGTCATAAAACACATTATTCATTAAGTTGCAGAAGGTTGCCGGGGCATTAGTTAGCCCAAACGGCATTACAAGAAATTCATAAGACCCATAACGAGTTACACATGTAGTTTTGGGTTCATCTCCTTCTGCTATACGCACCTGCCAGTAGCCTGCACGTAAATCCAGCTTAGTAAACTAGGATGCCCTTGACAACCTGTCAAATAAATCTGCGGCATTGGGCACTGGGTACTTGTTCTTCACAATCACCTTATTCAGAGCCCTATAATCCACACACATCCGCATTGAGCCATCCTGCTTCTTCTGGAACAACACTGGCGCGCCATACGGTGCCTTGGATGGTTGAATATAGCCAGACTCCAGCAACTCATCCAACTGTCTATGCAGTTCAGCCAGTTCTGAAGGCGCCATCCGGTATAAGGCCTGAGCAGGAGCCCTTGCACCCGGCTCCAACTCTATCTTGTGATCAACAGCACGTCGAGGGGGCAATTGCTTGGGTAGTTCTGGTGGCATCACTTCTGCAAATTCCTCTAGAATTTCAGCAACAGAATCTGGAACTTCAACAAGCTGGTCCGGTTTGATCTCTATCATAGCTGCAAGAAAGGTAGAGTCTCGCCTCTTCAAACCTGTTTTCACTTGCAATGCAGAGATTATTTCGATGTAACCATATTTACGATCTTCCTTCTTTTGGTGCCCATAAAGAGCCACTGATGGAATAAAACATGGGCAACTCCTGTCCCAAATAAAAACTCCTCCCAAATATGGCATAACTACCACTCTGGCTTTCGTAAGGAACTCAATTCCAAGAATTAGATCAAAATCATCTAAGGGAACAGCCATAAGACTAACTACGCCCTCCTAACAACCAACTTTCATAGAAGTGGTGGCCATGCCTAAAACAGGCTTGGCTTCAGAATTCACATCTTTCATCTTATTTGCATGTGGAATTAACTTTAAATTAAAGTTACTTACTTCCCTCTGCGCAATGAAGTTATGAGTGGCCCCCGTGTCCACCATTGCCAAAACTTCCTTGCCGTTCAGTGTCACCTGAATGAACATGAGCCCTTTCAACTCCATGGACTGTTCTTCAGTAAGAGCATTCAGTATTTGCAGAGGATTAACGTTGGACCAGATTCCGAGTCTGAGTCTCCTTTTGAATCAGCGACAATAGCACTCAGCTTCTCCCTCTTGGGACAGTCCCTAACACGATGGGGACCATTGCAGATGAAACAACCGTAGTTGGGCTTAGTCCCACTACTACTCCCTTTGTTGTTGTAATCTGCCTTGGCCTTGACAAAGCCACCGCCTTTATCCTTCTTTTGATTCTTGTCCTTCTTTTTGTCCTTGAACCTGAAGGCCTGGCCTTTGTCTTTCGTCCCCTCCTTGGACTTCTTCTTGTCTTGTGTAGTAGACCCAATCATCTTGAAATCTATAAGACAATCTGCCGCTGTCATGGCAGTAGGAAGGTCCCTCACACCTTGCCTACGGAGTTCTGCCTGAGCCCATGGTTGCAATCCGGACATGAAATTGAACAGCTTGTCCTCCTCTTACATATTTCGAATGTCCAGCATCAAGGAACTAAAGTCCTTCACATAGTCACGAACGGTACCTGTGTGCTTCAATTTCTTCAGAGATTCCCTTGCAATCCATGCAGTGTTCTGAGGCAAGAACTGGTCCTTCAATTCCTTCTTGAGGGTCTCCCAAACTTCAATCCGAGGCTTACCCGCAGAAGCATCGTCCTCTGTCCATGTGCGCCACCATAGCTTTGCATCACCAGACAGATACATGCTTGTAATGGTCACCTTCTCGCCATCAGGGATCCGAGCAGCCTTGAAGTACTTCTCCATGTCCCATAGGAAATTCTCCAACTCTTTGGCATTTCGGGTACCACTGAATGACTTGGGATTCGGCACCTTGATCTTCTGTGAAAGAGGATCACCACCGCCTCTGGAACTCCCATGAATGGCCCTCTTCACCAAGGACACTTCATCTTCAAGGTCTTTCAGGTTCTTCTTGAAGACGTCAGTCAGTGACTCAACATCTTCAGAGATACGGGTCAATTGCTCTTTGGTGGCCTGCATGAAGTCACCAAACCAATCAGGATCAGTCTTCAAGATCTCCAATTTAGAAGCCAAGTTTTCAATTCGAACAACAAGGCTCTCTGCACCATCTTGTACCTCTGTTTCTGTAGGAAAACCCACGAACTCTTCCAAATGGGAAACCCTTTCACGAGTATTACCTCTAGCCATCGTAGAACGGGGCTCTGATACCAATTGTCACAGGGCTAAATTACACCACGAATTTTTGCCTCTGCAATGGCACTTGGGGCCACCAAGTCTCAACCAACACAACAACACAATACACACAGTATAGAAATATAAAGAAGGCACACACAGTTACAGGGACAAGCCCCAACCTTTGCTCATATTAAACATATTACAAAGGAACATGAGTTCGTACAAGGAACAACCAAGGCTCACACCCTCTTCTCTGTTCCCTCTACAAAGCCCACCTTAGCATTATATAGGCCACTCTCAAAACCGCCCATAACTGCCCACTAAGATGATGGATGACACCCCCATCCACCTAGGGTCGTGCTGGCACCCTCTAAATGAGCCAGCACTATAATGCAGTTGACAAGCCCAACTGCTAGACTTGTTGGCATGTTCTGCTCATGCCACATAACCACAAGAAGTTAGATTCTGCATAGTGGAGGAAACCACCCTTAACCGCCTGTGTGTTGGTCCTCTCAGAATTGTGCCACATGTTTGGGAGGTTACTCAGCACTCCCCCACTTCCCATGATGAGTGGGAAGTGCTAGTAACTTCTCCCAACCAACTGAGCCCACTAAGCCACCACCTCTTGTAACCGCAAGCCATGACTTTGTGTTATCCATGCTCTAGCCACATCTGAGTCAACCTTGTGAACCTAGCCGAAGTCCACCAATCTGCACCCACATATATATGTCTCTGAGTGCATGGCGTGCCAAGCCATGCACGCCCGTGCGCACGCTCGTGTGCACACCAAAGTGCACGCCGGCGCACCCACTAGTGCCCTTCTTCGCGTGCCATGTTTGTACCCTCATGCGCCCGTGGCTGTACACCCACCTGGACGCCCATGCACATGCCGAGCTAGACGCTCGCGCACACTAGGTTGGACGCCTACCCGCGCGCCCACCTGCACGCCCGCACGCGCGCCGCTGAACCCCAGCGCGCGTGTCGGTGCACACTTGTTTGCCCTTCAATATCTTGGATGCTCCCCACTTGTGCAACCATCTTGGAGTGGTGCAACACGTGCCCATGCACGTTGGCTAAGCCCTTTAAGCAAGCCATGCCATAGCCCAACCGATACGCTCAACAGACCCCCCCTAATATAGTCTTAAGGAAATCCAGCACTCTGACAAGAGTAAACATCACCCATGCTTGAGGAGTCATAATGGCCTTTCAGACCTTTCCCGATATCCAAATTGAGTGCCGTCTGCGCCAACCAACTTCTATGGACTCAAGGTATCTCCCATAAAGATCCCGAGTCAAAACTCCAAGTTTCACTTTTTGCCATATTTACGAAAGTGCCACTGGGCACCCCCAGTGCACGCCGAGCATCCTTTTGAGCATCTTGTGTGCACGCTGAGCATCTTGTGCACGCTGACAACCCACTGAGCATTCTCATGGCTGTCTAACCAAAGCCAAAGTATTTCCAAGACATGGCATGGCCTTGAAATGCCCATGTCTTCCCTTGGACAACCGTCAAGGGGCTAACACTTGGATGATTAGGGAACTTAAAGGCTTCAATTCTTGTGAAGGTTGGTTTGAAAAGCCATTTGTAACCTTATATGTCAAATGTGTATATTTGCTTCTAGACTTATAATGTGTGCCTAAGCACACTTTTTGATTCTCATTTTATGTATATGACATGAGGCCAATGGCCAAACTCCTTTTGAAATTACATTTATGTCAAGGATGTTCATTTTTGCCTTCGATGAGAACATATGGAAAACCATGTGTTCTAGTATGCTATTTTGCACCGGAGCGTGCATTGTGTATGAACTTCTTCCATTAGCATTCATTTAACATGCATGAAGTGTGGCCAAGGGCCAAACGGCATTTCGAAATCATTTCATGATTTTAGGTTTTAAGTTTTCATTCTAAACTTCATTTTTTGGCATTTTGGCCGTTGGGGGGTCATATTTTGCTTCAGCCATATTTTTGAGTCACGGACCATTGTAGCACATCTTATTAGGTAAGTTACATTTGCATCCATGGTCGTTTCCGGGCAAAGTTTCTTCTTTGGTGAAATGAGCCTTCTACGGACTCATTTTACATTTTTGTTGCACATTCTGACCTAAGGGTATTTTGGGAAATTTTTTTAGGAAATAAATTCCGTTCTTCACATGGTCACTTAGAAAATGTGATTTTAGGGGGGGGGGGGGTTTATTTTTTGTGTTTTTCCAGAAAATGCCATCTTGGCATCGAAAATTGCATCCAAAGTTCAGCTCTTAGTTTTTAAATTTAGCAGCTTTTTGGACCCTCTGGACCAGTTTTCATGGAGGGGCATTTTGGAAATTTTTTATTATGTATTTTTCGATTTTCCTTGTGAGTCACGTAGAAAACTCGATTTTGAGGGGGGTTTCTTCTTTGAGTTTTTCTAGAAAATGTCATCTAGGTCCTCAAATTTTCTTTTTTTCCGGAAAAACCCCTGCTGCCAGAATTTCTTGCTGCCCATTCTGCCTCCTTCACATGTAAACGGTTACGAGAAGTTTGGTAACCGGTTACATGTGCTTGGGCAGTGTTTTGGTCGAATTTTTTTTGTCTCCTAACCAGTTAGGAAGGCTTGGTAACCGGTTAGATGATCTAGGGTTTGTACTTTTTGACCGTTTTGCCCCTTCTTCTTCCGTAAGCCATATCTTCTTCATCCGGACTCCGAATCAAGTGATTCTTGAGTCTAAATTCATTAATTTTTCATTGTCTTTCCAATGGTGTGCTCGGTGGGACCCACTTTTAAGCTGGAAATGACAATTTTGCCCCTAGGTTCAATCTTATTTGTTTTTGAAACGTTGCTTCCCCATTTAATTCCTTTGGGTTCCGTGACCTCGTTGAGGGTCATAATGGTATCTTAGAGCCATGATGTATCTCTAGAGGCTGTTGTTTTGTCTTTTACTTCCGCATTTCAGATCCGTTATCGGGTCATCTTTCGGTTCATCACTGACGCACCAGGTTGAAAAACTTGGGCCGTCATATGATAAGTTTATCCAAGTGCTAATTTTTAGGACCACAGTTTAACCCAAGTTTGGGGGGGGGGGGCATGCCACCCACTTCGGATATATCAGTCCCGATCATTCTTGCTTAGTTGAACTGGTATACTCTTTCCTTTGTTCTCTTTGCACATTGAGGACATTGTACAATTTAAGTTTGGGGGGAATGGTGTTTTGCAATGTTAGTTTTAAATTGCTTATCTTTTGAGCATAACTTGTGTATTTGAGGTGTATTTCTATGATTGGTCCATATCTAGCCATGATTTTGATCTTTTGAGGACTATATTGCTTAAAATTTAAAAATTGCTTGACTTGAGAGTTCAATGCTCCTTGTATGCCCTTTGGAAGCCATTTAGGAGTAAATTTTTTGAAAGATTGATATCTTGCTTGCATTTGTGGTCCACATCATCTTGATTTTGTGATTGTTTTGAGATTCACTCTAGTCTTCTACACTAGCACCGGCGCACACTAGCATTCATTTGTGGGGTACATGCTTTGTTAATTATTGAATTGGTTATATCCCAATTGAGCTAGTAGTGCATTGAAAGCTTTTATTCTTGATAAAGGTGGATAACAACCCCTTTTCACTAAGTAGCCGTGATTCTAACCTCATCAAGCACTGAACTTCTGGCGCCGAAAGGTGGAGGGCCCAAACTCTAGGTTAATAATTGAACTTTCGTCAAAAAAAAAAAAAAAAAAAAAAAAAAAAAAAAAAAAAAAAAAGTGAGGACTTCTCCCAAATGGTGAGAAGTGGGAAATGATTAGATGGTTGTTATCTTGATTTGTAGCCTAGTTGATTTGAGCTTGTAAGTCCGTAAGGGTGTCTTAACGCCTAATACCCTAAAGTTGTCTGGTTTGGGAGTCATTGACCTAACGCTCGACCTCATGAATCGCTAGAAAGCTTAATAGATCAACACATTGCACTATACTTCCATCTTTGATCCTATGGAAAAAAAAAAATCGAGTGAAAAGAATAAGCACACCTAGATGAATAAAGCTTTAATAAAAGGTCCACTTTTTGTCTTGATGATTGGTACTAGATTTGTGTGTTAGTTTGAGGGTAAGGATGTGATTAATTCTTTAGTTGGCTAAGATAGCAACATATTTGATGCCGGTCCACTCAAAAAGGATTCTAGAGTTGTTTTGATTTGCATGATTATTTTCTTGATGTGTGGAGGACCACACTTGTTTGCTTGATGTTGAGATTTTGGGAGATTGCTTAGAAATGTTTGAAAAATTGCATACTTGAGGTAGTTTTCTCCCAATGCTTGTTTGCAATATTGGTGCCTCTTTTGAAAGAATGAGCTTAATGTTTGTGGGTGCCATTTCTGGAAACCCTCACGAGACTTCACTTGTCCATTAGGGGTAACCTAGGAGTTTAAAAGGCTTGTTGCATATGCTAAATGCAATCGTGTTCCCTACGAAAGTGGCGTTTTCCATTTATTATTTTCTAGTTTATAGTTGTATAGTTGTTCATTTCATTCCTTTTCTTTCTAGTTCATTGTTAGGGACTAGAAATATTTAAGTTTGGGGGTGTGATGAGCACTGAAAAGTGCGTATTTAAATCCCTTAAGCTTAGGCATTTTAGTACCTTTATCTATTTTACTTTACCGTTTTAGATTGATTCCGTATTATTTCCATTTTCAGGCACTTATCCCAAAAATAAGCTAACTCAGCCAAATAAGAACTTAATTGAAGCAATTCTGAGATTGAACGAAGGAAAGAGTAAAGTGGAGAAAGAAAGAAGCAAAATGAAGCAAAGCAGCAAGTTCAAATGATCTAAGTCCAAAGTTTGATCGATCGAACATTGATCGATCTCAGCACTTCAAGATAGATCCAAGCCTTGACCCAAAGTACTTAAGTCCAAAAGTTCGATCGATCCAACATTATTCTTCGATCAATCGAACACCTTTGTCCTTATCCAAATGATTGATCATATCCACAGCTGTACCACCCACCAACCACTTTTGTCCTTTTCCTATAAATATCTCCCATAAATATCTCGGATTTGTCTTTTTCCAAAAAGCTCAGCCAGTTGGATCGATCCAGCCTAACTTCGATCGATCTCACTTACTTTCGATCAATCTCACTTCCTTTCGATCGATCGAACTTCCTCCAATATGAAAAAGTTAAAATTCCATCCGATTGAAAGTTGTCCTTTATCCAATCATTAGGGAATATTGTGTGCACGACCCCAGCTCATTTTGGGTGTCATTTTGACCTACCTATATAAGGATAAGGATTGATTTTTCAAGGGGGAGCCAACCTTATTTTTGATATCATCTCTTGGAGAGGAAGTTTAGAGGAAGAAGAAGGCTAGAGACACCATTAGAGATCTTCATCAACAAGGAGCAAACCTCTTCCATGGAGTTAGCCCTTGAGGGTTGGAGTATCCTCACCATGAGTGGCTAGACATCCTCTTGGGGCTAGAGTTAGCCCCAAGCATGCTTTCTATATCTTAATCTTGTGTATTATTGAGGGATTAGTGTTGTAATTGATGTTTTGACACTTTGATATATATAGATCTTGTTTAATCAATGATTTATGTGGTTTAATGCTTCCAATTGGTCATTTCATTCTATCCATATGTCTATATATGCTAGAATAGATGTTCATGTGTTTATCTCTAGATTTTGTGTTGTTGATGCATGTCTATGTGTATTGATGCCATAAATTTAGAGGTTGTCAAGACATAGTGCTTAAAGGAATGTTCTTGTGATTCTCTAGATGGTTCATGCTCATATCTTGATGGATTATGTCTCATTCTTAGCTAAATTAGTTTAATTTCAATGGCTTAATTGTAGTTTAGTGATAGTATACTATTAGATGGGAAGACAATCCATGCTAGTTGTTTGATGCTCCATACTTTTGAATGCAAGTAGCATATGTCTCGAATCTTGTGTTGTATTTGGATTGTGAGCCTAATGAAAAGGACCAATGATTTGCTAGATATGTTGTACTTTTCACATGCTATTTAGACAATATATACTTAATTGCTAGATATATTGTGCTTTTCACATGTTGGTTAGACAATGTATACTTAATTAGTCATCCTTGCTTGTTGAATTAACCAAATACACACACACCAATATTGCAATACCCTAATTGCCCTCATTAATCACTTGTCAATAATATAGAAATGCATTGCTTGGTGGTGATCTCTAAACCCCAAGACTCTTCTCTCTCTCTTACTTAATCCCCATTGTATTCAATTACTTAGTTTAATTTTGTTGCTCTTTAATCAACCTACCAACCAATTATTTGATCACTCGACCTACTAACCCTAATAGCGATTCCACAATCAACTCCGACTCCAATCCCTTGGGACGATCCCTACTCGCCCTAGCTATATTTATAGTGAAAGGTAGTAGTGGCTTTTATAAATGTAAAACTTGGCCCTCGCCTAAATTGCATGCTTCTCCAAGCTTGTGGTCAGTGGCCGATGCATTGAGTAAGAAGTCACGGAGTACTCTTGCTAGCATTTCAGTCCACAGATGGAAAATGCTAGAAGAGCTTGCAGATCTTGGTTTACAGTTGTATGAGGATGTTTCACCGGCTATCTTGTTTAGCCTTATGGCTCAACCGACTCTTGTTAGCAGAGTTATTGAGCCACAGTAGGAGGATGGGGAGATGAAGTCCATCTACGTTCGGATTTCAGGCGGCGGGAATGTAGAGGGTTGGACCTTGCATTCAGATAGTGGTCTCAGGTACAGAGGGAAGATGTTTGTTCCTTTATCTTGTCATGACGTTGTTCTTTAGAATTTTCACCATTCTCGACTCTCAGTTCATCCTAGTGGTAAGAAGATGTATCACAATTTGCGGAGACAGTTTTGGTGGAAAGGCATGAAACGGGATGTTTCTCAATTCGTGGCCAAATGCCTTTCTTGTCAACAAGTGAAGGCAGAGCATCAAAGACTGATAGGTTTATTACAACCACTACCAGTAGTAAAATGGAAGTGGGAGCACATCACTATGGATTTCGTGACAGGACTTCCGAGATTCAAGGAAGGGAATGATGCCGTTTGGATCATTATTGATAGATTGACTAAGACGGCTCACTTTTTTCCTATGGCAATGACAGATGACGCAGAGAGACTTAGTAGACTGTATATGGGGTAGATTGTCAGGCTTCACGGGGTTCCAGTATCCATTGTTTCGGATAGGGATCCTAGGTTCACTTCTCACTTTTGGCAGCGTTTTCATGAGGCTCTTGACACGGGGCTTCACTTTAGCATGGCATTCCATCCTCAATCTGATGGTCAGTCGGAGCGTACCATTCAGATATTGGAGGATATGTTACGGGCTTTCATCTTGGATTTTGGGGGTAGTTGGAAAGACTACTTACCCTTGGTTGAGTTTGCCTACAATAATAGTTATCAGACCAGTATTGGCATGGCACCTTTTGAGGCGTTGTATGGTAAACCTTGCAGATCTCTAATTTGTTGGACTGAGGTAGGTGATACAGTTGCCTTGGGTCCCGATATTGTCTTTAAGACAACAGAAAAGATTAAGTTGATTCAATAGCGGGTGGTTACAGCTCAGAGTAGGCAGAAGAGTTATGTTGACAAGAGGAGGAGATCTTTGTCTTTTAAGGTAGAGGACCACGTCTTTCTCAAGATTTCTCTACGGAAGGGACTTCTGAGATTTCGGGAGACAGGTAAGTTGTCTCCTAGGTTTATTGGACCATTCCAGATTTTGGAGCGCTAGGTGAAGTTGCTTATCGTTTGGCGCTGCCGCCAGACTTGGATAGGGTTCACGACGTCTTCCATATCTCTATGTTGAGAAAATACGAGTGGGATCTATCGCATGTTTTACGGTGGACAAATGTTGTTATTGATGAGGACGTAACCTACGAGGAAGGTCCAGTCCAAATTCTTGATTCACGGGAGCAGGTCTTGCGGACCAAGACCATTCTATTGGTTAAGGTCTTGTGGAGACATCACGGCGTTAAGGAGGCTACCTGGTAGCTCAAACAGGAGGTTCGCTCTCGGTATCCCAATTTGTTCTCTCTTTTAGGTACGACTCGATTTCGGGGACGAAATCCTTTTAAGGAGAGTAGGTTGTAATGACTCGGTCTTTTCCCTCATTTTCCTTTTCAGCGATTTTCTTTTTTCGTCTTTTTCCCGTTTATTATTTTTCTTTACATAACCTCACTTTTTGTGCTCGGATTTGATTCCGGCTTTGCATGCATCCACGATATTTGTTTTCCATGACATTTGTATTTTTACTTTTGTAGAAGATACATTCTAGTTGCTTACTTTTTCATAAAAGGCATGGATGCATACTTTCTTGTAAATATTCTTGATTTTTGGGGTTTTAGTGTAATTATGAAAAATAATTATTTTACGTCTTAGGGACTATTTTGTAATTTAATTTGGAAGATATTTTCAAAAAGGATCTTTTTGCAATTTCCAAAAAGTATGACAAGTGTCATACTCATATGGTGCCACTTGTTGGCACTGGGGTGGAGTAACTTAGAAGCTTAATTTCTTAACACATGGAGGGTGGAGGTTTACCTATTTGTTGGCCTATGATTAGAGCACTTGTTGGCATAAATGTTTGACAAGTGTAGGCTTAAGAATAAACCTAGGAAGGAGCCATTGATTTGTGACAAGAGTAGGCACCAAAATAAGTCTTGCATTGTGTGTGTGTGTGAGGTAGTGTAAGAGCACATAGTGAGTGGAGGAATACTAGATCTTCCACTCACCATTTTCACTTCTTCTTTATCATTTACACTTATTCTTCAAAAGCCCTAACCTAGCCACCATTGGAGAAAAGCTTGGTTAATAGCTTTCTTCTTCTTTTTGGCCTCCTTCCATTCACCTTAGACATAAAACCTTAGGAGACAAAAGTTTCCTTTTGCTTTCCTCTTCATTAACCCTAGACTTGTCATCCATTTTGCGCAGGGTTGCTTTGGATTATAGAGATTCAATTCTCTATTGAGGTAGGAGTGGTAGTATGCTTATATTTTAAGTGTTTTAAAATCATTTGGGGTTTAATATATATTGTGTACATTTAATATGATAGTTTTGCATGTTATAGGAAACCCTCATTTTTGACTTAGGGTTTATTGATATAAGCATGTATGATATGTATATACCTTGTGTAGAAGGATTACATGACCTTGTAGTGTGTTAAGTTCTAGTATCTTCACATAAGGTAGTGATACAGAACTCTAGTAGAATTATTGATGTTATATGCAAGTCTTGTTAACTTGAATTGCTATAAATATTGTGACGATAATTCTATACTCTAATTGATTACCATTTGTAATTATCTTAGAAGCTTATTGCTAAAATGTTAAGATTTAGAAGATAAAGCTTATTGTTGAGGCATGATTTAAATTGATAAGTTAGTGATATTATTTTGTGCATTACATCATAATGAGAACTTGTCATTTGCTATGCCATTCTAGACTTGAAACCCTAAGACATGGTTTGTGTGGTTTCAAAAATACTTGTGCATGGAAGGTGGTTTACATGCCTTAAATTATGGTATATAAGTTTTGAACTTGATATAATTTGGATTTGGGACATTGTTACAAGTGATATGGTTAGAGTTTGGCTCTAGTACGGGAGGTATGAGTTCTTCCCAATTGAGATAGTGCGTACTAGGGTGGTATTCCCAGCGGGTTGGAACCCGGAATAACCGTATTGATCTTGATTTACCCCGAGATGTGATATCCAAGTTTTCCACTAATTGATTTCGCATTCAATTTCAAGTTGGCAACCAATGTTTAATTGTAACTTGTAATTTTTGCTATTTGCGAATTGATGTTATTAAATACATTGATATTATTATTGCATTGTTATAGAATCATTTAAGTTAGCTTAAGATGATCCCTTAGAACACCTTGAACATAGACATTAAGTGGAATGCTCCCTTGTATTTGTCTATATTGATCTTGCAATGATATTGAAACTTTAGGGTATACGCATATACTTCTTCTTACGAGTAACTTGATTACTCACCCTAGTGGTTTGGGTTGTTTTACAGGTAAGGAGACAATGTTTCTGGATGCTCATTATCCTTAGAGGCTCATGAGCCATTTGAAGCATTTTTGTATAAGGATATGTACTTGTTTAGCATACTTTTCTTTTGGATGTTATATTTTGATGTATCATGGATGTATGGTAATTTAGAAGCTAAGATGGCTTTCCTCATGTAATGTGTATCTAAATACATTTAGAAGTATTCATTTTACATGTATGACATGTGGGCAAGGACCATTAACTTGAAAGGTTACAAGTATGTTTTCCTTAAAACTCAAGTGTTGCCATTGTAAATGTATTATAATGAGGCCATAGGCCATTGTAGCACATCTATTTTATCATATTACATACACTTGCATGCTCACTTTGGTAAACAATACCCTTCTTAATGAAACAAAAAACTTAAGGTTGTATTTGTTTTTTAGTTTTTACCCTATTATATTCAAGGGGCATTTTGGGTATTTCACAATATGGTTTTTTCATTTTCGCTCGCTATACTGAGTAGAAAACTCAATTTGGGGGGGGGGGGGGGGGTTCTTTTTGTGTTTTTCCAGAAAATGTCATCTTGGCCCTCAAAATTCCAATTTTTACCGAAAACCTCATGCTGCCAGGTTTTTGGGTTGAGCTTACTGTTTTTTGCTTCGTAACTAGTTAAAAGGGGTCTCATAACTGGTTACATGAGCGTGGGCAGTGTTGTGGTCTTCATTTTTGGCCTCCTAACCGGTTAGGAAGGCTTGGTAACCGGTTAGATGAACTAGGGTTGACTATTTTGACCTTTTTACCTCTGTTTCTTCCGTTAGCCGTATCTTCCTCATCCGGACTTTGAATCAAGTGATTCTTGAGTCTAAATTCATTCATTTTTTGTTGTCTTTCCAATGGTGTGCTCGGTAGTACCCACTTTTACCTTGGAAATGACCATTTTGCCCCTAGGTTCCTTTTTGCCCATTTTTGAAGTGTCACTTCTGTAATTGTTTTCCTTTGGGTTCCGTGACCTCATTCAGGGTCACATTAGTGTCTTAGAGATGCATTGTATCTCTAGAGACCATTGTTTCACCTTTTGCTTCCGCATTTTGGATCCGTTATCGAGTCATCTTTTGGTCATCAATGACGCACCGGGTTTACAAAACTTGGGCCGTCACAGCCACCAACACGCGGTAGGCATCCATGTGTTCCCCCTTGGTTGCATAATCTCCGGTTACTATTCTGACTGTCAATTGGGAATCACTGAACACTTGTAAGGTTTTCACCCTCAGCTCTTTCACTAGTCTCAGTCCCGCTAGCAATGCCTCATATTTTGCTTCTTTATTGGTTGTTGGGAATTCCAACTTAATAGCCTGAGTTAACTATGCTCCTTCGAGAATCCTGATGACTATCCCTACTCCCGATCCCAACTGGTATTAGAGCGATGGTTTGAAAACCATTAGGATGACGGGTAGAGGCTTGCTTAATGTGTACTGGAAGTTGATGTGTATTGTTTTACATGCTTATATGTTATTGTATTTTGTGAATTAAAAAGTATGCTGACTTTCTTATGTGACTACGTGTTTAATTGCTCAAAGTTGGTGTATATAATTAGCATGGTCAAGTATGTTAGAAGTTGTATGTCCAATGAGTAGTAAATATGTTTAATTGGCTCCATTTCATGTTGAGTTTTTCGTGTGAGGATGTCATTCTCAGGTGGACTTTTGGGGTTATTATCATTGATTCGTATTCTCATTTTATAGCATCATGCCACCGCGACCTAGACCAAAAGGTGATGTTAGGGAGAGTTTTAGCTCCAATCCCGCGGAACAAGTTGATGAGGAGACACTTCTTAGGGACTTAGTTCCTCTAAGAGGTGTCCCCGTTAGAAGGGGGAATGTTGAGGCACTGGTTATTGAGGGTGAAGGTGCGGTTAGGCAGACCCTAACCACATTGTTGTAGGATGTTTTGCGGGCTACGGTTATTACTGTTCTGCAATTGGTGCCCCAATCGATAGTTCAACTGGAAGAGACGGAGATAGAGAAATGTCTCAAGCTAATTTCTAGGTTTGTCAAGTTGATTCCTACAATGTTTGCGGGTGGTCCAAACCCTATAGTAGTGAATAACTGGTTTGGTCAAGTGGAGAAGGACTTGTTGACTATAGGTGTGCCGAATGTTCACTTGAAGACATCTTGGCCACTTATAACTTCTCTAAAGATGCGAAGTTATAGTGGAAGTCGGTTACCGACTGACATGATGTTGAGATTATAGATTGGGATACTTACAAGGAGTTGTTCTACGATAAGTACTTCCCTATGACCAAGAGATGGGAGCTACGGAGGGAGTTTAATCTCCTTATTTAGGGCAGCATGACGGTGACAGAGTACGAGAACAAGTTCACTTCTCTCTTTCTCTCACTTTGCTCCTGACTTAGTGAGAGATGAGGTAGACAAGACTCGTAAGTTTGTCTTTGGCCTTCATTACAGCATAAGGCCAGCATTGACAGCCCGTAACATTAAAGTATACACAGAGGCAATGGAGAGGGCTTTGATGATAAAAACAGAAGCAAAAGACCGGAATGAGAACTGGGAACAGTGGAAGCAGAAGAGGAATGTAGGGCCATCTTCAGAGTGTCAGACAGGGAAGAAGCATAAGGGGGTCCTTCTTAGTTTCAGAGGCAGTAGCCAGCACGATCCGCTCCTACTACTCCTAGGCCAACTGGGTTAGTTAAGAGTGGAGTCGTCTGTTTTCAATGTCAGCAGCTTGGACATTACAAGTCAAACTTTCCTATGAACTCGTCTACAGTTTCTACAACATCGAGGGCTTGTTTTAGGTGTGACCAGTAGGGCCATATGATTCGGGATTGTCCACGACGGGGTGGAGGCATAGGTAGTGGTAGGGGGTCACAGCAGAGGCTGGCACAGTTGGCTACAATTTAATCAGGTTTCAAACCACCACCACCACCACCACCACAGCCTGCTATGTCTCCTCAGAGTTCACGACCTACTAGGAGGGGTACTCCTACTATGACCACAACCTGCTATGTCTTCTCATAGACTCTCTACTCAAAGGGGACTCCACATTTTATGAAGTGATCTCCATCTTCTTTTGTGCATTAGATCGTTTACTGTACTAAAGAAATGATCTCCATCTTCTCTAGTGTATTAGACATTTTACTGTACTAAAGAAAATCGAAAATACTAGCACTATCTAAATAGATGAATCAAATTCTTATGAGAGAATAATTTTATGTATACCAAAGCGACACCGTTTTGATGCCCGAACCTATAAGGATCCTCTTCGCTATAGAGATATGCTCTATGAAGTCCGAATACGGATATAAGAAACGAGTACAATACGATACATATATTTTAAATTGTATATTTTTTTTAAATATAAAAAATCACTGTGCTGTGCTGTATAGAAAGGGAAAAAAAAAAAAAAAAAAAAAAAAAACATTGCCACTAATGATACTATTTGAAAAATGTCCAACATGTCAAAACTCCTCCTCAAGAGAAACGTCATTCCTAACATATGCCCAAAACCCAATCGCGGTATGATTGATGTGGATAGTTGGCCGGCCAGCAATTAGAAAGTGATGTTACTATGGCGACATTGTGTAATTATGAGTAGCCTGCGCTTTGCTACTTCAAGTTTGATGGGGACGAGAGAAACAATAATGGATGGATAGAGCGTACGTGGGGTTTGGTGGGAGAAGTAAAGAGAGTGAGCTTAGCAAATCCTAATATTAAATGTATAATGAGTGAGGACATATCCTCAATGATGAAGTGTCGAGTGTTTATTATATTTTAGAACTTTGTTATCTACACCATCTTCCTTTTTTTTCTCTGATTATTTGACTTATGAACCTGTTGCTTTACCTACAAGTCTTTAACTATTTCTATTTATTTATTATTTATTTATTTTGAGTAATTAAGCTCAACCACCTTTGGTGCATCACTAAGGTATAAATAATTTGACTAAAAAAAAAAATAATTTTCATGATGTGTAAGTACACACACACACATATATATATATTTTGCAGATTCCTTAGTAGCACAGTATATTAGTTTCTTCGATGAATATTGAAGTGTTAAGTTTTGACTCTCTCCATCTACTAATTTAACTTCTAACATTTCTTACCTTGTAAATTTTTTTATTTTATTTTACTATTAAAAAAGAAAATCAATTAAAATGAATAATTATGCCTTGGGCTTTGACAGGACCTCGAAGAAGAAAGATTTTTTATTATTTTTTATTCATAATTTAGTTTATTAATTCCTAACTACAAACTCATGTACCCAATTTATTTTTATAAATATTGAACTCTTAACTTTTTACTTTAAAAAATGATAAAGTAGTACAAGTTACAAGTATTGGTGATAAAAAATTTAGGTAAATTACACTGATCTCCGTTGAGGTTTAGACAAATTACATATAAATAAAGTGTTTGACTTTTATTACTTTGATCTCTTAAGAATGTGAAATGCCTTTTATACCCTTATCTAATATAATAATAGTTTAGTAAAAAAAATATGTCCAATCAAAAGACCCTCCTTTTTCCCTACTTGTTAACACTATATTACCCTACCTATTTTTATTTTTATTATTTCTATTTTTAAAAAAAACCTAATCATAAACCTAACCAAATGTCATTAAAAAAAAATTATTTTTGTAAAATTCAATAATATGAAAATTGATATTTTGCAATTCAATAGCATTTCATGTCAAAATATAAGATTATTTGGGGTCTTTCAACATAAGAAAAATACAATTTAATCAATTTTTGAATTTTTATTAATGGCAGGGATGTCGTCGAACGCACGTACCAAATATCAAGAAAAGTCAAAATAATAAAAATTAAATATGTGTAATTTTTTCAAACCTCAAAAAAGGTCAGTATAATTTATTCAAAACTTTAAGACTGTGAACTTTTTCTTATTTCTTTTGTAGAGTAAAAAGAACTAAAGAAAATTAAAGATATGATATGGACATGGGTGGTTGTTGGATCTTATTTGTTAGATCAGGAGGGCAGGGTTCTATTTTGATTTTCATTTCATTGCAAGGAAAAAAAAAAAAATTTATATAATGATGGCGATATAGTGATGCTATAAAAAAATCTCATATTCTATGCTTTTGCTTTTCCTACAATTCTTTAACTAATGTGGTTTGCACATGGCCGTGGTTGGTTTGGTTAGTTGGATGGTTGGTTGCCTGATTGATTCAGGGTAATAGACATTACATTCACACAGATAGCCACAAAGCCACCAACATTTTAGGAACTGAGTCTGAATAAAATATATATATGGAGAATATAGTATTCCACTTAATATTAATTTATTATTTTTTAAAATTTGGAAAAACATCATATTTTTTATTAGTTAGGTATTACATAACCGCTACCTCGCAGAATTATTTTTTTTTTTTGTTCATATAACATATTTTGTGGAGTCCGCATTTGGAAATTAGAAGTCGACCTATACTCATTCGTGCATAGGGAACTAGTTCAAAAATGGTCCGGCCGTATATTTCGTGGCCTTTTATAATAGGGTTAGTTTAAAATAGACAATGCAATGCTCGATGCGATTAGTGTATGATTTTTGGTACTCAAATTGTGTAAATTTTTTTTTTTAAAAAGTACACTTATGTTATATTTGGGAGTATCGAATAGATGCTTTGAATTTAGATTATACTAAATTTTCTCTAATTTCAAATTCATAATGACTTTGCTAATATCAAATATAGCATTAAAATTGATGTGATTTGATGTTCATGTTTTTTACTGGACTTGATTGTTTCTGTTGCTCAGTCTTAATAGGCTGCTTGTTTTAATAGCAGTTTCTCTTCAGTTCAACTTACAATTACGGGAAAACGAAAAAATAAAACTAGAAATTATATAAGTATTAAAAATTTTAAGTACTAATTTTTTTTTTTTTTTTTTTTTTTGGAATTTTAAACAGCTGATATATAAAATTAAATAATTACAAAAGGTGGGCCATTCGGCCAAATTCAACCCAATATAATAGTAAACTCAAGCCCATAGAAAGGCCCAACTGGGGAGAAGCCCAGGATCAATGTTCTGAACTAATAACCGAAATTTTTAAATGAAATTGAGATTTTTTTGGATATTACCATTTAGTAATAATTGATATTACTGTCATTTAAAATTTTCCTCCATTCTAAATTAATGAAGGAGCCAGTAATCTACTTTAGAAGGGGCAACCATTAACAATTATATAAAAAGTAATTTTTAGCAATAGCAAAGGAGGGTCTTTTCTGAATTTTGATTCTTAAAAATTTTGTGGGACTTGTTGGAGGAGGAAAATAGATTGCTACCCAAGTATTTACTTCTTTTTTTTTTTTTTTGGGGGGGGGGGGGGGGGGGGGGTTTGTTTAAAAGAGTGTATATCAAACAATGACTAATTTTCAGTTTATAGATATGCAATTTAGAAACAAATAACTTACTGAATTGTGCAATAAAATGGATAATGAAATGAGCAATAAAAGCACAATTAGATAATGGGAGAGAAATTGCAAACTATGACAAACCGACTTAGCATGGTTCGAAACTCCTATTCTATGGCTGAAGATCTCTCTTGAGACTTTCCCAAATTCATTGAGGCTCCTCCTTTGTGATGGAGAGCAAACCCTTACAATTTGAAGTGAACTTACTTATTCTTCCTTTGCTAAGAGAAACTCTTTCTCTTAGGCTTTCTTTGGGTCATACCAATCCTTTATAGTAAATTAATGAAGTGTTTAATACAAATGTGTATCTCAAGAGATAGATTTTCAAACCATAAGCTCACAAGACTAGAGTATTAATGAATAAAATTGAAACTCAAGTCTGTTGATGGATGAGAGAGAATGAAATAGAGGACTGAATACTCAAATGAAGGCTCTTGAATGCTCTTGAATGTTTTCTAAAAGATGTGTATTTCATTCATCAATGTCTGGTGGATTGTTGGGGAGCATTAAATGCGAAAGTAGTCATTTGAATTTGAATCCTACATAAATCGGTCGGTTGACATAAACTTTCGGTCGGCCGAAAGTTTTAAACCAATCGGCCGATATAACTATCGGCTGGCTGGTTGAGAATATTAGTTTACATGCTCTGTCTCAATTTCAATTAGATACCACTAGGCCTGTATCCTTCATCGGTCAGCCGATACAACTTGAAGTTGTATATTGACCCCTATAAGGCCTCATAATCATCCTTGGTCATTTATATGATTATATTTAAGTTCAGTATATGTTCATTTGAAGATCATAGATGGATGTATATGCATGCTTCTATAAGAGATGAGCTTTAAGTAAATCTATAAATACTTTGACTTTAAATCCTAAACACTCACCAATCTATCTACCCATTTTCTTCAGGCTTTGGTATTGCTTGCCCATGAAGTTCGAGTTATCTTTGAAAGGACTTTGCATATTGCACTTTCCACCTTCAAGTATTTTCATTTCCATAGCTTTCCACTGATGGTCTAGATTGGATATGACTTTGATCACCTTTGCTTCATTGAGATAATCTTGAAAATGATCTTTCTAGCATAAAACTCAATATGTATTTATTAGTGCACAAAACACTATTAATGGTTTGTTATCATCAAAATTATTATCCTTAGGTGAAATCCTTTGGGTCAACAAAGATGGGTATTTTTTAAAATTTTATAAATCTTATTGCACAAATGGCTTAGAAAATACAAGGTCTTTTTTTAAGTCTTTTGTGAAGTTTTGGGGCTTTTTTATAATTATCAAAATGTGTATAAAAAATGTAAAATAATAGAAAATTCAAGTAGGGGCAATACTGGTTGTTAGAGTGTGGGAGTCTCAAAGCTGCAGAGTCGAAAGTGTTCTTCCTTTTGCTGCTATCATGTAACAAGACCATAATAATGTTTGAATTATGTAGCATAAATTTTGAATATAGTTAATTGCAATAAAGAGCAACTAGGAATCATTAAGACCTAGTTTGGTATGCATGAATGAAATGAATATGAATGGAATGAGAATGAGAATGAGAATGGAATGTAATGATTATTCTCATTTTGTTGTTTAGTTGCAAATAAAAAATGATATTGGAATGATTTGATAATCATAATTTTAAGTGGTAGTGGTGGAAGACAGTGGTAATGTCAAAATGCAGTGGTGGTGGCACCGACGGTGGCAGAAGGCGACAATGGTGGTGGCGATGGAGGAAGGTGGTGGTGGCGGAAGGCGGTGACGATGATGGTCATGGTGACGATAACGAAAAGAGATAACGGTGTCATTGGTGGCAGCAGAAGGCTATGGTGGTGGTGACGGAAGGTGGTGGAAGGCTGTAGTACCCCAAATTCCTGGAGATTTATTTAAGCAGTTTAATTGCATTTTTATTTAATTGCGTGGCTATTTGATTATTTGTTTTTATATTAATTTGTATGATTAATTGATTTTTTGTTTTATTTAATTGTTTTAATTGAGTTAATTAAATTATTTGTGTTGGATAATTGTGTATGTGATTTCATGTGATGTGTTTATGTAATTGAATTGTTTTTAAATGTTTAATTGTGTTAGTTAAATAATTTGTTTATTTTATTTTTATTTTTTTATTTTAAAAGTTTATGAATTTGGGTTATAGTCCATGTAAAACTAAATGGGTCTTGGACTATTTGAGTGGGATCCTAAATGGGTTGAATAGTGACCCATGGGGATTAGTAGTTATATATATAATGAGGTGTATATATATATATGTATATATATATATTTCATTAAAAATAATTACTTAGTTAGTTTGAGATCATGAGACAAATGTTAGGTCTAGGATATATGTAGTATATATTTATCTATATATATACATATAGAGTAGATTTAGAAAGAGAAAAGAGAGAAAACGTGAGGAAGAGAGAGAAAGAGAGAGAAGGAAGAAGAAAAGAAGGATTATCTGAATGGACGATGGTAACCTGAAGGCTGTCGTCGTCAGAGAAGAAGAATAAGGAAAAAGGAGTTTAACTTTTAATTTGAAAGTTTAAGGCAAGTCCTCTAGAGTCTAGACTACACTTCTCCCGTAGATCTGTGATCTATATGTCATTAGTATAACTTTAGGGATGTTTAAAAGATTAATAAAATCTGTATCCATGTTTAAATTGATCTAGAGCATAGGTTTTGTGATTATATGTTCATATTTGTTCTTGATGTATGATTTGGAAAATTCATGGCTTACATTTTATTTATATGGATGTTTACATATTATAATGATGTAAATTCGTGTTTGGATGTTTATGGGATTTAATAACATGCTTTAAGACTGTTAACAATGGAGAACAGGGATGAAAACAGGTATTCTTGAGTTGTTTCCTGAAACAGCACTCGAGCACCGTGTTACAGCACTAGAGCACCATTTTTTGGGCAGCAGCGCTCAAGCCCTGTAAGGGGGGTACTCGAGCGCTATTATATAGATTTGGGCGAAAAGGGGTTTTTAAGGCCCAATTTGATGATTTAAGGTCCCGAACAATGTATAAGGCCTTAGAAAATGTGATATGTGAATTTAAATAGGCATAATAATAATGATGCATGTAATTGGAATTTATTTAATTATGAATTGGTGAATTTAATCTTTTAAATTGTTTTAACAATTGAGATTAAATGTTTAACATGAGATATGTTTGTAGAACTCTTAATTGGCTGTAAATATAAAATATCAGCATGTTTAAGGTTCAGATTATGTGGAGATAAATGATATAAGAAACTTAAAATAATTACAAGTTATACCTGAGATTTAATAACATGAAAATTTTATGTTATTTACTGTTATGATATGTTATGATTTTAATCAAGTGCATATCTGTATTTTGTGCATATCTCTCTCTCTCTCTCTCTCTCTCTTTCTATATATATATATGTTTGGATTATTTGAGAACCATTATCAAGATGTGGTTCTATGTCATGCCATTGTCAGGATATGGATGACATGCCATTGTTAGGATATGGCTATTATATATGTTTATATATTTTTCCAACCCATTTTTAGGATATGGGTATGGTTGATGTTTGCATACCATTGTCAGGATATGGTTAGTTATATCTATAATGATATTATATGTACCATGATACAAGCTTGAGGTCTTGTGATCAGTGGTTAGGATGGAGACGTATAAGATGGGTAGCTAGATTAGTGATGTGTGTGCTCTGGTAGAAGGAGGACTCATAACCACTTTTGTGTGCAATTTTCATGAGATACTCACTACACGATTGAGTCTACCTTAGTCCAGTGAGAGTATTTAGTGTGTATATTTATATACTTATCGACTATGTAACTATTGCATGAGTTAGTTATAGATGTGTAGTTTATTCTGGTCTCTATTTAGGTTGTCGTAGAAAGGATTTATTGTGGGTTTTGACCCACCATTGCTATATTTTTCAGGTACTCGTCAGTAGCAGGATAAGCCGTTATTCGTGCAGATCAGAGACTTGGCATCGTCACTTTTCTGGTGTCATTGGCGTAGGACTCTACCTTCTGATTAGTTATTTCAAGTTTTTAGACAGTTATTTATTTTCAGTTACAGGATTTTATTAGGGGTCCATGTTTGAGGATTCTCGAGTTATATTCTTTTGAAGAATTTATTCGATAAAGATTTTTATTTATCTTTGAGGATTGATGGATTTTATTTAGAGGAGATTATTTATTTATTTATTAGTTTTCCTTTCAGCGATATTATTTCTTTATTTACTTATCTTTTTTGTATTCTGTGTTTGATTTAAAATATTAATTATTTGATATCTCCCTCGGTCTCGTGTGCGGACTTGATCAATCACTGTTCTTGAATCGAGGGGCATCACAAATACGATGGTTGTGGTGGTAGTGGATTGTGGTGGTAATGGCGGCGGCCAAGAATTTCATTCCATCTGTTTAGATGTGGAATGGATTTTATTCCAAGGGAATGGTTATTCCCATTTTAAATGTCATTCCGTACAAGGAATGGTTGGAATGGAATGCCCACTCCATCCCTCTCATGCATATCAAACTATACCTAAGAGAACAATAAATATCCTAAAGAGCATTAGAAGCTATATGATAGGAATGTGATGTTCGATAATTCAATTCAACATTTAATTCTGAATGGATAAAGTGTTTATACAATTAAGTGTATTTGATAACGCAATTTGAATATCACTGAAAATAATAAATGTCATTTAAAATGTGATAAAATTCAAAATGACAGTGATATCACTCATCACTGAATGTTGAATTCTAAAAATCTAAAAAGAAATAAAAAAATATTTATTTTTTAGTTAACACTTAAGAACTTCAACTCTTAAATTTTTAGTACTTAATTTTTAATTTTATCAAATAATGCGGTTGTGTGTGAACAATAAAAAAATGAACTCCATTTTTAGGTTGAATTTAGAGGGGTAATTTAGTCCTTTTGATTTGAAAAGAAAGGGGGGGGGGGATTGACAAGAAATATTCAAGTAACAACACGTGTATGTCTGTGCTGGCCCACCAACGATATTGGCTAGGCTAAAGCATGGGGGGGAGCTTAGGCAAAAATCGTCTCCAAGGCACCTCTCACTGGAGGCGATCCATGGAGGATCCAATGGCTGTGATGAAGCCAACTCAGCCGCTTTTGCTTTGTCATTGCCTTGTCACTACCTACTAAGCGTCACATCAGCACTGAAGTTTGAAACTTACTTTCTTTTACCATATACAAATATTGTATACAAAATTGATACTTTCATTTACCATATACGAATATTGTATACAAAATTAAATTATACGTGGGACCCACGTATAATTTAATTTTGTATACAATATTCGTATAGGACCCACGTATTTTTACTTTTCATCTTTTTTTATTTATTTTTATTTTATTTTATTTTATTATTTTTTCTTTTTGTGTCTGTTTAAGTCTAAGTCATTACACATACATAAAACATATTCATATGCACACATATAGATTATATTTTCTGGGTTTGTGATTTTTTGGGGGAGATCTATTGAGGAAGGAAGAGACAAAGACGATTTTGATGATGGATTTTCTTCCTAGCCACTTAGCCATCATCGGAGAATAAAAATCAAAGGCAATCAGAAAGGCAACTTCATCTACGGGCATGGAGGACTTACTGGCGGGCATAGTACGGTGGTAGCTTTCTCCTCTCTCTTCTTCGTCGACATTAATGAAGAAGAAAAAAAAATTGAAGGGAAAAAGAAAAGAAGATCGAGAAAGAAATTTTCATTTTTTTGTATTTATTTTTTGGTTGAATGTTGATACCAACTAATTGAGGAAAGATTTGGGGGAGTGAATGTTTTAAGGCCTCTGTTGTTTTGTAGATAGGATGATTGCACAAAATTTATTTTTTTTAGAATGTAATTACACAAAATTTTAATTTGTCAAAAGATTGAGATATATACATATACACAAAATAATTGATTTGAGCGAGACATAAGATTATTATGTGAGAAAAAGAAGAAATGATGTATACTCACCATGAGAGATACTTATGGTTTGGTAATTAATGGATAATGATCTTGAATTTAAAAATGGGTGATCAAACTCTGGGAGGAAATATGAAACAAAAAATTCTTTCTTGAAAAATAGGTCTAAATAGCATGTTGTTATTTTTTCACTTTTTGCTACTTATTTAAAAGCTGTCATTACCAAAGGAAATTCTATGTAAATGCATTATATATCTCAATCTTTTGACAAATTAAAATTTTGCGTAATTACATTAAAAAAAAAAAATTTGTGCAATTATTCTATCTACAAAACAATATATTTAGAATCACAACAAATTTACCTATACATTATGCATCTCAAAACATATTTGAGATGCATAATGGATAGGTAAATTTAGAATTTTAGATTACAATAAATAAGAATCACAAGTTCTTACAACATGTATCATGTATGAATTGAATATTGTATCAAAATATTTTCATAACACATATCAAAAATATATTTCATAAAGTATCGTCTTCCATTCAGTTGGTAATTAATAAAATTTGATTTTGAAAAAAAAAAAAAAAACTATTTTGCCAACAATGAAGTAAAATAACAATGTTTAATCAATATATGTATAGGTAAGTATTCATTATGTTTTAGACATTAATTTATAAAATAAGTGATACGTGTTATAAGTAATTTGTGATGCTAGATATAATTTAAGTTTGAAACATGTTACGCTTAAGTTGTGTAACATGTTTTCACTTTTGACAATGGGATAATCTTCCACTCATAAAAGAAAGTTGACGGATTTATTTCTCCCATTCCTTTTATATTATTGTTGTATTATAAAGTTCATAAATGATATTTGCTACAATTAAGTTGAGATGTGTAATGATTTGGTCATTTCCCTCCTTTCATTTTTTCGGTAATTTCTTTTTTTTTTCGTCTTTTTCCTATTCC
Source organism: Cornus florida (assembly GCF_030987335.1). Lineage (NCBI taxonomy): Eukaryota > Viridiplantae > Streptophyta > Magnoliopsida > Cornales > Cornaceae > Cornus > Cornus florida. The sequence goes on along the minus strand of NW_026775571.1, from coordinate 39,216,360 downwards.
GTCTTTTCCTAGTTTCCGTTTCGTTGCATAACCTCACTTTTTGTGCTCGAATTTGATTCTGGCTTTGCATGCATCCATGATATTTAATTTCCATGATATGTATATTTTTACTTTTGTAGAAAAGCATGCTCGATGTTTACTTTTCTTGTAAATAGTATGAATACATAGTTTCTTCGGAAACATTCTTGACTTTTGGGGTTTTAGTGTAATTAAGTAAAGTAATTATTTTTCATCTTAAGGACCATTTTACAATTTAATTTGGAAGATATTTTGGAAAAGGACCTTTTTACAATTTTTGGAAAGTGTGACAAGTGTCACATTCCCATGGAGCCACTTGTTGACATTGTGGTGGAACCACTTGGAGGCTTAGTATGATGACATATGGAGGGTGGAGATCTACCCACTTGTTGGCCTAGGATAGGTGCACTTGTTAGCTTGGATAGTTGACAAGTGTAAGCTTAGGATTAAGCCTAGGAAGGAGCCATGGATTAGTGACAAGTGTAGGCTCCAAATTTGGTCTTACACTTAGTGTGTGTGAAAACCATGGTGTTGGAACACATAGTGAGTGGAGGAATACTAAATCCTCCACTCAACTCATTTCATTTCATCTCTCTTACTCCCTTTACTCTCAAAACCCTAACCTAGCCACCATTGAAGCAAAGCTTGGCTTAGAGCTTTAAGCTTCATTTTGGTCTCCTTCCACTCACCTTTGACTTTTAACATTGGGAAGTAAAAGTTTCCTCCTACTCTCCTTTACAAAACCCTAGTTTAGTTTTCCATTTTTAGCTTGGTTGTCTTGGATTATAGAGATTCAATTCTCTATTGAGGTAGGGGTGGTTGTATGTTTATCCTCTTTGGGTTTTATAAAAATTGGAGCTTGATATATATTGATTATATGCCTTTTAAATTCTTGTATTTGCATATAAATAGAGATTTGATATGCTTGACTTAGGATTTGTGAATTAAAGCATGTATATGACTATTAAATTGAATAGTTAGATTATTGTTTAATGACTTGTCTAATACTTGTGATTTCATTGAGGGTTTATTATGAATATCTCAGGGTTGTACTTATATTGTTAAGTAATAGAAGTTTCATTGAAAGTTTAGTATGAAAATCTTGTATGTGACACTTTTATTTACTTGTAGGTAAATTACTATATTGCATGATTAGTAATTGCGGCCTACATCGATAGTATATTGATATAGCGTAATGTGTAGTATCATTAACTTGCCACTTTAGACATGTAACCATAGGGGCATGGTTTGTGTGGTCTCACCCTACTTGTGCTTGGTAGATAGCTTCATGTATTATGAGTATATAAATGTCATGGACTTGTTGATTTTTGGAAGCTTGGAATGATATGAGATGTTTGATGGCTAGGGTTTGGCTCTAATATGGAGGATAAGAATTCTCCTAAGTCATAGTGCGCACTAGGTAGTACCTTGCGGGTCGTAATTACCTTCAATAACTTGTATGGTCTCGTGGCCATATATCCTAGTCATTCCATTATTTGATTTCACATTAAATTCCAAATTGTAAATCATGGATTTCTTGAGATTTTGAATTTGTGCTTAAGTTTCTATATGGTTAGTGTACTTGTGTATGCATATTTGGATGTCATGCATTTATCATTTCAATTATTTGTATAGCTTGAGATGATCCCTTAGAGTACCTTGAAAACATAGACGTTAGGTGGAATGCATCCTTGTGACGATTTATGTTTGGTTTGCATTATAATTGAAACTATAGGATATGCGCATGTACCACATCTTACGAGTAACTTGATTACTCACCCTAGTTGGTTAGGTTTTTTTTCAAGTAAAGAAGTACTTTTCATGGATGGTTGATACACTTAGTTTTTTTTTGATAATGTGTTATGGACACACTCTTTTGGTTATTATGCAAAGTGTTTAGCATGTGTTTTGTAGTATTTTTGGTATCTATGGACTTATAAATTATGTTTTGAACAAATAATATGTAATGAGGTTTCGAGCCATTATAACATGATTCAATATGATATTTATGCTTGTTAATTTACTCATATGTTCATTCATTCTTAGAAATAAGTTTTTGATTCATGTATGAGGGTAGGATGAATCCTATAGGTTCCATAATAAATTTTTCATGTTTAGCAGAGTTTCAGCAGGTTTTTGAGGTGTTTCGGCCGACCGAAATGGTATTGCGATCGACCGATGCCTTTTGGATTTAATTGCACAGGAAAAATCCAATTCCAGTAGCCGAACTTACTATTTGGGGCACAACTTGTCGATCGGTTCTCTATTTCGGCTGACCAAAATAACTTCCAGATTTTTGGTGAGTCAGGGTTCATTCCGGCCGACTGAAATGCCCCTTCGGCCGACCGAAATGCCCCTTCGGCCGACCGAAATGCCACAGTCACACTTACTTTGTAGCTTGTTTAACAGCCTTATTTCTCTAACTTCAAATGAGTATATCTCATTCGTTTATAATCTAAATGGGGTGATTCTTGAGCCTAAACTTGGATTTTGAGTCAGCTTCCCAATGGTACCATTTCTATTCTCAGATCCAACCTATAGTGAAGGTTATTCATGTTTTAATGACAATTTTAGATTTTACTTGAACCAGAAATGGGGACTTTATAGGATTCTTGGCCAATCTTCTTTGCACCTCTTGCAATGTTGTCATATGATTAGTTTAGGTTGAGTAGACCTCATTTGACTTACTTAGAGTCAATTCTCCTTTTTCGATTGTAACTTGACCATTTTACCCTTTGTTTAAGGATTTGTTCGTTTTGGATACTTGTTTCTTCTTTTGTTCTCCTTGAGTTCCGTGACTTCATGAGAGATCACTTGGGTGTCTTAAGGATGATGTACATCCTTACAGACATTGGTTTTATCTTTTGCTTTCGCATTTCGGATCCGTTACCGAGTTAAATTTTGGGTTATCACTGACGCACTGGTTTGTAAAACTAGGGTCGTCACAAGATGTATCATATAATTAAGATTTGAGATACTTTAAAGTTGTGATGTTTTCAAGATATGTTTAATATTACGTTTAAAGATGGATGATCAAAATTTGGGAGGAAATGGATTTATTTTCTTCCATTCCTTTTTATATTATTGTTGTATTATAAAGTTCATAAATGATATATGCTAGAATTAAGTTGAGATGTTGTGACAACCCAAGTTTTGCAACCCGGTGCATCAGTGATGACCCGAAAGTTGACCCGGTAATGGATCAAAAATGCAGAAGTAAAAGCTAAACCAAGGTCTTTAGAGATAACAGTCATCCTTAAGACACTAATGTGACCTTCCATGAAGTCACGAAACTTAAAGAGAGCGAAAGAGGAAACTAGAGTTAAAACGGGCAAAATTCGTTAATCAAGGGCAAAATGGTCAATTCACAAATAAAAGGAGAAAATTGACTCTAAACAAGTCAAACAAGGTGAATAAAATCTAATCTAATCATTTCATAACATTCCAAGAGGTTCTAAGAACTTTGGCAAAGAATCCCACAAAAAAGCCCATTCTCGATTTAAACAAAATATGACACTATGCCACTAAAATATGAATAACTCCCACTATGATTTGAATCTAAGAATGGAATTGGTATCATTTGAAATCTGACTTAAAATTCTTGAGTTTAGGCTCAAGAATCACCCCATTTGGATTAGAAATGAAGAAGTTATGATCGTTTGAAGTCGGAACAACAATGCTGAAACCAAATTTGGAAGGCTGATGCATGAGAGCTATTTAGGTCGACCGTAATAGAATTTTGGTCGACCAAAATGAACAAAAATTTCTTAAAAGCTAGTTTTTTAGGGGAGGTCACTTCGGTAGATCGAAATAAGGCATCGGTCGACCGTAATGAACCCAAACAGTGAAAATGGCTAATGGAATGTGTATTTTACTGTTTAATAAAGTTCCCAAATGCCATCGGTTGACCGAAATGGCATTTCAGTCTACCAAAATGACTCGAAAAGGTACTGTAGGACCTATTATATGTCAAAAACGTTAAGGTTCAACCCAAGCCTCAAATCTCCTCATGAATTGGTTCAAAAACAAGGGTTTAAAGCTGATTTCCAAGGAGATATGAGCATGTGAACATGTCAACAAACCTAATATGAATAATTGAATGTAAAACAATGGCTCATGGCCTTATACATGTCAATTACAAGAATTTCATATGCCAAACCTCCAAAGTTGATAAAAATGTATTTTTAAAGCAAGATGTGGTACCAAATGATTACAAGTGTTAAAGTAAACATGCTTGGCCCTTGGCCTCATTACATACATGTTTATAGTATCAAAAGTAAGTACTTAAGTACCATTACACATCAAGGAAGCTACATTGGCTTGTAAAATACCATACACCCTTGGTATACAAAATAGATCATCAAAAGTAAAGCATGATAAACATTTGCATGTCAATACATAAAAATGCTTCAAATTTCTCATAAGCTCCTAAGAATGATGAACATCCAAGAACATAGTCTCCTTACCTGTAAAACAACCCAAACCACTAGGGTGAGTAATCAAGTTACTCTTAGGAAGAAGCATATGCATATACCCTAAAGTTTTAATATCATTGTAAGATCAATATAGACGATTATAAAGGAGCATTCCACTTAACGTCTATGTTCAAGGTGTTCTAAGGGATCATCCTAAACTAATGCAATAATTCCATCATAACACAATAACAATATCAATGTACTTAACAACATTAAATCGCCAATAACCAAAATAACAAGTCACAATTAAGCATTGGTTGTTAACTTCGAAAAATAAATGCGAAATCATTTAGTGGAATACTTGGACATCAAATCTTGGATAAGGCCAAGAACTAAACGGATATTCCGAGCATTAACCCGCTGGGAATACCACCCTGGTGCACACTTTAAATTGGGAGAACTCATACCTCCAGCACTAGAGCCAAACTTTAGCCATGTCACTTGTAATAATGTCCGAAGAGAATCCAAATTATAGCAAGTTCAAAACTTATACGTAAATATTAAGGCATATATACCACTTTGCATGCACAAGTATTTTTAAAACCATACAAACCATGTCTTAGGGTTCCAAGTCTAAAATGGCATAATATATGACAAGTCCTTAACATGATATAATGTGCAAAACAATACCACCAACTTATCAATTTAAACCATGCCTCAACAATAAGCTTTATATACTAATCTTTAACATTTTAACAACAAGCTTCTAAAATAATCATAATAAGTCCTCAACAAGAATATAGAATTATCACCACCATGAATATAGCAATTCAAGACAACAGGAATCATATACAACATTGATATTTCTTCTAGAATTCTATATCACTACCATATGTGAAATTACTAAAATTTAGCATACTACTAAATCATATAATCCTTCTATACATGGTATATACATATTATACATGCTTAAATCATTAAACCCCAAGTCAAAAGTGAGGGTTTCCTATAATATGCAAGAGTATCATATTAAAAGCTTGTACACAATATATATTAAACCCCAAAGGACTTAAAACACTTGAAGTATAAATATACTACCACTCCTACCTCAATAGAGAATTGAATCTTTATAATCCAAGCAACCAAGCTTAAAAATGGAAAATAATTCTAGGGTTATGAAGAGGAGAGTGAGAGGAAACTTTTGTCTTCCAAGGTTTATGGTCTAAGGTGAGTGGAAGGAAGCCCAAATGAAGCTAGAAGCTCTAAACCAAGTTTTTCATCAATGGTGGCTAGGTTAGGGTTTTGAAGAACAAGTGTAATGAAATAAATAAAATGAAAATAGTGAGTGAAGGATCTAGTATCCCTCCACTCACTATGTGCTCTTACACTACCTCTCTCACACACACAATACAAAACTTAATTGTGAGCCTACACTTGTCACAAATCCAAGGCTCCTTCCTAGGCTTAATCCTAAGCCTACACTTGTCAACCATCCAAGCCAATAAGTGCTCCAATCCTAGGCCAACAAGTGGATGCATCTCCACCCTCCAAATGTCATAAGATGATTCATCCAAGTCTCCCCACCCAAATACTAACAAGTGGCTCCATGAGAGTGTGACACTTGTCACACTTTCAAAAAATTATAAAAAGGTCCTTTTCCAAAATATCTTTCAAATTAAATTACAAAATGGTCCCCAAGACGAAAAATAATTACTTTATATAATTACACTGAAACCCCAAAAATAAAGAATAATTACAATAAAGTATGCATCCATGCCATTTTATGAAAAAGTAAACAACTAGAATGTATTTTCTACAAAAGTAAAAATACAAATGTCATGGAAATCAAATATCATGGATGCATGCAAAGTCGGAATCAAATTCGAACACAAAAAGTGAGGTTATGTAAAGAAAAATGATAAACAGGAAAAAGACGAAATAGGGAAAAGACAAAAAAAAGAATTTACCAAAAAGGAAAAGAAAGAAAATGACCGGGTCATTACAACCTACCCTCCTTAAAAGGATTTTGTGTCCAAAATCAAGTCATACCTGAAAGAGAGAACAAATTGGGATACCGAGAGTGAACCTCCTGTTCGAGCTCCCAGGTAGCCTCCTCAACACCATGATGTCTTCACAAGACCTTAACCAATGGAATGGTCTTGGTCTACAAGACCTGCTCTTGTGAACTAAGAATCTGGACTGGACCCTCCAAGTAGGTCACGTCTTCATTAACAATAACATCTGTCCATCGTAAAACATGCGATGGATCCGGTTCGTACTTTCTCAACATAGAGACATGAAAGACGTCGTGAACCCTATCCAGGTCTGGCGGCAACGCCAAATGATAAGCAACTTCATTGACGCGCTCTAAAATCTGAAATGGTCAAATAAACCTAGGAGACAACTTGCCCATTTTTCGAAATCTCAGAAGTCCCTTCTGTGGAGAAATCTTTAGAAAGACGTAGTCCCCTACCTCAACAGACGAGGATTTCCTCCTCCTGTCAGCATAACTCTTCTGCCTGCTCTGAGCTGTAGCCAACTACTGCCGAATCAACTTAATCTTCTTTGTAGTCTCAAAGATAATATTAGGACCCAAGGCGACTGCATCACCTACCTCGGTCCAACAAACTGGAGATCTGCAAGGTCTACCATACAACGCCTCAAAAGGTGCCATGCCGATACTAGTTTGGTAATTGTTGTTGTAGGTAAACTTAACCAAGGGTAAGTAGTCTTCCCAACTACCCCCAAAATCTAAGATGCAAGCCCGTAGCATATCCTCCGATATCTGAATAGTACGCTCTGACTGACCATCAGTCTAAGGATGGAATGCCGTGCTGAAATGAAGCCCTGTGTCAAAAGCCTCCTGAAAACTCTGCCAAAAGTGAGATGTGAATCTGGGATCCCTATCTGAAACAATGGATACTGGAACCCCGTGAAGTCGAACAATCTGCCTCACATACAATCCACTGAGTCTCTCTGCGTCATCTGTCACTGCCATAGGCAAAAAGTGAGCCATCTTAGTTAATCTGTCAATAATGACCCAAACGGCATCATTCCCTGCCTTGGATCTCGGAAGTCCATTCATGAAATTCATAGTGATGTGCTCCCATTTCCACTCTGCCGCTGGTAGTGGTTACAACAACCTACTGGTCTCTGATGCTCTGCCTTCACTTGTTGACAAGTAAGGCATTTATCCACGAACTGAGAAACATCCCGTTTCATGCCTTTCCACCAAAACTGTCTCCGCAAATTGTGATACATCTTCATACCACCAGGATGAACTGCGAGTCGAGAATGGTGAAAATCCCGAAGAACAACATCACGACAAGACAAAGGAATAAACATTTTCCCTCTGTACCTGAGACCACTGTCTGAATGTAAGGTTCAACCCTCTACATTCTCGCTGCCTGAAATCTGGACATGAATGGACTTCATCTCCCCATCCTCTTGCTGTGCCTTAATAACTCTACCAACAAGAGCCGGTTGAGCCACAAAGTTAAACAAAATAGCCGATGAAACATCCTCATACAACTGTAAACCAAGATCTGTAAGCTTTTCGAGCATCTTCCATCTGTGAACGGAAATACTATTAAGAATACCCCGTGACTTCCTACTCAATGCATCGACCACCACATTGGCCTTTCCCGGATGATACTACAACTCAAAATCATAGTCCTCCATGAATTCAACCTATCTGTGCTGTCTCAAATTCAAATCCTTCTGAGAGAAGAGACATTTGAGACTCTTGTGATCGGAGGAAACCTCAAACTTCTCCCCGTACAAATAATGTCTCCACCCTTTCAGGGTAAAGATCACCGCTGCTAACTCCAAATCATGTGTCGAATTGTTTAACTCGTGAGTCTTTAACTGTCAAGACCCATAAGCTACTACCCATTCAGTTTGCATCAGAACACAACCTAGACCTTCTCACGAAGCGTCACAATAGACCACGTAACCCAAACCATGTTCAGGTATGATCAAAACTGGAGCCGATGTCAATCTGAACTTCAACTCCTAAAAAACAGAACTACAAGCCTTATTCCATATGAACTTGACTCCTTTGTGAGTAAGTCTAGTCATAGGTGCCGCTAGACGAGAGAAATCCCGAACAAATCTCCTGTAATAGCCGGCTAGGCCAAGAAAGCTTCGTACCTCAAACATTATCTTTGGACGCTCCTAATCTATCACGGACTCAATCTTCGACGGATCTAGTACAACACCGCCCCCTGACACAACATGTCCAAGGAACTTCACCTCTGTTAACCAAAATTCGCATTTCTCCAACTTGGCATACAATCGGTTATCCCAAAGGATCTGCAACACTGTCCTCAAATGATACTCATGCTCCTCTATCGAAGCTGAGTACACGAGAATGTCATCAACGAACACCACCACAAATCTGTCAAGTTAGTCACTGAATACACGGTTTATCAAGTCCATAAAAGTTGCTGGAGCATTGGTTAAACCAAATGGCATCACCAGAAACTCGTAATGGCCATACCGTGTGCGAAAAGCAGTCTTGGATATATCCTCATCATTAACCCTCAACTGATAGTAACCCAATCTCAAATTAATCTTCAAAAAGTATGTCGCTCCCTTCAATTGATCACATAAGTCATCAATCCTAGGCAAATGATACCTGTTCTTGATCGTAGTGTGATTCAACTTACGATAATCGATGCAAAGTCTCAAAGACCCATCATTCTTCTTCATAAAAAGAACTGGTGTTCCCCATGGTGAAACACTAGGACGAATAAAGCCCTTAGCTTTCAAATCATCTAACTGAACTTTCAGCTCATCAAGCTCTGCCGGTGCCATACGGTATGGTGCCATAGAGATGGGTGCTGTACCGGGAATGATATCAATGGCAAAAATAACTTCCCTTAAAGGAGGTAACTCTGTCAGTTCCTCTGGAAAGACATCAACAAAATCCTCAACAACTATCAGAAGAACACAGCCCAAACTGCTATCCTCATCAACTAGCAAACTAGCCAAGTAGGATCTGTGGCGACTCCAGTCACCAATGCTGAAAATCATCGCTGGGTGGGAATCACTCTGATCTCCTATAAAATGGAAACAATCTCCCTTGGGAGTATAAATGGACACCCTCCCATGGAAGTAATCGATCGTAGTCCGAAAGAATGACAACCAATCCATTCCAAGAATGACGTCAAAGCCTGTCATGTCGAGAATAATGAAATCAAACTCTAAGGTCCGCCGAGCTATCTCAATAACACAATCCCAACAAATACGATCCAAAGACATTGGACCCCAACTGGCGTGTCAACACAAAGAAGACTATCCCGAAGTGTAACTTCCAAACCTAATGAATGTGCATATAATGCAGAAATGAAAGAATGTGATGCATGATGAGCGCTGAAAATTGTGCATTTAAACCCCTTAAACTTAGGTATTCTAGGACTTTTATCTATCTTATTTTCTCGCTTTAGATTGATTTTGTATTATTTCCATTTTCAGGTACTTATCCCCAAAATAAGCTAACTCAGCTAAATAAGAGCATAATCGAAGCAATCTTGAGATGAATCAAAGAAAGGAGCAAAGTGGGAGCAAAAGGAAGCAAGTGGTGGAAATTCAGCATGTTCGATTGATCGAAAGTTCATCAATCTCAGCCCTAAAATGGATCCAAGCTCTTTTGTCTTTATCCAAAGATCCCACAAAGTTCGATCGATCCAACTTCATTCCGATCAATCGAAAAGATTCCATCTTATCCACTTGTACCACTTTACCTACCACATTTGTCTCTTTCCCAAAAATATCTTCAAAATATCTCAGATTTATTTTTATCCAAAAAGGAGCCACCATAGAGGATCGATCCAGCTTAAATTCGATAGATCTCAGTCATGTTTGATTGATTTCACCACAAGTTCGATCGATTGAACTTCCCAAAGCCCGAGAAAATCCAATTTCCAGCTCATCAAAAGTTGTCTCATATCCAATCATTGGAAGGAATATTGGTGTACGAGCCCAGCTCATTTGGGGTGATATTTAACCTACCTATATAAGGAATATAAGCCAATTTTTGAGAGGATATACTTGAGAGTAGATAGAGACACAATTTTCATATTCTTAGGGAGGAAGAAAAGAAAAGAGGAGGCTAGAGACACAAGCTTGGAGTTCTTTCATCAACCAAGAAGAGGAGTAATCTCTACCATGGAGTTAGCCCTTGAGGGTTGGAGGACACCATCCATGAGTGGCTAGACATCCTCTTGGGGCTAGAGTTAGCCCTAAGCATACTTTCTACATCTTGATTTATGTATTTTTGAGGAGATTTGTATTATGATACATGTTTTGACACTTTTATATATATGAATCTTGTTTATTCAATGATTTATGTGGTTTAATGCTTCCAATTGATTATTTCATTCTATCTATATGTCTAAGTATGCTAGAATAGATGTTCATGTGTTTATCTCTATTTCTTGTGTTATTGATGCATGTCTATGTGTATTAATGCTATAGATCTAGAGATTGTCAAGACATAGTGCTTAATGGAATGCTCTTGTGATTTATTTGATGGTTCATACTCATTTCTTGATGGATTGTGCCTCTCTCTTAGTTTAATTAGTTTAATTTCATGTCATTAGCTTAATTATAGTGTAGTTGTAGTTTTGGTGTTAAATGGGAGGACAATCTATACTTGTTGTTTGATGTTCCATACTTATGAAAGCAAGTAACATATATCTCTAACCTTGTGATGTGTTTGGATTGTGAGCTTAAAGAAAGGATTAATGGCTTAGTTTGATATATTGTGCTATCCACCATGTTGCTTAGACAATATATGCTTAATTTGTCATCCATGCTTGTTGAAACAACCACACACACACTATGTTGTAATATATGTTTTCCACCTCACTAATCATTCATTAAAGGTGTAGAAAAGCTATGTTTAGTGGTGATCTCTGAACCCCAAGATCTCTCTCTTATTTTCTCTCCATTACATTTAATTGTTTACTTTAGTTTAAATTGCATCTTAGTGTAATTCAACCACCAACCAATCTTTTGATCACTCGACTTACTAACCCTAATCTTGATTCCACAACCTAGTACGATCCACCAATCCCTTAGGACGATCCCCACTTGCCCTAACTATATTTTTAGTGAAAGTTAGGAGTGGCAATTTCTAAATGTAAAACTTGGCCACATTCATCATAGCTCTACACCATTATCTTTTGGTGCACAAACTTTGGGTTTGGACGGTGACACAACCAATGCACCTGTGTTAACAATAACTCGTGCCCAAGAACTAAAAACTAGAAAGATACCTCAAACTGAAGAGGTCCCTACCGAAGCATCCACCTTTGGAAGAGCATAGGCTCGTCCCTGAGCCCCTGAGCCCTACTGTGAATTGCCATGATAGCTTGACTGATGTGTATAAGTAGTAAGTGTAGAACCCTTGGCTGGATAAGTGCCAACTGGTGCCATTAGCTGTGGTGCCGTGAGGAATTCTAAAACCAGACTGAACCACTACAGACTGTGCCGGTACCATCTGTGGATCTGTGCCACTATGTGACTTATTCAATAACTTTGGACAATCCTTCTTGAGATGACCTAGTTGCCTATAATACAAACAAGTTCTCTGCCCTATTTTCATAGAAACTGATGTCTGACTGGTCTATGGTCGAAGCTGTGGGCAGCAAGGCTTGATGTGCCCTTGCTCCTGACAATGGTGACAAATCACACCCTGAGCTGATCCCAAAGATACAGGGACTGTGGGTGCAGAACGAATCTGCTATGATGCCCCATGTGAGTGTGTTCTATTCCCTGCCTTAGCCTTCTTCCACTGACTTGGAGAAGATGATAGATTGTCTCCGCGAGGCTATTTATGTGAACCCCTGATCCATGATTGATCCTGTTCCTCTACCTCAGCTAGCATAGCCCTCTGGACTACCTCTCTATCAAGATGTAGCCCATCCTGAAACTTTATCACCCTGGCCTCATCTGTCACTACCATATCCTCGGCATAACGAGAGAGAGAAGTAAATCATGTCTCGTACTCAATGACACTCATAGTGCCCTGATAAAGACCTGTGAACTGTATCTTCATCTCCCACTTCATAGTCCTCGGAAAGAAGCGCTCGAAGAATAACCTTCTGAACTTATTCCAAGTCATCAGCTCAACATTGTCGACATTAGTCATAGACCTCCACCAAATATCTACATCTCCCATGAACATAGAGGCTGTCAGAGAAATCCTCAACCTGTCCGTGGGTACCGCCATACTGTCTAACTTGTGAACCATAAGGTCCAACCAAGCTTCTGAGACTAGCGGATCTAAACTCCCCGCAAATGGATCAATCTTAACCCTCTATAGTCACATAAAGTACTCCATTACCTCATTGACTATCGGTGCAGGTGCCGGAATCTGTATACTTGCCACCTGCCTGTGTATAAACTCCTGTAGAGATTCAGCGATCCCCTGATTGATTCCCTGAGCCACCCGCTCTTCATAAGTCGGTGCCCACGGTGGATTAGCATCCACGCCACGAATTGGAATCCTGGGCCTTCCAGGACCCCTCGTGAACTCAGTGTCAGCTACCTGCTCCTTAATGCCCTGACATGAAGACTCTCCATGCCTGACAACCATGATGCTAAACATACAAAAGAATGGAGGTTAACAATAACACAAGTTATTATGACCGAATGTAACTCATACTATGAATGAACGAAACACAAAGCAAGACAAGGTATGCAACATGCTGTCATGCTAAAGCAATTAAAGAAAGCTGTTTAAATAGTTAATCACTTCAGCAAATAAGCATACATGTCAAATAAAGATGCTTTTAAACACGTAAGCATATAAGCATAGAGACATGTCATAATGCCAAACGTGTTATCAAGAAACACATAAACATGTTACAACGCCAAAATATGTTATCAAAGGCATGTGAAGATATCAAAGTAGATCAATAAAAGCATGATATGCACTCAAAACCCATTGTCCTAAGGTATTCAAACCTAGGAGCTCTGATACCACGTGTGACGACCCAAGTTTTCCAACCCGGTGTGTCAGTGATGACCGAAAGTTGATCCGATAACAGATCCAAAATACGGAAGCAAAAGATAAACCACGGTCTCTAGAGATAGAAGTCATCCTTAAGACACTAATATGACCTTCCATGAAGTCACGAAACTTAAAGAGAGCAAAAAAGGAAACTAGAGTTAAAACGGGCAAAATTCTTTAATCAAGGGTAAAATGGTCAATTCATAAATAAAAGGAGAAAATTGACTCTAAACAAGTCAAACAAGGTGAATACAACCTAATATAATCATTTCACAACATTCCAAGAAGTTCTAAGAACTTTGGCTAAGAATCCCACAAAAACGCCCATTCTCGGTTTAAGCAAAATCTGACACTGTGCCACTAAAACATGAACAACTCCCATTGTGATTTGAATCTAAGAATGGAATTGGTACCATTGGAAATTTGACTCAAAATCCTTGAGTTTAGGGTCAAGAATCACCCCATTTGGATTATAAATGAAGAAGTTATGATCGTTTGAAGTCAGAACAACAAAGATAAAACCAAATCTGGAAGGCTGGTGTATGAGAGCCATTTAGGTCGACCGAATTGGTATTTTGGTTGACCAAAATGAACAAAAATATTCCTGAAAGTTGGTTTTTGAGGGGAGGTCACTTCATCGGTCTACCGAAATGAACCAAAATAGTGAAAATGGCTACTGGAATGTGTGTTTTACTGTTCAATAAAGTTCCCAAAAGCCATCGATCGACTGAAATGCCATTTTGGTTGGCCGAAATGACTCGAAAAGGTGTTGTAGGACCTATTATATGTCAAAAACATTAAGGTTCTACCCAAGCCTCAAATCCCTTCATGAATTGGCTCAAAAACAAACGTTTAAAACTGATTTTCAAGGAGATATGAGCATGTGAACATGTCAACAAACATAATATGAATAATTAAATGTAAAATAATGGCTTATGGCCTCATACATGTCAATTATAAGAATTTCATATGCTAAACCTCCAAAGTTGATAAAAATGTATCTTTAAAGCAAGATGTGGTACCAAATGAGTACAAGTGCTAAAGTAAACATGCTTAGCCCTTAGCCTCATTACATACATGTTTATAGTATCTAAAGTAAGTACTTAAGTACCATTACACATCAAGGAAGCTACTTTAGCTTGTAAAATACCATACATCCTTGGTATACAAAATAGATCATCAAAAGTAAAGCATGCTAAACATTTACATGTCAATATACAAAAATACTTCAAATTTCTCATAAGCCCCTAAGGATGATGAAGATCTAAGAACATAGTCTCCTTAATTGTAAGACAACCCAAACTACTAGGGTGAGTAATCAAGTTACTTGTAGGAAGAAGCATATGCGTATACCCTAAAGTTTCAATATCATTGCAACATCAATATAGATGAATACAAGGGAGTATTCCACTTAATGTCTATGTTCAAGGTGTTCTAAGGGATCATCCTAAACTAATGCAATAATTCCATCATAATACAATAACAATATCAATATACTTAACAACATTAATTCGCTAATAACCAAAATCACAAGTCACAATTAAGCATTGGTTGTCAACTTGGAAAAATGAATGCGAAATCAATTAGTGGAATACTTGGACATCAAATCTTGGATAAGGCCAAGAACTAAACGGTTATTTCGGGCATTAACCTGCTGGAAATACCATCCTAGTGCGCACTATAAATGAGGAGAACTCATACCTCCCACACTAGAGCCAAACTCTAGCCATGTCACTTATAACAATGTCCCAAGAGAATCCAAAATATAGCAAGTTCAAAACTCATGCATAAATATTAAGGCATATATACCACCTTCCATGCATAAGTATTTTTGAAACCATACAAACAATGTCTTAGGATTCCAAGTTTAAAATGGCATAATAAATGACAAGTCCTTAACATGATATAATGTGTAAAACAATACCACCAACTTATCAATTTAAACGATGCCTCAACAATAAGTTTTATATACTAGTCTTTAACATTTTAGCAACAAGCTTCTAAAATAATCACAATAAGCCCTCAACAAGAATATAGAATTATCACCACCATGAATATAGCAATTCAAGACAATAGGAATCATATACAACTTTGATATTTCTTCTAGAATTCTATATCACTACCACATGTGAAATTACTAGAATTTATCATACTACTAAATCATATAATCCTTTTACACATGGTATATACATATTATACATGCTTAAATCAATAAACCCTAAGTCAAAAGTGAGGGTTTCCTATAATATGCAAGACTATCATATTAAAAGCATGTATATAATATATATTAAACCCCAAAGGACTTAAAACACTTGAAATATAAACATACTACCACCCCTACCTTAATAGAGAATTGAATCTTTATAATCCAAGCAACCAAGCTTAAAAATGGAAAATAATTCTAGGGTTATGAAGAGGAGAGTGAGAGGAAATTTTTGTCTCCCAAGGTTTATGGTCTAAGGTGAGTGGAAGGAAGCCAAAATGAAGCTAGAAGCTTTAAACCAAGCTTTTCATGAATGGTGGCTAGGTTAGGGTTTTGAAGAATAAGTGTAATGAAATGAATAAAATGAAAATCATGAGTGGAGGATCTAGTATCCCTCCACTCACTATGTGCTCTTACACTACCTCTCTCACACACACACAATGCAAAACTGAATTGTGAACCTACACTTGTCACAAATCCAAGGCTCCTTCCTAGGCTTAATCCTAAGCCTATACTTGTCAACCATCCAAGCCAATAAGTGCTCCAATCCTAGGCCAACAAGTGGATGCATCTCCACCCTCCAAATATCACAAGATGATGCATCCAAGTCTCCCCACCCAAATGCCAACAAGTGGCTTCATGAGAGTGTGACACTTTTCACACTTTCTAAAAATTACAAAAATGTCCTTTTCCAAAATATCTTCCAAATTAAATTACAAAATGATCCACAAGTTGAAAAATAATTACTTTACATAATTACACTAAAACCCCAAAAATAAAGAATAATTACAATAAAGTATACATCCATGCCCTTTTACGAAAAAGTAAACAACCAGAATGTATTTTCTACAAAAGTAAAAATGCAAATGTCATGGAAATCAAATATCATGGGTGCATGTAAAAGCCGAAATCAAATCCGAGCACAAAAAGTGAGGTTATGCAAAGAAAAATGATAAACGGGAAAAAGACGAAAAAGGGAAAAGACAAAAAAAAAATTACCAAAAAAGAAAGGAACGAAAATGACCGGGTCATTACAGATGTATCATATAATTGACATTTGAAACATTATACTTTAAAGTTGTGATGTTTTCAAGATATGTTTAATATTAGGTTTAGAGATGGGTGATCAAAATTTGGAAGGAAGTATGAGATAAAAACTTATGTCTTGAAAAATAGGTTTAAATAACATGTTATTATTTTTTCACTTTTTGGTACTTATTTAAAAGCTGTCATTACCAAAGGAAATTACGTGTACACGCATTATATATCTCATTCTTTTGACGAATTAAAATTTTATGTAATTACTGTTAGCTACTAATTGACTCTAGAGGGGGGTAAATAGAGTCAATTAACTAACTATAAAAAGTTATTTCCAACTAACTATCATGTAATAATTAATTGAGATATTTAAGCAACATATATCACAAGTGACAAATATGTAAAAGAGATAGAGATAGGAAATTGTAAACAATGACTCAGCAATTTAGCGAGGTTTGGAAACTCTTACTCCTCGGCTTAAGGTCCCCTTTGAGACTTCCCAAATTCACTAGAGCTTCTCCTTAATGGTGGAGAGCAAACCTTCAATTTGAAGTAATACCTTGCTTCTCTTCCTTGCTAGGAGAACACCCTTCTCCTAGGCTTTCTTTTGGGTCACACCAACCCTTTACAATAACTTGTAATAGAAATGAAGTGCACAATGAATCTTTCAAAGATAAAGGTTAGCTCATAACTATAGTAAAGATGAATATATATATATGAAGCTCAGAATCACTAAAGTGGAATAAAATATTAGAGAGGAAATGAAAGCTCAATGAATGCTTCTTTAATAATTTTCAAGGATGGTAGAATGCTCTCTCAATAGTGTATTTAATTTTGCAGACCAACCATCTATATATAGAGAAATATCACGCTCAATAAAGTTGTTAGAGGTGGTTGGGGATCAATAAATGAAAAAGTTTCCATTAGATTTCAAAACCCCAGAAGAAACTGGCTTCTGTCCAGAAGAGGAGGCGGCTCCCTTGCCTTGAGAGCCGGCTCTCCATTGTATGGAGCCAGCTCCCAGCCTCGGTGAGCCTGCTCCCAATTTTGGGAGCCTGCTCTTTTGCTGGAAGATACATTTTTCCTTAAAGATTGGCTACTGGAATGTTGGCAGCCTGCTCTGTCTTTCATGTAGCTTGCTCCATTGCTATATGAGACTTAAAATGAATTTATTTTAGCCCTATCTTCACTTCCTATGATGTGTGGCTCATGTGTGAATGTGTTTATGACCTTTATGAGCTAATTTTATGTTCTTTGAAAATGAAATGAGAATGGTTATGCATGATCCTATAATTTTGAGCTTCAAGTATATATTCAAAAATACCTTAACATTGAAGCTTAACCACTTACCAACCTATCTACCCTTTTTCTTCATTCTTCGACCATGATCGTTTAGGCTTGAGGAAGTCATGCTTTCTTTCTTTGAAAATATTTGAATGATCATTGTAGTCCGAGTAATGATTTGATATGCCTCTGATCACTTGAATCCATTGTTTGAAATGTTTGGAATAGACTCTAGCTCATCACTTTGTATCCATTGCTTGGAATGCTTAGATTTAGACCTTATAGCTCATCATTGAATCTATACATCACTTAATGAAGATATTAGTACTTAAACAACATGAATGTTTTGTAATCATCAAAATATTGGATTGATCTTTTAGATAAAATCCTTAAGGCCAACAATCTCCCCCTTTTTGATGATGACAAAACATTGATGTGTTTATTGTCAAGGTGGAGTTGCATTTGAAAGAATGCTCCCCCTATCGATATGCAAACATTGAATACTGTATCATGCTTGATTTTACAACAAATATTTTAGATATTAAAACTTTTAATATGCGTCTAGAAAGAAAAATATATAAGTGAAAGGCAATATACGCATAAGCATAACAAGCATAATGAATCACACATCTTTCTCCCCCTTTATCATCTTAAAAAGGTGGAAGGAAAATACAGTTACTTGCTATTTCATGAAATAGTGAAAAATGAAATATAGGGCAAATGAAGATATATCAATAGCAAAGATTTCATTTTATAGATGGCGGATTTCAATACATAAGGAGAATGTGGACACAACTACCATATGTCATACAAAAGCATAATTCATGATAAGGACTTCAAAAGAAAATGACAGAAATAAATAAAATACAGCTAAAAAGATGATTCTCTAAAGTAAATAAATCAAATGAGTGCAATAGTTTTTAACCGAGAGTGCTACTGTCCTAAGGAGGAGGAGGTCCATATGCACTTCGGATTTCTTCAAAATCGTCATTAAGATTATCGATTGTCACTTGCATTTCATCAAGTTGATTTTGTTGTCTTATAAGAGTGGCTTGGTTTTGACGAGAGACTTTGAGAATTTCCAACAAAAGATCACGATTGGTGCAATTTGCAGCTGGAACTTCCTCATCTTCAGCACTGTCATCACTTTCATGCTCTTCTTCATCCCCATCATCAACATCATCAATCTCTTCTCCTCAAGCTCTAGCTTCTTCCAGCCTTCTTTGCCTAGAATAAAACCACACACCATTTGAATCCCTTTTTAGCCCCATTGACGCAAGATTTGTGGCAGTGAGTATGTGTCTTGGTCCTGGCTCAATTGATTCGCGATTATCAAGTGGAATTTTCTTATCCATGAATATGTGAGTGAGAACCATGGCATAATACAGAGGGACCTCTTTCTTTCTCTTGCATGCAAGTAATTGATGAAAGATTATATATGCAAGATCAAAGTGCTTTCCATTTAAGACACACCAGATAAGGAAAACGTCCATATGTGAGACTTTGGATCGACTGCCGGATTTTGGAAGAATGGAGTATATAATGATTTTGTGAATCAATCGGGCTTCCATAGTTAATTTCTTTGTGTTTAGTTCTTTGGTATTGGTCACATGGGAATCATAACTTATTTGGTGAATAGCCGTGAGTTTGTCAAAGCCTTTTCCATTAAACCATTTGGAAGGAGAATAGAATTGAATTCCATCCATAAGGTGAAGAATTCAAGCAATGCTACTTGTATTATGGTGAAATTTTACTCCAGCCATATAACAATGAAGTTTCTCTACTCCAGGCATTGCTTCAAGGTGAGTGTAGAACAACTTTACTAGTTTTGGATAGTATTTGTTATTCATCCCAACAAATGATCCAAGGCCAATTGCATCAAACAATCTATAGGTGTTGAGATTAAGATCATCACAGATTGTGTGAGACAACACCATTCCTGTGGCCACTTTTCTATAAATTTTTTTTTTCTCATATGCACTTTTGTAGGTAGGGTTTTTATACAACATGGTTACAGAGATTTGAATTGGAGTAGGAATAGGTTTACTAGGGCCAGATTCATGATCATCAGCACATTGAGTGCTTCGTTTTTGGCCACGAAGAGGATTCTTTCTACGTGAGGATGAAGCCATAGATATTTTTAGAGTTTGGACTGAAAATACAGAAAGAATACTCAGAATAAAAATTCAATTAAAACACAATGAAAATTTCAAAACTCAAATTAGTTTTGACAGAAGATTAATAGTGGTAATTAAAAAAAGGATTTAAAACAATTAAAAAGCCTAGTTTAAATTGCACATCCAGTCATAATTTTGAGTGCTAAGAAAATTTATGCTTGACACCCCCAAAATAATTGTTAGATAACAAGGTCTAGGGTTTGAAATTGATAGACCCAGTAGAACCTTGCAATACACTGCCCAAATGAACCATAGACAACACAAGTTTAAACTAATCAAAGATAAATTCAAAAACAAAATGGATTTGATAATATACTGTATGTTCTATATATGATGGATTAGAGGTGATGAATTTAAAATTTGATTACTAAAAGTTCATCTAAAAGGCAAGAACACATGAAATTGTGAAGATGCCTAAGGAGGATGAAATATCGCCCTAGCCGAAATGCTCTCTAGAATGCAACTTTTATGCCCAAAAGTGAAGTGCCGAGACTTATGTATCAACTAACAATATGGGAGCCAGCTCTCATGTGTACAGAGCCGACTCTAGCAATTTTTATGGAGCCGGTTCTTAAGTGAATGGAGCCGGCTCTTACTAATATTTGAGAGAATCCCAAAAGCAAGCAAATGATGTCCAGGTTGGGAGTCGGCTCTTTTGAGTATAGAGCTGGCTCTCTCTATTAATCATGAAGATCTCAAGAGTGTGCAATTTGATACCATTTATGGAGCCAACTCTGCTTTGTGTAGAGACGACTCTTTTTCATTATAGAGACAACTCTCCTCTGAATGGAGCCGGCTCTGTTGCTGCTTGCGTCACTGCAATATTTCCTCTTTTGAGGACATTCTAATTTCCCTTTTAAGCAAGCAAAATCTATCCTCTTGGAGTGGTTTTGTGAAAATATCAGCTAATTGTTTTTCTATATTGACAAATATAAGTTCAATGTCACCCTTAGAAACATGATCCCTAAGAAAATGGTACCTAATTTCTATATGCTTTGTCCTTGAATGCTGAATAGGATTTTTTGGAATACATATTGCACTTGTATTATCACACATAATAGGAACGTGATCAAAATAAAGTCCAAATTTCTCAAGTTGTTACTTAATGTAAAGCGTTTGAGCACAACAACTACCGATTGCAATATACTCGACTTCCGCCGTTGATAGAGCTACGGAATTTTATTTCTTGCAAGACCAAGATACTAATGATTGTCCAATGAAGTGACAAGTTCTGCTAGTACTTTTTCTATCAACTTTGCATCCTCCAAAATTAGTGTCCGAGTAACTAACAAGGTCAAATGATGTATGCCTAAGATACCAAAGTCCTAAGAATATGGTATAACTTAAATAACGAAAGATGCGTTTAATGGCACATAGATGAGATTCTTTAGGAGAAGATTGAAAATGAGCACATAAGCGTACACTAAACATGATGTCCGGTCCACTTGCGGTTAAATATAATTAGTGCCCTTTTCATCTTTGTCAAGTTTTAAAGATGAGCTTATTGGAGTATTGGCATATTTGACTTCTTCCAAGCCAAATTTCTTTAGCAACTCTTTAGCATACTTAGATTAGCAAACAAAAATGCCATCAAGTGTTTGTCTGATTTGCAACCCTAAGAAGAAGGCAAGTTCACCCATCATGCTCATTTCGAATTCATTTTACATGCTTGAGGCAAAATTTTCACATAACACATTATTGGTTGATCCAAAAATAATATCATCAACGGAAATTTGAATGACCAATAAGTTGCTATCAATGGTTTTAGTAAAAAAAAGTATTGTCAATTTTTCCTCTAATAAAACCATTAACAAGTAAAAAATCACTCAGTCTTTCATACCAAGCTCTTGGAGCTTGCTTCAAACCATACAAAGCTTTTGACAATTTGAAAACATGGTTTGGACAATTATAGCTTTCAAAGCCCGGTGGTTGTTCTACATACACTTCTTCTTCAATGAAGCCATTTAAGAAAGCACTTTTTACATCCATTTTATATAACTTAAAGTTCTTATGGGATGCAAATGCAAGGAGCATTCTTATAGCTTCAAGTCTAGCTACGGGGGCAAAGGTTTCCTCATAATCAATTCCTTCTTCTTCATTATAATCTTGAGCAGCAAGCCTTGCCTTATTTCTCACAATTATTCCCGATTCATCCTTTTTATTCCTAAATATCCACTTTGTGCCAATGATAGTTTTATCTTTAGGTTTTGGAACCAATTGCCAAACTTCATTTCTTTCAAATTGGTTAAGTTCTTCTTACATGGCCAAGAGTCGCGATTCATTTTTTTCGGCTTCATGGATATTTTTTGGTTCAAGTTGGGAAATAAAAGCCACATAATTGAAAATATTACTCGTTTGAGATCTAGTGCTAACTCTTTTAGATGGATCGCCAATAATTTGATTTATTGGATGATTAGGCACTTACTTCCAAGCCTTAGGAAGTGTGTCCTTATAAGAGTGACTTTCTTTTGGATCATCTTTGGGGAGATATTCAAGAGATGGATCATTTAAAACAAGATTTTCAATGCTCTCAATCACATCTTCATTATCATCCGATGAACATCTAAGAGGTGACAATGGTGATTCATCAAATACGACATGTATAGATTCCACAACCACAAGTGTTCTTTTGTTAAACACTCTAAATGCTTTGCTATGAGAAGAATATCCTAGGAAAATGCCTTCATCCGATTTTAGTTCAAATTTTCTTAGATTATCTTTGTCATTTAACATGAAGCATTTACACCAAAAAACTTTAAAGTATCCAATATTTGGCTTCCTTTTGTTCTAAAGATTATAAGGAGTTTCGTTAAGGAGTTTTCTAATGATGACTCTACTTATGACATAGCATGAGGTACTAACGGCTTTGGCCCATATTCTAGGAGATTTATGTTCATTCAACATAGTCCTAGCCATTTCTTGGATAGACCTATTCTTCTTTTCAACAACTCCATTTTGTTGAGGAGTTCTAGGAGCCGAAAGATTATGATTGTATCCATTTTCATCACAAAATCTTTCTACATCTTGGTTATTGAACTCTCTTCCTCTATCACTTCTAATGGCCATAATCTTACATTCTTTTTCATTCTCGACTCTCTTACAAAATTTAGTAAAGATTGTATGAGCCTCATTTTTGTGTGTAAGGAAAAATACCCAAGTAAATCTATAGTAATCATTAACAATGACAAATGCATAGAGTTTTCTACCAAGACTAGCAATTCTCTCCGGATCAAATAAGTCCATATGAATTAATTCAAGTGGTCTTGTAGTCATTATATTATTTTTCCTTTTAAATGATGACTTGATTTGCTTGCCTATTTGGCATGCGCTACAAGTCTTATCTTTAGAAAAATTAGTTTTTGGGAGGCTTTTGACTAATTCATTTTTAGATAGTTTTGAAATCAAATCCATACTAGCATGACCTAACCTTCTATGCCACAACCAACTATTTTCATTTGAGGATACAAGGCACTTGACATCTTGATCATGTAATTCACACAAAAGCAAAGTATACACATTACCATTTCTTAGAGCATAGAATACTTCATTATTATCCTTTTTGACAATGCATTTATCCGATTTAAACAAAACATCATATCCTTTATCACATAATTGGCTAATAGTAAACAAGTTATGTTTTAAGCCTTTAACAAGTAAAACATCATCAATAGATAAGGAAGAGGAGATACCAATAGTTCTAATGCCAATGACCTTGCCTTTTGAATTGTCACCGAATGCAACACTTCCTCCTTTATAAGGTTTGATGGAGCAAAATTTTGATTGATCTCCCGTCATATGTCTTGAGCATCCACTATCAAGGAACCATTTATCCTTGGATGAATATGGAGACTTCAAACAAACCTACAAAAGGAATTTGAGTAATCTTCTTTTGGTACCCACATTTTTTTGGGTCCATGGGAGTTAGAAAGAGGTATATATGTCCCTTTAATAACCCAAATTTCTTTTGTCATACATGGCCTAATAAGACAATGATTGATCTTATGTCCTAGCCTTTTACAATAATTGCATTTTGGACTTGAAGAGGAATTTTTAACAAAATAATTGTTCAAAGGTTTTCTTTTTTTCAATAAATAAGAATCTTTATTGTGAGGATCATATCCAAGCCCATCCTTAGCATAAGCATTTCTTTGCTTTCCAAGTATGAGGCCTAAATTCTCTCTACCTTTTGTGAATTTGGCTAAAGTCTCAACTTGATCCTCAATAATGACTTTCAATGATTCATTTTTAGAAATTAAATCAATTGAGGACGATTCTTTAGCTAATTCTTTTTCCTTTTTCAAAGTTTCATTTTCAAGTTGAGATTTTTCAAGGTTTTGAGAGATGATAAGCTTTTCTTTTCTAAGACTAGCACACTTTTGGACCATTTTGCCTAATTCATCATGCAATTCTTTAAAAGTATCTAACAAATAGTTATGTGTGTCAACCAATTCATCATAAGAGGTTTCTATATCAAATAAGTCATGATTAAAATTTACCTCATCTTTATCGGCTATGAGACAAAGATTGACCAATTTATTGAGTTCATCGTCACTTTCAGATCCATTTGAATCATCCTCCTACCATGTAGCTCGCATAGCTTTGCCTTTCTTTTTCCTTTCCTTTTCATTTTTGTAGGCATAGCAATCGGATTTGAAATGTCCCAGTTTTCCACAATGAAAACAAGTAGGTGCTTCTCTTTTTCCTTGCTCACTTGATAAACCATTTCTTTTGAAGTTGTTACTCTTTCGGTACTTCTTCATTTAAAGGACTCTTCTCACAGTTTTGGTAATGAGAGCAATTTCTTCTTTTTCATTATTTGGAGCTTTATCAATTGCGACTACTTTGGTAGTAGCTTGAAGAGCTATATCCTTCTTTTGAGTTTCTTTATCTTCATCTCTATCATTTATTTCTAGCTTATAGGCCATTAATGAACCAATGAGTTCATCTATGAGGAGTGTGTTGAGATCTTTGGCCTCTTGGATGGCGGTCTTCTTGGCTTCCCAATTTTTAGGCAAAGACCTAAGAATTTTTCTCACATTGTCGGATAATGTATATGACCTTCCAAGAGCCTTCAAAAGATTCACAATGTTAGTAAAACGAGAGTACATTTCACTAATAGTTTCTTTGTTGTTCATGGTGAAAAGTTCATATTTATGGACGACCATATTCATTTTGGATTCCTTAACATGACTAGTACCTACAAAGGTAACTTCAAGTTTATCCCAAATTTCTTTGGCCGATTCGTAATCTGAAATTCTATTCAATTTGTCTTTGCTTAAGGCACAACAGAAATTAGTGATAGCCTTGACATTGCATTGTATAAGCCTATGGTCATTGAGGGTCCATTCAATATTGGTTGTTGGAACATTTTCACCATTCATCATTTTGGTTGGAACATAGTTTCCTTGTTCGGTGGCTTTCCAAACATCTATATCTACGCCTCTTAGGAATGCTCTCATTTTGATTTTCCAATAGTTGTAGTCATTTCCGTTAAACCAAGGAGGTCTATTGTTAGATTAACCTTCTTGATGAAAATTTGTATTGGCCATGGTCATTCTCTAAGATCATTAAATCTTTTTCTAGAGATTAGGCTCTGATATTAATTGTTAGCCACTAATTGACTCTAGAGGGGGGGGGGGTGACTAGAGTCAATGCCCAATTTTTTGCAATTTATAAAAAGTTATTTCCAACTAACTAGCATGTAATAATCAATTGAGATATTTAAGCAACATATATCACAAGTGACAAGTATATAAAAGAGATAGAGATAGGAAATTGCAAACAATGACTCGGTGATTTAGCGAGGTTCAGAAACTCCTACTCCTTGGCTCAAGGTCCCCCTTGAGACTTCCCAAATTCACTAGAGCTTCACCTTAATGGTGGAGAGCAAACCTTCAATTTGAAGCAATACCTTGCTTCTCTTCCTTGCTAGGAGAACACCCTTCTCCTAGGCTTTCTTTTGGGTCACACCAACCCTTTACAATAACTTGTAACAGAAATGAAGTATACAATGAATCTCTCAAAGATAGTAGTACAAAGTTTAGCTCACAACTATAGTAAAGATGAATATGTATATATGAAGCTCAGAATCACCAAAGTGGAATGAAATATTATAGTGGAAATGAAAGCTCAATGAATGCTTCTTTAATGATCTTCAAGGATGGTAGAATGCTCTCTCAATGGTGTATTTAATTTTGTAGACCAACCATCTATATATAAAGAAATATCACGCTCAATATAGTTGTTAGAGGTGGTTAGGGATCAATAAATGAAAAAGTTTTCGTTGGATTTCAAAACCCCAGAAGGAGCCGGCTCTTGTCCAGAAGAGGAGGCGGCTCCCTTACCTTGAGAGCCAGCTCTCCATTACATGGCGCCGGCTCCCAGCCTCCGTGAGCCTACTCCCAATTTTGGAGCCTTCTCTTTTGCTGGAAGATAGATTTTTCCTTAAAGATTGGCTACTGGAATGTTAGCAGCCTGCTCTGTTTTTCATGGAGCCTACTCCATTGCTGTATGAGACTTGGCTCATGTGTGAATGTGTTTATAAACTTTATGAACTGATTTTATGTTCTTTGGAAATGAAATAAGAATGGTTATGCATGATCCTATAATTTTAAGCTTCAAGTATATATTCAAAAAATACCTTAACATTGAAGCCTAACCACTCACCAAACTATCTACCCCTTTTCTTCATTCTTCAACCATGATCGTTTAGGCTTAAGGAAGTCGTGCTTTCTTACTTTGAAAATATTTGAATGATCGTTGTAGTCCGAGTAATGATTTGATATGCCTCTAATCACTTGAATCCATTGCTTGAAATGTTTGGAATAGACTCTAGCTTATCACTTTGATCCATTGCTTGGAATTAGATGTTATAGCTCATCATTGAATCTATACATCACTTAATGAAGATATTAGTACTTAAACAACATGAATGTTTTGTAATCATCAAAATATTGGATTGATATTATAGATAAATCCTTAAGGCCAACAATTACATTAAAAAAAAAAAAAACAAATTTTGTGCGATCATTCTATATACAAAACAACATAGGCCTCAAAACATTCACTCTCCTAAATCTTGCCTTAATTAGTTGGCATCAACAATTCAGCCCAAAAAAGAATACCAAAAAAGGAAAATTTCTCTCTCTTTTCTTTTCTTTTTTCCTTCAATTTTTTTTTCTTTTTTATTAATGTCGACGAAGAAGAGAGAGGAGAAAGCTGTCGCCGTCTTATGCTCACCGATAAGTCCTCCATGCCCGCAGATGAAGTTGCCTTTTTGATTGCCTCCGATTTTTATTCTTCGACGACGGCTAAGTGGCTGGGAAGAAAATCCATCATCAAAATTGTCTTTGTCTCTTCCTTCTTCAACAAATCTCCCCCAAAAAATCACAAACCCAGAAAATATAATGTATATGTGTGTATATGAATGTGTTTTGTGTATGTTTGATGACTTAGACTTAAACAGACAAAAAAAAATGAGTGCTTGGGTTCTGCGAAAATCCGGTGGAGTTGACTGGCCTTCCTCATCTCGCAACTCTGTTGCTTGAGGATAATCAACTGACCGAAAAAGGAAAGAAGAGAGGGAAAGAGACCTGAAAGTTTGAGAGGAGAGAGAAGAAGACTAATCTGAATTTCAAAGGCAAATAATGAAATATAACTTGAGGTTATAAAATAAAACTTGGGGGGATATCAATTTTCACTTTTGGGGGGAATTTGAATTTCATTTTGTATACAGAAGTAATTTGTATAAAATTCTTGTACAGTTACATAGGTATGTATGTATATACAGCTCACAAGGTAAATACCCTTTTTACTAAAAGGGCCATGTCACCCATTTACCTCTTCACGGACACCCTCCAGTGAGAGGGTACAAGGAGACGATTTTTCCCATGGAGCTCGGGCTACTTCACACCTTGAGATTTTATTTTTATTTTTAAATGCTTGGGATGGTCCAACAGAAGTTATATTTGTTAAGGCTATTTTCCTAAAACAAAAAACTTTATGAAGACTATTTTTCTAAATTTTACATATATATTTATTGACTTTTCTAGAGGTTTTCCATAATTACGTCAATGTTATATTTGGGGGGAATTTGAATTTCATTTGGGGTGAAATTGAATTTCATTTTGTATACAGAAGTAATTTATATAAAATTCTTGTACAGATACATAAATATGTATGTATATACAGCTCACAAGGTAAATACCCTTTTTACTAAAAGGGCCATGTCACCCATTTACCTCTCCATGGACACCCTCCAATGAGAGGGTACCAGGAGACGATTTTTTCCCGGGGAGCTTGGGCTACTTCACACCTTGAGATTTTATTTTTATTTTTAAATGCTTGGGATAGTCCAATAGAAGTTATATTTGTTAACTAAATATATTGACTTTTACATATATATTTATTGACTTTTAAAGGTGATAAGTGCTGAAAAGTGCGCATTTAAACCCCTTAATCTTGAATGTTCTAGAACTTTATTCTATCTTATTTTCCCGTTTTAGTCCAATTTCATGTTATTTCCCTTTTCAGGCACTTATCCCCAAAGTAAGTCAATTCAGCTGAATTAAGTATTAAAAGAAGCAATCTCAAGCCTATTAGAAGAAAGGAGCAAAGTGGAAGTAAAGTGGTGAAAAAAACATTCTCCGATCGATCAAACCAAGCTACGATCGATCACACTGTGATCGTTCCAACCCTGCCATGATGGATCGAACTTTTTGTCCTTATCCTTAGGAAAATGTCCTATTCGATCGATCCAACCTTTCCTTCGATCGATCAAACCCTTTAGATCTTATCCTAACCTACCATTTTTGTCCTTTTTCCAAAAATATCTCAGTTTTGTCTTTATCCAAAAAGTGTGCCGCCATGGTTTGATCTATCCGAGCAACCATGTGATCGATCGAACTGCGTCAAGTTGCGTGAAAAACAGAGTTCAAGCCAAATTAAAGGTGTGCTCGTGGTGCAATCATTTGGAGGTCCTAGTGCACAGGTCTGACCATTGGGTGTGACATTTGAGGTACCTATATAAGGATTTTGGGCTATTTTTAGTAAAAAGTAGGCTAGAGGTTAGATTAGAGAGAGAGACTTGGCTAGAGATTAGAGAGAGAGACATACAATTTGGGAAAGTTCTTCCACTCATCTAAGGTTTTTACCAAGAACACTAGAAGAGGAGGATAAATTCTACCATGGAGATAGCCCTTGAGGGTTGGATGACAACATCAATGAGTGGCTAAACCATTCTCTTGGGGCTAGAGATAGCCTTAAGCATGCCTCCTAAACTTTGATGTTTTGTAATTAATGGGGATTTGTGTTGTAGTTCTTGTCTTGACATCTTATATATATATATATATATATCTTGTTTCTATAATGATTTATGTAGTTTAATACTTCCAATTGATCATTTAATTCTATCCATATGTCTATGTATGCTAGAATGAATGTTCATGTGTTTATCTCAAGATTTTGTCACATTGATTCATGTCTATGTGTATTGATATTATAAATCTAGTGATGGTCAAGGCATGGTGCTTAAATAGATTACTCTTGTGATTTGTTTGATGGTTCATACTTATTTCTTGATGGATTGTGCCACCTCCTTAGTTTAATTAGTTTAATTTTCATGTCATTAGCTTAGTTGTAATGTAATTGCCTTACTTTCT
Organism: Cornus florida; assembly: GCF_030987335.1. Taxonomy (NCBI): domain Eukaryota; kingdom Viridiplantae; phylum Streptophyta; class Magnoliopsida; order Cornales; family Cornaceae; genus Cornus; species Cornus florida. The sequence continues at coordinate 39,186,544 of NW_026775571.1, read as the reverse complement.
TAGATAGGTGGACAATCTATTCTTGTTGTTTGATGTTCCATGCTTATGAATGCAAGTAGTATATTTCTCTAATTTAATGAGTGTGCATTAATTGTGGACTTATGGAAGGATTAATGGCTTAATTTGATATGTTGTGCTATTCACTAGATTGACTAGACAATGTATACTTATTTGGTCATCCATGTTTGATATTTCAATTAATGGCACACACTTTCATTTACAACACACAATCTCCGTAATCCATTAAATATTGAATGTCTGGAAGGTTATGCTTAGTGGTGAACTTTATGACCTAAGACTCATCTCTCATATTCTCTACACTTCATTGTCTTAGTTGTTTTACATTGCACTTATTTAGTTTAAAAGTGTAGTATAATTCAACTAACAAACTCTCTTTTGATCATTCGACCTACTAATCCATCATTGATTCCCATAATACAGCTCCTTTCCCTTGGGACGATCCCTACTTACTGTAGCTACATTAATAGTTAGTAGTGGTAGTGACATTCTAGAATTTCAAACTTGGCCACACTATATTTTCTCACACTTTTGAGCGTTGGTACCCACGGCCATACCAAGTTTTGGCACCGTTGCCGAGGATTGGGAACGTCGTATTTTGGGAATCAATTAGGAATTAGTACTATTTTGATCTTATCTTTATTTTATTTCATTTTGGTTACTTATTGTGTTTATTCTTGATTGGCTAGGTTCATTGAGCAAGGGAAGTGAAGCAAAAGGATTCTAAAGTAAAGAAGCAAGCTAAGCTAAGCAAAGCAAAAGCATAAAAAGCTAAATATAAAAAATTTGCAAAGCAAAGGAAAGCAAGAAAATTTGAACCTTGTGAGCTTTTCTAACTCTCTCTCTAGTTAAATTGTCAGTCCGTGTGGTGATAAGTTTTAAGTTCTTAGATAGATCGTCGGCCCGCGTGGGGGCAATTTATTTTTCTTGCATATTGTTAAAAGCATGGGAATATGGGATCAATGTATATGGAGGTTTGTTGATTGCTTTGTGTTGCGAAGGAGGAATGTTTGTTTTTGTTGATTTTGTTATTGTGATTGCTTGAAGTTTTGTGCGGCCCTTTCCCCACTCTTTATCTTGACCACTCCAATAGAAAATCTAGAGAATAATCTTGGTTATTTAAACCCAGATTTCATGGACCATCCTCCTTTTAACCAAACTCCTCCCAGAGTTCAAGTTCCAATTCCTCCAATGATCCTTCATGATCATTACAATTTCCATGAGTACCATGCACCAACTTGTATCATGCTTCCTAACTTTGGGGCCGATTAATATGAAATTAAGCCCAAGACTATTCAAATGTGTCCACTTTTCTATGGCTTAAATGATGAGGAACCATATAAACACCTTGATGAATTTCTTGAGATATGTTCCACCGTGAAATACATGAATGTCCTGGAAGAAGTTCTTAGATTGCTCATTTTCCCCTTTACTCTTAAAAATAAGGCGAAACATTGGTTCAACAATTTGGGGGCAAATTTAATAACTTCTTGGATATAAATGCAAAATGAATTTTTGAAAAAAATTTACCCCGTAAGTTTAACCAATTCAATGAGAACCGCCATTAGAGAATTTTCTCATGGGGAAGAAGAACTTTTGCATGAGGCTTGAGAAAGATTAAATGACTTGCTAAAGAAATGTCCACACCATGACATTCCAAAATGGCAAGTGATTCAATATTTCTGTAAATGCCTATTCGCGACTCACAAGGACATACTTATTACATCATGTAGAGGTTCTTATTTTGGAAAGCATGAAGATGATGTTTGACACCTTTTTTAAAAAATAAGTGAAAATTCATTACATAAATATCACACTTCTTGGGAGAGTCATGATTCTAACGAAAAAAAGTAAAATTTGAAAGTGTGTCAAATTGAAAATCCAATGGAGATTGTAGCCGAGGTTAAAACTCTTTCTCAAAGACTTGATCGATTTTTATTGAGTCAGAAACCGGTTACCCAATCATATCCTTTTCATCATCCCCATCATTCTTGTGAGCCTTGCATGACATGTTTTAGTATTTTATATTCTACTTATAATTGTCCCCATGGACATGTGTTTAATGAATACTTTAAATAAGTCAATGCTACATTTGCTCATCCTCATTCGAATGTTTATGTTCCAGTGTGGAATGAAAATTCAAGTCCTTTTCAAGCTAAAAAATTTCAAAGTAGATATGTTCCTCCTTATAAAAGAAATGAAGGTTCTCAAGGATTTGTTTCATCTTCTTCTTATCATCAAAGAATGAATCACTATTCTCATTCTGAAGTGTATGATTCTCAAATTTGCTCTCATCACCCTCATACACTTTATAGTAATTCCATATTTAAAGATAAGGTTATGGTGGGTTTAGATAGTTTGGAAATGAATACTAAATTGTTACATTCTCATTCTCAATCGATATCAAAGCTCGAATCCCAAATTGGGATGATAGCTAATTCCTTGAACGAAAGAGAAATTTGCCTAGCCAACTCGAAAGGAACTCAAAAGCCCAATACTTTGTGGAAGCAAATCCTACATTGGGATGCCCTTCCAAAGAGCAGGTGCAAGCCATTACCACTTTCAGAAGTAGTAGGAAAATTGATAGTAGGGTTGAAAAACCAAGTGAAGATAGTGAATAGGTGCAACCCAAAGTTAGTACCCGTCGCGTTTCCAATCCTATTCCTACTTCCTTGGATAAAAGTGGTCCTAATGAGGATTCTCAATCTTCTTCTTCATCACCTCAAGTTGCTAAATCCCATGTACCAAAAGCTCCATTTCCATATGCTTTGAGATAGACTTCGCCCTTTGGGAGGCAAGAAGGAAAAATCCATGACATGATAGAGGTGTTTAAACAAGTTAACATAAATCTTCCTTTCTTCGATGCAATTAGGCAAATTCTACCTTATGTAAAAATTTTGAAAGATCTTTGCACACAAATGAGAAAGAACAAGGGACAAGGCCCTAAAAAAGTATTCCTCACGGAGTAAGTGAGTTCCATCATTTAACATAACACTCCACCTAAGTTCAAAGATCCTAGTGCTCGGACTATCTCATGTGTGATTGGAAATCATAAAGTTCGTAGAGATCTTCTTGACTTAGGAGCGAGTGTTAATTTGATTCCTTACTCCGTGTATGTCCAGCTAGGTTTGAATGATTTGAAGCCAACCTCGGTGGTACTTTAATTAGCCGATAGATCGGTCAAAACACCACCGGGCATGGTTGAGGACATACTCATCAAAGTTGACAAGTTTTATTTCCCAGTTGATTTTGTGGTTCTTGATACCGAACCTGTTGCCAACCCTACCAATCACATCCCAATCATCTTAGGAAGGCCATTTCTCGCCACCGCGAATACGACCATTAATTGTAGATCCGGGGTTGTGGACCTTTCTTTTGGTAACATGATGTTAAGCTTAATGTTTTCAATGCGAGTCGACATCCCATAAATGAAAACGAGTGTTGTCTCATAGATGTCTTGGACGAGGTTGGTGAGGAGTCCATTCCTCCATGATTATGAAAAAACCAACTAAAGACAATCTTTCATCTCTTCTCTCTAAGGATCCTCTTACATCTTGTCTCCTTGAAATGTATAACAATTATGGGGTTGACAATGAGGGATCAATTACTGAAGTAAATAATTTAATGGAATCCATTGCAAGCTTGGATTTTCCACCTTGGAAAGCTCCAAAAGAACCTTTTCCTCCATTTTCAAGCACTCCACCTGTTCCATCTTTAATCTCCCTACCCACTCTTGAGGTTAAAACTTTTCCTTTTAATCTTAAGTATGTATTCTTAGGCCTGAAAGAGACCCTTCCGGTCATCATTTCTTCGAGTCTTGAAAAAGATTAAGAGAATGACCTCTTGAATGTGCTTAAAGAAAATAAGGAAGCTATTAGATGGAGTGTGGATGATCTAAAAGGAATTAACCCTTCCATTTGTATTCATCGTATTCTTATGGAAGAGGATGAGAAACCTTTTAGAGATGTGCAAAGGAGATTGAATCCAAACATGAAAGAAGTGGTTAAGAAGGAAGTTGTAAATCTTTTAGATGCCGGGATCATTTATCCAATCTTTAATAGTAAATGGGTAAGTCCAACCCAAGTAGTTCCCAAGAAATCAGGAATTAGGGTGATTGAAAATTCAAAAGGTGAGGTAAATTCTAAGCGTACTGCCAATTCATGGCGTGTATGTATTGATTACCGAAAGTTAAATGCCGCCACTAGAAAAGATCATTTTCCTTTGCCCTTTATTAATCAAATTCTAGAAAGATTGGTCGGGCAACAATTTTACTGCATCCTCGATGGCTATTTAGGTTACAATCGAGTAGCCCTAGACCCCTTGGACCAAGAGAAAACCACCTTTACTTGTCCTTTTGGCACATTTGCCTATCTACAGATGGCATTTGGTTTGTGCAATGCCCCCGCCACATTGTAAAGGTGTATGATGTCAATTTTCTCGGACATGGTGGAAGAGTATCTGGAAGTTTTTATGGATGATTTTTCAGTCTTTGGGTCTTCTTTTGAAGCATGCCTTAAAAATCTATCTTTGGTGCTTAAAAGATGTCGCGAAACAAACCTTGTTCTTAGTTGGGAAAAGAGCCATTTCATGGTTTAAGAAGGGATTGTTTTGGGACATGTCATCTTGAAAAGGGGTATCGAGGTTGATAAAGCAAAAGTTGAGCTCATTCTAAATTGCCTCCATCTTCTACGGTGAGAGGGATTCGCTCCTTTTTAGGTCATGTTGGCTTTTACCACGCTTCATTAAAGACTTTAGCAAAATTACTAGACCGTTGTGCAATCTTCTTGCCAAGGAGACACCATTCGTCTTTGATCAAGCATGCCTTGATGCTTTTCGTATACTTCATGGTTTATTGTCATTTGCCCCTTTTATGCAACCTCTCATTTGGTCATTACAGTTTAAAATCATGTGTGATGCTTCTGATTATGCCATGGGAGCAGTTTAGGGACAAAGGGTAGGAAAAATTCCATACGCCATATACTACGCAAGCAAGACTTTCTCGGGAGCTCAATTGAATTAATCCACTACCAAGAAAGAATTACTTGCCGTAATGTATGCTCTTGATAAATTCCGGTCCTATCTCTTAGGGTCTAAAGTCATTGTCTATTCTGATCATGCTGCTTTGAGGCACCTTTTGACCAAGAAAGAAACTAAACCTCATTTAATAAGATGGATTTTGCTTCTTTAAGAATTTGATTTTGAGATCAAGGATAAGAAAGGCACCGAAAATATGGTTGCCGATCATCTTTCAAGGTTAATGGTAGAATCTTCCCTAAGTCCACCAATTCATGATTCTTTTCCGGATGAACAACTCTTCCAAATTTCTAATGGAAAAATGCCCTGGTTTGCTGACATTATGAACTTTCTTGCAATTGGCAAGCTTCCAACTAATTGATCAAGGCAAAAAAAGAATCATTTCTTTGCCAACATCTGAAATTACTATTGGGAAGATCCTATCTTGTTTTGATATTGTTCGGATCAAATAGTGAAAAAATGCATTCCAGAGAGTGAAATTCCAAGTGTCCTTGTGTTTTGCCATACCTTTGCATGCAGTAGACATTTTAGTGTAAAGAAGACCACCTTAAAGGTTCTTCAAAATCACACATCCAACAATCCCGATCCCTAAAATCCTTTTTAGAAGTGAACTCACAATTTTAAACATGTGGCTTACTATCCATACTCATATCTGTCCAATGCTATCCCTCAACTCACAAGTAAACCTTTCAAATCCCAATCCCTAAGGTATTTTCCTTATTTTCATAGGTATGTTTTTATTTCATTCATTACTCATTTTTTTCAATTAATTTTTTTAAATAGGGTACTGTGCAATGTTCGGGTCTCTTAAGCTCTCTAAATCACTTGTATAACGAGTTTTCAGCCAATGACTCCCAAACTAAATGGTTTTAGGGCATTAGGTGTTAAAACACCCCTAAGGACTTATTTGCTCAAGCAATCTAGGCTATAGACCCAAACTTGACCATTTTTTTCTTTATTTTGTTGTTTTCACTTTTTTGTGTTAGTCTTCAATACTTCATGAGGCAAGAGTCCCAATTACTTGGTGAAAAAACTCTTTCAATTTTTATTGCAAACATACCATTTTTTTTATACCTCGGTTTTCAAAATTGTCAAATTCACCTGCTCAGTTTAACACAAAACAGAATAAGATTTCAAGTTCATAACCCATAGAATGCATATAAGTGTGAACATGTGCAAAGTGAAGTATTCTAAGAATCAAAATCATCAAACTGCAATTATCCGGGCAAAGTGGACCACAGGCCACCAACTGATATCAAAAAAATTTCAAAAATCCACAATTAACAAGAATTTGGCATACAAGCCAATTTTAACCAATTTTAGACTGCTTATAAACATCATAACACAAAAACATATCAAAACTCATGCTTAGTGATAAATGCCAAAATATTGCATATTTAAGCGCCCTTATTTGCATTAGTTAAGTTCGTCAGTTGATCATATTGTATATGTTAGCTTCATTTGCATGTTTTTGTTTACTTTTAGGTTGGTGCCCCAAAGATATTAAAAGTGAGGCTTTGTTGAATTCTTTAAGAACCAAAGCATACCGTTACCAAGGACCTTCATTTTGGCCAAGCTAGTGATCCATTGAACTCATAGTTATCCCTACAAAAAATGCTAAGAACGATGATCATGTCAGTGGGCCGAGCTAAGGCCAATTCAAGGAAGTGATTCAAGAAGCAAAGAGGTCTTCAGGATCATTGCGGGCGCCCGCCAAAGTAGGCAGAATCATTACAAAAATGCAGGGCCCCGCCGCGCCTCGCGGGCCCTTTCAAGTGCTGGCCTCGAGCTCCTTTGACACCCCGTGGGCGCCTGCCGGTCTGCAGACAAGAGAGCATGGCCCTCTTTATTTCACTTAATGTTATCCCCTTAATTGGGGGGATTGCTTTGCACTTTTCTAGTGATTTTAGACCATGAAAATAGAGTTGTTGGATGGCTTTGGTTGCTTATTAGAGGCTTGATACAATGTAATAATGAGATATCATATTGTAAGACAATTTCTAGAGAGAGAAATATTTGTTTTGAGAGCTTTGGTTATGGGTGGTCTCTAGGTGCGAAAATGGAGAGGATGAACATCTCAACTCCTTTATTCCTTGTTCCTATGGGTAACTAACTCCCTTTCTAGGGAGGTGATGAAGCCCTATCTTGTAAGCATGCTCTAATTTTGATTTTAATTTGGGGAATGAAATGTATATGTGGTAGTTTTACAATCTAGAGCACTCATCTTGATGTTATGAAGCTTAATCTTTATAAATGATTATGTTGAAGCTATTGTCTTGTCTTAGATTATAATTTCTTATGATTTTATGGCTTGCATTTTCATAGTGACAATGGAAATGAGATTGTGAAATGGGTTTAATGGCATGTTACTTGAGAAGCTTGTTAGTCCATAGCTTAGGGCCTCCTTTTAACAGATTAATCTTGATTCTTGACTCCATGTGCTATCACCATAGTTATTGAGGGGTTTGATTGTCCCTAGCTTAGTGAGCATGTCATAGCTACACTCTAATTTAGGTAGCCCAAGCATGTGGAACTTTGAGGGATTATACTTAATTCTTGATTCTATGAATTTCTTGAAGATAATGTGGTAATCTTGAATTGCCACATATCATTGCCATGTATCTAGATTGTTTCCCAAATTAATCATAAGCTAGTATGTTTATAGGGTTGGTGGTGGATTCACTTCCCTAGTCATCTCTACCTAAGTTTCCCTCCTTTTAATCTCCTTTAATTTATTATTTTATGCACATTTTAATTCCTAGTTTAAGTGACAAACAAACCTAACTCTACACCTCTTTCATCAAACTAAAAGTGATTTTTTAATCTTGGTTGCCATAAACTAGCAATCCCTGTGGTTTGACTTACCCGTACAATAACCCTATTTTACAATGATTAGTGCTATTGCAAAAGGTTGATTATAATTGTAATCGGATCGACCCGACCACTTAGTAATTAATATTCATCCTCTTGTGCATAACACAATATTATAAAAAATTTAAAAAGGCGCACTGCCTTACCCCCAAACTTATGATGCACATTGTCCTCAATGTGTGAAAACAAAATTGAAGTTAGAAAGATATTACCAAGATCGAGTAGAACCAGCAAAAATAAACAATTACAAGATAGAAGTGCAAAATAGGAAAATCACCCCCAAACTTGGTTCACAACAACTGGCAAAAAAATCAAACTCCACAGCACATATCAGAGTATTAAGTATATGGAGTAAAACAGATATATATCATCATGCACAAGTAAAACTATGTGGTTTTTTATTTATTGTTTTTATTTTATCAAAAACCAAACCTAATCTAAAAATAAAATAAAAATAGACAAAAAAACTAAAAACCTAGAAAAATAAAAAGAGTAGAAATCAAAATCAAAATAAACTAATCAACAAATGCTAAATTTAACGTTTCTAGCAGACGCGGGGGCGACTCTCTAGTCAAAACTATCAAAAACGGGGATACTGAACATCCTCATTGAACTTCTTATTAATTTTCCCAATTACCTCCTGACTCATATCAATAAATAACTGTAATCTCTTATAAGGAGGTTCAAAATCATCTTGCACAATATTAAAACAAATGGAAGATCTAATTTCGTTCCCTTCATCTATAGTCCACCTTGCATCCTTGTTGTGCTCTTGAAGTACATTCAAAGAATTACATCCTTTGTTATTTAGCAAGGCAGGATCTGTCAAAGACTTAATTGTTTCTTTAGGAAACTCAATTGTCTCTTCATCCTTCTTCTCTTCCTCTATATTGACTACTGTCTCCTCACTCTCTAAGGTATTGATGGCCTGAATAAATTTATGGTCAAAATGACAAGGAATATCCTTATCAATCATGTTGTGCTCTATCGGATTGGCCGTTGGTTGACTAGGTAGCTTTCCCTCCTTGCTATAAGACATTGTATTCATTATTTGCCCAACTTGAACCTTTAGTTTAGCTATAACTTGAGAACGAGAATGAAGAAGTTAGGGTTAAGCATTAAGTTCAGCAAGAGCATTTAATACTTTATCTTCAAATTCAGATGAGTACCTAAGAGGTGATGGAGTTGGTTCATCATAGAATTGTTAGGGAATGTAGTAGTTATAAGGAGGATAAAAAGAGTAATCAAGTCCATAGTAAGATGGTGATGCTTGTAGCGAATTGGACTAAATTTCATAAGGAACAAAACATGATGGAGTGTTATAAGTAGAAGGGGTGTAATGGTCCCAATAACCTGTGTCTAATAAGTCTGTCATTCACGCTCAATCCCCTTTAACATAAAAATAAAAAATAACAATAATACTACAACAAATGCAAGTGTAAGGATAAGAGTAAGAAAAGCTCATAAAAGGTTTAGAAAATTCTATTCCTTCTGCTTTGTTGTTCCCGTACCTAAATTCTTGCACCTGAAAATAAAATAAAAAAATCAAAAGAAAAATATATACAAAGTCCTAAACCAAAGTCCTAAACTATAAATTTAAATATAACTAATCTCTAACTCAATAAAACCGTTACAAAGTCCTCGGCAACAGCGCCAAAAATTGACGTGTTTATTTATTTTCCACTCGCAATAGAACGAATCCCTTGCAGGATAGGTCTACTTAGAGGGTGTCGAACCTCAGGGACTATACTGGATTACTAAGCCTTGAATTAATACTATTTTAATTTACAGAAAGGAAGATTTCTTTGATGTGTTGTGTGTCACTTGCATAAATAAAATTAAACTAAATAACGGAATGAGATAAGAGAGAGAAGATTTTAGGGATTGACTTCATCACGAACCTCATACTATGGTCAACTGTTCAACCTTGGGTTTCAACACTTATATATAATATAGAATTAAAGGCAATAACATTCATTCAATTCAGATTTAAAGAGAGATGTTTCATGAATTTCAATTAATAATAACCTATCTTCGATTGGCACGAATTATCTACCTACCTACTTCTAACTAATATTGTAGTATAACTCGTCCTCCCTAGGCATAGACTATGAAAACATTCATTCATAAAAAACGTTTGAACACCATTGCATGATCTCTATTCTTATTGTCTGAGAATCCCTTAGCCAAAAATCTCGTACACTAAGAATAGGTTGAGCATATTTAATGAACAATTAAATCTAAGACAATGTATTAATCATTTAGAAACTATATACTTCATTAAAATCCAATTGATCTAAGTCAATTGACAATAATTATGCAATCAAAATACATAATGTTGGACCAAAAGGGGTGAATTGGTCAAATCCTTGAAAATATAAACTTGAAAGCAATTAAAACAAGTACACAATAAGCACTGCAACAGGATTTACAAGGAAACCTCTTAATTAGGGAAAACCTTGTTTCTTGGCCTCTGCCAATTCAATCATCCACTAGTTATAAGTAAGCTATTACACATTCAGCTGTCTCACTCTCTGCACACACCGTTGTATCAGAAATAGACACTAGTTTTCACACATTCTACTCATATACTAGCTTAAAATAGTGTAAACAAACACTCCCCCGTCCTAGGCAACCCTACCTGGACCAAATAAGCTCTCAAAGCTCACCAAATACACCATAGCAGATGTAAAACAATATAAACAAGTCCTTCCTACAATTGAAATAGGCTAGACAGCTCAAAACTCCAAGTTACTACCTCAAAACCTCAATCTGTTGCAGTTAGGGATTGAGGAGTAAAATGAGAATTTCCTCTCGAGATCAATTCAACAACACCTTACACAGTCTTCATTCACTGTAGTACTCATGATCATAGCTTTAAACAATGAAGTATAGTATGAGAATATCACAAAGTTCAATTACAGCCCTTATATCAGCAAAACATAACTTTAGCCTTAAGGTTGAATACTCAAAATCAAAGCATACCATTTTTCTGTCATAAGGCCAACTTCAACAATCTTGATTCATCAAAATATACTTGCTAGCAGTTAAATAACTCATGGAATAGCTAAGTATTACCCATCAGTACTTGAATCCAAGATTAAACCAGAAAAATAAGCTTAACTATTGATCTCACAGTCCAAATTCATTTTCAACATGTTTTCAACACAAACACAGTACTGAGCAAGTGTAATAAGATGAATTATACCTGTGTCAACCCTCAAAATAGACCACAGTAGCAGGAAGCACAAATTTACTACTCAGACCAGCTCTTGCACCAGTAAAACTAACAGCAGCAACATCTCCTCAGCAAATACACTAACAAGGCTTGAATCAGGGAGTGTTTCTTGCATGAATCATCATCAAAACAATCAAACAAAACTTGTTCATTCAATGCTCTCGAGAGAATACTAACTACAGCTCACTTTTTCACAACTTTCATAAGGCTTAAAACCCTAAAATCACTATAACAATATATTTATAGTGTCACTGAATACACAATGCCTTACATACCAAGAATGTACACCTGTCACCTACAACTAATGATTGTTAGAGCATAATTCAAATATTTTCTTAAGAGAGAACCAATGAGAGCAAGCCACCTCAGCTATTTTGTCACCTTTTGCACCAGAAATTACACCTCACAAGATAAAGCTGTAAATTCCATTCTCATCTAGACTTAGCCTCAGAGAAATGCAATAATGTTGCATATACTTTCTCTCTAGGACCACTAAGATGTGTCACATTCTTAAACACAGCTGGAAAGGACCAAAATGCACTTGTAACAGATTTTAATCTTCTCAGTAAAGTGATGATCCTAAGACTATATAACTCATAATGTAGGCTCAACCAAGGCAATTCAGTGCAATGCAGCTACTTGATGATGAGCGCTGAATATTACATATTCGAGCCCCTTAATATACGTATGCTAAGACCTAAAGTAATACATCTATCCTATTTTATACTAATTTATGTTTATTTCATGTTTTTAGGTGTTTTCCCAAAGAAGCAGTTAAAACTGGGCTTTTATGATGAAAAAAATGATAATGAAGTTTACTGCATCATTGCCGGTCATTCGAAGCAAGCCGGGAGCCAAAATGGTGAATTTTGGAAGAGTTTAAGTTCAGAAGCTCGAACCTCAGTTCTATAGCCCGAGCACAAAACAAAAAGCTCGAGCCTTGCACCTTCAGGCTCGAGCCTAACCACAAGGGTGCTCGAGCCTTGACCCTTAAGGTCGAGCACAAGGTGTCAGAATTTGAAGGAATTGATTTCCAAGCTCCCAGACCTCGTGTCAGACCTTAGGGATCGAGCATAAGAAGTGTGGTTATGCAAACAGAGTGATAAACGAGGAAAAGACGAAATAGGGAAAAAGACAAAATAGGGAAAAGACAAAAAGTGAATAGTGTCAAAAAAGGAAAAGTGCGGAACTGACTCGGTCCTCAAAGGAAGTTGTCAATCCACAGAAAAGAGTCTCGGAAATCACTCCAGAGCACTCGAGACGACACTAATCGACAAGAAACCAAACTCAGAAGGGAAAAGACAACGAAAAAATTTTTATCCGAAAAATCCGGGTCATTACAGGTATAAAGATGTATCATAATCTACGGCGACAGTTTTGGTGGCAGGACATGAAACGGGATGTCTCACAGTTTGTGGCTTAATGCCTTACTTGTTAACAAGTGAAGGTAGAGCATCAACGACCGACAGGATTATTGCAACTATTACCAGTAGCTGAGTGGAAATGGGAGCATATCACTATGGATTTCGTAACGGGACTTCCGAGGTCTCAGGCAGGGAATGATGCCGTGTGGGTCATAGTTGACAGGTTAACTAAGACAACTCACTTCTTGCCCATGACAGTGACAGATAGTGCAAAGAGACTGAGTGGACTGTATGTTCGGTAGATTGTTAGGCTTCATGGGGTTCCTGTATCCATTGTTTCGTATAGGGATCCGCAGTTCACATCTCACTTTTGGTAGAGTTTTTAGGAGGCTCTTGATACGGGGCTTCATTTTAGCACGGCATTCCATCCTCAGACTAATGGTCATTCGGAGTGCACCATTCAGATATTGGAGGATATGTTACAGGCTTGTATCTTAGATTTCGGTGGTAGTTGGGAGGACTACTTACCTTTGGTTGAGTTTGCCTATAACAATAGTTAGCAGACCAGTATTGGAATGGCACCTTTTGAGGCGTTGTATGGCAGACCTTGCAGATCTTCAGTTTGTTGGACCGAGGTTGGTGATACCGTTGCCTAGGGTTCTGACATTGTCATTGAGATTACAGAGAAAATCAAGTTGATTCGGCAGTGGTTGGCTACCGCACAAAGCAGACAGAAGAGTTACGCTGACAGGAGGAGGCGATCTTTGTCTTTTTCTTTTCAAGTACAGGAATCAATTAGAAAGGGCGATGAAGCTTAAGGAGAAGAAGCTACGGTTTCTGGACCTTTTGTGAGTTCTTTTTAATTTATTTCTTTGCTTGAAATTTTTCTTTTTATTTGTTACCATTGAAATTAGCTAAATTGTTAGGAGAATTCTCTAAATCAAATATGGCTAACCCTATTCCACCACCACAACCACAATTGAGGGATCACTTCATTTCCACCTCATATACATCCCCTTATTACTTTTAATTTCCACAATCTGATGCAACCCACTTTGAGATCAAGCCAGCTATGATCCAAATGCTTCCAACTTTCCATGGGTTTGCTACTGAAGATCCCTATAAGCACATAGATGAATTTCTAGAATTGTGTTCAATTACCAAGTTTTCCACTCTTTTTTATGATGCTTTTAGGATGAGACTCTTCCAATTTTCTTTTAAGGACAAAGCTAGAACTTGGTTGTACTCCCTACCTCATAATTCTATAAGCACATGGGATAAGTTGCAACAAGAGTTCTTAAAAAAAAAATACTATACTGGGGGTAAAATCACACAGATGAGAAGAGAAATCAAGGCGTTCTCCCAAATCCCGGGTGAACAACTTCATGATACTTAGGAGAGATACAATGATCTTCTGAGAAAGTGTCCACACCATTATATTCCTAAATGGCATTTGGTGCAAATCTTCTATGATGGATTAACTAATCTACATAGGAACATGGTAGATGCTTCTAGTAATGGTGGTTTTCTGCATAAGAGCCCAGATAACGCTTGGGAACTGTTTGAGGCCCTAAGTGAAAATTTTGTTCAACATGCTTCTTCCTCTAGGTCTAAGTCCACTCCTGGTATCCATCAAGTTGAAAGTTTGTATGAAGCAGAAAAATCTAGAAAGCTTGCCACTCAAATGGAAGTGTTGAATCGAAAGTTTGACCAAGTTTTGTCAGCTGTCAGTACTATTAGTTCTTCTCAGCATTCCTCATTGCCAAAAGAGGTGTGTTCTATCTGCGCTAGTCCATCTCATTATGCTAATAGCTGTCCTCTCTTGGGTCACTCTTTTGACAATCCACAATCACAAAACAATGTTGCATTCTCCAGTTCGGGTTATAATCCAAATTCTAATACTTATAACCCTGGCTGGAGAGATCATTCCAATATATCATGGGAGAACCAAAGCCAAGGCAATACTGTTCCAAAATATCTGGGACGGTACCACAATTCATCCAATCGTCTGTAAAATAATTCTTTCAATCAATCTTCCATCTACTCTCCTCCTCAATTTAGGAACCAAGCTAATCCTGTTCCTCCTCCTCTTAGGTACTCGTCTGAATTTGAAGAGAAGGTTTTGGCTGCAATTAATTATTTTAATTCTACCACTCAATTGGTACATTCCCATTCCCAATCTATGGCCAAGATAAAGATTCCAAGTTGGGCAAATAGTTAAAGTGTTGACTCAAATAGATGAAGGCACAATGCCAAGTCAGCCAATTGCAAATCGAAAAAGGCAAACTTACATGATTGATGAAACTACTCCTTCAAGTTCTCATCATAAGCAAGTTAATGCCATCACTACTTTGAGGAGTGGAAAGATCATTGATTATAAAGTTGAGGAAAAAGAGGTAGAAAAAGAGAAGCGTAGAATTCCTATCAATCCCATTCTTCCATATCCACATCCCACAGATGTTCCCTCATATCCTATTCCATTAAGCTCCAAAGGAGTTGAAGGTGAAGTCACTTCTTCATCTACTCCCAACCTTGAGACAGCTTATGAGAAAAGAGCGCCTTTTCCTGAACGTCTCAAGGGACCCTCTTACTTTGGTAAGCAAGGAGAGAAAATTTAAGACATGATGGATGTCTTCAAACAGGTAAAAGTCAATATTCCTCTCCTAGATGCTATCAATCAAAACCCTGCCCATGCTAAATTTCTAAAAGACTTGTGCACCCAAAAGAGAAAATAAAAAATCCAAGTCTCTAAGAAAATCTATCTCACTGAGCAAGTTAGTGCACTCATTAAGCATAGCACTCCTCCTAAGTTCAAAGATCCTGGCGCTCCTACCATATCTTGTATCATTGGAAACAATGTGATAGACAGAGCACTTCTTAATCGTGGAGCAAGTGTTAATCTTCTTCCTTACTCGGTGTATGAGCAATTAGGCTTGCGAGAGCTTAAACCCACAACAACGGTGTTGCAACTTGCTAATCGATCTATAAAGCAACCACGTGGGATCATTAAAGATGTTCTCATTAAAGTGGATAAGTTCTATTTTCTGGTTGACTTTATTGTCCTAGATACAGAACCTATCCATGATCCCAATCGATGTACTCTTATGATCCTTGGTCATTGGTGTGTGCAGTACCATTACACCAAAAGTCTGAAAAATGATATGAACTAAGAGTGTGAGTGTGCAATGTGGCCAAGTTTTAAATTTGTAAAAGCCACCAATACCTCTAACTAAAAATATAGCTAGGGTGAGTAGGGATTGTCCCAAAGGATTTTAGGCACTAGCAATGGAAAAAATGTATAGGGTTAGCAGGTCGAGTGATCAAAGATTAGTTGGATTAACTGATTAAGCTATTATGCAAGGGAAATTAAAGTAAACAAAATTCAATGATTAATAAAGTAGAGAAAGATATAAAAGGGAGGACTTGGGGTACTAGAGCTCACTACTAAGCTTGACTTCACTAGACACTAGCAATTGTATATTAATGGGGAAATTGACTTGTAACTTGTGTGTGTGTGTGTGTATGTGACATTAATTGAAACTAGGCATGGATGGTAAATAAGCATAGATTGTCAAGCCAAATCAAATGGAAAGCACAACCTATCAAATGAGACCAAAATCCATTCAATGAAACCACAATTTATGCACACACAACTATCTAGAAACATACACCTAATACATTTATAAGTATGGAACACCAAGGAACAAGAGTAGATTATCCATCTATCTATGAATTTAAAGCAACTACACTACATCTACACTAAAGACAAGAAATTTAACTAAATAAGCTAAAGTTGTGGTACAATGCATCTAGAAACAAGTGTGAACCATCAAATAAATTGCAAGAGTGTTCAATTAAGCTATATGTTTTGACCATATCTAGATTAAATTCATCCATACATATAGACATGCATAAATTCCACTAAATCTAGAGAAAAACACATGAATCATCCATTCTAGCATACATAGACATATGGTTAGAAGTAGAAAATCAATTGAAAGCATTAATCCATACACATCAAGTAGAAACCACAAGATATATATATAAATCCAAGATCAAAACATTGTTACAAATAAATGCCCAAAATATACAAAGAACTAAGTCTAAAAAGCAAACTTAGGGGCTACTCTAGCCCCAAATAGATGTCTAGCCACTCATTGAAGTAGTCATCCAACCCTCAAAGGCTGTCTCCATGGTAGGAATGACTTCCTTCTTGATGAAAACCTTAGAAGAATGGAAGAATGAGCTGGAATCTATTTTTTTTTAGACTTGAGGAAGTTCGATCGATCGAACTGTGTTGAGATCGATCGAACTTGGCTGAGATCCATCGAATGCTACAGAGATCGATCATCCTTGGCGGTGCCTTTTTGAATAAAGACAATCTCTGAGATGTTTTCGGGAAGGAGACAAAAGTGGTAGGTGGGTGGTAGGTGTGGATAAGATGGAATCATTTCGATCGATCTGGAAAATGTTGGATTAATTGAAATTGTTGGATTCTTTTGGATAAGGACAAGGGCTTGTATCCATCTTGAATTGTTTAGATCGTTGAACTTTCGATTGATCGAAGAAATGTTGAGATCGATCGAACATGCTGAATTTCCATACTTTGCTTCATTTTGCTCCCACTTTACTCCTTTCTTCCATTCAGCTTGAGTTAACTTCTTTAATGCTTTTATTTGGCTGAATTGACTTATTTTTGGGATAAGCACTTGAAAAGGGCAATACCACGAAATTAGTCTAAAACAGGAAAGTAAGATAGATAAAGGTCCTAGAATACCTTAGCTTAAGGGATTTAAATGTGCATTTTTCAGTGCTCATCACACCCCCAAACTTAAATATTGCTAGTCCTTAGCAATGAACTACTAAGTAAAGGAATGAAATGAACAACTATACAGCTATGAACTAGAAGGCAATAAATGGATAACACCACTTTCGTAGGGAACACGATTGCATTTAGCATATGCGACAAGCCTTTTAAACCCCTAGGTTACCCCTAGTGGACGAGTGAAGTCTCATGAGGGTTTCCAACAATGATACCCACAAACATTAAGCTCATTCTTTCAAAAGAGGCACCAATATTGCAAACAAGCATTGGGAGAAAACTACCTCAAGTATGCAATATTTCAAATATTTCTAAGCAATCTCCCAAAATCTCAACACCAAGCAAGCAAGTATGGTCCTCCACACATCAAGAAAATGATCATGCAAATCAAACCAACACTAGAATCCTTTTTGAGTGGACCGGCATCAAATATGTTGCTATCTAAGCCAACTAAAGAAATGATCACATCCTTACCCTCAAACTAGCACATAAATCTAGTACCGATCATTAAGACAAAGAGTGGACCTTTAATTAAAGATTTATTGATCTAGGTGCGCTTATTCTTTTCACTCAATTTTTTTTTTTTTTTTTTTTTTATATCCCTAAGGATCAAAAATGGAAGTATAGTGCAATGTGTTGATCTATTAAGCTTTCTAGCGATCCATGAGGTCAAGCGTTAGGTCAATGACTCCCAAACTAGACAGCTTTAGGGCATTAAGCGTTCAAACGCCCCTAAGGACTTACAAGCTCAAATCAACTAGGCTACAAATAAAGACAATCTCCATCTAATCATTTCCTACTTCTCACCTTTTGGGAGAAGTCCTCACTTTTTTATTGCTTTTGCAACTTTTTTTTTTTTTTTTCAAAACAAGTTCAATTATTAACCTAGAGTTTGGGCCTTCCATTTTTCGGCGCGAGAAATTCAGTGCTTAATGAGGCTATAATCCCGGCTACTCAATGAAAAGGGTTTGTTATCCACTTTTATCAAGATGAAAGCTTTCAATGCACTACTAGCTCAATTGGGATATAACTAATTCAATAATCAACAAAGCATGTACCCCACAAATGAATGCTAGTGTGCGCCTGTGCTAATGTAGAATCCTAGAGTGACTCTCAAAACAATCATAAAATCAGGATGATGTAGACCACAAGTGCAAGCAAGATATTAATCTTTCGAAAAATTTACTCCTAAATGGCATTCGCAAGGCATAGAAAGAGTATTATACTCTCAAGTCAAGCAATTTTTAAATTCTAAGCAATATAGTTCTTAAAAGATCAAAATCATAGCTAGCATCAATCTCAAATCTCAATCATGCATTTAAAGTTCAACTTTAAGTAGAATGCAACAAAGTCACCTTACCGCCAAACTTAAACCGCACATTGTCCTCAATGTGCAATGAGAACAATGGAAAAGATGGAAAGAGTATACTGTGGTGGCAAAGACATGAAGCCTTGTAATGATCCAATTCGAAAGACGTCTCCCCCAAACTTGGAATCAACAACCTACTTGAATAACCACACTAGCAAACTCACATCAAATATCAAATGGGAGAAGAATAATTAAATCATGCATTCTAAGGCAATATAACACAAGATGAAAGAGAGATATGAGATCAAGCCCAATAGAAAATATGAAAGTAGCATGACTACATATAAGGGCACAATGGTGAAACTTTTTTTTTTTTTTTTTAATAAAGCAAGATTAAATGATATGCAAGAAAATATAAACAATGATTGCTAAGTTTAACGTCTATAGCTAGACGGAATGCTTCTTTGAAAGATTAAGAGGTTACAAATTTTTTTTTTTTTTTTAGAGAATAAAGCTTCAGATCGATCAAACTTTGATCGATCTAATATTCGATCGATCGAAATGGTGAAATCCTGCAGACAAGTTCGATTGATACATAGATAAGTGAAATATGTAGAGATAAAAAAATTTTCTAAGTATGGAACCGAGATCGATTGAATATAAAGTTCGATCGATCTTGGAAGACTTAGATCAATCTAAGGAAATTTTTTATTGATACACAGAGAGCTGAAATATGCAGGGAATTCTCGATCGATGGGACTGCAAGATGATTGGATGCAGAGAGTGATGTTCGATCGATCGAACAGCCAAAAATAAGCAAGAATTTTAAACTTCACTTTGAGAACATTGAGTGCATAACTATATCTCTTCATAGATTGGATCTACCAAAAGGGCAGCTTCCATATGCCTTTGAAAAACTTGTCCCTCAATGTAGGGTTTCAACCTTTGTCCATTCACCTTGAATGTGTTGCCATTCTTTAAACTTTGAATCTCAACCGCCCCATGTGGCACAACAAAGATGATCTCGTATGGACCTTCCCATTTGGTTCGCAACTTTCCCGGAAAGAGTTTTAACCTAGAGTTGAAAAGCCAAGCTTTTTGACTAGGCTCAAAAGATTTCTTCACAATGTGTTTGTCATGAAAAGCTTTAATTCTCTCTTTGTAGAGTTTGGCATTGTCATAGGCATTGTATCTCAACTCTTCTAACTCATTCAATTGGAGTAAGTGATTCTCTCTGGCTTTATCAAGGTCAAAATTGAGCTTCTTAACCGCCCACATAGCTTTGTGTTCTAGCTCAACCAGAAGATGGCAAGGCTTTCCATAAACAAGTCTATAAGGAGACATGCTAATGGGAGTCTTGTATGCCGTTCGGTAAGCCCACAAAGCATCATTCAATTTGCATGACCAATCCTTCCGGGTTGTGTTAACTATTTTCTTAAGAATATGCTTAATTTCCCAGTTTGACACTTCTACTTGTCCACTTGTTTGAGGATGATAAGGAGTGGCGAATTTATGTGTAACGGAGTACTTAAGAAAGAGTTTCCTTAAGAATTGATTACAAAAATGCTTTCCTCCGTCACTTATCATAGCCCTTGGCATACCAAAACGAGCAAAGATATTGGATTTAATGAATTGAATAACCATGAAGTGGTCATTTGTTTTGGTAGCACAAGCCTCCACGCACTTGGAAACATAATTGACGGCAAGTAGAATATATTAAAAATAATAGGACATCGGAAATAGACCCATAAAATCAATGCCCCATATGTCAAAGATCTCTACAACAAGAATATTTGTCAAAGGCATCATGTCTCTTCTCAACATTGAGCCCATCTTTTGACATCTTTCACACGATTTGCAAAAATTGTAAGCATCTCTATGGATTGTAGGCCAAAAGAGCCCACTTTGAAGAACCTTCAAGGCGGTCTTCTTTGCACTAAAATGCCCACCACATGTAAGAGTATGACAAAACACTAGAACGCTTGGAATTTCACTCTCCGGAATGCATCTTCTCACAATTTGATCTGGACAATATCGGTACAAGACAAGGTCTACCCAATAGTAATTCCGGATGTTGGCAAAGAAACGGTTCTTTTCGTTCTTTGACCAAGTAGTTGGAAGCTTGCCAATTGCCAAATAGTTTACTATGTTGGCAAACCAAGGCATTTGTCCATTAGAAACTTAGAAAAGTTGTTCATCCGGAAATGAATCACGACTTAGTGGGCTAGGGGAAGATTCAACTGCCAACCTTGAGAGATGATCGGCAACCACATTTTCGGTGCCTTTCTTATATTTGATTTCAAAGTCAAATTCTTGAAGGAGCAAAATCCGTCTTATCAAATGAGGCTTGGTTTCTTTCTTGGTCAAAGATGCCTCAGAGCAGCATGGTCAGAATAGACAATGACTTTTGACCCTAAGAGGTAGGACTGAAATTTATCAAGGGCGTACACTACAACAAATAATTCCTTCTCGGTGGTGGAGTAATTCAATTGAGCTCCCGAGAGGGTCTTGCTTGCATAATATACGGTGCATGGAAGTTTTCCTACCCTTTGCCCCAAAACAGCTCCCATGGCATAATCATAAGCATCACACATTATTTCAAATGGTAATGACCAATTGGGAGGTTGCATAATAGGAGCAAATGACAACAAGTCACGCAATTTGTGGAAAGCATCTAGGCATGCTTGATCAAAGACAAATGGAGTTTCCTTGGTGAGAAGATTGCATAAAGGTCTAGCAATTTTGCTAAAGTCTTTGATAAAACGGCGATAGAAGCCGGCATACCCTAAAAAGGAGCGAACTTCTCTCACCGTTGAAGGTGGAGGCAATTCAGCAATGAGCTCAACTTTCACTTTATCCACCTCAATTCCCCTTCTTGAGATGATGTGACCTAAAACAATACCTTCTTGAACCATGAAATGGCTCTTTTCCCAACTAAGAACAAGGTTTGTTTCACGACATCTTTTAAGCACTAAATTCAAAATTTTGAGGATGCATCAAATGAAGACCCAAAGACAGAAAAATCATCCATAAAGACCTCAAGATACTCTTCCACCATGTCTGAGAAAATTGACATCATACACCTTTGGAATGTTGTGGGAGCATTGCACAAACCAAAAGGCATCCGTCTATAAGCAAATGTGCTAAAAGGATAAGTAAAGGTGGTTTTCTCTTGGTCTAAGGGGTCAAGAGCTACTTGATTATAACCTGAATAGCCATCAAGGAAGCAATAATATTGTTACCCGGCCAATCTCTCTAGAATTTGATCAATGAATGGCAAAGGGAAATGATCTTTTCTAGTGGCGGGATTTAATTTACGATAATCAATGCACACACGCCATGAATTGGCGGTACGCTTAAAGGTTTCCTCACCTTTTGCATTTTCAACCACTGTAATAACTGATTTCTTGGGAACTACTTGAGTTGGACTCACCCAATTGCTATCAGAGATTAGATAAATGATACCGGCATCTAAAAGTTTAACAACTTCTTTCTTGACCACTTTTTTCATGTTTGGGTTTAATCTCCTTTGAGCATCCCTAAAAGGTTTTGCATCCTCTTCCATAAGTATGCGACGCATTCAAATAGA
Organism: Cornus florida; assembly: GCF_030987335.1. Taxonomy (NCBI): domain Eukaryota; kingdom Viridiplantae; phylum Streptophyta; class Magnoliopsida; order Cornales; family Cornaceae; genus Cornus; species Cornus florida. The sequence continues at coordinate 39,164,299 of NW_026775571.1, read as the reverse complement.
AGAATCAATTCCTTTTAGATCTACTACACTCCATCCTATGGCTTCCTTATTTTCCTTAAGCACACTTAAAAGAGCATCTTCCTGATCTTTTTCAAGATTAAAGGAAATGATGACCGGAAGAGTCTCTTTCAGGCCTAGAAAGGCATACTTAAGATTGGAAGGTAAATTTTTAAGCTCAAGAGTTAGTGGAGAGACTAAAGATGGGACCGGTGGAATGCTAGAGAGTGGAAGGAGAGCTTATATTGGGGTTTTCCAAGGTAGAAAATCCAAGCTTGCAACCGATTCTATGAGATTGCTTACTTTATTCATTGATTTTTCATCATCAAACCCACAATTACCATGCATTTCAAGAAGACAAGATGTAAGAGGATTCTCAGAGAGGAGAGATGAGAGATTTTCCTCGGTTTGTTGTTTCATTACCATGGTGGGAAGAGATTCCTCAACAACCTCATCCAACACATCTATAAGGCAACACTCATCTTCATCTATGGGATGTCGACTTGCATTGAAAACATTAAACTTGACCATCATATTTCTAAAAGAAAGGTCGATAACCCCAGATCTACAATTAATGGTTGCATTTGCGGTAGCAAGAAATGGCCTTCCCAAGATGATCGGGATGTGGTTAATAGGGTTGGCAATCGGTTCGGTATCAAGAACTACAAAATCAACTGGGAAGTAGAACTTATCAACTTTGATGAGTATATCCTCAACCATACCCCTAGTTGTTTTGACGGATCTATCGGCCAATTGAAGCACCACCGAGGTTGGCTTCAACTCATTCAAGCCTAGTTGGATATACACGGAGTAAGGAATCAAATTAACACTCGCTCCTAAGTCAAGAAGAGCTTTACGAACTTCATAGTTTCCAATCACACGTGAAATAGTCGGAGCACCGGGATCCTTAAACTTAGGTGGAGTGTTATGTTGAATAATAGAACTCACTTGCTCTGTGAGAAACACTTTTTTAGGGCCTTGTCCCTTGCTTTTCCTCTTTTGTGTGCAAAGATCTTTCAAAATTTTTGCATAAGGCAGAATTTGCCTAATTGCATCCAAGAGAGGAAGATTTATGGATTTTTCCTTCTTGCCTCCCAAAAAGTGAAGTTTCTTTTAAAGCATAAGGGAATGGAGCTTTTAGCTCATAAAACCTTGCAACTTGGGGAGATGATGAAGAGGGTTGTGAGTTCTTAATGGTGACATTCTCATCCAAAGAAGTAAGAGTAGGATTGGAAACGGGACGGGTGTCAACTTTTGGTTGCACCAGTTTACTATCTTCTCTTGGTTGTTCAACCCTATTGTCAACTTGTCTACTAATTCTCAAAGTGATGATTGCTAGTACTTGCTCTTGGGAAGGACACACCGAGGTAGGGTTTTCTTCTACACAATATTGGGCTTTTGGATTCCGTTCGGGTTGGCTAGGCAATTTATCTATTTCCCTAGCATTCAATGCATTGGCTATCATCCCTATTTGAGACTCAAGCTTTGATATTGATTGAGAATAAGAATGCAACAAATTAGTGTTCATTTCCAAACTATCCAAAGCCACTAAGACTTTATCCTCAAATGTAGAATTATTAGAAAGTGCATGAAGATGATTGGGGCTATTTTGAGAATTATAAACTTAAGAATAAGAGAATTGATTCATTCTTTGATGACAAGAAAGAGAGGATGAAACAAATCCTTTTGAACCTCTATTTCTTTGATGAGGAGGAACATATCGGTTTTGAAAATTTCTTTCTTGAGAAGGATTTGAATATTCACTCCACACCGGAACATAAGCATTTGAAAAAGGGTGAGCAAATGCAGCATTGACTTGTTCATAGTGTTCATCAAGCACGTGTCCATGGGGACAATTGGAAGTAGAATGAAAAACACTTGAGCAAGTCATACATGGCTCACAAGAATGATGAAGATGGTGATTGAGAATGAGAATGCAACAAATTAGTGTTCATTTCCAAACTATCCAAAGCCACTAAGACTTTATCCTCAAATGTAGAATTATTAGAAAGTGAATGAAGATGATTGGGGTTATTTTGAGAATTATAAACTTGAGGATGAGAGAATTGATTCATTCTTTGATGACAAGAAGGAGAGGATGAAACAAATCCTTTTTAACCTCTATTTCTTTGATGAGGAGGAACATATCGGTTTTGAAAATTTCTTTCTTGAGAAGGATTTGAATATTCACTCCACACCGGAACATAAGCATTTGAAAAAGGGTGAGCAAATGCAGCATTGACTTGTTCGTAGTGTTCATCAAGCACATGTCCATGGGGACAATTGAAAGTAGAATGAAAAACACTTAAGCAAGTCATAAGTATGGACAATAAGCCACACGTTAAATTGTAGGATCACTTTCAAAGTATCTTTAGAGATTAAAATTGTTGAATGAATGATTAAACTGATATGTGGGGACTATGGTTACTTAATCGAATTGGAAGTTGAAAGTTTTTCTGATTACATGATTGGTATACTTGCTGTATTTGACTGATTAATGAACTACAGGGATGATATGATTTGAAAATAAGCTTGAATAAGCTTGATGTGCATTTATGGCACTAATTCAAGAAGTTTGTGGGTATCTTTACTAGAAACCCTCATGAGACTACAACTCGTCCACTAAGGGTAACCTAGGGGTTTAAAGGCTTGTTGCATAAGCTAAATGTAACCGTGATTCCCATGAAAACGGCTTTTTAGTTCTGTATTGCTAAGGGACTAGCAATATGTAAGTTTGGGGGGTGATGAGCTCTGAATATATGCATATTCAAGCCCCTAAATACAATATGTTAAGGCCTAAAGTGATACTTCTATCCATAATTAGACTAATTTATGTTTAATGTGTATTTGTAAGTACTTTCCAAGAGAAATGGTTAAAACCAGGACTTTATAATGATATCGAAGTTTACAGAGTCGTTACCGGTCATTCAGAGCAAGTCGAGAGCTTAAATGGTGAAGTTTGAAGCAATTCAAGCCTTAGAGCTCGAGCCCAAGTGTTAAAGCTCGAGCATCATTCAAATGCTTCCATCCTTCCATGGCTTTAATAATGAAGATCCATATAAACATCTTGATGAGTTCCTTGAGATCTGTTCGACCATCAGGTTGCGAGGTTTCCCTGAAAATGCACTCCATTTGCATCTTTTCCCATTTTCCTTAAAAGATAGGGCAAAGTATTGGTTGAACTCCCTTACTGCAAATTCCATCACTTCTTGGGCTCAATTATAGCAAGAATTCCTAAAAAAGTATTATCCAGTGAGTAAAACCAATTTAATGAGGCGTTCCATTCTTAGCTTTTCGCAAAGCGAGGGGGAACAACTCCATGAGACTTGGGAGAGTTTTTAAATTTTTCTTAGGAAATATCCGCACCATCTAATCCCAAAATGGCAATTGGTGCAAGCCTTCTATGCTGGGTTAACCGACCCACATAGATTCATGGTTGACTCATCTTGTGGGGGGATGTTCATGTCTAAAAGTACGGATGAGGTATGGACCTTACTTAAGAATTTGAGTGAAAACTCGTTACAGCATAATTCTCGTGGTGGTCCAACCTCAACCACTACAAAGAACACCAAACCTTGTCAATAAAAGACAATGAGAGAAGAATCATCTCAAGTGGATGCCATAGCTCATAAATTCTATCAATTGATGGCACCACATCTCTCCCCCTCTTTGTCTCAAAATTCGGCAAGTGCGGTTTGTGCATCATGCACTAGTCCTTTCCATCTCTCAGAAGATTGCCCCACACCAGAGCAATTTTCTATTCCAAATCAAGAGCAAGAAAATTCCATGTTCTCAAGGCCCGGGAATAATCCATATTCCAATACTTACAATCCGAGATGGAGAGATCATCCGAATTTCTCGTGGAGGCAACAAGCCCCACAAAATTCGCAATTCCAAAATCTGGGGCATCAAAATCAGCCCCCTTCTCAATTTCAAAATAGGCAATTTCCAGCCTCTTCAAGTTACCGCCCTCCGTATAATCAACCTACTGTGTTTCCAACCGATGAAATCTTGGCTACAAACAAGCAAATGATGGAATCTTTAAATAAGCAAATGATGGATTCCAACAAGCAACTCTTGACATCTTTGCAGCCCACTCTCTAGATGGTTCACTCTCATACTCAATCCATAGCTAAGCTTGAGAATCAAGTGGGTCAAATAGCTAACTCCATAAATCAAATGCTCCAAAAGGATAAGGGTAAGCTTCGAGCTCAACCATTTGAAAATCCTAGAGGGATGCATGTGATTGATGAATCCCCTCCTCCGAGTGGGCCGAGTCATGAACATATTCAAGCAATCACCACCCTTAGGAGTGGTCGAGTTATTGACAACAAGGTTGATGGAAACAAAGATAAGAAAAATTCTCCTTCGAAAAATCCAAATCCAAGTACCAACTCTTCTAATCCAAATCCTACTCATGAAAATCCCAAGCTTGACACCCCAAATGTGGAAACTTCTTATGAGCCAAAAGCTCCGTTTTCTCAACATCTCCAAGAGTCGACACATTTGGGGAACAAGAATTGTAAAATTTAAGATATGTGGGAAATTTTCAAGCAAGTGAAGATCAACTTACCTCTCTTGGATGCTATCAAGTAAATCCCTCCCTATGCAAAATTTCTTAAGGATTTGTGCACTCAAAAGCGCACTTCCAAAAATCATTTGCCAAAGAAAGTGAGGTTAACTGAGAATGTTAGTGCTATCATTCAGCACAGCACTCCTCCCAAGTATAAGGATCCAGGTGCCCCGACAATCTCATGTGTCATTGGTGACAACAAGATAGAGAGAGCCCTCCTTGACTTAGGAGCTAGTGTGAATTTAATTCCATACTCGGTTTACTTACAGCTTAGTTTGGGAGATCTTAAGCCAATTTCTGTGGTCTTGCAACTTGCCGATAGATCGGTCAAGCACCCACGAGGCATTCTTGAGGATGTCATAATCAAAGTGGACAAATTCTACTTCCCGGTAGACTTTGTGGTTCTTGACACGGAACCGGTCCATGAACCAAAAAAGCATATTCCCGTGATCCTCGGTAGGCCATTCTTAGCTATGGCTAATGCTTCCATTAATTGCCAAACCAGGGTGATGGACATTGCCTTTGGGAACATGCAAGTCAAACTCCATATCTTTCATGCAACACAACATCCCTCCAACGAGGATGATTGTTTTCTTGTTGATGTCATCGATGAAGTGGTTGAAGAATCTCTCCCCTTCATCCTAACCAAAGATCCCCTTGAAACTTGCATGTCTCATTTTGACTTCTCAAACTTTGATATTGATCAATCCATCCAAGAAGTCAATTCTTTACTTGATGTTGGTGCTATCATGGATACTCCTCCTTGGAAAATTCCAAAAGAATCATTTCTTTAACTCTCCACTACTCCTCCGATCCCGTCATTGAAATCTCCTCCACAACTTGAGCTAAAGCCGCTCCCGGCTCACCTCAAGTATGTGTTTCTTGGTACAAATCAAACTCTTCCAGTCATCATTGCATCGGACCTTCTTAAGGACCAAGAAACCAGCCTTTTAGCGGTGCTTCAAGAGCATAAAGAAGCTATTGGCTGGGCAGTGGTTGATTTGAAAAGAATCGACCCCTCTATTTGTATGCATCGCATTCCTATAGAGGACGACGCAAAGCCTACTAGAGAGGTTCAGTGCCGGTTGAATCCTAATATGAAGGAAGTGGTCATAAAAGAAGTGATCAAATTGCTAAATGCAGGAATCATCTACCCCATCTCCGATAGCAAGTGGGTAAGCCCCACGCAATTTGTCCCCAAGAAATTCGGCCTCACCGTTGTTGAAAATTCAGCGGGTGAGCTCATGCCGTAACGAACCCCCACCGGGTGGCGTGTGTGCATTAACTACCAGAAACTCAACTCTTCAACTAGGAAAGATCATTTTCCACTCCCATTCATTGATCAAATCCTAGAAAGGCTAGCCGGCCAAAGCTACTATTGTTTTCTTGACGGTTATTCTGGCTATAACCAAGTGGCAATCGCCCCCCAAGATCAAGAGAAAACAACTTTCACATGTCCCTTTGGAACTTTTGCTTATCGACACATGCCTTTTGGGCTATGCAATGCCCCGATAACATTTCAAAGGTGCAAGACGTCCATATTTTCTGATATGGTTGAAAAGTTCTTAGAAGTTTTCATGGACGATTTCTCCGTCTTTGGCTCCTCCTCCGACTCATGTCTCCACAATTTATCTCTTGTACTCCAAAGATGCAAAGAGACAAATCTCATTCTAAGTTGGGAGAAAAGCCATTTTATGGTCCAGGAAGGCATTGTTCTAGGACATGTCATTTCTACACGGGGAATTGAGGTGGACAAGGCCAAAGTAGAGTTGATCTCTAATCTTCCTCCTCCGAATTTCGTTCGTCATGTCCGCTCCTTCCTTAGCCATACCGGATTCTATCGTCGCTTCATAAAAGATTTTAGCAAAATTTCCCGACCCTTGTGTAATCTTCTTGCTAAGGATGTTCCGTTCAATTTTGATGAAGCTTGCATGGAAGCTTTCATTAAACTCCGTACTCTCCTCTCATCCGCCCCAATCATGAAACCGCCAAATTGGTCTCTTCCTTTTGAGATCATGTGTGATGCATCCAATTATGCATTAGGCGCAGTTTTGGGCCAACGTGTGGAAAAACTTCCATACGTTATCTATTATGCTAGCAAAACTCTCTCCGATGCTTAGTTAAATTACACTACCACTGAAAAAGAATTGCTAGCTGTGGTGTATGCCTATGCCTTGGATAAATTTCGTTCCTATCTTCTTGGCTCCAAGGTCATAGTCTTTTCGGATCATGCCACTCTTAGGCACTCACTCGCGAAAAAAGAAACCAAACCCCGCCTAATTCGATGGATACTCCTACTTCAAGAGTTTGACATTGAAATCCGGGACAAAAAGGGGACCGACAATGTTATCGCAGACCATCTTTCTCGCTTACTCATTGAAAAATCTTCTGAATTTGCGGCAGTCCATGATTCCTTTCCGGATGAGCAACTTTGTCAGATTTCTTATTTAAGTCTCCCATGGTTTGCGGACATTGTGAACTACCTAGCAGTAGGAAAAATTCCGTCCAATTAGTCTAAACAGGAGAAAGACCGGTTCTTTTCCCAAGTTAAGCATTTCTTTTGGGAAGATCCAGAATTGTTCAAATATTGCCCGGACCAAATCATCCGGCGATGCATCCACGAAACCGAAACCACAAGTGTTCTAAATTTCTGCCATACTCTTGCTTGTGGAGGATACTTTAGTGCCAAAAAGACCGCTGACAAAGTCCTTCAAAGCAGATTTTATTGGCCTTCCTTGTTTCGGGATGCATTCAATTTCTGTAAATCATGTGAGCGATGTCAAAGGCTCGGATCCATGTCCCGAAGAGATATGATGCCCCTCACTCACATCTTAATCATAGAAATTTTTTATGTGTGGCAGATCGACTTCATGGAACCATTTCCATCTTCCTATGGCTATGAGTACATCCTTGTAGCGGTGGATTATGTTTCCAAGTGGGTTGAAGCCGAAGCTACCAAAACCAGTGATCATAAAATAGTGATCAACTTCATTCAGTCCAATATTTTTAGTCATTTTGGTACGCCTCAAGCAATCATTAGTGACGGTGGATCTCATTTTCGAAATTGTTACCTTAAATCCGTCCTCTCAAAGTACTCCGTCCTTCACAAGGTTGCCACACCTTACCGTCCTCAAACAAGTGGATAAGTGGAAGTATCTAATCGGGAGATTAAGCACATCTTGGAAAAAACGGTTCGACCGGATCACAAAGATTGGTCGTTAAGACTCAACGATGCACTTTGGGCTTACCGGACAGCTTACAAGACACCCATTGGCATGTCGCCATATCGGCTTGTCTTTGGAAAAGCTTGTCATCTCCCAGTCGAATTAGAGCACCGCGCTTATTGGGCCACAAAAAGGCTCAACTTTGATCTCAAACAAGCCGGCTCTACTCGTGCTTTGCAACTAAATGAACTTGAGGAAATCCGCAATGATGCATACGAAAGTGCAAAAATTTACATGGCAAAAGACCAAAGCATTTCATGACAAACACATTGTCAACAAGTCTTTCGCCCTGGGCCAAAAAGTTTGGCTTTTTAATTCCCGCTTGAAACTCTTTCCTGGTAAACTTCAGTCAAGATGGGATGGTCCTTATCTCATTAATACTGTTTTTCCTCATAGCGCAATTGAGCTTTAAGATCCGGCTGATGGATCTCTATTCAAGGTTAATGGCCAACGACTTAAGCCTTGCATTGACAGCATAATCCCAATCCGCAAAGTTGAGAAAGTCCTCTTGACGGACCCAATCTACGAGGATTAATGCACCATGTTGCACCTATTTCGTCTAGCTATCGACATTAAATTTAGCATTCGAGGGAAGAAATTCTTTCTATTTTCATTCTTCCCTAATTTTCAATTGCTCGTGCCTTGAAATTTTCTGGGAAATGGTTAAGAAAAGCCAAAATTTAATTTTTCTAGAACTATCTTAAATTGTGTTCCCGCAATTCAGACTGGTTTTCTTAGATCTTCTCAACCCTTGTCTTCATTCCCGGAAGTTTTCAGCTCTATCCAGCAATTTCATTGGACCTTCGGAATGGTACTCTTATGCATAACCTCCTACTTTCAATGCACTCGTTGATCATGGTTTCCTAAGTCCATCCGAGCATTTAAGTCCTACATTGGCACACTCTCTGACCTTGTTACCATTACCGTGTAGCAAAGATTACAATCCAAGTCCTCATAGGACTTAGAGAAATTTTGCATTGCAGTTCGAGTGCCTGAAGGTGCCAAAATGCTCACTGCCAGATTTTTGAGCGCTCGAAGCCTCTCCTTCGAGCGCTCGTAGATTGGATTTTTGCCTCTACCGAATTTTCAAGTGCTCGAAGACCACCTTCGAGTGCTCGTGCGTTGCATCCCACGGTTTTAAAGTTTTCTGCCGAATCTTCGAGCGCTCGAAGTCCCTTCTTCGAGCGCTCGAACTGACCCCTTCCCTTTAAAATCCGACTTTCCCTCTCCCATTTGTTTCAGTTACCTCACCCACTCCCTCCATCACCCACACGACCTCCCTCCATCACTTCTCCTCCATAACTTCCCTAACTTTCCCTCTCCCCCATTCATGCACTACACTCCTATAAATACCCACCACCTCCATCCTCCTTCCTCATTCCATCCATCCTCCTCCCCATCATCCTGTTAAGGTATGCTTCTTCATTCTTTTCCTTTCATTTTTTTTGTTTAATTGTTGTTATCATCTTGAGGAGTTTGGGCATTGAATTTTTGGAGGTTTGGATGTTGATTGATGTTGTTGCTCTAGGCTAGAGAGCATTTTTGTCCAAAATTTTTTGAGTTTTGTCATCCATTACTCTCACTCTCACCCTTCCTCTCTATTGGTGCCCGCCAAGTGCTCGCTGAAATTCCCCATCCATGTCCGCCTCTCCAAATGTCTCGTACTAGACCTTCTCGCCATCCTAGGCCCTCTGTGGATGCCCCCACTGTTAATCGTAAGCAACCCCAAGAACCTTGGCTCACGAAAAAGATCAACTATGAGCTTCTCTTTCTGCTCACGAATGTCTTTTCCACTCTTCCCACCACTTCTTGGGCTATCGCAGAATTAGCTAACCGGTGCATTCAACACATTTGCAAGCCCGTTCCAAAGATTTCTTATCCCCGTGTGGTGCGCCTCTTCTACCAGAATCTTACTTGTCCTGAAGGGCCGCCCATCTCTCTCACCACATCTATTGATGGTGTCCCTTATTCCTTTACCTTGGCTGACATTATGGAGGTCTCCGGCTGTCCTCTGGAGTGCCCCGATGATATTGTGAATCGTGAGAATCTCCCTTTATATGAGGATCCTGATAATTTAACTGTGGAGCAGGTTGTTGCCACCATTTACAACGTGGATGATCCTCATCAAACCCGGAGCTATACACTAAAATCCACCCTCCCTGAGCGCGTGTGGTTCTTTGACGCCATGCTTAAGCACAATATCTGCCCCTTGGTGCACAGCACCGAGCGCCGAGGTTTGATGTTACAGGCTTTGTATGCCCTGGACCAAGGCCAATGGATCTCTATTCTGGAGCTCATTTGGAGCCAATTTATGCGGTTCTGGGACTACTACCTTAACGCCCAGTATCAACGAGCTCAAGCTTGGGCTTTGCCATTGCCTTTCTTCATCACCAAGTTTCTAAAGCACAAAAGCTTCATTGTTCCTCCCAATGAAGAAAAGGGCAAAAAGATTCAAACTTTTACCATCCGACGTTGGAACAATGTTCTTAGCCATTCTCGACCCCATCAGTCCACTGCTCCTCCATCTCCCCGCTCTCCATCTCCTCTTTTTTTCTGAGGATGATCCCATTGCTGAGGATGCTGACTGGGAAGCGCCCCCTGTTGACTCTCAGCAGGGCCATGCTTTTCTGCGTGCTGGCATCGCCAGTATCCATGCTCGGATGGATCATTTTGAGCATACCTTGGCGGAATACACTAGGACAGTCCGAGAGGATTACTTGCGTGCAGAGGAAGACCGTCGTGTTGCAGCTGAGGACCGTCGTGTGGCATAGGATGAAAGGCATGAAACTCAATCCCTCCTCGATGTCATCCTTGCCCGTTTCCCCCCTGGCCCGTAACTAGTTGCCCGTTCGTGATTTGTCTTTTGTTTCACATGTTTATGTTTCTATTTTCTATTTTTATTCTAATTTTTGAACATGGGAATGTGTTATGCATTAGTTGATCTAGTTAGACATGATAGAATTTCAGTTCCTTTTGTAATCATGTCCACCTGCTTTTGAATGAAAATTCCCTCTTTTCTTTTATTATCTGTTAATTATTTTCTTTTAATATTTCATTATTATTTCTGTCTTTTGTATTCCCATCTGTTTTTCTCAGGGTTCCCTTGCAGGTTGCATAATTCAAGTTTGGGGGCCTGTTTTTGTTGGACTTCACATGGGAGCTTTTTGTCACCTCGCCATGCACTGTCCTCCTTTTCTTGGTATTTTTGTTCTTATTATTCTCTTTAATTTTCGGTAGATGTTAGTTGTTGTCCCACATTGAGGACAATGTGTTATTCAAGTTTGGGGGTGTAATATTGCATTTTTGGTAGTACATTTTTGTAAAGCAATGATAGTGTAATTTGAAACTTGTTAGAGATGAAGCTCATGTTTAATACCTTGTGTATAGAAGCAATTGTTGAATTTTGAAAATAAAAAAAAATTGAAATGATCATGTGGATGCAATTTAGTCTGTATAAAAGTTTCAATTAGATTCTCGTTGGATTTTATACTCTTTTATGCTTCATAATGCACAGATGCACACCGAAAACTTAACTGTGAGGCATGCAACTTGATTAACCTTGATCTTGACCTAGTTAATCTAATCTGATGAACCTAATAGATGGATACCTTTGGCATGATAAAAAAAAAATAATAAAAAAAATAAAATAAAAATAAAAGATAATGACCAGTTTGAGTTTGTAGCCTTTCCAACTTGAGTCATTAAGCCCAAGGAGTGTCTCTACACTTAGCACCTTAAAGCCATCTGGTTTGGGAGTTTTTGGCCTAACGCTTGCTACATGGGTTGGTCAGAAAGCTTAAAAGACTTAGGCACTGCACAGTCATTTAAAAATATAATAAACATGGTCCGTTAGAGTTCGTAGCCTTGCCAATTCGAGCTATTAAGCCCTAGGAGTGTTTCTACACTCAACACCCTAAAGCCATCTAGTTTGGGAGTTGTTGGCCTAACGCTTGCTATATGGGTTGGTTAGAAAGCTTAAGGGACTTCAGCATTGTACAACCATAATATGTATCATTTTGAGTTTTAATAAATTTTCAGCAAGCAACAAAAGTTGTATTGTAAATAAATTCATGCCTTAGTGACTTCATTTAAAAGGGAATTCGATGATGTGAAGACTTGCGTCTTGAAATTGGAAAGAGAAGGTTAAAGCCACATGTTGGGAAATTCGGTTCACTTTCACTGAAGTTAGAGTTGATTTTTATTCAAGAGATAGCAATTGAGTTATTTATATAGACTATGATGCTATTGCATAGATGTTTAAGAATGTTTAACCATTTATTTTTGTACCAAGGCTTCATATATGCAAGGTAGTCTGTCTAATGAACCCATCTCCAATCTTCTATCTGTTTCAAGTTATATTTGAGCTATGCATGTTTTCCATTTCACTATGGTTGATATTTTTGGGAAGCAATCCAATGTTTGTCATTCGTTGAGTTTGTCATTTTGGTTTTTGCTATGGGACTAACAAAATGTAAGTTTGGGGGTGTGATAAGTGCCAAATATTGCATATTCAAGTGCCCTTATTTGCATTAGTTAAATCCATTTATGGTTTATATGTATAGATTTTCTCCAAGTTCTGTGTTTCTATGAATTTTCAGGTTGCATTCCAATTTGGAAATAAAATGGAAGTTTTGAGGCCTTCTGTAACTTCTGTAAAGAGCAAATCATTTCGGGTTTTTTCATCCAGAGATTTCCAAGAAGAATCCGCTAAAATAGGTCCATGAAGCCCTTCTGCAATGAAAAAGGAGCAAGTGATTCTCAATAGGCCAATGATAAATCCATGTAGAATAATTCAGAGCAGAAGAAGAAGAAAATGCATTCTGATGCATTTTCAAGCGCTCGGAGAACCTTCGAGCGCTCGAAGTCAGGACAGAATGGTCCACCGCAATCATCGAGCGCTCGAAACCCATTCTTCGAGCGCTCGAAGGAGCATGCAGACCCATTTGTGCCTTGATTCCGTCAACTTCGAATTTCCTTCCTTTATGAGTTGGTTGGAGATGTCTTTTGGTGGGAGTGGAGCCTTGTTTTGAGGAGGTTTGGTAGACATATTGTCTACAAAAGGGAGGGGGAACCATATATCAATGATGACATATATTTTTGTAAGATTTGCTAGAGGGAGAAAGGAGGATAAGATAGAGTTTTTGTGGCTAGAAGGGGAGCTCGAAAATGGGAGTGGCATCCAAGCTTCTTCCTTCCTCTAGTCCATCCATGGGTAACTAATTCTCCATCTAGGGAGGTGATGAAGCCCTCCCTTGTAAGCATGTTCTAGTGTAGATAATATATAATCTTTGGTCATTTCATGATTTAGAGCACCATACTTGTTGTAATGGATTATAATGTCTATAAATGATTATTTTGAGTTTACTATCTTGTCTTAGCTTGTTCTCTCTTTTGATCATATTGCTTGCATTTTCATGGTGACAATGGAAATGAGATCATGAAATGGTTTTTAATGGCATGAGGTTGGAGAAACTTGATAGTCCATGGCTTAGGTTTTCCTTTTGATGGTCTATGCTTGATTCCTAGCTTTATGTGTTTTCATCATTTAATTAAGAGCTTGATAATCTTTGGCTTAGTGAGCATGTTGAAGACTACACCCTAGTTTAGGTAGTTCAAGCATGTGAACCTTTGATGGATTATTTTGGCTTATTGATTTAATGAACTTTTTGAGGATATTGTAGCAACCAAGTGTTACTATGTATCATGACCATCATATATGTTGTTTTCCCCAAATTAATCTTAATCTAGCATGTGTATAGGGTTGGGAGCGGATTCACTTCCCTAATCTTCTCTAACTTATATTTCTATCTCTTTTATTTTGTGCACACTTTTGTTTTATGCAATTTACATTCTTAGTTTTAGTGACAATCCAACAAATCCTCTATAAACCCCCTTATCATTCTAAAAAGATTCTAGATACCTAGGTTGCCATAGACTAGCAGTCCCAATGGTTCGACTTACTCGACCAATAGCCCTATTTTACAATGATTTGTGCTATTGCAAATGGGTTGATTTATAATTGATAATCGATCCGTCGATCACCAGTTTTCCCTCCCCTTCAAAAAAACTTATGTTGTAATTTCTTCAGCATCAGACAAACAAATTTCCTTAAGATCTGTTTCACAGCAAGTGGTGGTCAACAATCCCACTCTCAAAAAATCTCGTTATTTTCAAAAACCAAATTCATCAACCATTTGTGTGGTTGAAAAAGAACTTTTTAACCAAAACCCAATTTTACTTTCTCAAAATCATTTTGTCAAAGGTTTTTAATATCCAACATCACATTTTTGAAAAACACAAAATTTTTATGAGTTTATTTTAGTGGACATTGATTCCATCAAAATTCGAACTCATTCAAAACCGGGTGATGAGTCTTTCATTTCTCACACCACATGTACCATTCAAAAAGTCATTACTCTGGCAGCCTGGGGTAAAAACATTAATGCTCCGAGGCAATTTTCTCAGCCTCACAACCCTCAAACTTTCAATTACTAGGACTATCAGGATGTCTAGTACAATACCTTTTATTTCCAAAATCACGATTATAGTCATTCCTGGCTTATCCTTTTTCAAAAGAATTTCAATCTGAATGTCCCCAGATAGTTCATTAACTGGTGGCATATGTTTGGTCCCTGCCAAGAAATTATCCCTGAAACGGTGTCCAAGGGATTTTCAATTTTCAATGAAAAATTCCAAGCTCCTCCTGAGCTTTCGGAATTTCCCAAATCATTCTTATTTTTTGCAAATTTCGCATTGTCATGGATAATTCTATGGCAATTCCAAATCCTCAAAACCCCTTCCAATCTTCCTCTTCTAGGAAGGATTTTCAAAGTCAAATGGTGGGACCAATTCTCTATGAAGGATGTTACTCCTGAAGCAATTTCAGAATGGTTCTCAAAACATCCTGCAATATCATGTTCTGGCTTAGGGGAGTCGTCGGCTTTCCTCCTATCCAAAAGCTAGACCCAAGCAAAGCTTTCTTCAGCAAAATCCCAAGATGAGTATGAAGCCTTCCTCATGGAAGCTTTAGCCCAAGTCAATCCCATAGCCTTCTCAAAAATGGGCTCTAACAGAAGTGAAGGCTCGGGTTCTTTCCATGGCTCCCAAACAGATCTGGCCCAACCCAATGAAGATGACTGTTTTGGTATTTTTACCCAACAGCTCCAGTAAACAATATTCTCAAAAATCATCATTTCATTTCAAAAAGTTTCTGACTTCGGTCATTCAATGCCGCTGCATAGCGACAAAAAAATAAAAAAATAAAAATAAAATAAAATCTACAGTTTAAAATTTTATTCAACAGTTCTCCATTTTTAGGCTTTTAGCACCTTTCGGTGCTCATGACAGACAAGCATTTCAAAAAAGGAATCCAAGGCAAGTCAGTGGTCATCACCTCAATTCAGCCTTTCAGGCTTTGCACATGGCCTCCAGCATCATTCAAAAGACATCACCTCAATTCAGTCTTTCAGGCTTTGCACATGGCCTCCAGCTGCATCCTTATCCCCAAGGAATCTAAAGCTCCCCAAGGCTCCTTCGAGGCCCTATAAATAACAGCTCCTCAAGACATTGAAGACAGGCTCATTTCAAATTTAGTTCTTAGTTTTCATTTTAGAAGTTCTCAATTCAAATTGTAATTTTTAAGTTTAAGTTTTTAGTTTTACTTCATCTAAGGAGCTCGGCTCAGAACAAAAGTGTTGTATTCAAAGTTCAAAGTTGTAAGTTCCATGTTTTAATCAAAAATTCTTCAAAGTTATTCATGTTCTATTGTTTATTTATTATTGACTTGCATATTTCCATATTTTATTTCATTATTTCGTTGATTATTTAACCTTTTCATTATTTCATTATTTCGTTGATCATTCTGACCACTATCAATATGCTGTTCTTCTTGATTAACTATCACTCTTCCTCCAAGAGGAGCTGACGATATCGAAGACATGCTACGGTTGGAAAAACTCACATATATGTGTATATATGAGAGAAACATATACATATATATATATATATATATATTCTGTAACAATTATATATATACCCATATATATATATATATATATATATATTGATTGTATTTATATATATATGTATGGATATTGTTAGTTGTAATTATTATTATTATAATGAAAATTAATAATTATGGAAAGATCTGTATTATATATATATATATATATAAAAACTAATACCCATAGGTTATATCCTTACTCGTTAGGGTTTTTTATCCAAGTTGTCCAAACGACCCAATTAATTGGCTCATTACTATTATCCACATCCAACTTCTTTAAAAAAAATTAAAAAAAAAATAATTAAATCATTTAATCCTAACATTTAAATACAAATAATTACATATCATTTAAGCAAATAAAATCATAAAAATAAATAAATTTAAAATACACCATTTAAACACATAATTAAAATAAACAAATAATTCAAATAAACACATAACAATAAGCCACGTAAGCAAATAATCAATTAAAAATGCAATAAAATAATTAAATAAATTCCAAGATTATCCTTTTAAAATTAAGGGTATTACAAATTCAAAAAATCAATTCGCATGTAAGCACATGTAATAAATCATGCTAACTTGCATGTAAACACATAATAATAAATCATGTTTTTTGAACCAAACAAGCAATAACCACATAAGCAAGCAATGCCACCAATCCCAACTCTAAATCCACCTGAGTCAACCTTGCCTGTTGTCTTTAGGTTTTCGAACCTAAAGCTCTGATACCAAGTTTGTAACGACCCAAACCCAAGGATCCGGATCATTATCTGGGTCCTTAACCGAACTCGAGGTCAATTAAGGGCATCATAGTCATTTCGAATGTCAAACCATAATTTTTACATCATTCTGAGATCATGGTGCACCATTTCATCATTAAACGGCTCGAGGTTGGTCAGGAGGGAAAAAGAAATAAGTCCAAGGAAAAACCCAGAACCGGTCGGCGTGTATAGGGTTCACGTCGACTGGTTTGGCTGAACTGGTCAACGTATACCCATTTCACGTTGACTGGTTTAGCCCCCAAACCCCTTCCACGGCTACTAGAAGATACCGGTTAATGTGAAACCTCCAGGCATCAACCGGTTTGCTCGTAAATGGCCTTCTTGGCCTACTTTTGATGGTTTAAGGTCCTGGCATCCCTTTAGCCCATTTGTGACATTTGCTAAGGTCTAAATCCATCCCAAAAACATACATATGATGATATAATCCATAAATAGATTTCTATAGATTCAATTGAGACACAACCAAGTGCAATACATTGACAGAAACCAAAACAAGATCGATTATATAACAAGGTGGCCTCAAGGACTTACATGGATTCAAAAACACCAATGAGACCTTGAATAAGTACATCAACAAAGTACAAGCTCATTAATTACATCAAAATTAAAATTTGAAAATAGGCTGAAGACTAGTCTACAAAAGATATCCACGATGCTAGAATGAACAAAGTTGTGGGTCTTCTACTACCTCATTTTCGGTCCCTAAAAAATAGTAATAATGGGGTGAGCACAACGGTTCAGTAGGAAGTGCCTAGAATGCACTTCTTAATGAACCCATTAATCCAAACAAAGAACGGTTCATGATCATACTTGTTTTGGGGGAAATCAATCAACACACTCATCCACACATAATCCAAGCACGACAAGGACAATGCTATGTAATGTCCATGTAATGAAATGTCACTCCCCAGTTCCAAAACCTTTACCCAAAGCAAATTCTTTTTCTTTTCAAAGATCAAATTCCCTTTTCTTGCCCCAAGCCAATGTATAAATGCTACATGCATTTCAATGCCATGAAAATCCATACATTTAAACCACAATCTTAATTACATGCTTTAGGAAAATAATTAACATCATAATTCCTTATACAACAAACTCATCACTCAAGTCATCTTAAATATGTAAAGCATGTAATATCATCATTCAAATATATATCTTCACAATACAACAATTAACACATAGCTTTACACATTGTCACATACACATAGATGTCATACTTAAATAAAAGCCACAATTTAAGCATGTTATAACCCAAATATGAGAGATAACTCACATAAACCAAAAGAATTATGGTTTAAAAACCCCTACCTCAAAGAAATCAAGCTACAACCCCAAAAGCTTCAATTTTTGAATTCACCAAAATCCTTTAAATGGAAATCTGCTCTAATCACCTTGCAGCTCTCATCGAGCTCTATAAGTTTGTCTTCAATGGCAAAGATCAAAACCAACTAGAAAGGGATAAAATCTAGGGTTGAACTTTGAGATTTTAGTAAGAGAAAAAGTTTTTGTAGAGAGAGAAAGCGCCGCCACGGTTTTTTAGGAGGAAAATGGTTATGCAATCCGATATATGTGACATATGTGGTCATATATGTGTAGCTTAGCCAATTGCAGGTCCCACGTGCCTTCAAAATATCTACCTTTGCCTCATTACACATATATACACACTAAACCCACTACAAAGATGTAATAAAATACCCAACCACATAAATATGCCCTAAATAACATAATACGGGATATAATAAGCTCGAAAAAAATAATCCCGAGCATGAAAATCCGACTACGGGTCCCACTCAGGACCTCCCGATCCAAAAATTCAAAAAATGCATAAATGGCCAACAATGCATTTTGAAAAGTCCTGAACTCAAAGAATGCCCCAAGTCTTGGGACTCACATGGCATACCTCGCGGTGTTCAACATGCAAAATGAGGTGATAAAATAAATAAATCAAAAAAAAAATTGAAAAATGCCCCGAAAAAATGAAAAATTACGAAACGTCACACCATCCTTGATGTACCTAATAATTGAATCCGCCCATTCCAATCTTGGTGCTAGATGGTTTACTTCTTTATGGTATTGGGATATGTTGGGCTCTTCCAAATATTCCAATGGGATAGCCTTGATGCTTTCCAAGTCTATCAAAGTAGGTAATCATGCCAAGGCATCTGCATTCTCATTCTTGTTTTATGGTATGTGTTGGATTGCAAACTTCTTAAAGTGGCTAATTAAATCCCTTACTCTTTACAGGTAAGATTTCACCATACCCTCCTTAGCTTCGTACTCATCTCAAACTTGTCCTACAACCAGTTGGGAATCTGTGTATACCTTCAATTGCTGAGCTCTAAGGGCTTGCGCTATTTTCAACCCAGCTATTAGCGCTTCGTACTTTACTTCGTTATTAGTGGCTCTAAACCCAAATCGGACTACAAAGTACCTTCAATTGCTGAGCTCTAAGGGCTTGCACTATTCTCTCCCTCTAACAAGACAATTATTAATCCTGACTATAAGCTTAGGCGTTGGATGATTTGTCAATGTAAAGTACCCGCGTATTCTCTGGATGTACCTGCTCCCTAGCATTAGTTTGGGCGGTTAAAGCTGGGGTCTCATTTTTCTTAAAAAGAGAGGAAAACTCGACTACAAAGTCTACTAGTGCTTGACCTTTTATTGCTATTCTTGGCTTATATTAGATGTCAAACTCTCCAACCTCCATTGACCACTTCATAAGCCGTTCAGACATCTCTAGTTTGTATAGTACTTGCCTGAGTGGTTGGTCCGTGAGTACAACTATAGTGTGCGCCTAAAAATAAGGTCTGAACTTTCTAACTGACATGACTAAGGTGAAAGTCAATTTCTCTATCATTAGGTATCTTTCTTCGGCTCCCCGGAGTACACGACTTGTATAGTATACCAGTCTTTGGACTCTGCTTTCCTCTTAGATCAGAGCCGAGCTTACCGCTGCAGATGAGACTGCCAGGTAAAGGTATAATTCTTCTTTTGGGACTACCCAGGATAAACATAGTGGTGAACTAAGGTATTATTTCAACTCTGATGCGCATAAATGTGTACCACTTAAAAATACCACTTATAACAATAGCACATTCATCATTACAAATTAATGCTATAGTAGGGGGTTATCGAACCATAAGGATTGCTAGTTTATGGCAAACTGAATTGTAAAATTACTTCCTAATTTGATAATAGGATGATAGTTCGATTGGTTTATCACTTAACCTATGAATTTAAATTTCATAAAACAGTAAATGATGTAATTAGAATGGATTGAACTTATAAAGAGTAGGCTAGGGAATTGACTTCACCTCAACCTCATAAACATAGTAAATTGCACTCAACTTGGGGATAGACAATTATATATATAAAATGATGTGTAGAAGCATAAAACTACAACAACATCATCCAGAAGATCATACATTTTAGGACTAAGCATAACCCATCTTTGGTTAGCATGGTTCATCCACCTAAACTAGGTTATGGTATGAACCATCTTCCCTAGGCATAGCCTATCAAGGTCTTTCAATGGTATGTTGCAGCACATGAAATCAATTAAATATCATAGATTATCTTCAGTTGATATGGACCATCTACCTAACTACATTAATCTAAAGGTGTAGCATGGTCCATCTTCCTTAAGCATAACCTATATAATAACTCAATTACATGTCAATATAATCATTCCATAAATTATTTCCCATTGCCACTATAAGAAATCAAGTGTATAATTGTGTCAATGTGATTTCTAAGACAAGATAAACAAATCAACAAAATTATATATTCAAATGATAATCACATACATCAATTCAATGTAAACTACATCAATTCAATGTAAACACTTCTAATTTATGAAACGGACACGAGGCATTGCTTCTTTAGCTGCTTCTTTTTTCTTTGGCTCTAATTGCATCCATCGCCTATTCAAGTCATTTTTCCTCAAAAACCACTTGAAATGCAGGCCCGATATGACTTGTGCTTCAAAAACCCTTAAAACCTTATTCTTATTCCTTTTTAGCAATAAGACCTGTAAAGACACAAAAACATAAAAATGTAGTTAATCTATATACACAGATCAAATAACAGGCTTAACCAATGCAATTAAGGGTGCTTAAATATGAAATATTTGACACATATCAAACCCCATGAATGCATGCTCACACTCCAGTGTCCACTTACATGCCTTTCTAAGATCCAAAAGAAGGGAAGGCACTTGTCTGTGGCGTGAGAGATTAACCTGTTCAAGGCCGCCACTTTCCCTGCAAGTCTCTTGACTTCTTTGTTAGATCTTAGAGACTTCATATCTAGGATTGCCTGAATTTTTTTTAGATTTGCCTCAATTCCTTTTTTACTCACCATATACCCAAGAGCTTCCCTGAGGATACCTCAAAAGCACACTTGCTGGGATTCAAATGCATCTTGTGTGCCCTGAGAATGTCAAAAGCCTCCTGTAAGTTAGCCAAATGATTATTTGCTCGTAAACTTTTCACCAACATATCATCTATATGCACCTCCATATTTTTCCTTAATTATTTCTTAAACATTATATTAACCAGTCTTTTGTAGGTTGCCTTAGTGTTCTATAATCCAAATGGCATCACTTGACACACCCCAACATAATTTACACTATTTAATAAATTGAACAATTGGAATGTATCTAACCATCTTAACCTCATTCATACCTAACGTCTTCTTACATCAGAGTGCCTGCTTAACAATTTACAATAATAAAAAAAAAAAATAAACTATAAATCCATCTTATAAGTTCTAAGAAAATTATTCCTTTCCCATTCACACTCATGATTCTAGACCTGACAAGTAGCGACCCAACCTTGTACCTGAACATATAGATATGGAATGAGTGAGCTTAAAGCCCAGTGAATGCAACACTACTACAGCAGAGTAATATAAATAAAAATTATCTGATAACTTCAATTAAGCTTCATAACATTTAATTTCCAGCTTTACAGGTATTAAAATATAGTACTCTCCTTCTAAGCCAGAGTATGGACCTTATATAGTATAGTACTCTCCTTCTTAGCTAGAGTATGAACCTTAAATAATATATTACTCTCCTTCCAAGCCAGAGTATGGACCTTATATTATATATTACTCTCCTTCCAGGCCAGAGTATGGACTAATGAGCGCTGAAAAGTGCGTATTTAAACCCCTTAAGCTTAGGTATTCTAGAACCTTTATCTACTTTATTTTACCGTTTTGTATTGATTTCGTGTTATTTCCATTTTCAGGTACTTATCCCCAAAATAAGCTAACTTAGCCAAATAAGAGCATAATTGATGCAATTCTGGGATTAATCAAAGAAATGAGCAAAGTAGAGCAAAAGGAAGCAAAGGGTGGAATTTCAGCAACTTCGATCGATCTCAAGAAAAGTTCGATCTATCCAACTTTCATCAATCTCAACACTTCAAGATAGATCTGAGCCATGTTTGTCCTTGTTCAAATATCTTAAAAGTTCGATCGATCCAACTTCCTTCTTCAATCGATCAAACATTCTTGTCCTTATCCAAATGATAGATCTTATCGAGTTCTACCACCCTACCAACCACTTTTGTCCTTTTCCCAAAAATATCTTCAAAATATCTCAGATTTGTTTTTATCCAAAAAGGCGCCGCCATTGAGGATCGATCCAACTTTAGTTCGATAGATCTCAGCCATGTTCGATCGATCCAAGTTCAAGGTTCGATTGATCGAACTTCCTCCAGTGCGAAAAAGTTAAATTTCCAGCTCATTGAAAGTTGTCCTTATCCAATCATTGGGGAATATTTGTTGCACGACCCCAGCTCATTTTGTGTGTCACTTGACCTACCTATATAAAGAATATGATACACTTTTTGATGAGGATTCCTAGCATTCTTAGAGATTAGAGAGAGGCTATTCTTAATGAGGAAGAAAAGAAGAGGAGAAGGCTAGAGACACCATTGGAGACTCTTCATCAACCAAGGAGCAGATTTCTTCCATGGAGCTTGCCCTTGAGGGTTGGAGGACATCATCCATGAGTGGCTAGACATCCTCTTGGGGCTAGAGTTAGCCCTAAGCATGCTTTCTACTTCTTGATTTATGTATTTTTGAGGGGATTTATAATGTAATTCATGTCTTGACACTTTTATATATATAGATCTTGTTTCTTTAAAGATTTATGTGATTTAATGCTTCCAATTGATCATTTCATTTTATCCATATGTCTATGTATGCTAGAATAGATGTTCATATGTTTGTCTTTATTTCTTGTGTTATTGATGCATGTCTATGTGTGTTGATGCTATAGATCTAGAGATTGTCAAGACACAGTGCTTAATATCATGTTCTTATGGTCTATTTGATGGTTCATACTCATTGCTTGATGGATTGTGTCTCTCCCTTAGTTTAATTAGTTTAATTTCATGTCATTAGCTTAGTTATAGTGTAGTTGTAAAATGGGAGGACAATCCATGCTTGTTGTTGATGTTCTATACTTATGAAAAACAAGCAACATGTATCTCTAACCTTGTGATGTGTTTGGATTGTAAGCTTAAAGAAAGGATTAATGGCTTAATTTGATATGTTGTGCTATATACCATGTTGTTTAGACAATATATGCTTAATTTGTCATCCATGTTTATTAAAACAACCACACACACACACTTTATTGTAATACATGTTATTCCCCTCATTAATCATTCATTAAAGGTGTAGAATAGCTATGCTTAGTGGTGATCTCTAAGCCCCAAGATCTCTCTCTATCTTTTATTCTCTCTATTGCTTACATCTAGTTTAATTCAACCAACCAACCACTATTTTGATCACTCGACCTACTAACCCTAATTTTGATTCCTCAAGCTAGTACGACAACTCAATCCCTTGGGACGATCCCTTCTCACTCATAATACATAGTATAGGTGTTAAGCGGTTTATAAATTTAAATTATGGTGCCCATTTGACACTAATTTCCAAATTCAAAGTTTTGTGCATTGTTTTGTGCGACCTCTAAGAAAGACACCCTAGTTTTTGGCGCCTGCTGGGGATTAATTGATTGGCAACGTTGTATTTGTGGAATCAATTAGGAATTAGTACTCTTTTGATCGTGTCTTTACTTTGTTTTCAATTTTTGTTACTTATTGTGTTTGTTCTTGATTGACAAGGAGCATTGAGCAAAGAAGCAAGCAAAGGAGCATTCAAGCAAAGGAGCTAAACAAGCAAAGGAAAAATGCTAAAAATTAAAAAAAAAAATTTGCTAAGCTAAGCTATAAATTTGGAGTTGAAGTGCTAAAGGACCTTTGTGAGCTTTTCTTTACTCAAACTCTTAGTTAAATCATCGGCCCGCATAGAGGCTTGTATTTCAATCCTTAGATAAATTGTGAGCCCACGTGGAGGCAATTTACTTTTCTTGCATATTGTTAAAGCATGAGAGTATGGGAGCATTGTATGTGGAGGAAGTTTGTTGATTGTTGATTTGTTGTGAAGGAGAAGTGCTTGATTGTTTCGTTGTGTTTCGTGTGTCGCTAGAAGTCTTGGGTAGTCCTTATTCTATTATTAGTCCTAGGTTTTCACATGGAAAATCTAGAGGGTAATCTTGGCTACTTAGACCCACGTTTCATACAAAACCCCCCTCTTAATCAACATGGCCCCGGAGTTCAAGCTCCAATTCCTCCAATGGTCCTTCATGATCATTACAATCTTTATGCGTATCATGAACCTACTTGTATAGAGTTGCCTAATTTTGAAGCAAATCAATATGAAATCAAGCCTGAGACTATTCAAATGTGTTCACTCTTTTATAGCTTAGATGATGAGGAGCCCTATAAACATCTAAATGAATTCTTTGAAATATGTTTCACCGTAAGATATATGGATGTCCCGGAAGAAGTTCTTAGGCTACTTCTCTTCCCTTTTACACTAAAAAATAAAGCAAAACATTGGTTCAATACTTTGGGGGCAAATTCAATAACATCTTGGGCACAAATGCAAAACGAATTTTTGAAAAAAATTTACCCCATAAGTTTGACTAATGTAATGCGTGCTTCAATTAAAGAATTTTCTCAAAGGGAAGGGGAGTGGTTGCATGAGGCTTGGGAAAGATTGAATGACTTGCTAAGCAAATGTCCACATCATGGCATTCCGAAATGGTAAGTGGTTCAATATTTCTATGAGAGTCTATCTGACATTCATAAAGACATAATCGATACATCATGTGGAGGATCATATTTTGGAAAACATGAGGATGACATATGGCACCTCTTCGAGAAAATGAGCGAAAACTCTTTGCAAAAATATTATACTTCTCGGTTTGACTATAATTCAAAGGAATAAAAGAGAGACTTGCAAGTATGTCAAATAGAGAATCCATTAGAGATTGTAGCCGAGGTTAAGACTCTCTCTCAAAAACTTGATTAGTTCTTGTTGAGTCAAAAATCGGTTATAAAGTCACCTTCTTTTCATCATACTTCTCATCTTAGTGAGCCATGCATGACATGTATAAGTGTTTTACATACCACTTTCGATTGTCCCCATGGACATGCATTCAATGAGCACTTTGAACAAGTCAATGCTACGTTCGCTCACCCTTACTTGACCGCATATGTTCCAATGTGGAATGAAAATCTGAATTTCTATCAAGCTAAAAAATTTCAAGGCAAATACATTCCACCTCATAAAAGGGAAGGAGGTTCCCAAGGATTTATTTCTTCTTCATCTCATCAAAGAACCAATCACTTTTCACATCCTCAAATATATAATTCGCAAATTTGCTCTCATTATCCTCATGTGCTTTCTAGCAATTCTACATTTGAAGATAAGGTTTTGGTGGCCTTGGGTAGCTTAGAAAGGAATACCAATTTGTTACATTCCCACTCTCAATCCATATCAAAGCTAGAATCCCAAATTGGGACCATAGCTAATGCATTGAATGCAAGAGAAATTGGGAAATTACCTAGTCAACCAGAGAGGAATCCAAAAGCCCAATTTTGTGTGGAAGCAAACCCTATATTGGGGTGTTCTTCCCAAGCTCAAGTGCAAGCCATCACCACCTTGAGAAGTGGTAAGCAAGTGGACAATAGGGTTGAACTACCAAAGGAAGATAGTGAATCGGTGCAACCTAAAGTTGTCACCCATCCAATTCCTAATTCCACTCCTACTTCCTTAAATGAAAATGTTCCTAACCGGAATTCTCAATCATCTCCATCATCTCCCCAAATTGCAAAGTCTCATGAGCCAAAATCTCCGTTCCCTTATGCTCTAAAAGAAACTTCGCCTTATGGGAGGCAAGAAGGGAAAATACATGATATGATGGATGTTTTTAAGTAAGAAAACATCAATCTTCCTTTCTTGGATGCCATTAAACAAATTCCACCTTATGCAAAATTCTTGAAAGATCTTTACACACAAAAGAGGAAGAGCAAGGGACTAAGCCCTAAAAAAAGTGTTCCTCACGGAACAAGTGAGCTCCATTATTCAACAAAACACTCCACCTAAGTTCAAAGATCCTGGTGCTCCGACCATCTCATGTGTGATTGGGAACCATGAAGTTCGTAGAGCTCTTCTTGACTTAGGTGCAAGTGTTGATTTGATTCCTTACTCCGTGTATGTCCAACTAGGTTTGAATGAGTTAAAGCCAACCTCGGTGGTGCTTCAATTGGCAGATAGATCCGTCAAAACACCTCGAGGCATGGTTGAGGACATCCTCATCAAAGTTGATAAGTTCTACTTCCCGGTTGATTTTGTAGTTCATGATACCAAACCAGTTGCCAACCCCACCAATCACATCCCAATCATCTTGGGAAGGCCATTCCTTGCCACCGCAAATGCAACCATTAATTGTAGATCCGGGGTTATAGACCTTTCGTTTGGAAACATGATGGTCAAGCTTAATGTTTTCAACGTAAGTCGACATCCCGTGGACGAAGACGAGTGTTGTCTTATAGATTTGTTAGATAAGATTGTTCAGGGATCAATTCCTACCATGGTCATGAAACAACCAATTGAGGATAACCTTTCATCTCTTCTATCCGATGATCCTCTTGCTTCTTGTCTTCTTGAAATGTATGGAAATTGTGGGTTTGATGATGAAAAATCAATTGATGAAGTAAGCAATCTCATGGAATCTGTTGCAAGCTTAGATGTTCCATCTTAGAAAACTCCAATAGAACCTCTTCCTCCACTCTCTAGCACTCCACCAGTCTCATCTTTAGTTTCTCCACCAACTCTTGAGCTTAAAACTCTACCTTCTAATCTCAAGTATGCATTTTTAGGACCAAAAGAGACTCTTCGGGTTATCATTTCTTCAAGTCTTGAAAAAGACCAAGAAGACGCTCTCTTAAATGTGCTTAAAGAAAATAAAGAAGCCATAGGATGGAGTGTGGCGGATCTTAAGGGAATTGACCCTTCTATTTGTATGCATCGCATACTTATGAAAGAGGATGCAAAACCCTTTAGAGATGCCCAAAGGAGACTTAACCCCAACATGAAGAAGGTAGTCAAAAAGGAAGTTGTCAAACTCTTAGATGCCGGAATCATTTACCCAATCTCCGATAGCAAATGGGTGAGTCTAACTCAAGTAGTTCCCAAGAAATCAGGGATTACCGTGGTTGAGAATGCAAAGGGTGAGGAAATATCTAAGCATACCGCCAATTTATGGCGTGTATGCATTGATTACCGCAAATTAAATGCTGCCACTACAAAAGATCACTTCCCTTTGCCATTCATTAATCAAATTCTCGAAAGATTGGCCGAACAACAGTACTATTGCTTCCTTGATGGCTATTCGGGGTACAACCAAGTAGCCCTTGACCCATTGGACCAGGAGAAAACCACCTTTACTTGTCCATTCGGCACATTTGCTTATAGATGGATGCCTTTTGGTTTGTGCAATGCCCCCGCCACATTCCAAAGGTGTATGATGTCAATTTTCTAGAACATGGTGGAAGAGTATCTAGAAGTGTCCATTGATGATTTTTCTGTCTTTGGGTCTTCATTTGATGTATGCCTAAAAAATTTGGATCTAGTGCTTAAGAGATGTCGTGAAACAAACCTTGTTCTTAGTTGGGAAAAGAGCCATTTTATGGTTCAAGAGAGTATTGTTTTGGGTCACGTCACCTTAAGGAGGGGGATTGAGGTAGATAAAGCGAAAGTGAAGCTTATTGCTGAATTGCCACCACCTTCAATGATGAGAGAGGTTCACTCCTTTCTAGGTCATGCCGGCTTTTATCACCGATTCATAAAAGACTTTAGCAAAATTGCTCCACCCTTGTGCAATCTCCTTGCTAAGGAAACTCCTTTTGTCTTTGATCAAGCATGCCTAGACGCTTTTCATAAATTGCGTGATTTATTATCTTCTGCTCCTATCATGCAACCTCCTAATTGGTTATTGCCATTCGAAATTATGTGTGATGCTTCTGATTATACCATGGGAGCGGTTTTGGGCCAAAGAGTAAGAAAGCTTCCTTGTGCCATCTACTATGCAAGTAAAATTTTCTCAGGAGCTCAATTGAATTACTCCACTACCGAGAAAGAATTACTTGCCATAGTGTATGCTCTTGATAAATTTTGATCTTATCTTTTAGGCTCTAAGATGGTTATTTACTCCGATCATACTGCCTTGAGACATCTTTTGACAAAGAGAGAAACAAAACCTAGACTGATTAGATGGATTTTGCTTCTTCAGGAATTTGATTTTGAAATCAAGGACAAGAAAGACACCGAAAATGTGGTTGCTAATCATCTCTCTAGGTTATCAATAGAACCTTTCCCTAGTCCACCAATTCGTGATTCTTTTCCGGATGAACAACTTTTCCAAGTTTCTAATGGACAAATGCCTTGGTTTGCCGACATTCTGAATTATTTGGAAATTGGCAAACTTCCAACTTCTTGGTCAAAGAACGAAAAGAATCGTTTCTTTGCCAACATCCGGAATTACTATTTGGAAAATCCTGTCTTGTACCGTTATTGTCCGGATCAAATTATGAGGAGATGCATTCCGGAGAGCGAAATTCCAAGTGTCCTTGTGTTTTGTCATACACTTGCATGTGGTGGGCATTTTAATGCAAAGAAGACCGCCTTAAAGGTTCTTCAAAGTGGGCTCTTTTGGCCCACTATCCATAGAGATGCCTACAATTTTTGCAAGTCATGTGAAAAATGTCAAAAGATGGGTTCCACGTCGAAAAGAGATATGATGCCTTTGACCAACATTCTTGTCGTAGAAATTTTTGACATATGGGGCATTGATTTTATGGGTCCATTTCATATGTCCTATGGTTTTCAATACATTCTTCTTGCCGTTGATTATGTCTCTAAGTGGGGGAAGCATGTGCTACCAAAATAAATGACCACTCCGTTGTTATTCAATTCATCAAGTCCTATATCTTTGCTCGTTTTGGCATGCCTAGGGCTATGATAAGTGACGGAGGAAAGCATTTTTGCAATCAATTCCTAAGGCATTTATTTCTTAAGTACTCCGTTACTCATAAAGTGGCCACTCCTTACCATCCTCAAACAAGTTGGCAAGTAGAAGTGTCTAACCGGGAAATTAAGCATATTCTTGAGAAGACGGTTAACACCACCCGGAAAGATTGGTCACGAAAGTTAAATGACGCTTTGTAGGCTTACTAGACGGCATATAAGAATCCCATTGGCATGTCTCCCTATAGACTTGTATATGGAAAGCCTTGCCATCTTCCGGTTGAGTTGGAACATAAAGCCTTGTGGGCGGTTAAGAAGCTCAATCTTGACCTTGATAAGGCCGGAGAGAACCAGTTGTTACAATTAAGTGAGTTAGAAGAGTTGAGACATAATGCTTATGACAATGCCAAACTCTACAAAGAAAGAACTAAAGCCTTTCATGATAAGCATATTGTGAAGAAGTCTTTCGAACCCGGTCAAAAAGTTTGGCTCTTCAACTCTAGACTGAAACCCTTTCCGGGGAAGTTAAGAACCAAATAAGAGGGTCCTTATGAAGTCATCTCTGTTGCATCGCATGGGGCGGTTGAAATTCAAATTTTGAAAAAGGGGAACATTTTCAAGGTTAATGGACAGAGACTAAAACCCTACATTGAGGGACAGGTCTTCCAAAGACATTTGGAAGCTGCACATCTAATAGACCATGTATATGAAGATATCTAGGGATGCAATGCAAATGGAAGAATTTTTGTCTGTTCGATCGATCTCAATAAAAGTTCGATCGATTGAACTTCGACCTGCATCCAACACTTAGAAAAAATTTTGACCTGCATCCACCTGTATCCAAAGACCTTTCTGTCCCATCAATCAAATTTGTTCTCAGATCGATCATAAGTTCTTAGATCGATCCAACCTTCAAGTTCAATCGATCTTGAGTTCCAACACTTAGAAAAATTTTGAGCCTGCATCCAAAGACCTCTCTATCTCATCGTTCGAACTTTTCTGCAAGTTCATGCATGTTCGATCGATTAAACATCTTTTGAGATCGATCTGTCTTGATTGATCTGAACATCTTGGGTTTGACCTTTTTCTTCCCTTTTTGGATTTTGAACTTATTTATTCAAAGCAGCATTACGTCTAGCTAGAGACGTTAAACTTAGCAATCATTGTTCATACTTTCTTGAATTAATTCCATCTTGTTTCTTCAAAAAAAAATTAATTTTTTTTTTCTTGTGCCCTTATGTGTAGTCCTGCTACTTTTCTATCAGGCTTGATCTCATATCTCCCTTTCATCTTATGTTATATTGCCTTAGAATGCTCGATTTACTTATCTTCTCCCATTTGATATTTGATGTGAGTTTTGCTAGTATGGTTATTCAAGTAGGTTGTTGATTCTAAGTTTGGGGGAGACGTCTTTCGAATTGGATCATAGCCGGGCTTCATGTTTTCGCCACCATAGTATACTCTTTCCATCTTTTCCATTGTTCTCATTGCACATTGAGGTCAATGCGGTTTAAGTTTGGGGGTAAGGTGACTTTGTTGCATTCTACTTAAGTTTGAGACTTAAATGCATGATTGAGATTTAAGATTGATGTTAGCGATGATTTTGATCTTTTGAGGACTATATTACTTAAAATTTAAAAATTGTTTGACTTGAGAGTCCAATACTCCTTGTATGCCTTGCGGATGCCATTTATGAGTAAATTTTTCGAAAAATTGATATCTTGCTTGCACTTGTGGTCCACATCATCTTGATCTTGTGATTGTCTTGAGATTCACTCTAGTCTTCTACACTAGCACAGGCGCACACTAGCATTCATTTATGGGGTACATGCTTTGTTGATTATTGAATTGGTTATATCCCAATTAAGCTAGTAGTGCATTAAAAGCTTTCATTCTTGATAAAGGAGGATCAACCCTTTTTCACTAAGTAGCCGGGATTCTAGCCTTATCAAGCACTAAACTTCTCGCGCCGAAAGGTGGAGGGCCCAAACTCTAGGTTAATAATTCAACTTGCTGAAAAAAAAAAAAAAAAAAAAAAAAAAAAAAAAAAAAAAAAAAAGAAGAAGAAGAAGTTACAAAAGCAATAAAAAAGTGAGGACTTCTCCCAAAAGGTGAGAAGTGGAAAATGATTAGATGAAAGTTATCTTAATTTGTAGCCTAGTTGATTTCAGCTTATAAGTCCGTAGGGGTGTTTGAATGCCTAATGCCCTAAAGCCGTCTGATTTGGGAGTCATTGACCTAACGCTCGACCTCATGAATCACTAGAAAGCTTAATAGATCAATATATTGCACCATGCTTCCATCTTTGATCCTATAAAATAAAAATAAAAAATAAAAAAAATCGAGTGAAAAGAATAAACGCACCTAGAACAATAAAGCTTTAATAAAATGTCCACTCTTTGTCTTGATGATCGGTACTAGATTTGTGTGCTAGTTTGAGGGTAAGGATGTGATTAATTCTTTAGTTGGCTTAGATAGCAACATATTTGATGCCGGTCCACTCAAAAGGATTCTAGAGTTATTTTGATTTGCATGATCATTTTCTTGATGTGTGGAGGACCATATTTGCTTACTTGATGTTGAAATTTTGGGAAATTGCTTGAAAATGTTTGAAAAATTGCATACTTAAGGTAGTTTTCTCTCAATGCTTGTTTACAATATTGGTGCCTTTTTAGAAAAAATGAGCTTAATATTTGTGGGTATCATTTCTAGAAACCCTCACGAGACTTCACTCGTCCACTAGGGTAACCTAGGGGTTTAAAAGGCTTGTTGCATGTGCTAAGTGCAATCGTGTTCTCTACGAAAGTGGTGTTATCCATTTATTGCTTTCTATTTCATAGTTGTATAGTTGTTCATTTCATTCTTTTACCTTCTAGTTCATTGCTAGGGACTAGCAATATTTAAGTTTGGGGGTGTGATGAGCGCTGAAAAGTACGTATTTAAACCCTTTAAGCTTAGGTATTCTAGAACCTTTATCTACTTTATTTTACCGTTTTGTATTGATTTCGTGTTATTTCCATTTTCAGGTACTTATCCCCAAAATAAGCTAACTCAGCCAAATAAGAGCATAATTGATGCAATTCTGGGATTAATCAAAGAAAGGAGCAAAGTAGAGCAAAAGGAAGCAAAGGGTGGAATTTCAGAAACTTCGATCGATCTCAAGAAAAGTTCGATCGATCCAATTTTCATCGATCTTAGCACTTCAAGATAAATCTGAGCCATGTTTGTCCCTGTTCAAGGATCTCAAAAGTTCGATCAATCCAACTTCCTTCTTCGATCAATCGAACTCTTATCCTTATCCAAATGATTGATCTTATCGAGTTGTACCACCCCACCAACCACTTTTGTCCTTTTTCCCAAAAATATCTTCAAAATATCTCAGATTTGTTTTTATCCAAAAAGGCGTCGCCATTGAGGATCGATCCAACTTCAGTTCAATAGATCTCAGCCATGTTCGATCGATCCAAGTCTAAGGTTCGATTGATCGAACTTCCTCCAGTGCGAAAAAGTTAAATTTCCAGCTCATTGAAAGTTGTCCTTATCCAATCATTGGGGAATATTTGCTACACGACCCCAGCTCATTTTGTGTGTCACTTGACCTACCTATATAAAGAATATGATACACTTTTTGATAAGGATTCTTAGCATTCTTAGATGTTAGAGAGAGGCTACTCTTAGTGAGGAAGAAAATAAGAGGAGGAGGCTAGAGACACCATTGGAGACTCTTCATCAACCAAGGAGCAGATTTCTTCCATGGAGCTTGCCCTTGAGGGCCCATGAGTGGCTAGACATCCTCTTGGGGCTAGAGTTAGCCCTAAGCATGCTTTCTACTTCTTGATTTATATATTTTTGAGGGGATTTATATTGGAATTCATGTCTTGACACTTATATATATATAGATCTTGTTTCTTCAATGATTTATGTGATTTAATGGTTCCAATTGATCATTTCATTCTATCCATATGTCTATGTATGCTAGAATAGATGTTCATGTGTTTGTCTCTATTTCTTATGTTATTGATGCATATCCATGTGTGTTGATGCTATAGATCTAGAGATTGTCAAGATATAGTGCTTAATATCATGTTCTTGTGGTCTGTTTGATGGTTCATACTCATTGTTTAATGGATTGTGCCTCTCCCTTTGTTTAATTAGTTTAATTTCATGTTATTAGCTTAGTTGTAGTGTAATTGTTAAATGGGAGGACAATTCATGCTTGTTGTTAATGTTCCATACTTATGAAAAGCAAGCAACATGTATCTCTAACCTTGTGATATGTTTGGATTGTAAGCTTAAAGAAAGGATTAATGGCTTAATTTGATATGTTGTGCTATCCACCATGTTGTTTAGACAATATATGCTTAATTTGTCGTCCTTGCTTGTTGAAACAACCATACACACACACACACACTTTATTGCAATACATGTTCTTCCCCTCATTAATCATTTATTAAAAGTATAGAAAAGCTATGCTTAGTGGTGATCTCTAAACCCCAAGATCTCTCTCTATCTTTTATTCTCTCTATTGCATTATTACTTACTTTAGTTTAATTTACATCTAGTTTAATTCAACCAATCAACCACTATTTTGATCACTCGACCTACTAACCCTAATTTTGATTCCTCAAGCTAGTACGACAACTCAATCCCTTAGGACGATCCCTTCTCACTCATATTACATAGTATAGGTATTAAGCGGTTTATAAATTTAAATTATGGTGCCCACTTGACACTAATTTCCAAATTCAAAGTTTTGAGCATTGTTTTGTGCGACCTCCGAGAAAGACACCATGGACCTTATATAAAGACACCATGGACCTTATATAATATAATCAAGTTATATAAGCATCTTCATTTCATACACACATCGTCAATACTTCAATTAATACATTCAAGTGTAAAACTTCCAGTGAATATACTCACCTTGGCTACTTTCCAAATTATCTATTTTTCCTTCAGTATTGTCAATGTGGTCCTTTCTTTCTCTGTGCCTAAACATTAATATAATCACATCATATTCATTTCTAAAGAGCATTAAACAATATTACTCATTTTAATATTAAATCCCCACTATGGCACACAATTGTAACTACACTTTTAAACACAAATCTTTAATTACTAACTTCATAATTTCAATAAACTAATCATGGTATCAATTCACATAAAGCAACCTTTGATTCAAGTCAAAAACTATAAATAGATGGTATCTATGCTGCAACAGTTAATTAAATGAAGTCCTAAAAGATTAAATAACAAACTTTCAATATATAATTTAAAATATACAACCCCTTACCTATCCTTGAATTCACTAACACTTTAAAGAGGAAAAATCCTTCTCTTTTTATACTCCTTTTCTTCTTACGCTTTCTTTTTCCTTTGTTCTCTCTCTTTTCTCCTTCTATGGCTGAAACACCCTCCTCTGTTTCTATTTATTTTCTTCTTCCTTTTCGATCTCAATATATCTCTTGTTTAACACTATTCAACTCACACACGCATAGGTGTATTGTGTGGGGGGTGCTGGCCACAACACACACGTGCACGTATACACATACCACTGCCTTATACTAAGCTTCTGGAAGAAGCTTTAACATACCAATGTTATCTTATTTGGTACACAAGCAGCAGTCCTCAAATTAATATCATGCATATAACATACCCAACATAAGTAATAATTGTTTAAGTGCTTTCCTAATGTGCTGAAATAGAATATAGTTGTTAATATGAGATTCACATATAACCTCAATGCTTGACACATGTAACATTAATTTAATTGGTGAAAACTAGCCAGGAAAGCTTTAATATATAATATATGATATTAATATAAAACTTCTTTATACATTAATCATTATATACTTTCAATATCACCTGCACCCACTTCATTTTGCACTTACCAAATCCAACACTTCATAGTATCACACACACACACTAACACCCATGCACCACTTGCTGTATAAATAAATAATAATTATTATTATTATCTTCAATTGGCTGCTATTAGTAAACTCAACACACACCAAAACTTCACAATACCCCCACTCTAGACATGCTACCAAATGTAAGTGCACGTAAAAATGTTCATACTCAAATCATATTTAATAAAATTAAATTATGCTAATGAAGAAAACTATGTATTGGGGTTTGACATTTCTTCCCCCCTTTAATTAATTTCATCCTCGAAATTAAAATGCATGAAACAAACCGAACAAGTGCAGATATTGCGTTCTCATAGTTCCTTCACTCTCCCAAGTTGCTTCTTCCACCGTATGACTCGTCCACAATACCTCTACTAGTGATATATTTTTATTCCGTAGCACTTGCTCCCGACGATCCAAAATTTGTACTAGTTCCTCTATATAGGTTAAATCTTCCTTCAATTTTATCAGTTCCGCAACTAAAACATGAGATGGATCTAGTATATACTTCCGAAGCATGGACACATGGAAAACATCATGCAATTTGGATAATTCTTTTGATAATTTCAACCGATATGCCACTGCTCCTATCCATTCCAGAATTTTATAAGGTCCAATGTACCTGGGACTTAATTTACTGTTCTTTCCAAACCTCATAATACCCTTCCATGGAGAAATACGAAGAAAACAAAATCACCAACTTCAAACTCCAAATCCCTTCTTTTTCGCACATCCACATAACTTTTCTGTCTATCCTGTGCCACTTTCATATGCTGCTGAATTACCTTCACTTTTTCTGTTGTAAGTTCAATTAATTCTGAACCCAATAACTTTCTTTCACCCACCCCACTCCAACATAATGGAGTTCTACATTTCCTCTCATACAATGCTTCATATGGTGTCATCCCAATAGTGGACTGATAACTATTGTTATTAGCAAATTCAATCAATAGTAAATAATCATCCCAACTACCTTTGAAATCCAGCACACAAGCTTTCAACATATCTTCCAAAATCTGAATAGTTCATTCTAACTGCCCATCTGTCTGCGGGTGAAAAGCGATACTGAACTTCAAAGAAGTTTTTATGGCTTCATGCAAACTACACCAAAATCTAGAAGTGAACTTCGGATCCCTATCACAAACAATAGAAACTGGAGCTCATGCAAACATATGATCTCATTAACATACAAATGAGCATATTCCTTTATAGAATAAATAGTTTTTACTGTCAGAAAATGAGCTAATTTCGTTAATCTATCAACTATCACCCAAATGGAGTCATGTCCCCATTTTGATCGTGGAAGTCCTGTCATAAAATCCATTGTTACATAGTGCCATTTCCACTGCGGAATTGGCAACTGCTGCAACAACCTCGCTGGTTTTTGATGTTTAGCTTTCACTCGTTGATATACCAAACACTTTGTTACAAATTCTGTAATTTCACGCTTTATATTGTTCCACTAATAGTATTCCTTCAAATCCCTGTACATTTTAGTACTACCCGATGCATAGCATATATAGAACTGTGGGCTTCATCTAAAATATCTTTCTTCAAAGAAACATCATTTGGAACACAAATTCGACTTTTAAAATACAAAGTCCCATCATCCCCAGTTGTAAATTCAGTTTGCATACCTTCTTGAGCTTCCTTTCTTTTCTTATCCAAGAATACATCATGATTTTGCAACTCCTTAATTTGATCAAGCAACAAAGGTCTCACCGTAACATGTGCAAAGAATGCTCCTTTATTAGTAACTGTCAATTCAACTCCCATCAATCTCAACTCCATAATATTTGCCACAAGTGCACATTATACACAAGATAGTCTCCCTGAAGACTTCCTACTCAAAGCATCTGCTACTACATTGGCTTTTCTAGGATGATGGTGAATATTACAATCATAATCTTTGATTAACTCCATCCAACGTGTCTGTCTCAAATTTAAATCCTTCTGTGTAAACAAATACTTCAAACTCTAATGATCAGTGAATATTTCACAAATCTCACCATACAAATAATGCCTTCACAACTTCAAAGCAAAAATAATAGCAGCTAACTCTAAGTCATGTGTAGGATAATTCAATTCATGATTCTTCAATTATCTAGAAATATATGCAATTACTAGGATAATTCAATTCATGATTCTTCAATTATCTAGAAACATATGCAATTACCTTTCCATTCTGCATCAAAACACATCCCATACCCTGATGTGAAGCATCAGTTTAAATCACAAAACCTTCATCACCACACGGAATAGTTAACACTGGGCTGACGTTAACTTTTTCTTGAATTCTTCAAAACTTCTTTAGCGTTCCTCCCTCCACACAAACTTTACTTCCTTCTGGGTCAACCTTGTTAATGGCAATGCAATACTAGAAAACCCTTGAATGAACCTTCTGTAATAACTTGCCAATCCTAGAAAACTTCTGATTTCTATCACCTTAGTAGGCCTTTCCCATTTCACCACTACTTCCACTTTTGACAGGTCAACATAAATACCATCCCCAGATACCACATGCCCCAAAAATACAACTTTATCAAGCCAAAACTCACATATGCTGAACTTAGCAAAAAGTTATTTCTCTCGTAAAATCTGTAGCACAATTCTTAAATGTTTTTCTTGTTCATCCACACTCCGAGAATATATCAAAATATCATCGATGAAGACAATAACAAAATAGTCAACATACAGATGAAATACTCGATTCATTAAATCCATAAACATCGCTGGAGCATTGGTTAACCCAAAATGCATTACCAAAAACTCATAATGGCCATATTGAGTTTGGAAAGCAGTTTTAGAAATGTCACTATCCTTTACTTTCAACTGGTGATATCCTGACCTCAAGTCAATTTTAGAAAACACCTTCGCCCCTTGCAGCTGATCAAATAGATCATCAATTCGTGGTAATAGATAGTTGTTTCTACTGGTTACTTTATTTAACTATCTGTAATCAATACACAACCGCATAGTACCATCCTTCTTCTTAACAAATAACACTGGAGCACCCCACGGTGAAATACTAGGTCGAATAAAGCCCTTATCCAATAAATCTTGCAACTGTATCTTCAACTCTTTCAATTCTGTCAGTGCCATTCGATACGGAGCAATAGAAATTGGAGTTGTTCCCGGTACTAACTCAATGGTAAAATCTACCTCTCTATCTACTGGCAACCCCGGCAATTCTTCTGTAAACACATCTGTGAATTCCCTTATCACTGGTACATTTTTAAGTGTCACATCTTTATTTTCAGAATCAACTATATAAGCCAAGTAACCCTAACAGCCTTACTTCAACAACTTTCTAGTTTGTATAGTTGAAATGAGACAGTTCGGAATAACATTTTTTCCCTAATAAATCTAAATTCGGGCTCCCCTAGTATCTAAAATACAACTTCTTTCCAGAAACAATCTATTGAAGCATGATACGCAGATAGCCAATTCATACCCAAAATGATATCAAAGTTTGGTATGCTCAACGGTATCAAATTCACTTTTAACTATCTATCTCCCATTTGTAATACACAATCCCGATATTCATTTGCAACCACTACCACTTTCCCTATTGGTGTAGAAATAAAAAATTTACTATCTAGTAATGAAAGTGGTCTACCCAAATGCATAGCAATAGATGATGCAACAAATTAATGTGTTGATCCAGGATCAATAAGCACAGTAACATTTCTACCTAAAATAGAAAATGTACCTATCACCACTTTTGGTGTTGCTTGAGCATCCTGAAGTGTCATAGAAAACACTCTTCCCTGAGCTTGTGAACCATTTGTAGCACCCCTACCTCTCCTTAACGAACTGCCCTGTGCAAAACCTCTACCAAAACCAGCAACACTACCCACTGAGGTCACTCCTGTCAACATAGGACAATCTCTCTTTCCGATGACCCTGCTGATGGCAATGATAACACTCTTCTGCTTTCAACACAGGACAATCCTTCTTCTGGTGACCTTCCCTTCCACACTGAAAACACCCCCTGCTAGTACCACATCCTCCAAAGCTACCTTGTTGTATAGATTATTGTTCGGAAAACCCTTGACCTCTTCCAATACCTACTATCTGCCCTTTAGATTCACTACCCCTTCCCCTTCCATACCGTGACTTTTGACCTCCCTAACTTAAAATTCATTCACCTTCTCTTGCTTGTGATGGTTCAGATCTATTTTTTTTGTATCGTTCCCTTCTTTCTTGTAATTCTTTTTCATCCCTTTCAGCAATCATAGCTTTATTCATCAATCTATTATAATTTGTTTCCTTAAAAACTGAAACTCTGGACTTAATAGCAGCCTCTAAACCATCATGGAATATTGTACATTTATCTTCTTCATTCTGTACAAACTTAAGTGCAAACCTCAATAAAACTGTGAACTTAGCTTTGTAATCAGATACAGACATTCTATCTTATTTTAGGAGAATAAACTCCCGTTCCTTCTCCTTTTTGTAAACTGGAGGGAAATATTTCACATAAAAATATTTAACCAATGGATTCCAGAATATCACCTCTTTTTCTCTTGGAGTAAGCAATAAATGTTTTGTTGTGTCCCACCAATAACTTGCCTTATTTTTTAACATAAATGTAGCTAAGTTTAATTTCTGGTCTTCTGCTGCACCTATCACTGCAAATATTGATTCCATTCTTCTTACTCACCCCTTTGCTTCTTCTGGTTTGGTAGTACCTAAAAATTCTAGAGGTGTTAGCTTTATAAACCTCTCATGATCCAAGCCTTTCTTTTCTTTCTGTTGCCTCTCCAACCTTTCTTACATTATGATTTGACATGTAATAAATTTTTCATTTTGTTCTGCCAAGTTTGTTAAAACCTTTTCCATTTTCTGCATACCAATTAACTGCTCTTGTTCTCTTCCCATACCACCCTGAATAAGTTGTTCTACTTCAGCCTCAATAGGACCATAAATGGCTTCTCTCTCAATTCCATGATAACCATTTCCCCCTTCCATTACTTTTTATCTACAATGAATCTCAAATATAACAACATATATATATGATACATAATCGCCACATATATTTATTAGTATAACATCAAGTCAAATAAATGACTCTACTACACACTTCCTATAACCACTGCCAATCTAGACTCTTACTACCTCCAAAACCTAGAAAACTAGGCTCTGATACCAAAAGCTGACACACCCCAACCTAATTTACACTATTTAATAAATTGAGCAATTGGAATGTATCTAACCATCTACATTAACCTCATTCATACGTAACATCTCCCTACATCAAAGTGCCTGCTTAACAGTTTACAATAAAAAATAAAAAATAAACTATAAATCCATCTTGCAAGTTCTAAGAAAATTAAACCATTAATTACAAGTCACAATATTAAATTCTACTACAATATTTAAATTTTATACAAAAGACGTTCCATTGTTCCTTTCCCCATTCACACTCAAGATTCTAGACCTGGTAGTAGCGACCCAACCTTATACTTGACAATATAGATTTAGAAATAGTGAGCTTCAAGCCCAGTGAATGTAACACTACTACATCGGAGTAATATAAACAAATTTTATCTGATAACTTCAATTAAGCTTCATAACATATAACTTCCACCTTTACAGGTATTAAAATATAGTACTCTCCTTCTAGGCCAGAGTATGGACCTTATATAGTATAGTACTCTCCTTTTAGGCCAGAGTATGGACCTTATATAGTATAGTACTCTCTTTCTTGGCCAGAGTTTGGACCTTATTTAATATAGTGCTTTTCTTCCAAGCCAGAGTATGGACCTTATATAATATATTACTCTCCTTTTAGGCCAGAATATGGACCTTATATAATATATTACTCTCCTTCCAAAAAAATTACTCTCCTTTTAACTCACACATACATAGGCGTATTGTGTGTATGGGGTGCTGGCTGCAACACACACGTGCACGTATACACACACCACCGTCTTATACCAAGCTTCTGGAAGAAGCTTTAACATACCAATGTTATCTTATTTGGTACACAAGTAGCAGTCCTCAAATTAATATCATGTATATAAAATACCCAACATAAGTAATAATTGTTTAAGTGCTTTCCTGATGTGCTAAAATAAATATAGTTGTTAACGTGAGATTCACATATAACCTCAGTGCTTGACACATGTAACATTAATTTAATTGGTAAAAACTTGCCAGGAAAGCTTTAATATATAATATATGATATTAATATAAAACTTTTTTATACATTAATCATTATATACTTTCAATATCACCTGCACCCACTTCATTTTGCACTTACCATATCCAACACTTCATAGTATCACACACACACACACACACTAAGACCTACACACCACCTACTGTGCAAATAAATAATAATAATTATTATTATTATCTTCAATTGGTTGCTATTAGTAAACTCAACACACACCAAAACTTCACAATACTCCCACTCTAGACATGTTACCAAATGTAAGTGCACGAAAAAATGTTCATACGCAAACCATATTTAATAAAATTAAATTATGCTAATGAAGAAAATTATGTATTGGGGTTTGACATCACCTTATAGCAGTACAAGCCCCAGTCGAAGATGAAAGAGCTTTTTCTCACTATCCGAGGTAAACATGGGGATCTAGTTATACCCAGAGTAAACATCTATGAAACGTAATAGCTCATGCCCTGTAGTTCCTTCTACTAACATATCGATCCTCGATAATAGGAAACTATCCTTTGGGTATGCCTTGTTCAAATCCGTAAAATCAACACATAGTGTCCACTTGCAATTTTCTTTTTTCACCAAGACCACATTTGAGAGGCAATCGGAGTAAACAATCATCTCTTATGTCAGACGGGTCTAAATGACGGATCTGCGTTGAACCGATGTTGCACAATAGTTAGGTCAATGCCAGGCATGTCCTCATGCGTCCATCCAAAGACATCATGGTTTCTTCTAAGGAGCTGAATAAGTTCCCTAATAGGTAGGTTAAGGAGCGATCCTACATTCACTTTTTTCTCGGCCTTTAGTTCATGTAACGACCCACTCCACCACATGGTATGATATTGTCTGCTTTGGGCTTGAGCCCGCATGGTTTTGCTCTTGGGATTTACCCCAAAAGGCCTCATACCAATTGGAATGACACATCTACATATAAGCACTTCACCTTTCCCTTACCCAAGCGACGTGGGACTATGCACCCGTAACTCGCCAGTATGGTAGCCTGCTAGTGTCTCACACCCACCCATGACACACCTGCCCAGAGGGTCATCATAATCCACCCCCTTTAGAGGCCCGACGTCCCCGTCGGCACACTTTCGGCTGGGCTGGCTCTGATACCATTTGTAACGACCCACTCCACCACATGGTATGATATTCTCCACTTTGGGCCTGAGCCCACACGGTTTTGCTCTTGGGCTTTACTCCAAAAGGCCTCATACCAATTGGAGTGACACACTTACATATAAGCACTTCACATTTCCCTTACCCAGGCGATGTGGGACTGTGCACCCGTAGCTAGCCAGTGTGGTAGTCTGCCAGTGTCTCACACCCACCCATAGGGTCATCATGGATCAACCTCCATAAGATCCTCTACTGGCTCTGCACGCTGGGTGGACTCCTTTTTTTGCCACTTCTTCCAGACATTCTATGGTTAATTCCTCAGGTATCTTTTTGTTTTCAGGGCAGAAATTTAACATTCCCTTGCTATCATTTAATAGCCCCTTAATTCTCTAACGCCGTGTTCCATAGGAAAACGCATGAGCAAATTGTAAGTGGAAGTAATAGCTTTTATGGCATTCAAGGCTGTTCTCCCCAGGATAATGTTATACGTGGATGGGCAATCTACCACCAAAAAATCTATCATCGCAGTAGCTTGTCTCGAACTGGACCCTGCTGTTAATGGGAGCATGACTGCCCTTAAGGGAAAAACCTTCTCACCAAAAAAGCCGACAAGTGGTGACTTCATTGGCCTCAATTTTTCCATTCCAATATTCATCTTATCAAAAACATCAAAAAATAGCAGGTCAGCAGAACTACCATTGTCAATTAGCACACAATGGATTATGTAATTGGCTACCACCACCATCACAACCAGGGGATCGTCATGGGGCTATTGGATTCCCCTGACATCTTTCTCATAAGTGGTGATAACTTGTTTTTCTATCAGAGGGAATTTGGTCAGAGGTTCATGAATCCCAGCCTTATTTTCTGCTACAGAGCCCTAGCTTTTCTAACATAGGCTCTCCGGGCCGAGCTCGGCTTTCCTCCACCAGCAAATCCGCTCAAGATGACCCTTATTTCCCCCAATGGTCTACCAGGAGGGTGGTCATCTCTGTTGTCTCAAGCTAGTTGAGTTATGTCCTTCTTACAATCGGCCATGTATTTGTTTAAATGCCCTCGACGAATCAGACTTTCAATCTGATTTTTCAGGTCAAAGCACTCGTCCATGGTATGCCCATGGTTTATGTGGAACCTGCAATACTTGTCCTTCAGCCTCCTTGCTGGACCTGACTTTAAATTTAAGGGCTATCTTATGCTGAGATTGTCTTAAATTTGCAAAAGGATTTAACTGATAGGAGTATTCAACGGAGTAAAGTTGGTTTAGTTATCTTAACCACGATTGTTTAGGTAGTTTACCGAGAGTTTTCTTAAACTTTGTCTCTCTTTCATCTTTTGAAGTGGTGGTCGGCCTCTTCTTATCTACCTTTTTGTCATCGTTTCCTTTGCCCTTACGAGCATTTAAAGCGTCCTCCACATTCATATACTTGTGTGCCTTAACTAGCAATTCGGCTATACTACGCGACGGATCTTTCAACAAGGAAAACAATAATTTAGAGGATTATAGTCCTCTTATAAAGGCTGTAAGGGCTACTTTGTAGTCTAC
Source organism: Cornus florida (assembly GCF_030987335.1). Classification (NCBI taxonomy): domain Eukaryota; kingdom Viridiplantae; phylum Streptophyta; class Magnoliopsida; order Cornales; family Cornaceae; genus Cornus; species Cornus florida. The sequence continues at coordinate 39,120,561 of NW_026775571.1, read as the reverse complement.
TTTATCAACCTGCAATATCTTTGTATTGAATCGACTGATGAAATCTCGCAATGATTCCCCTTCGCCCTGTTTGATATTGAGCAAATAGGTAGGTAATTTCCTATGCCTCCATCCTGCGATAAAGTGCCCAGTGAATAGCTTGTTGAGCTCATCAAAATCATGGACAGACCTTGGCTTCAACTTGTTGAACCAAACTCGGGCTGACCCTTTGAGTGTAGTGGGAAACGCCCCGCATATGATTTCGTCTGGTACTGCCTGGAGATTCATGAGTGACTTGAAAGTCTCAAAATGATCCAAAGGATCTGGGGTCTATCAAAACTCTCGAGGTGCGGCATTTTTAGGCAATGGTAAGACTATAATCTGAGAGTTGAAAGGTAAGTTAGTCTTGTGCACGATATCAACGACTATAACGGGACTTTTTGCTTTTAGGGCTTAGGCCACGCCTTCTACTTTTAGCTTTAAGTCTTGATGTTAGTCCACATAGGTGGCCTCGGTGCACTCCCCAACATAAGACACATCCTCTTAATGTCGGGAACGGTGTGTAGGAGTGTGCGACTTACTCTATCGATCTCCTGCTCGGCTATGTTCTGGTCGATCACTTATCATTACCTTCAACACGTGCATCAGGGATAGCCAGGTGTTGCATAATTGCCGCATTTTGTTGGACCAATTGATTCACAGCCTGATTAAGGTTATAGACCTATTGTTCCAACACTGCGACATGTTCCCCATCGTGTGTAACTCGCCTAGGCGTGTTCTCGTGATGGGATGTGTGCACTGACCGTTCTCCCCTGGCATGGGACTGGGTAGTGAATGATCGGTCTCCCCCTACGATGGGATTAGTTATGGTGACCGCTATATTGGAGTTACTAGTGACCACCGTCTTGGAGTGACGGGTGACCGTCGTCGTGTGACTGGTGATCAGTGTCTGACTGATTGTGTTATGGGTGATGACCTCCCAATTGAGTTCCATATCGCAATTAAAGAACCATTGTCGAGGTTCCCATAGATGGCTCCAACTAATGATGCAATTTCCAACTACAATCGGGAACAGTGTCGTATCTGCAAGAAAATGAAGAATAGCGACACTAGTGTGGTACTGGCCGAAGAGTCTCCAACAATCAAGTAGTACTAGATCACAAAATAGAAGAAGAAGAGACTAAGGAATGCTCTAATATTTTTTTGTCGTACCTTTTGACTTCTCAAGCCTTTTATTTCTAGAGGACACATTGGTAGTCATGTTGGAATCAATGACTAACTCCCATTTACTTCTTCAACCTGTAGAAGGAGATCATTAATTATCCTTATCGACTAATTTCCATTATCTATCCAAACCTCTTCGGCTGCCATGTAATATTCACTTCTATCTTAATTAATATTCCGTATCAAATAATAAAATTTTAATCAAATATATTTTCACTTAGGACATGAAAGGTTAAAAATAATAGAATAAACAATTAATGTAAATTTATAAATCTATAAAATTACTCATAATACTTTTAATATAAATTTAAAATTTATAAAACTATAAAATTAATCATAATAATTTTAATATAAATTTATAGGTCTATAACATGAGACAAAAGAAAAAAATAAAAAATAGCCTAATAATAATAATAGGGAAAATATCACTTACCTCCCTTGAGGTTAGGCCTAATTAGTACCCCTAACGTTTTAAATATTACAATAACCTCCCTTCAATGTAACTGAGGTCAGTTTTCGGTAGAAACCCATGTTAAATGACTAAAATATCCTCTTTTATTAAATTAATTTTATTAATTGAAAAAACCTTTAACAAAGTACCCATTCTACCCCTATTTGCAAAAAAAATGGTGAGGGGAAAAAAAAAAAAAAAAAAAAGTGAACCAGGGAACAAAATTTTCGTTTTTCCCAGACCTGATCCCATCCATATGAGCCTTAGATCGACCCGACACCTAAACAACACCATTGTTAAACCCATTAAAGTCTGCCTACTTATTTATCTGTGCTCTGAAACTTTAACACTTCCTCTATTTTCGTCACAGCGGACCACCTCTGCACAACCATAGCCACTATCGATACCATCATATCTCACATATACTCTTCCATCACCATAAAATAAACGCATATATAGTTTTAAACATATATGGTAAGTATATATATATGAAATCTCAACAAGGGAATCGATGTAGACGAGATCTGTATATGCAGAGATTATGGTGGTGCAAGTAACAACATTCCGATGAAGCATTCCAACAAACAACATATGTGCATCATTAAAGTTAGACAAACATAAGGTTCAATAACTGAACAAAAAAACCAAGCTTGTTGCAGTCCTCACCAACAAGTTACCGCCGCCACCGGTTCAACAACAGCGTCCTTGCTTATCGATGGTTGGTATCCCTGTTCAGATCATGTATTACTGTCGCCGTTTCAATTCGTTTCATCGCCGAATCAGAGCACAGCCGATGTCTTGTGTCACCGGGCTCACTCACTCTTTCTATAGCCATTGTGCTCACCGACCGCAGATCAGTCCTCCATCGTTGCCACTATTTCGTTCCTTGCTGCTTGCTCGTCGTCGAGACCTCAGGCGGGTAAGCATCGATAAGTCGTTCTGCCCTTTTTGTTCGCCGTTCAAACCTCACCGCTACCGCGTCATTGACATCCTTATTCCCCATCGACTGAGCACATCATTGCTCATCACCGATGGGTTATTACAAAAAAGATGTGATACGTTTTTAATACATAATTTTCAATTAAAAATGATGGTGTAAATGTCTTTGCAATCTTTGTAAGGGTAAATGTGATATTTCACCTTTAAAAAGGATGATATTAGCAAAAAACGATCTTTGACTGCAACCAGAAGGGGCAAAGGACTATGCCGGAGTTAACTTTGAGGTAATTACTGTAATATTTAAAACGTTAGGAATACTGTCTGTAATTAGGCCTAATCTCAAGGGAGATAAGTGATATTTTCCCATAATAATAATAATAATAATAAAAGATGCTCTGATCTCATCACGAGTGCTGTCTGTTAAACGTGTCAATCAGCACCTTGCGCAGTAAATTGTTGTCCTGTTGAATGCTTTTTTTTAGGGTTAGGGTTTTGCAAGAACCAAGTAAGATATAGCTCCATCCATCTATCTGGGGTTCTAATTTTCCTCTACAGAGAGAGGTGTATCAATGGGGAGGTACAGAAGCCGAAGCAGAAGCTATAGCCCTAGGCGTAGCAGAAGCCCACTGCGACGCAAGCAATACGATGATAGTCGGTCTAGCAGAGCCAGAAGATCACCTGCCCCTTCTGGTCTTCTTATTCGCAACATCTCTCTACACGCAAGGTATCATCTTTATACACTCTTGTTCTTCTATTGCGCTCTTTGATGTGTATTTGTTTCATTTTTCATCGTTTGGGGTATATATACATTTATTATATCGTTTCGTCTTCTTCAATCTCTTTGTTAGTTTTCGAACTGTTACTGAACAAAGCTGAAATTGTGTTGTTTGTTGCAAATTGTATTGAATTATTCCTGATAATACCCCCAAATTGTTGTGAATAGTAACATCATTATTATTTTTTATTTGTTTAATTTCTATAGAATAGAATAGTGTATATTTCTTGCTTAATGACATTTGTTGTTCCTCTGAATTCATTATAAGTTTTGTACGACTATTTTTCACTGTTTTTCTTAGTATATCACTTTCGAACTTATTTGAATTTGATGTCGAAAAAGGGCATTACCCAGTTGTGGTCCTGCCATGGCTGGATCGAGGACTTGAGACAGACCCCCTAGCATTTGGTATTTTCCAATGTGGCTGCTCTGAGGCTTTGATTTTGATGTAGTGTTAGTACATTGGTATTTTACCAAATGGCTGCTCCGAGGATTTGAATTTGATGTAGTGTTTGTACAGTCTTGGCACGTAACTTCTGTAATTCATATGTTCATAATGTCTATAAATTGAGTGGTTGGTAATATGACGTGAATGCCAAATAAATAATTTAAAATAAAATAAAAATTGTTATACTTTTTCAGTTTGAAACTATTACTTTTTTCTTCTAATGATCAGCCATGTCAAACTTTTATCCTAAGTTTTTTATTTTTATTTTTTTTTATTTATTTATTTCTGTAAATTAGTCTAGAAATGTTGAGGGGATGGGATTAAGCCCACAAGGGAGTCACCTACAGAGGTAACCCAACCTTTGTGATTGGAGATCCCATTTCATTGGATAGAAACAATCCGCATTGCATGACTCACTGACAGTACATTTATATTAGAAGATTTCTCATGAAGATGTGCTACTGCTCATTCTTATGGCGTGATACTGTTTAACGTGATGTTAGAAAGGGCTGAATGAGTCTGAAGAAGGCATAATCTTGCAAGGTACCGGTCACAAGTACCTTTGAAGGACTCACCTAAGTGAGAGTTTTTGTGAGGCCGCAATTGTGAGAATTGGGCTATTCTCTAGTAACTTTCATGAGCATCAAGATAAGCGCATGGCCATTAATAGTGCTAACCCACAAAACCAAGTCAATTATCAATACTATGTGTGATATGTTGAAGTTTGGTTAAAGGGTATGAGTTCAAGACACAATTCACTATAGACTTCCAAATGGAAACTATCTAAAACTAAGTGTAGGTTCAAATCCGAAAGGTACCTAAATTGATTACATGGCATAAAGTTGCCCCAATCCCTCTCTATATATGTATAATAATTTTAACACGTTTGGAAACCTTGTGGGGGATTGTTAACATGTTAACATATTTAAAATGTTTTCGAAACCTCTTTGAACGATTCTATTGGATTCCTGACTGTCTGCAATTTTATTGACATTATTTCCTAGTTTTTGTAATACTTAGTTTTTTTTTTTTTTAAATTTATTATTATTATTTTTTATTTTTTATCATTGGACTCTTAGTCTATAAATACTAGGATTCTAACAGTCCATAGGGCACAGAAAACTGAAAAGAAAGAGAATCTGAATATACTCTTTCTTCCTCCCAATTTATTTTCTGCAATTTCATGTACAATTAACCTCTCCCTATTATCTACTACTTTCACCATAGTTTAACAAAATTGGGCAACTGATAAAGACCGTATTGGATTTTCTGTGAATGTGCTCATAGAGGAGTCGTGACTTTGAGTGATTGGGGTTGTATCTTGGAGCTGCTATAGCCGTCACCATCTGCATGTAGGGAGGAAATACCAACTTTTGGACAACGCATTTGCATGGGCCGCACCTTTCCTTTCTTAATTTATGTTTCCTACTAAATTATCTAGGTGTTGTTAACTTGTTATTTTATTCAATAATTCTAACTTAAAAGTTATAAAAGTGAATATAGTTTTTGTCCAATTTTAATATAAGTACATCATTATTTTTAATTTGTTTAATTTCTACAGAATAGTGTGTATTTCTTACTTAATAATGGCAATTGTTGCTCCACTGAATTCATTTTAAGTTTTTTAAGAGTAATTTTCACTTTTTTTTTTTTGGTTCGACTCCTCTTGAGTGAAAACATTTCCTTGGAGGAAGGAGAGAAAAAGAGGAAAGGGGGGGGGGGGGGGGGGGGTTGTGGGTGGTGTGTGAGTACTAGGGGAAAAAAAATTCACTGTTTTTTTTTTCTAGTATATCACTTCATAACTTATTTGAATTTGATGTCAACAAAAGGCATTACCCAGTTATGGTCCTGCCATGGCAAGACCGAGGACTCGAGACAGACCTAACCTATGGTTATTCCCAAGTCGCTGCTTCGAGGCTTTGAATTTGATGTAGTGTCAATATAGTCTTGTCTTTGTGATATATGTTTTGTAGCCTTTGTAATTCAAATGTTCATAATGTCTATAAATTGAGTGGCAGCCTTTGTACTTCAAATGCTCATAATGTCTATAAATTGAGTGGCTGGTATTATGACGTGAATGCCAAAAATAATTTAAAAATAATAATAATTGTTATACTGTTTCAGTGTGAACTCTTTTTTTTTCCTCTAATTTTCAAACACTAGCCATGTTAAACTTTTATCTCGTAATTGTTCAAACTCTCTCTCTCTAATACACACACACACATCTTGCGCTCTCTATTAAGAAAAGTGACAGTATAATAGTTCTATTGGATGCTGTGCAGGCCAGAAGATCTTAGAACCCGGTTTGAACGATTTGGTCCACTAAAGGATGTGTATTTACCTAAGGATTACTACACCGGGTATGCCTATTTCTTCTGCTTCATGTCTATGTGTTGGTTTTTCTATTAATTATGTTTTTAGAGTTTTCAAACCCCATAACAACCAAAGTTTCGAATTCATTGCATTCATGCAAGGACTCAATCGAGAATTATTGATTTATAACGGTTTATGACTATTGAAATAGCTTAGACTCACAGTTCAATTGAAGTACTAATTGAAATGGAATTTGGACTACACACATGGAACCCTTTCCTTTCTAAACAGAGGGCTGTTAATTATAATTCTGATTTGAATTTTAATTATTAGGGAACCACGAGGATTTGGATTTGTGAAGTTCCGTTTTGCTGAAGATGCAGCTGAAGCAAAGAAACAAATGAACAATACGGTTCTTGGCGGCCGTGAGATAAGAATTGTTTTTGCCGAGGAGAACAGAAAAACTCCTCAAGAAATGCGTGGTGTTTCTCGAACAAGGTGTAATAGTGTTCTGATTTGCTGTCTTTTTACCATTTTGCATTTTTGTGAATCATTTTTATCCTTTAAGCAGTCAGTGACATTGTTTATGCTTTCTTTTTATGTACAGTAGTCGAGGAAGCTATAGGAGGCGAAGTCCACCGAGATCCCCAAGCCGCCGTCATCGCTGTTAGTTTTACTTATTAAACTTTTTCATTCATTTAACATTTCAAACGAGATTTTATTTGTGTTTTGCGATGCAGTTATTACTGATTGTGATCGTCCGGTAGCTAATAACTTTATATAATTATATAGTTCCATATTTTTCCCCTGCTAAATTATTATTTCATTCTGTATGGCAGCTTACTCACCCTCACCTTCTCCAATAAGAAGTGATTTAAGGTATGGATTTATATCTGGATAAAGAGATTCAATTGCCTTTTGTCATTTGTGTTTTGTGATTCTTATAATGTTGATTTAGATCCTGAATTTCTTCTTTTAAGTCCTTTTTGCTGTCATGTTGAAATTATTGTTCTTCATTATCTTAAACGCGCCCACCCACCCACACCCCCCCCCCCCCCCCCCCCCCCCCGGCGGCCGTGTATCCTATGTGTCTTTTATAACACTTTCCTGTCCAATTACATCATGGAATTGGAAAATAAACAATCATGTTTATGTGTTTTTGGAACCATACTTATATTTAGCATGTTATGAATTATGCGATTCTCTTAACTTTGAGTAATGTCATGTTTCTCCTATAAAACCATATTTTTGGGGCATTTCCTGTGATCATCAAGTCAAAAATTGTGTTAGACACAGAATTTTAATGCAGGAGTTTGTTCTATTTTGGAACCATCACTTCAGTACTTAATTGAATTGAATTCAATGAAAGTGAAAGCCATATTGTTTAGCTGAAATTATATTCCTGTTCTTCACTTCAACACAAGCCTTGTATATCCAGGCATGGAGGGTCTGGTGTAAAACAAAAGCTGGTTTGGCCATCGCCATATATTTTTATTAAGTTTGGCCGTCTCCATTTTTGTAAAATATAATAAATAAGGGTTCATTTCTAGAGTTTTTTAGGGGTCTCTCTCTCTCTCTCTCTCTCTTAAGAGAATTTACGGAAGTCTCTTATTTTGAACAAGTATTATTTTTAAAAAGGGATAGTTTTAAATGCTATTAAAACATAGTCTCCTCTTTTGTTCTGTTCCATAAATGCAATCGAGAAAGATATTCGATCTACATGAGGATATAGTTAAAACCATCATTGGGATTGTGTGAGACTCTAGTGAACTAAATATTAATTTCTCTCCATTATTTTGGTAAATATAATATCTGTACGAATTGGTAAATGGATAGAAAGCAAAAGTAAGAAAATAAATGCTTTCATTCCTAATAAAGGATACATAAATATGGAGTATTATTAGCCTCATTATTTAAAAATGCATTGAGTTAAGTTTGTGTTTCATAAAATTTAAAATTTAGTTCTGAAAAGATTTAGTATTGAATTGGTAGTACTAAAAGACTTTTAACATCTGATGTTTTAGCCCTAAAATTTATGGGTGAATTTGTCAATAAGAAAGAAGATTTTTAAAGCACTTTCCACTGAGTGTGGTTTCATTTCTCTGAATTTAAAATCCAGATTCCCTCCTAAGTAAATTTGTTTTTTTTAAGTGATAACAATATATTCTCACAAGCACTTGCTAGGTGATCACTGAAACTTTTTGGTTTTAGGTACTTGAAGGATTTTTTTTTTTTTGATAAGTTTTAGGCACTTGAAGGAATTATCAAGCAACATCTTGTCTTGATATTGTGTTATTGAAGCAAAATCATGTAATTCACTGGGTGTAATCTCATGTATTGCAAGATCAAAATCCAATAATTTCTCATATTTCTCTTTCTGTATCTAGAAATCACATAATCATTGCTTGAAAAGGATGATAATGATGCAGTACCACACCGTCTTTTGCCAAGTTCCATCTGATCTAGTTATGCTTGTTTGATTTAATTATTGTAATCCACAAATGCCTTTCTCCAATCAATCGGTATTAGAAATGATGAAATTTCCAAATTTGTTTGATGAGAAATGGAAAACAAAATAGGATAGTTATAAGAAATAAAGATAACCCTTGGGAATGAAATTCTGCTTCCTCCCTCCATCCGTAGAAAAGTGAGAAATGTAATTTAACTGTACGTCTGTTATTAGCGTGTTTTGACATCCTTTGTTTTTTTATTCAATATGGTATCGAATGCAGAACTTTTGTTTCTAAGTTAAAACTTTTATTTTCTTTCTTTTTATTTTTTTTATTTTTTCTGGGAAAAGAGGAGGGGGATTGGCTGATGGCTAATATTTTTATCCGCTGCATATGTCTGTTGATTCTCTTTTCACTTCTTACTTTCCCAAGGGAGAAGGTTCTTGTTTTATTTGAATAAGCAATGTTGGTCCCTTCTTTAGGAGTAAATTTACTCTTATATCTTGTTTGGCATGTCTTTTTGTCTGTGCTTTTGTTTTTACCTTCTGTTGTTTGCAATTGCTCTTTTGTAGTACTCTAGATTGTTCTTGTATCTTAATTTTATTGTTTTGACTGAGAGCTAAATCCCCAAATATGCAAAGTTTGCTGAACCAAATTATAATTAGATCTCCTATTAGCTGAAAACGCTTCATTTTTCTTTAATCTCTCTCTTTTTTGGATACAGTTGGGATAATCTCAATTTCCTTGCTTCCTTTTTCCGCAAGGACTTGTATAGTCCTAGCATTTAACCTTTAATGAGCTGTTGCTGTAGTTTCTTCAAAGTACATATATTGTTCTCTTAGTGTAATATCACTTTCTTCTTTTCTTTTCTTTTTTTTATTGAATTTGAATGACATCTGCTGATGGCCTTGTTCATGCAGATTCTAAGTGAAAAAGAGAGACTTAAAGTATTCAGAATTAATAAAGGGAAAGAGAAAGGGATCATAAAGTTGAAGATTGCTTGCTTACCTTTTCTTCAAAGTCTCTCCAGAAGTTTCATACTAAATTCACCTTCATCAACTATAACCTAAATTGCATGGGCTTTCCTATCATCTGCTATTTGGCTTGTAGATTGTTCTAGCTCCTAATCGAACCAACTAGTTAAACATGGTGTGTTGAATGATCACAATCACAAAAGAACATCAATTTTCTCTCTTAATTTAAATTGTAAGTTTGATATGTTGATGTTGCAAACTATCCAGTTAAATAAAGAATTTAAAGCTTATAGTTGGCCAAAGAAAGAATCATCTTCAAAGAAGGGAAGCCATTCAAAGTTTTTAGCGGTTGAGGTATGATGAAAATGTCCATGAAAAGATAGTATGAGGTTTTAAAAAGTTGGGCGAGAAGAGCTATGAAGTTATCAGATGCTGATCAACCCAGTACGCCATTATAAAGCCTTAAAAAGTGTTTGGATCAAAGTTTCATATTTTTGTGCAGAAACTCTGAAAGGCAGGTAAATGTCATATTCCAATCACTTGGGTTTTCTAGTCAGGGTGTAAGTGAAAATTCTCTTACTCTCTCGACAAAATACAGAATATATTTTCATGAGTAAGTTTGTGCTGAAATTGTTGTTTTTGAGGACTTAGTATATAATTCTGATTTGGAAAAAAGATTATATCTTGTGAGAAACTAGAGATACTTTTAATTAGTCTGTTGTATTTTCAGTTAATATTCATCTATTGGTGTTCTATTTCTGATTTCGTGATTTTGACATTTAAAATTATTCTTAGTTTTTTTTTTTTGTCCTATTCACTGGAACAGGGGCTCCAGGGCAAGGGATGATTATTATTCTCCTCGCCGATCTAGATCCAATTCGCGGTCAGTTTCTCCACGCAATGAGAGAAATAACAAGGCAAACCGAGGGTCCTCAAGGCGGTCTAGATCCGTTTCACAGTCTCTTTCTCCACGCGATGAGATAAATTACAGGTCAAACCGCAGGTATCCAAGTCCGGGACAGAATGCTCGGAGTCCTCATGGTGAGAGGGATCATCAACCCAGCAGGTCACACAGTCCAAGAGGAAGCACCCGGAATCACTCTCGATCCTATAGGTACTTGTGTTTTCACATCTCAATCTATGACAGGATGATAACAAATTTGACATTTTCCTATCCTTAAATTAGCCTTTCTCCACTGAGCATGGGGCCTAGATTCTCTTATTTGGGAACTAATAATTGACATCATGTAGCAAATTGGGATGCATAATCTTTATTTGAGAAGCCCTGATGCATGTACTTATGAAAGGCTTTTTAGGCCTATTCCTGAGATGAGGATTAAGCAAAACACATACAGGCAAAGGACCAAAAAGTTAATAATTAACTGAAGACTCATGCTTCATGGTAGTCATGAGACTTGTTTTATCTCAGAATTTGAAGGGTTTAAGCAACTGATTGCACCAACAATAAGTTTGAATGCTTTTAGATATTTCTTTTATTTTATGACATTTGAAATTATTCTTGCTAGACGACGTCTTGTGAATTTATTTTGTTATTATTTTTCACTACTCTTCAGTCTTCATGTATATAATTAAATACTTTGTGTTTTGAGACTTATTGTGGCAGGACCAGTTCCACACTTAAAAGGACTAAAGTCATTTGTGGGGTTTCTTTGTCCCACTTAAGAAGTCCATGACCATCTAGTTCACACCTGATGTGGAACTCGAAACACATATACGTGTTGTGACAGACCACCCCCCCCCCCCCCCCCCGGCTGGGCTCTTGTGTACTTGCGATGGGGACCCACATTTCTCTGTGGTACCTACGTAACAGTTCTCTCAAGGCACATTGTAGTACCGTAGCGGCTATGGTACCTGTCACAGGGCTGGTTTCGCATCCAAAGGACTAGTCATTTGTGCGGTTTCCCATACCCAATTAACAAGTCCATTGTCCGAGTACACACTCCCAATGGATTCAAGACACACTATGCTTGCTTTGAGGAGGATATCCCTTTTTACATTCCAACACCGGCTGTACCTTTGTACCTTTCCCTAGTACACTCGTTTAGACTGGGAAAAATGTAAAGTACAAGAAGTCTCGAGGTTCCATCAGGGTGGTGGCATCATGAGATTCACCATCCTAGTATAGCAGCTCAATGCCCTCTATGTGGAACCTGCTTTTGGTGTGCGCTTAACTGTTTCTGATTGGCTGAAAGAATTTCCTTGATCTAATTTATTCATCGTTCTTGCTGTGCAGTCCTCGCTGATGGTTCTTCACTAGTTATGTTGCTGCCCTGTGGCTCTGCCCTTGCGGTTCTTTTGTAAAGTGATCAGTTGCGCTCCAGCATTACTTGCACTATCTAATGATTGTAAGCTTGAAACAAGGACAGTTTAGTAGACTTAAGTTACTGTGACTGATGTGTCATTTAGTTTTGTTTGAGTTCGAATTTTAGTCACATGGGAGTATGTAATGTTATAAGAAGTTTGCATTGAAGCTTTTATTCAACGGTTCCTATGACTGGTTTTGTTATTAATCTCCCGTGCGGGTTTGTTAACATGATTTACTGGAGTTCACATTGGCTATTTTAAGTACCAGTTGAGTATGTCTATTTGTGCGTGACTCTCTATGATATATATCAAATATGGTTACGGGTGCAACTTGGGTGCATTGAGGATTCGACCCTAACTCAGCCCACCCGGGTTTAACCCGAGTTCGATTATGATGTTAGTGTCATTTATTTTTGTTAGTAGGCATAAAATGGTAAAGTAAGAAATGAAATTTATAGCTGATAAAAATATATTAGTTATATTAATAAGAATTAACATAACTAATATTAATTATATTGGTATATATTAAGAATGAAATATTGAAATATTTTATATAGACAGGTGGTTGAGAGAAATTATTTTTTAGTATGTAGTATTTCAATCCATGCATGTGATTGATGAGATTATTTTGCAATAAAAATGTGGAGATGGATATTTTGTGTACAAATGGTAATTTTTATTAGTTTTGAAACTTCTTGATCCACCACATAGTTTAAAAACTTGGTAGATTGATAAATAATAACAATTTACTAGATTTTGGAAAAAAATTCACCGAAACAAGGTTACGTCTCTATAGTTCATCCGGTAAATTTTGGAGTGTCCGTCTTCGATTCTCTGCATCCATTATTCTAACTTCTAACGCTTTAATTAAAATAGCAATTATATCAACATTATGTTAGATCAGACTTAATTCTAGCAATTAAGAACCATATAGCACATCATGAACATGGCAAACTATGAGTATAGTGTCCATTTTTGCAATTATACAGTGCCCTGGCATTTCAAACAATTCAAAACCATACAAAGTAAAATCAATATCTGAGCACGCAGATTGGCCAAGATTATTAAGAACTTTAGGGTTCAGGGTTTATTTTATTATATTTTTTATTTTTTTTTTGATAAGTAAGAATTTTATAAAAAAGCGCTCAAAGGAGAGCGAAACCCAAGGATACAAGAAGAAAAAACCAAAAAGGGCCTCAAGCCTTCAAGGAGGCCAAAAACATAACAATTTCCTCAACAGAATGATAATCTCTCCCTGAGACCCAACAAAAGAGGGTAGAAATAATAGAAAACTTAAGCATAGAAATGGGATTCTCCTTGCCATCGAAGTATCTTCGATTCCTCTTGAGCCAAATGCACCACCAAACACAGAGAGGGGTAGCCCTCTAAGCATCCCGGATGAGCGCCCCAACAGAGACACCTCTCCAAGCCTTGATCAACCCTCTAGAGGAACAAGCATAACCCAGGGAACCCCAAACAACCCAATCATCAAATCCCAACAATCTCTGGCCATACTGCAATGCAACAGAAGGTGATCCACTGTCTCCTCATCACAACGACACAAGTAACAGCGATTGATAACCACCCACATTCTCCTCTTCAAATTATCCTAGATTAAAATCCTACCCAAGACAGACGTCCAAGCAAAAAATGCCACCTTAAGGGGAGCCTTGGAACGCCAAATAGCCTTCCAAGGGAAAGTGCCACCCTCCCCATCAGAAAGGCACCTGAAAAAGGATCTCACCTCGAAACGACCCTGAGAGTGTGGACTCCAAAGCCAACAATCAGCCTCCTCATGAGAGATCACCTGACAATACAGTAACTCCAAAAAACGAGTGACCTCCTCAATTTCCCAATCCTGAAAATGCCTTCTAAACTGAACGTCCCAAGTTAGTCTTCCGTTATCAAGGTGATAACAATCAACCACCAAGGCCTGCCTATCAGAAGCAATCCTGTAAAGCCGAGGGAAAGAAAGAGCAAGGGGAAGATCCCCACACCAAAGGTCCTCCCAAAATCCGATCCTCCTACCATCCCTGATCCTAAAGCGAACATGATTACCAAAAACGTCCCATCCCTTTCGAATGCAAGTCCAAACCCCCACACCCCTAGGACCACGCCCCTCAAGAGAACATCACCCACCACTAATTTCCCCAAACTTGCTGGCAATAACTTTCCTCCAAAGCCAAAGTCTCTCAACCCCAAATCTCCAAAGCCATTTCCCAAGAAGAGCCCTATTGAAAGGCAACAACCTTCGAATCCCTAATCCTCCACTCCGAAGGGGACGACACACTTGCTCCCAATGAACCAGATGATATTTGAACTTCTCACCTCTCCTTCCCCAAAGAAAATTCCGCTGCAAACTCTTAATTCTCTCCGCCACCGAAGAAGGAATCTGAAAAAGGGAGATAAAATAGGTGAGAAGGCAAGAGAGAGTGCTTTTGATTAGAGTGACCCGCCCCCCTTTGGAAAGGTACTGTTTCTTCCAACCTGCCAGTCTCTTCTCAAATCTATCCACCACCGGATCCCAACTCCCCACACATCTCGAAGGAGCACCCAGAGGCAAACCTAAATAAGAAATAGGAAATGAGCCAGTACCACATCCGAGGATCTGAGCAAACATCTCAATATTAGGAACATCCCCGACCGGCACTAAAACACTCTTTCCAACATTCACTTTAAGCCCAGAGACGACTTGGAACCAAATCAAAACACATCTCAAACGTCTCAGCTGGGACGCATCAGCATCACAAAGAACCAAGGTATCATCAGCAAACATCAAGTGAGAAATCTTTAACTGACTAACGACATCTCTACCCACCCGAAAGCCTCTTAACAATCCCAGATCAACAGCCTTTTTCAACAACTTACTAAGAGCCTCCATCACAAAAAGAAAAAGGAAAGGAGAAAGCGGATCCCCCTGTCTCAAGCCCCTCGAACTAGAGAAAAACCCCGTCGGAGCTCCATTTACAAGGACAGAAAAACGCGCACTAGAGATACAAAACAGAATCCATCTCCTCCAACGCTCCCCGAAACCCATCCTCTCCATCAAGTAGATGAGGAAACTCCAACACACATGGTCGTAAGCCTTCTCAATGTCCAACTTACACAAAACACCCAGAACCCCACTACTCAGCCTGGAGTCCACAGATTCACTAGCAATAAGAACCGAATCCAAAATCTGACGGCCTCCCACAAAAGCATTTTGAGAATCAGAAATGACGCCGTCCAGAACCTTCCTCAGCCTAGTGGCTAAGACTTTGGCAAGAATCTTGTAAAAACAACCCACCAAACAAATAGGACGAAAATCCCTAACATCCAACGCTCCTCCCTTTTTCGGAACAAGGGCAATGAAGGTGGCATTCAAGCTCTTTTCAAAAGAGCCATGAGTATGGAAAGCATGAAAAGAGCCCATCACATCATCTCGGACCACTTCCCAACACTCCAAAAGAAAACGCAAAGAAAAGCTATCTGGACCTGGGGCTTTATCCCCATTACAGTTCTTCAAAGCAGACAAAACTTCCTCTTCAGAGAAAGGGACCTCCAAAAGAGAACAATCCTCATCCGAAATAGAGTCAAAATGAAGCCCAGCCAGTAAAGGTCTCCACTCAACCGGTTTAGAGAACAAAACTGAAAAGTAATCAGCAAAACTCTTACAAATCTCATCTTCCTTACAAAACATCTCCCCTTCCACCCGAATCCTCCCGATATGATTGCCTCGTTTGTGAGCATTAACAAGTCTATGAAAAAATTTCGTGTTGTTGTCACCTTCCTTGAGCCACAAAGCTCTAGACTTTTGCCTCTAAGAAATTTCCTCCATGACCGCAATCTCAGCAAACTCCGCCTGACACTCCACCCTCCTAAGCTTCAAAGAATCTAACAAAGATCCTTGACCCTCCAATCTATCAATGTTTGCAATCTCAGAAAAAATCCGATTCTTCCTCCACGCAAGATTACCGAAAATCTCTTTGTTCCAGACTTTGAGGTCACTTTTCAAAAACCGCAGCTTATCTGCAAAGGAATGACTAAGGGTGCCAGCAACAACATACCCCACCCACCAAGATCGGACACGATCCAAAAAACCTTCAACCCGAAGCCACATATTCTCAAACCTAAAGGGGGATCTTCTACTGCGCAACCCACCACAGTCCAACATCAAAGGAACATGGTCAGACAAAGGACGAGCTAAAGTGGTTTAGATAACATCCAAAAGTGCTCCTCCCAATCACTCGACACCAGGAATCTGTCAAGTCTAGAGAAGGTAGGGGGAGAACGACCACTCGACCAAGTGAAGGGCCCCCCCACCAAAGGCAGATCAATCAAACCAAAAACATCAATAAACTCCGAGAAAGCCTCCATCTCGACCGTCCACCTCCCACCTGACGATCTCTTAAACGGGGAACGAACAACATTGAAATCCCCACCAATACACCAAGGCAAAGACTATCTCCTATGAACCTCTCTCAGCTCCGCCCAAAGCAAATGACGCACACAATCCTCAGTAGGGCCATAAATACCAGACAAAATCCAACGAAAATCATCCTCCAACACAGAGAAAATGCAGGAAGCAGAGAAACGCCCAATCTAAGAATCCATCATAGAGACCCACCGATTATCCCACATCACAAGAACACCACCGGCAGAACCAATAGTATCCAGAGCAAACCACTCCACAAATCTACCTCCCCATAAACTACGCACCAACAAATCCTTCATCGTCTCAATCTTTGTTTCTTGCAAACATACAACATGCCCACCCCCTTTACGAATCACCGCCTTCACCACTTTTCTTCTAACCGGATCATTGAGACCCCATACATTCCAAGAAAGGATTTGTAGCTTCATAAGGAAACAACATGTTGGATAGACACATCCCTCCCTCCACCACCCTTTTCCTTGCACCCCTTGTTCCTTCTCTCATAAGTGACAAGAGCCGTTGGGCTTAACACTCCCCTCTCCTCAACCTCCAACTCCCCTGGCATGCTCTCCCTACTCTCCCTACCACCCATTCTATCCAAATTCTGAGAAGACAGAACCTCCAAAAACATATTCATCGCCTCCTCCATTCGTCCTTCAAAAGAAATTCCCAACAAAGAGCCAATTTCAATTCCTTTCTCCCTTACCCAATTGTCCTCCATAACAACCCTTCCTGAATCAGAACTAGCCCCATCCACAAAGACCTCATCCGGATGAACAACCGCTAAAGGAGCAAAGAAATCAAAATTCGTCTCATTGCCATTCCACTGACCTAACCCCAAATCCTCAAAAAAAGAGCATGACCCACCATCCCCGTCCTCAAAGACTGACGAGGGAGGAGAATGACCATCCAGTAGAGTCCCATTAACCTCAGCAGCCAAAAACCCACTCGTCCCACACTGAAAGCCCTTTAAAGCTAAATGAGTCTGCAACTCACTCAACAACACAGTCGCTGAAGCATCATCCAAACAAATTTTCATATCACGTCCCACACAAACTGTGACACTCTCATTCTTCTGAATCATAGACCGAGATGTACCCAATCCATCAACATGGCAAACCCCAACACCATTCTTTCGCTCGTTCTCCAAACTATCCTTTAAATAAGAGGAAAAACTCGACCCCCCTTGCGAAGGAGAAGAAGCAAAGGGAGAGAAGAAACAAGAAGGAGGTGCCTTAGAAACAACAGTGGACTTACCCAGATCCAAATCCGACTGCACAGACGTCACCCATTTCTGCTTATCCTTTCGTGTCCAATGTTTGCGAAAAGCAAGAAGACGGATTTTTTTCTTAGGAAGACGTATTCGCTGCACCCGATCCCTAGCACGATGATCCTCCTTGACTCTTCCAGAAAGTTGCGAGTCACTACCAACCGAAGCGGAAGTCAATGGCTCAAAACAATTCTTCAACTCAGGCCCATAGCAAGAAGACCCACCAACCTGCCCAGTAATCAACCTAGTTGACCCATCAAGCGAATGGACACCCGACCTACCAACCAACCCATCTTTAAAAGACTGGGTAACCGGACCACCATCCAACCTCAAATCACAAATGGGCTTGCCAATAATTGGATGCCTCTGAACAGGCCCACAAGAAGAAGTACAACCCTCGCTAATAACTAAGGCCCCAATCCCCAGCCCAACATCAGGCCCGTCATCGCGTATGGTCTTTGTATTCTTACCAGCCCACTTAGTGGGATTTGAAAAATTCGTGGAAACAACTGTATTCCACTGTGAACGGGCAACTCCTGGGAGCCAACCACATGGTTGGTCAGCAATTCTCCCCTTCCCACTCCCACGCTCTTGTTACGCGTGAACACCACCACGACGAGACCCTTTCTGTTCCCACCACTGCAAAAATGGCCGACGACTAATCCCGGTGGATTCTCCATTCCACTGCATCTTCTGGAAATCAACCTGCTGACGCCGTTTCAAACCAGACGAGAGCCCATCCCTACGTTTCTGAACAAAAAGCCTCCGGAAACATTCCTTATTACGAATCCACAACGTATCTCTCCAATTCTTCCATCTCTGGAACTCTGCCATTCCCTTTTTCCCCATAGATTCCCACCTCAACCATTCTTTTTCCTTAAGCAAATGTGAACCATCACCTACTTCCAAGCAATCCGTCGTCGGAACAAGCTCGAGGTGCTTCTCCTCCCACACTGCCACCTTATAACAGTACCGATCGTCATGAACGAACACGAAAGGTGGACAAACCTTTCCATCAGCGACTGTAATACGAACTCTTTCAGCATCAATGGCCTCATCGGCCTCCACCCAGATAAAGCCACCGCATAAGTCGCCTATTCTCACAAACAAAGCATGACTCCACAGGTGAAGTGGAAGGCCAAAAATCGTCACCTTCTTCAACCCCTTCTCTTTCAAGATCTTCGAACACCCGACCCTGAAATTCCAAGCATCCACATGAAGAGTTGCCTTCCCCCAGTCACGTCGACCTTCTTTAAGAACTCGAGATGCTTCGACTGCTGAGGGAAATCGAAACAAAAGAAGCGAGTCAGGCAACGGCAAGACCGACACACCAGTGGAGATCTTCCAAGCTCTTGAAGCCCACGCTGCAATCTGTGCTCCATCGCCTACTTCCTTATCAAAAAAGCCTACCAAACACGACCTAAGGTCCTCTTTTCTCCTATGAATCGAGTCATTATCCAAATAAACCGATGGTCCCCTATACGGATTTGCAGATCTCGCAACACCACCTTGAAACAGTCGAGGCAATCTTGCAACTTCCAAGAACGAGCGCATGACAAAGATGAAACGAACACTCACAAAACACTCCAGAAACAACAAATCACTCAAACAAAAGGAAAAAGAAGAAAAATAGTAGAGGATTTCACCGGAGTTAATGACTTCGGGGACTAGTCGGAGTAGAGGACTCCTACCGTATCCCTACCACGTCTCTCACAGGACTCCTTGAGACACTTTCTCGAGCAGAACTTAACATGATACTAGGATCGTGCTTCCAAGAAAGTTTCTTCTCTCACACAAAATCAACAAAATCTGTTGTCAATACATCTTGGGGTGGTAGTTGGGGTGGGGTGTATGGTAGAAAGTGGAAAAAGAAATACTGCAAAAATTATTGGGAGATCGAATAGCTGAATACAGGTATATATATTTTTTATTTTTATCCCGACAAATTAAGGGAGGAGGACTCGGACTCAAATATGGATTTCAAACACACCTGCTCAGAGAGCTCTCTACCAACTAAGCCACTTGACAATATGTATTAAACATAGACACTAATAAATTCCAAGGGTTATCAACCATATGTATTACACAGACCTAGAGAAAAATGTAATAGTCAAAAACTAAAGGGTTAGGACCATTAAAGGCACATTATGACTATTACATAATTGAAAAAAATTCTGTTAATAAGACTTAACTCTTCGTATTTTTTGGATGCATTTTTTATTTTTATTTTATTTAAATTTTAAAACAAATTATTTATAGGACTATAGAATTTTTACGAAGTAATGGTAAAAAAATAGGTATAAATCAATAACCTTTTTGCTGAGAAAAGATGATGGCATTCTTTAGAACGAACAACTAGTGTTGGTTCGAATGAGGTAACAAAGGTACTCGTGAACCTCGTAGCATAGGCAAGATAGGGCGTACTTGCACATACTCTCTTTCTTTGTGGGGAGCTGGTAAAAGTCATCAATCTCACTTTAGAATGGAATGGACGGTGGATATGTAATTTTAATGAGATGTTTATGAATAAAAAAATCATTAAGAAAAAGAGAAAATCATTAGGTATTTTTATTTTATTTTATTTAATTATTAAAATAAATTATTTATAAATATTTTTTATGTGAAAAAAATAAAAAATGTTAATATATATATATATATATATAGACATAGATATATATTTTTTTGAGATAAAAAAAAAATTGAAATACATAAGGCGAGATGTCGTCTTTTGGTTCTATAGGTAAAAATTTCGAACTCAGCTCCCCAATATCCTTTGTGAAGAGTCATATTTAGTCATTTTACTCTGCCCTTAAGCTCTTCACAGACGCGCCTCCATCTCTACAATCAATCTGCTTCGACACTCCGCAGGACGCAGCCTCCGCTATCGCCTCAGGCTTAGGCGACACCGTGAAAAGGTATGTTCATCCTCTCTCTCTCTCTTCTCTCTCCTTTTGCATGAATCGATCCTTTTTTTTTTTTTTTTTTCTCTCCTTAAGTCCACTCCAATCTCACAACAGCAGCAACCATACACCTTTTCCTCATAATTTTTTTGCATTTTCACATTCAATCCTACGAAAATTAAGGATCCCTTCTAGTGGGTTGAGGACCTAAGGTAATAATTAACTTTTTTGATCTCTAAATTATGCTCATACTTAAAAGTGACAAATTAAGGGTTTTTTATTTTTTATTTTTATATGAAGATACATACCACCATTATTGATGTTATTTGAAGTTAGGTCAGCTAGAATTTCAGTTAATAATACTGTCAAAGGCTCAAAGCACTTGCCATCAGACTGTACACACACATGGAAATCAAGAGCAGGCTTTAACAAAACAAAAGTTAATGGTTTTTTCTATTCATTTGCAAAGGTCTTCTGTAGCAATGATCAATCAATCACTGCTACTAAATTTGATTCCTCATCCTGAAATCAAGGAAGGGGTAATTGGCTCCCAAAAAAAACACACCAAAACACACACAAAGCTCCAGTGAAAACTCCAGCCAGGAGATCATTCGACCAAACTGCTTGACTTTAGATATTTTTTTATATTATATTTATTGTATGATTGGCAATGCTTAGTTATTATTGTTTTGGTTTGATTCTCCATCTGTTTTATGTTAATTGTGATCTTCTTTCACTGCTATCAGGACACTCTTCTTAGGATCTCGTGAGGTTATTTGCCTTTGACATTTACTTTGATATAAAGTTGAATTTTGATTTTTGTGACTAAGTTGTGTTGAATATTTCCTTTTAATTTTTTTTGATGGGTTTTCTTTTGTGTGTTTTTAGCAGTAATATATTTTATGTTCTTATCATCTCATATTAATGAAAATTCCGCACTCTTATAAATTTTTTGTGCCTTTGCACTCTTTAATTAATTAATTTTTTTGATAAGTAAAAATAGCATTAAAAAAGGCCTTCAAAAGGGGAACGCGTCCCAATTACAAAAGAGGAACCGGGGCTAAGGCCCCAAAGAATCCAAGAAAGTAATTAAATCATCAGAAGAAGAACAAAAGCTCCTCTTCACATAATTGAAAAGAGAACGAAGAATGTAAAGTTTGACCATAGCCGTAGGCGTCTCATTCCCTTCGAACATCCTATTATTTCTTTCCTTCCAAATACACCACCATACACAATGCGGCACAATTCTCCAGAAATCGCGAACGTCTCTTCTCACTTGACAGCCTCTCCAGACATGAATTAATTCCTTAGTAGAACGCAACACATGCCAAACAACCCAATAATGAGATTCCAACAGTCGTTCACCACAGGGCAATGCAAAAGGAGGTGATCAACGGAAAATAATGTTATATAATACACTCTTTAATTAATAGATTTATTGTTATTAGTTACCTGTTTTATGCACACTGCACAGGCGCACAATTAGTTACTGGTGGTGATAGATTTATAGTTATTAGTTAGTTGTCTTATGAAAACTGCAGAGGTGCACAATTATTTATTGGTAGGGATAAAAATTTATAGTTATTAGTTGTCTTAAGCACACTGCACAGGCGCACAATTATTTATTGGTGGTGATAGATTTATAGTTATTAGTTAGTTGTCTTATGCACATTGTATAGGCGCACAATTATTTGTTGGTGGTGATAAATTTATAGTTATTAGTTAGTTGTCTTATGCACAATGCATAGATGCACAATTATATTAGCTATAGAATTTGAAAACATCGTGTGAAAATTTCGCACTCTTATAATTTTTTTCGCGCGTGAAACTTGAGGGCCTCACATTTGAAAGTTCGCCTAGGGCCTCTCAAAATATTTGGAATCTCAGGGCCAGCCCTATCTAGTTAGTGTTTATTATTCTTCATTTACCTGATTCTTCTTCTTTTATTTATTTATAATTAAGCGTAGATTTTTGGTCGCATTTTCTGATTGTGGATTTTATCTTCCTAATATTGATGTGATCAAAGCACTGTTAAAACCTCTTTCCAGGTTATTCTGGTAACAGAATTCACTTGGAGACTAATGTAAACCTTAATGCTTTGTATGGTTGCTGAGAGACAGGATTAAAAATTTCTGTAAATTATTCATTATACAAAAAAATAAAAAATAAAATACATTCATATAATATGGAAAATCCTTTTAAGGTTTAGCAGTGTGGCTTGAAGCATTAAAAATATCAAACATTTTCCTCAGATTAGTGGGTGAGCATTCATAATGATGAAGAACTAGTGTATAATATTTTAAAAGCAAATACCATGATGCACATGAAGCACCTCTGTGTGAAAAATCATTTTTACTGCTGATGTGTTTTGTCAAGTTAAAAATTAAAAAATGGTGAGGAGAAATTCCTCATTTTAATTTAACTAATGTCTGGGCCTGGATTGTCACTAGATACAAAATAGACTACCCCCTTGACCCTTGAGGTTTTGCTTTTGTAGTCTCAAAATAAACTTTTGGTCAAAATTGTAATCAACCTCCCTTGAGGCTTGGTAAAATATACAGCTAGACTCCTAGCCGTTAAATAACGGTAGTCTGTCAAAATCTTTTCGTTGAACACCGAGATGGCCTTTAGCTGCAAAATTACACAGTTATCTCTTCTTTCAAAAGACAGATTTATCACTATGTAATATGATATATATATATATTACATCCCATCACAGCTTCTAAGCTATCACTGTAACTTATCCCAACTGCTACCGACTCTCTCTCTCTCTACTAGTTTGTCGTATCTCTTGCTCCGCCTTCCCTCTAATCCGACATCACAATCTTCTCCAGACACCTACTGAAAACCTTTCTAAATAATGCAAGTGCCCTATTTTACTCTATTTTTTTATATCAAATTTCATGCTAAATCTTTCTGGGTTACCAAATTGTCCATTTGCGTCTCTTTGGTTTTATTTAGATTTGGGGTTTCGCAAATTCAAGCCTTCAGCAATGGGGTTTCATTGCTGCAGCTTGCATGTCAGTGGCCTATGAGAAAGACCAAACTCTGAAGTCGGCTTTTTTGTTGTGCAAGATGAAGGAAGGTCGATACTCATTTTGTCAACAGTGTTTCTGTGGATGACTTCTCTGTTGGCTTGATTTCGTCCTTGTTGGATCCGTTATTTGATTTCAGATCTTTCAATAGTCATTGGAGTTTTGTCACAGAGAGAGAGATTTTGAGAGAGAGAGAGAATGGGGATGCAGACTTGCAATGGGTGGCGGTGGAGGCGAACGTTTAGAGAGAGGCTATGGGGGATTTTTCACAGGCGAAGATGGCCGTGGCAGTGGTGAGAGAAGGAGAGAGATTGGGAGCAGTGGTGGTGGTGATAGGAGGTGGTGAGGTTTTAGTGAGAAGGAAATGAGAAATGGAGTTGAATTTTTTTTTCAAAAATGGACAAGAAGGGTGTAGGAAAGGAAATATTGAGACTAACAGAGGACAAATTTGTAATTTGATTCTTATTTATTAATCACTGGTATTCTTATATGATCATATTGATGGTAAAAATGGTAAAAAGGCATTACCGGTTTTTTGAAGTTAGGATTTTTATTAAAACTCTGAAAGGGGTATCAGAGTGATTTATGCGAAAGTTTAATTTAATGGTGCAAAAGCCAAACCTCTGGGGAGGTCATAGTAATTTACCCTAAAAAACAATAATAAAACTAGAATATCAGAATCAATTCTTTGTAAAATGAATTCAATTAGCGCCTGCATTATTTTGACCTCGAACTTTGTTGCTATTCTGAATTTTAGCTTGAAACCACTAAGGTTCTAATCAAGTAAACTTAATGCTATTTAGTGACTAAAATCCTCGCTGACGTATTTCCAAATAAAAGCCTAAATAGTTATATTAAGGCAAGGAAGAAGTAAGTCACAATAGCTATTAGCATAGTAGATGAGTGATGTCTCATAAATTCTGCAGGTACACAACATACATTAAGCCTGGCTTTGAAGCTTACATCTAAGGTAAATATAAATCATGTCTACCTTTAAACCAGTGTCATACTCAGCACCTCACTGGAACCAACAATCACAACACAAGTAGAACACACGAAGTTGAATGAAACATTAACAATTCAATATTCCAAAAACTCTCAAACCAACTCAAAGGAAAAAGAAAAAAATCACACAAGAAAAATGTGAAAAAAGCTCAGCTTTCAATCAACTAAGTAATTCACCATCCTATCATGATACTTTGATAACATGTGATATAAAGTGAACTGAAAATAAGAACAATACCCTAATTAATGTAGGCACCATCTGGGTAGCATTTTCAATTTACATATTTTGCTTTTGAGAGCAAAATTTACTTCATGTTTCTCTCTAAAGTAAAATACCTCCAAATTGGAAAACAAACAGTACAAAGAAAATGTCATGACGTTTCGTAATTCATCTTTTGAGTACCAAGTGAACAAGTAAAAATGTAGTGTCGATGATATACTAGGAAGCATGGACACGCCTAAAAGGGCAAAGAATCTGTGTCGGACACTGACACACACCAAAATACATGTCCGAATATTTTATATTTTTTCGAATATCCGGACACGCCGTGGACACGCTTCCAACACGCCATGGATACGTGTCCGACACGCGTGCCCCACTCTTTGGGGATTTTTAAGAAAGTTTTAGAAATAATGTTGAGTTGAAGTGTAAATATTAGGAGTTGTTTAATTACACAATTACATAAAAACTTGTTGTTTCATGAAACAATTTTATATTCAAACAATTAGATATTTATTCTTATATTTTAATTCAAAGGTTTGAACTCTTGCACGATCATATTTGACTCTCTTGTTGTCCCACCAACCAAGCTTCGGTTCTGGTGAATGGTCTTTCCATCTCTCTCCTCTTTTCTCTCTTATTCTTTGTCCTCCTCTTTTCTTTCTTCTTCTTGTTCTTCACAAACCCTAAATACTTCTTTTTTTCCTTTCACAATAAATTTGTTTTCGTCTCTTTTTCCTTTTTCCTCTATTCCCCATGAACTTTTTTCTCTTCTATGGATTCTTACATTTATTTTTAACTAAGGCCTAATTGTTTTTCTAACAAAACCCTAATCCTCTTTTTTTTTCCCCCTCTCTTTCTTAACCCTCTTTCTATCATTCTTTCTTTTTTCCAGCAAAACACAAATTTGTTTTTATTTTTTCTTTATGAGATTGTAAAATTTAATATTACTCTTAATTTCTTAAAGTACAACATCATATATATAGAAAATATGTTTCTTGTTTGCCGTGTCCCTACCGTGTCCATGTCCTAATATTTTAGGATTTGCCGTGTTACTGTATCCGTGTTGTATTGTATCCGTGTCCCGTATCCGTTTCCGTGCTTTTTAGATGATATACTTCGAGAACAAAACCTACCTACTTCTAAATGATATTGGGAAGTCATAGGGGAATCCTTTTGAAAATATGGTCATTTTGCATCTCAGCATCATTCTTTCTGGTATATGGTTTCTATTAGGGACTAAAAGAAGGGTTTAGTAGTAACTAGTCAAAACAGGCTCATGAGAGATGCTCCCATTGGAACCACTAATTTGTACTATGCAGAGCAGCACTAGAATATCATGAACATTAAGCTTTTAGCTGTTCATTGATATATGGTGTGGATACTGACATCACAAAAAAATGGTCTATCATGATTCATGACCAAAGGGTTGATGGTAAGTTATTATAGCTTGGGAAGTAATTTATATAAGGTACGTCTTTACATAATGGTTTGCATACTACAGATAAGAGCCACCATTCACAGCATATGAGAATGCAAAAAACATGATTCTTAGAAATTCTATCCCAAGTGGCACAAGCTCAGATGTAGGCATGGGACATTTAAACAATATGACATGGACATGGGACATGAAAACAATAAGACATGGACATGTCAACACATCAAATCCTGATAAGGTAGGAGACATGCTGTATACATGGCCATATAAAAATTTTAATTTTTTATTTACATGAAAGTGCATTATACAGTACATGTCCCACATATACGGGGTGTTGGGAGCAAAAGACTGGAAATAGGCCTAATCTTCGACATAATTTTACAATTATATTCTTGCACTATGTTAAAAAGTATCAATTTCTTGACTTGTGAAGACCATGTGTATGATGAAAGACTTATGTAAAGAAGTAAGTGCATGTCGATAGCCATTGTTGGACAGAGAAAGAATGGAGGACAATTGACTATGATCTCATATTGCCCTATTTCGGTTACTAACAAGTGAAAGCCAATTTCCTTAAAGAAAGAAAAAGTAGATATTTGGGATGTGTACCTCTTATTTTCAATATTGTAGAACATGACTTCGTCTAAGATTTTTCTTACTATATAATATTTGTGTTTGGGAGTGTCTAGAATATTTTGGCCAAGAGTATTCATGAAGTGCTGGTATCCAACAACGGTCAGACATGAACATGACACATTTGTAGAAATGTCTATCCTTTTTAGTCCCAACAGAGATACTATCTCTCTTGAAACAGAATTACTTCTATTGTTCATCATGGATTGGCTTCTTTGCCAGTTACTGAGTTATATCAGTCAAATAAATAGATCCAAATGGAAAGGAATTTTCCATAATTTCTTTGTTAATATGCTGTGTACTGGATGCGTTAGAAAATGCTGCTTGACGCTGTAGTGTGTAAAGATGTTGAATTGTATCACTATTTCTTTCGATGAGTCTACTGATCTAGTATAGATTCTAAAGGGTTTGCCCTGTTGTCGTCTGTCTCCATAGATCCTAGGTCTGTAGTGTTTTTGATTTTTTTGCTGAAGTGCTGCCTTTTTCAACATTCAAGTTTTTAAGCGTGTTAATAAAATTTACTTACTAAAAAAACAAAAATATTGCAATCCCATTAACATAATGGACAAGTAGATAAATAACAATCAGGTGAACAACCCCTCAGTATAAGAATCATTGCAATCCTATTATAAAGAAAATAAAACATCAACACAAACTGACTCTACCATTGTCAAATTTAAATGTTGTTAAGCCTGAAAATTTCATCATTTTTGCGCAAAACTTGCACGATGTTCAACTTCGATCACTAATTTCAATCCAATTACTTAATCATAAGAAATTCAGGACCCTCTTCAATTCAAAAGGCATTTCATAGAAAACCAATAGATTTCGAAAACATTTGAGATGAATAATTCCTCACCATTATCCATCTTGAATAAAAGAAAAGCAAGTGACAACAATTTAATGAGTACATCATATGAATAGACATATATAGACACATATACATGTATATGTTTGTATATAATATATACTTGCAGGCCAAGGACGCAGCGAGTGACTTGGTGACCTTTGTCGAGACATTTCTCAGGGTTCGAATCATCCTTCTTGCATTTGAGGAACGCAACGTTTTTGCTCTTGCATTTCGTCACAACATGCTTTGACGATGCCATAAAAACCGCCGCTGTTGGAATCGGATCTCCCACCACATCCATAGTTATCACCATCTCCCAATTCTGACCAATTCAATATCCTCTGATTAATCAAAACAATAATTAAAAAAAGAGACAAATTTTCAGTGAGCAATTTAAGCCATATTTGTTTACTGATTGAATAGAATACTTCAAATTGGAGAAATACAAGTTTTCTGATTTATTTTCCCACATTTCTCAGCAACCAAACAACAAATAATTGAAGCCGTTTGTTTACTGATTGAATATAAGAAAGAAATGAAGATTTAGAACCTTTAAAATTGGAGGAATACAAGTTTTCTAATTTATCTTCCCACAATTTCTCAGCAACCAAATAGAAAAAAACCAGTAGTTTGATCATCTTACCTTTTCGTCTCAGCTTTGCTTCGAGTTTTTCTCCCAACTGAAGCGTAAGAGGGCTCTCAAGAGCAGAGGGATGTGATGTGAGGGACGGTCACTGCTGACATGCACCGTGCAAACAAAGTACACTTTTGGAAATAACTTTAATTCTTTAGGGTAATTATGTCTTTTCAAATATTAACAAAACCAACACTATTTAAGTCTCTCGATAAACCCCGGTGACCCTGAAGATTTGAACAGTAAATCTCAAATTATCACTCGTTTCATATAATTTTCTTTCAGTTCTGTACATATCTGTTTGTGTACACACACACACACACACACACACACACACTCTTCAGTCACCAA
The DNA here is from genome assembly GCF_030987335.1 of Cornus florida. Lineage (NCBI taxonomy): Eukaryota > Viridiplantae > Streptophyta > Magnoliopsida > Cornales > Cornaceae > Cornus > Cornus florida. Next base: position 39,091,933 of record NW_026775571.1, on the reverse strand, counting down.
TTTATGTAAACTGAATCTTCAAGTTTTTTTTATGCTTAGATAAATCATAGATGGTAATGATTACATAGTCAAGTGTAGTGTTATGTGTGTTTGTACATAAATATATATATCTTATTTGTTAGGTATTCTGAATAATACAACAAATTGGGGATTTGAAATGGCTAAAACAATTGTCTTTAGGAAACAAAATTTGTGCACAAACATGGATTAATTCAGGTTGAGGAAAAAAAAAAATCATGGATTAATTTGTTTATTATTGTAGTTTCTTTTTCTTTTTTGAATTTTTTTTTGGGCTAAGAATACTTGGTTTTGCAAATTTGACCGGGTTTTTTATGGTTCAGTAAAAGAATGGGTAATCAAAAGAAGAATTTCATAAAGCTTGTTTCTGCTGCTGGGACTGGATTCTTCTATGTGAAGAGGAAGAATCCGGCTAGGATCCCGACAAAGCTTGAGTTCCGGAAATATGATCCTCGGGTGAATCGCCACGTTCTGTTTACTGAGGCAAAGATGAAGTGAGTAGGAAGGCTTCTGTAATGGTAGATCATTGCCCTTGTCTACTGTTATTGTTCACTCTTTTGGAATTTTGATCAATATGGTATTTCTATTTCCTCTAGACTAGTTTTGGCTAGTTGATGTAGAACTTGGATGCTGTTTGTTTTTAGTGTTATGATTATAACCTTTTTGATGTAAGTGCCAATCTTCATCTCTTGACAGTCTTGTTACCCTTTTGCATAATGTTTCCTAAGACATGGTTCACATGTTGAAATGGGATCTTCATGGGTTTGAATGCAGCACCATATATTATATATATATATATATATTCTCTCAATATCAGTTGGGGACAGAAATAATTTATTTCACAATGCTAAATTGACTTCATTTTAGGTCATACAGACATGTTTGACACATCATTGTAATTATGTGGTATATCTTTAACTCCCAGAAGCAGATTGTTTTCCCTCCTCTCCCAGAAGCAGATTGAATCTTCAGCTTCTTCATTTTCTAAAGATTGGATGAATGTTACTTCTGTCTCCAAACCCTGTTACCCAATTTATATTATTATTATTATTATTATTATTTTATTTTATTTTATTTTTTTCAAATTCTGTGCCTTGGGATTGGTTCAAGTGGAGAATAAAACCAACACCTAGGGAACTTGCAAATCTCTAAGGCATGTCCTAATTCACTTTAGCTACAACTGCCATTCCCTTTATTATTCTTCCAACAAAATACCTTTAGTAATGAAGGAGCGTATTATAGTTTATCTACCAATTTTTTTGGGTCAGGTAAACAACTCACTCTTTTTGCCTGTAGAGAGACACTTAAACCCTTAATCTCCTCTTCTGGAGGAGATACCTCAACTCTTAGATGTGTAGGTGGATTAGTCCTACCTTCTACACCAAGAAAGGAGGATGTCCTTACCTTGATTTTCTTAAGTCATATTATCCTGGATCTGAGGGTGAGCCTTGGCACAGCGGTAAGGTTGTTCCATTGTAACTTGGAGGTCAAGGGTTCAAATCACGGAAACAGTTTCTCCACATGCGGGGTTAAGGGCCTAAGGCTACGTACATTTGACTCCCCAGAATCCGCAATGGCGGGAGTCTCGTGCACTGGGCTATCCCTTTTATACTATCCTGGATCCTATCTTTGAATGGAATGAGGCTATGTGGGAAAAAGTTGAATGATCATATTAGGGTCAGTAACCCGTGAAACCTGATCCTAAGAGGTGTAACTGATGGTAAGAGGGTTGAATCAAAAGAAATACAGAGAATGACCATATCAATTTAATCTCAGGTTTGTGTTCAAATCTTGCAAATGTTGTACCTTTGAGCCTTTTTTTTTTTTTTTTTGCCCTAGAAAGTAACTACATTAAAAGAAGTGGTCTCACCGGTCCTTTAAACAGAGATCCAACAAACAGAATATGGATCTAGCAGACATGTTATTGCTGAGGATACCAAATAAGGCTCTCACTTCGCTGCGTAAAAGGGTGATAGCGGTGAGTTCTATCTGAAAATGCTGTCAATGATGTTTCTCCTTCAATTCTATTAATCCTATCTAGTCCAACAAACTTACTGAGATTGTATAGTTCTCTTAGGGTGGCTTAGAACTTGCTTTATTGAACATTCTGAAGCGAATTTTCGTCTCATTCTTACCAGAAACCAATTGATATACTGCAAGCTTGTCCTGCATTCAATGTTTATTCCTGGATAATCCATTACGCATTCTGTATCCTTAAATGGTATAATTCTGTCATTTCATTTTACTGAATTCATTATTAGCTAGATTAGTCAACCTTTATATATTTCGATGCAAGCAAGTTTTCACTTGCAAAGTAGTACTATTGCTGCATGTATCACTGGCAAAGGTGCCATCCTCATCCAGCAAATTTCATTGTGCTTTGCTGATCATATACCATAACTTGTATACTGCTGAGTTTTCTTATGAGGTATCTGCATCTATGTGTCCGACACTTTTGGATGGACATGTATTTAAAATGCATATTCAATCATTCAATTATATTATATTATTACTTTAATATGAGTTAAATGCTTAATATTGAACACTATATTAGATAATAACATAACTTTACTCTAGAAAATGAAATAAAATAATTAAATAAAATGAATATTTAGCAGTGTCCATGTGTCCTTCTGTTTAGAGATCTGACAAGTCCCATACTTGTGTCCAGGTAACATAGATTTGCATTTCAATGGTGATAATCTCAAAGCCGATGATTTTTGTGCTTAGACTAGATGATGCTTTTGAATAATGATTCTACTATTTAATCCTGTGGATTTGAATGAACTGATAGACAGGATAAACACAGTTACGAGGCACATTCTTGTTATTTTTTTGATTGTTAAGTAGGTTAAAACAAACACAAGAAAAAGTACATTGAGCCACCCCATAGTAGGCATTGGGGCATGAGAGTTTTAAACTGTGATAGCTATTACAGGTCAATCATCTCTTGACCCCCGGTCAGTATCCGAGTACAAACTAAAGTAACTTTCACATCCCAGGAGGTCAAGTAAACTGTTGACACAATGAACAGAAGCAGAAAACAAGAAAGGATCTCTAACACTAAAAAGTTAGGTCTATCGAAGATTGAACTAGAGGTTGATATTTATCCACTCAGGCATTGAGTCCACCCATTTGTTTAATTGAAGAATGAATGATGAATGCAGACAGATCTGATCAACACCAAATGGTTCCACAGATGATCAATTTATGAGTTCACAACATGGCATTTTTGCCTAATCTCTCCAGCATTACCTGTTAGTACTTCTATGGCTCCCATCTTCGTCATTGACCTACTAAACTCTCTGAAGAAAGCGCGGGGTGTCTCGAACAGTTTCACTATCCTCACTGAGTCTCTATCTGTCAGGAGCGCCGCGTCAGATTGGAATAGCCCCATGTTCTGGTTTAAGATGCTAAAGTAACTACTATCGAATGAGAGCGAGCTCTTAGGGTCCATCTCTACAGTTGTCGCGGTGTTAGCCGGATTTGGACACTGCTTTCTCAAGGACTCAGCATATGCTGCATTTAGAGAAGGATCTGTATCACCTTTTCCAGTGAAGTTGTAAAGCCTACTTGAGAAAGTTCCACAGTGAGCAACACCAATGGTATGTGCACCTGCATAAACACAATTATCTTTTTGAGTTGCTGATATTTGTTGCCTGTGTGTGACATATATATACATATATATGATCTATGACTTCAACACTAGTACTTGGACATATCATAAATACCACATTTATATGTGTGTGCTCGCATTGCAAGGCTAATGATGTGTGCATCTGATACCACATTTATATAAAGGTGATTATATATGTTGTGTGTGTGTATATTTTGTTTTTTTGATAATAATGTGTGCGTGTGTATTGTAAGGCTAATGATGTGTGCTTCTGTTTTAAACAAAATTTCTTTCGAGGTGATGATAATTTGTTGTCTGCATATGCACATATACATACAGATATTTCATGTGTATAGATTACCTAGATGGACATATCGTATATATGTATCACATCCAAATCTATAGATATATAACATTTTACCTGATAATGTAACAAGATCAATAAGATTGAGACCTTTGTTTTCAAATATTTGCTTAAGTGAGGCGAAGTTTGCGAAGGGTGATGGGATGTTTCCATTGACATCTGATGCAAGAGAAATCTTGTCATCTCTTCTTCCAGTCAGGACTTCCCACATGGGCTGCTTAAACTATAAGAACAGAAATTTGATACATCAATTCTAAAGGCTTATATGAGACACACACACACACATTTCACTGTGCTTAGTTGAAATTGCTTTCAAATGCGCACACACACACACACACACACACACACACACACACAAACACACATTTCACTGTGCTTACTTGAAATTGCTTTCAAATGCACAAACATCTGAGTTATATTGCATAGAAACTTATGCTTAGTTGAAATTGCTTTCAAATGCACAAACATCTGTGTTATATTGCATAGAAACTTACTGGGAAGGAAACAGAATTGCGAGTGGACAGGGCTAGAATGTCAGCACAGGAAACAATGCCAGGGCAGGCTTGCTCAATTTGTGACTTGATATCATCAAGTACATCAAAACCTGACAGGGTGAGATTAGGTATTGTATCTCTCTCAGACTGGGTAGTCCCAACTTTGTCTAACAGTATAGATGCATCACATCCCTGCCACAATCACACAACATGAATGTGATAATGAATCTGAATGTGTGTGTGTGTGCAAGTAATGGATGACACATGCTTGAGTCAGTCATGGGAACAAAATTTAGTTATATAATGTGGACATACCCTAACAAAGCAATCATGAAAGTGCATTCTAAGCAGTTTAGCACCCAAAGTAGGGTCATTTTGAACTTTGCTCCATGTGATGTCCCTCACAAGCTTCTCAGCTTGTGGGCATCTATTCCAATAGAAGTTCTTCCGCAATCCATCTCCGTTTCCGTTTCCATTTCCCCCGTCTCCATTTTTCCCATCTCCGTTCCCCCCTTCTCCGTTTTCATGGCAAGGCCTGCTGTTGTCGTCGCAATTATTGTTACTAGAGTTCTTCCTCTCCATCCCATCTGCCTCACAAACCCTGCCTATTACCCCAAGCAAAACAAGAGACACCAAGAGAATGAGAATGCTCTCTCTTGCCCTCATTTTTGTTTAAAGAAAGAATGAACAATACCAAAGCTATACTGTTATAGTGGTGTAGTGAAACTGAGACAATGCTCAAATCTTTATCTGTTTGTTGAAAGCACAATCTAACCTCCACAGGATGATTTATATATATAGGCATCGCATACCACCAACTACCTTAATTCTTGGAGCTTCAGCATATATAAAAACTGTGTAGACTTTTAGAGTCTGCTTTACATGATTTGATGAGGGTTATAGAATGACAAGTGAAGTCAACCAAATAAAAATTGCTGCTTTCTATTATTGAACAATGTAGTTCATTGAATCATAAATGTTGAAAGTTTTTGGGTTGACCATTTTTGTCCCACAAAAATTTACACACATTTTGGTTGAATATGTATTCTTACTAGCATGGATAAGAACACTAAATTCTGTTAACTGGGCTTGGGTTAGGTAAATGTATGAATGGAACAAATATATCAGTTTTTGACATTATTTTACATAAAGTGAATACTCTGGGATTTAAACATAAATATTTTAACAAGGTGCTGATTAAATAAATAAAGACGTGGATTGACAAAATTGATGATAAAGTTTTTATTTTTATTATTTTAAAAAGAAACAAATAAATAAAAGAAAGAGAAAACTAGGGTAAGGGGTAAAAGAGTAATTAGCACATTATTAAGAATAATTATTTAGAGCTTTTAGTTTGTTGGACACTCCTAGTTATTGTTTTAAGTTCTTTTTCTGGGTAAGTAAAGCAAATTCTACAAAGGAACAAAAAACTATGTACAAACAAGGTTATAAGGAGGAATTCGTTCCAAGATATAGAAAATGAAAAGAAGCAAAAAAAAATAAAAATAAAAATAAAAATAAAAATAGAAATAATAATAAATTGTAGATAACGCCTGAGAGAACTTTACACGTTTTACACTAAGGCCTAGTTTGATGTGCTAAATAAAAAAAAAAAAAATCAAACAATATTCAAAAGAACAATGCTATACAGGCTGATTCAGCTTGTGCAACTCTCTCACAAACGTGTGGTGGGCTTCACCACTCTCTTGTAAGAGAGTAGATGTAACCGGATTTGACTTTTATATGATTTTTTATAGAAAATTTAGTCATACAAGGTGATTCAGTTTGATTCCCTACTAGGTAACCACATATGGAAAGGAGAGATGAACTTCTTCATATTTTTCAAACGTGCATTTTAATATTTTCTTCACATGAGAGGATTTTAATCTCTAGAATCATCGTCTTTATAGTATACAATATACATTTCAAGCTTTGAGAAACTTAAGTTAAGAAGCACCAAATTCTATAAGTGAATAATCATTGGAAAATCATATGATAATCATCCTCTATGTTTACTTTCTCTGCAGAAGACATAACTCATGAAATTAATCAATCAGACCATATCCCAAGACTAGTTATTGGCTAAAAGAATGTTTGAAAACAAAACATTTAAACCACAAGAAGCTATGCAAGAAACAGGGGACTCCCTAGGTTTGATCAAGGTTGTTAATACCAATCGCTCTCTTGTTTGTTGTCTCACTTATTTCAGCCTCATTGTAAAAAGTGAAAAAAAAGGGGGGAGAATTTCGTTTATATTATCCGCAATGTTCTTGGAGAAACTCAAACCCTACATTTGACTTTGAAAAAAAAAAAAAAAATTACAAGACTGAAGAGAAATAATGTCATTGAAAATTGGCAATAAGTTCTCTTCTAAAAAAATAAAAAAATAAATAAATAACCTTAAACTACCTAAAAAATGTGACATGGCACATTTGTTCAGTCTGAAACAAAAGATTGCCCCTGAGTACTAGTTTTTCAAATTGAACTACTTTGCACGTCCCTAACGCCTATTTGACTCTGTTTTTATTTTTATTTTATTTTATTTATTTTTCACTGAGAATATGAGGACGGCTTCATGTCCAGGGGACAGATCATCATAAACTGTAGACATTGTCAAATGAATTGCACCTTGAGAAGGTCAATGAATACAAAATAAACAAAACGACAAAAAGAAGGAAAGTCTAGTTCTAGTTTTGTGATTAATTGTTGAACACTACTCCGACATCCACCTATTTTGTTGACTCGCTCTGTTTTATTCGTGCAAGGATGCTTTTCCTCTTAATAATCTAAAATTAACCCATCCCCACAAAGGGCGTACATGTATTGCAAAAACTTGTGACCAAATAACGCCAGCTAAATGTTCTAATTAGTGGCGAAAATTATGGAGGTAAAGTAAACTAATTTGCATGTCTGAATACCGAGACAAATCAAATATATAATACATTCTCTAAATTTGGAGACGCGGGTTGTTGTGTGAGTAAGGGTGTGGGCCCGTTAAGTTTGTGGTTCGAATTTCTTGTGAATACAGTGTTTTGGAAGAGTTGGACCGGTCAAATATGGCTAAAGATTGTAGAATTAGGAAACAAAAGTCGATAGTTGGGAGCCCTATTTGGACCGGTCCAAGGATTATGGTTATGGACCGGTCCATCACATTTGATACATGTGCCTACATCAGTTTCCTATTCCAATTTGGGAAGTTGTGAACTTGTTGAGCAAGATTGATATGGTAAGTTTTTGTAGGCAAGTTGGAGAATTCTATCCAATAAGATATTGCATGGTTTGAAGACTCTATAAATAAATATGCGTGTTAGAGATTAGGGTAGAGAGGAAAATAAGTTGTGTTAGCCTCCGTTGTCCCTGCAGTGACTTACCCGATTCGAGTGGGCAGGTGTCCTTCCGGGTCCTTGGGGATTAGTCGGGTTGCTGAGGGGCCTTAAGGATTCGTGTCATCCCAGACACCCCGGGTCAACTAAAAAACAAAAAAAATAAAAAAAAATAAGTTGAGTTTGTGAGAAAAGAGAGAGTGTGTAACCAAAGTATTGAAGTGGAGATACTCGTTCTTCGCCTATGGACGTTTACCGTGGACGTTTACCGAACCACGTAAATCTCGTCCTTCTTGTGTGTGTTATTTTATTTGTTCTATTTGCCAATAGTACGTGTGCAATCCTAACAACTGGTATCATAGCTATTGCGATAACTATTACAGATAGAAAGCATGTGGTCGAAAAGTTTGATGAAAGGAGAAACTCCGGTCTTTGGTAGGTTCGGATGCAGGATTTACTAATTCAGTATGGTCTAGGAGAGACTTTCGGCATGAAAACGGAAAAGATGGAAGATGTAGAGTGGGGGAAGATCAACTCAAAGGCAATGCGTGCAATTTGATTGATGTTGACAGATGATGTGATAGAAGAAACTTAAGAAACATATATGTGGAAGAAGTTGGAGGATTTGTATATAGGAAAGAATCTCACCAACCAGTTAGTCTTGAAGCAAGAATCATATTCCTTCTGGGGAAAAGAAGGTGTAAGCTTGTAAGAATATCTCGGCGAGTTCAACAAGACTATTTGTGATTTATAAAATTTCGATGTCAAGTTAAGTGATGAGGATAAAACAATTATTTTTTTAACATCGGTACGCTCTACCCATAAGCATTTAGTCAATAATTTTCTTTATGGGAGAGACACCATCTCGGTAGAACAAGTTTAGAGTACCTTGTTCTCCAATGAAAAGTTGAATGATGAAGAGTCATGGTACTTAGGCTCAAGTTCTTATTGCTCAAAAAAAGAAGATATTTGGAGTTTCAAGAAACTTTGTGTCATTGTTAGAGAAAAAATCTTATAAGTGTGCGAGAAAAAGGCATATTCAGTAGTATTTTTCGCAAGGAAAGGAGAGTACATTCGCTGCTGTTGTTGTATCCGAGGCTACGAAAGAAGGGGGTGATAATGATGAAGCATTATCGATCATTGATAACAGGGGAGGAGATAAGGAGTGGATATTTGATTATGCTTTTTCCCTTTATATGTATCCTAATAAAGAGTGGTTTTCTACTTACAAACATGTATGTGGTAAGGTATTTATGGGGAATAATGATTCTTGTGATATTATTGGAATCAGAACAATCAAAATCAAGACAACGAATGGTTTGGTAAGAACACTTAACGAATATACATCATATTCCAAGTATTATAAGGAATATAATCTCTTTGGGAGTCTTGGGTTCCAAGGGTTGTTGGTGTGAAGTGAAGAATGCATTGATTAAGATTAGAAGAAGGCTGCGTGTTATATTTTTGGTAAGGAAGGTCAATAACCTCGATATTTTGTTGGGAAATACTATGCTATGAGAAGGAATTACAAAGAAAGAATGAAAGCCTATTTCGAGAACTATTAGAATGGACGATCAACAGTGGCAAGAGAAGGAAGAAGTTTTGGTAATTGCAAGAGCCTCCTAGAAGTAAGAAGAGTTCGATTTGGTGATGCGAGAGTAGATTCCAGGTTAAATTATTTGAACTTGGAATTTGCTAGGAATAGACAAGTGTGGTGGAATAACGAAGAATGACAAGAAAAAAGAAAATGTTAGGTTTAAGGTGGGGTTTTTGGTCAAGGTGAAGCTATAAAGAAGCGCGTGAAGATCGAATTCGAGCCAAGGTGGAGATTTTTAGCTAGGTTTGTGGCTCGAATTTTGTGTGAATATGGTGTTATGGAAGAGTTAGACTGATCCAACTTATGTGGACCTGTACAATACGGTTGTAGATTGCAAAATCTAGAAACTAAAGTCGATATGTTGGGAAATACCCTATTTGGACCAGTCCAAGGATTATGGACCGATCCATTACGTCTAATATATGTGCATACATGAGTTTTCTATTTCAGTTTGGGAAGTTGTGTAGCAAGATTGATATGGTAACTCCTTGTAGACAAGTTAGGGAATTCTTATCCAGTAAGGAATGAGTTTGAAGACTATATGAATAAAGATGGGTGTGAGAGATTAGGGTAGAGAGAGAGGGAGAGAGAGAATTGTAGAGACAAAAGTGAGTTGAGTTTGTGAGAAGAGAAAGAGTGGTCGTTCTTCGCTCGTGGACGTAGGCAATGTGCTGAACAACATAAATCTATTCTTACTTGTGTGTGTGCTTTTATTTGTTATATTTTCCAATAATATGTGTGTGTGAGATCCCAATAGGCCTCACCACATGACATAACCTTGACATCATGTGGAGGGGGGCACCCTACTCATAGTCACATATTCCCTATTCGGCATCTCTGAATTTCGAGAATGAATTATTGCTATATCTCTTTCTCTCTATATATATATTTCAAATGAACAATACTTACCTACTCACTAATAAGTAGATGTTCTCTTCTGACTGATGATCTAGCCCAATCACAAATGCACACATCATTTTTAATTACAAAATCAAGAAAATAATAAATAAGGAAAATAAATTATGAGTGCATTTGTAATGAGACCACATCAGCAGTTAGAAGGGAGCTCTTAATACTAGTTAGTAGTTAAGTATTGTCCTTTCGAAAAAAGATAAAGTGCAAAAAAATACCCCCGCTATACAAAAAATGTGCAAGAAACATCATTACTTTTTAAAAGTGCATATAAATCCCTTTATTTCAAAAATTTGTAACAAATTGTGCCTTGGTCAACAATTTTGCCCAAATTCTTTTTATAAAAATTCCAAAATACCTTTAAGAGAATTTTAGGTATTTCTCTTTAATAATAACAAAATTTTCTTTTGGGATTTTTATAATATATATATATATATATTTTTGCAAATTCCCATATTGTTACAGTTTATTATGTTTATTTATTTATTATTTGTTTTTAATTTTTTTAAAATTATATATATATATATATATATATATATATATATATATATATATATATATACAGAGAGAGAGAGAGAGAAGAGGGTAAATATACATTCTCAGAATTTGGAGATGTTAAATAAGGAATATATGATTGAATGGGGTGTGAAACTCACCACATGATATCATGTCATGTGGTGAGTAGGTAAGTATTGGTCCCCCCAAAAAAAAAAAAAAAAAAATTATTGTAATTCTTATCTCTACCTCAGGTCTCTACATCCCTGGTAATCGCATATTTCAAACTTTTATCTAAAGACTTGGACTTTTAGAGTCCCAAAAGCAAGTTTCTTGTTGGAAAAAAATAAATTTTAGGGATATTTATGTATCAATGGAGTTATCAAGCCTTGTCAGTATAGTATGTTGTTTTTCAAAAAAAAAAAAAAAAAATGAAACCAACCAAAAGTTAACGTGGACATAGAAAAATATTGTGATATGACCCCAAAATTTGAACAAAAATAGTAGTTAGACCCCAAACTCTTTTTATATCTTTATCTTGCACTCTACTTTATTAAGTCTCTATCTTTTAAATCCATTTGGTATCAGAGCCAAGTAATGAAAAATTGGGACCAACCAATTTTAAAATATTTGTATGAATCTCTTTGACAATTGTGAGATATAAATTTGTAATGTTGGAATATTTCAAAGTCAAAACTTGATGATTCAGTTGTATTTTTGTTTATTTTGAGTCTCTGCCATGCCCTGAATTTTAAGACGTGAATAAATAAAACATAAAATAAATTAACAAGATTATAATAACAATCTCTTATCTTATTAAAGATAGAACGCCTCTATATAATCCAACCCTTCAAAATTTAAACAACATTACGACAAATAAAACAATTCCCCTTTAGATCACGATTTTTAAATTTAAGAAACATATCTTAAAACTACTTGCGTAGCAAACAAAACACCATCAAGTGAGTTCCAGGCATTATCATTCACAGTCGAACTTGAAAAATATTGGGGTGAGCATGACCATCTAGTAGGAAAAATGCTTTAAATCCATATTTACAATAAGATAGAATGTTTGGTTGAAGAGTATGCTTGTGAATTTGAAAGATACTTTTACAAGACAAGGGATCCGAATAATGAAATGTACAAAAATATGTACATTCAAAAGTTACCATCTTCATGAAATGATGAAATCAAAAGAAGGATAACCACTTGAGGATTAAAACACAATAGCCTTGGAGAAATCATGCCAGTAGCTTGAAAATTCCTTAAGGATGTTTGTTTAAATAATAAACTACAACGACAATCTTGTAGACAATTAAATAAAAATTCAAACTTTTGTTATGGTCTTCTTGATATGCCAACCCAGTGGGGATGTAAGGAAAGAACATATAGAAGAAACAAAAAAGAAATAAATCCAAAAAAAAAAAAGAAAAAAGAAAAAAAGGTATAAAAATGGATTTAGAAAATCTAAACTTTTTTGAAATAGGAAATATTTTCCTAAAATGAAATATTTCAAAAAAGAAAAAATAACTTCTATTGAAAATCCAAAACCATGTATTGTGAGTTGTGCGCAGTGGAAAATACTTAGAAAGTTTTGATTATTTTAAAAATAGATCTTGTATTTTTCTAACTTATTTTATTTTAGCAATTAATAACTTAATATCATGTAATCTAAAAAAAAAGCAAAGTAAAGTTAGAGATACCAGGATTTTAGAGAGGAAACCCTAGTTGATAAAATACGTCAACTGTTTACCTGGGTAAAATCTCGTGGACTGTGCAGTCCAAAGTAAACTGATCCACTATGCTTGAAACAAAGTACACTGAACTTTGACTTTGGCTCACACCCTGTCGTTCTACTAAACACCAACTGCTGACAATCCTCTGGCTTTGTGACTCCCCGTCCAACAGTAACTTGACCTCAGGCTTATGCTTGATCTTTGTAGAAGAGTAGCAGGTAGATCCGACAACACTCCTCGAATGCTCCAACCCTTTCAAAATGTGATCACTTTTACTTATATTCTTCAGTCGTCTGAATTTGATGTAAAAATAGATCTGCTTTTGTCTGATTGATGTAGATGCAACTGTATGATTACGATCAGGATTCGAACAACACAACTCTAAACTTACTAAATGTTTATGTGTATATGTTCTAGAAAGACAAACAGAAAATTCTCTAAGAATTTTTGAGACAAAAATCTTCCTAAGGCTTTTAAGAATAATAAACTGATAATGCAAAAGCCGTTAATCAACCAATATATATGACATGGTTTATATAGAGTATAGAATGACCTAATCCCTTTGAAAATAAGGAAAAATTCGTGCATAGGATTTGGTACAATTCTAGACCAACTGGGAAACAAATCAGGATAAGGAAACTGACGGTTGTATTCTGATCAGGACACCTTGAACTGGTTCAGAGGGGCTGAACCGGTTCAAGTTTGGCAGCAAGTAAATTTGAGGCTTGCTTGAGTTCTTGAACCGGTTCAGAGGGGCTGAACTGGTTCAAGTTGGCCAGAACTTGATGCTCGTTATTTTCAGCTTAAAAACATTCTATGAGTAGTTCTAAAAAATATAGAAAGTGTAGAATATGTCTTAACCTGTTTAGAATCTTTCCTAATGTGTTGTTCTTACCTTTTTCTTCAAAAGATCTTTAATCATGGTAAGTTTGAACAACTTCCCAGTTTTGTAGTCGCTGTCGAACTTGATAACTTGCAGACCAAGTAACTTGAATTCCAACTCGACTTGGACTTGTTTTGTTTACAATAATTGCCAAAAATAAAATAAAATCTCATAATCTCCCTTTTTGGCAATTTTGTGACAAAACCCTAAAAATAATTTTCATAATTTACCTAAAGAAGAAAAGTAAATTACATTTTTTGTTCAAAAGCAAAAACACAGAATAAGATCACTTTTCTTTTTTCTTCTTGGATACACAACTTGACCTGATTTCCTGCACACTATCAAGCAACAACTATTAGTGAAGTTTAATAAATAAAAATTTATAAAAACTCCCCCTTAAGTATATATCTAGGAATTAAAAAAAAATAAAGCATATCTATCTCTCCCCCTTAATATCTCACTGTGATCTCCCTTTTTTTGTAAGAAATTGTCAAAGCATAGTAGATAAATAAGAGAACAGATAATTCCAATCCAAACAAGTCATTAGAGTATATACCAAGAATATCCAAAAATAATGACAATGTTAACAACAACCAAACAAAACATGATGTCATGATGCATGAAAAATTAATACAAAAGTCAGCATCATTATATTCTCAACCACTATGTCAGAAAAACATCATCTTTAGTCTTCACCATTAGCCTCCTCATCTTCCTCATCCTCATCTGAATACTCATCCCCGTCCGCGTCATCTTCCTCATCTTCAGCTCTCGGTGATGGATCTGGAGGTGCAGGCCTGTAGACATCCTCATCCGGAACCCCTGATTATTGTCCTCTCATCTGATTCATCTGTAGTTTGAGATCTTGAATCTCAACCATCATCCTATCAACCATAGAAGTCTGATGCTGAAGTAGATGAGAATACATGATGTTTGCATCTGCTTGAGTGAAATTTCCTTTTAGAGGAAATAGCTGAGTAATTTCTAGCACTTGTGACAACCCCTCATCAACATTTCTTCGAACTTTTCTTGCATTCTCCCTAGCAGTCTTAGACTTATTAAGAGTATGAGGATCCAATTCAGTCATAATAGACTAATGATACGCTCTTGGAGGAATCTGAACATTCTTTCTCTTGAATAGTTCCATGATAATCACTGGAAAAGGAGAAGAATACTTTCACGAGTTTTTCTTATAATGAGCTATCATAAGCTGCACAATAGATGATGCAAGCAAAATAGTCTCATCAATAGCAAGAAAATAAAGAACTTGTGCTCGCTCAAGATTTATTTCATCTTTCTTTCCGAAGTAGCCCAGATTTGCCATAACAAACAAATTAAAGAAAGCCGCTTCATCTGTCAGAAATCGAGCTGGAATACTGTCTTGATTTAGAAAAGAGTTCGGCACACAAATCTTTGAAACAATCCAGGAAAAATTTGGACCCCGATTGTCAAAGGCAGAGTTTGTCCTGTCAACTGACAACTGTCTGAAAGGTCTAGGATAGCTTCAATATCCTTCTCGTCTATCATATAATCAACTCCAAACAGAGATACGATAAAGTAGAAGTCATGTACCTCACGAATATTTGCGTAGAAATAGCTAACCATATCCGGACAGTAAAAGCTTTTACCAAGCTTAGTGAAGAAAAGCCAATTATGCGACTTGATGTAGTTCACTAGCTTGCGTCCAGCTGTGTCTTGAAGCTTCTGAAGATTGACATTCCTCTCTAACTTGATTGGACCATCCTAGTAAATAGAGAGATATACTTTCCAAGCATTGTCATTGTAGAAGTGTGACTCGTCAAATTCAATTCTGTTGGTACTAGAAACAAATGGATAATTCATTGGAACAAATGGAAAATTCCATTTTGAAGCATGTGAACCACCTTGAGGTTCTTGGATGGCTATGCCTGTTCGGGACCTTTTGGGAGGTCTAGATTGTTCAATTCCTTTTTCCTTTAGCCTCCTTAGACAGTTTAGGAGCCATGTTCTTCACAAATTTTTTCACTTTGAAACCTTCAACCTCTCTTAGGAATTCTATCAAACACTTGGTGTGCAACCCCAAAAGTGTTTATAGAATTGCTTGTTTTGATCTTTAATCTTCCCAAAAACCAAACAACAATGCAAGTCTATATTCCCAACTTGCAAACAAGAAGCTTTAATACTCCAAGTAGTCAATTTCTTAACCAATCCACTGAGAAGTTCAATCCCACACTCCAATTTCATTCAAACCCATTTTTGAATTTCAAATCTTCATACTTCTTCTTCAATTATTGTCTTCAATTTCCAATTATGTCATGTAATGATTAATGTTATAGCATGGAATGATGACAAAGAAATGATATAGATGATGTATATATATGTATGTGTGTGAGCTAAGGAGTGAAGGGAACAATGAAGCATATAGAGATGGAAAAAATATGCAACAAATGAAGCCCCAAGCAGGTTAAAAAGCCCAAAACTCGCGCCCTTGAACCGGTTCAGCCCTCTTGAACCGGTTCAAGAAGGGCAGTGCGCTTTGGTGCATAATGCTTGAACCGGTTTAGCCCTATTGAACCGGTTCAAGATGGGTAGTCACTTTAGGCTTGGCCAATTGACTTGCTTGAACTAGTTCACCCCTATTGAACCGGTTCATGACCCCCAGTCTTGAATCCACATTGTATTTTTGAATTTTTTTTTTTTTTTTTCCAAATGTTTTAAGAAATCTTCTAACACATTGTTGTTTAAACAAAAATCAACAAAGAAAAAATTTAAAAACCAAAAAACAAATCAAAATCTTTTTGAATTTTTTAAAACTTTTCCATTTTTCTTCTTTTTTTTTTTTTTTTTTTTAAAAAAAATAAAACACAAATCACCAATCTTCAAAATCATCTGGTCAACTATGATTCAAAACCCTTTCAAAGAATTTTAAAATATCTCAGAGAACAAATATTTGACTCCACAGACTTTTCAAATCTCAGAAAGTAATTACAACATGAAATTAAACTTGCAAATTTTACTGAAAAATTTAGAAATTAATCTAGCAAGTTCATGTGTGTGTGTGAAATCCAATCTAATCCATCTTCAGTTGAATTTCAACAGATCATTGTCTAAAACTTATTGATCGAAAAGTATCAAGATAAAATAATTTTGAGTCAATTTTTCTAAGTAAGGCGGCTTTCACTCTAAAGAGTAGTCAGCAATTCTCCAACTCAACTTATCTCCACTTTTAACTTCAATTCACAGTTTAATGGGAGCTTTCGATCAAATCTCAATAGGTAGCTTTTTCCTTAGAAAAGTATTCAGCAACTTTCAAATTTTTCTTTCTTTTCAAACTGAATATTTTTCAATTTTTTTTAAGCTCCTATTTTTTTAAGAAAATAACCTTTATACCTTTTGTGAACAATAAACCCTAGTCAATAGATCAAAAGATATTCAACCAAATTTGTCAGAGATGGACTAGTGCACAAAAGTTTATAAACTTAAGAGACTCAAATCTAAAAATCCCCTAATCAATACAAATCATCTTTCATTATATAGATTACAGATCAAGAATCTATTTTTATCCAAATTATCATGTGTCTCAATTTGCATTCAAAGATAGATTATAAATTCTTTAAAAGAATTTTCATATGTATATCAAGAAGATTATGATCAGAAATTCAAAACCCTAACAAGTGATCCAATGGCAACAAAATTTTCTTTTAAGCACGAGCCATGATCACTAAATTTTGTAGGACTTAGTTTGAAAGTGAAGTCCTTTTGGAATCTAGTTCCAAGGACTCACTAGGCACAAAATTGATCAAATCAGTCTTTTTGATCCAAACAGTTTTTACTCTTACTTCCTAAAATTCTCTCTCATTCTTTACCTCTTTCTTAGGCAGCTTTAGAAAACTTAGGTGGCACAAAATTCTTTTTCTTTTTAGAAAACACTTTTTTCTTAGCTTGAATATTCTGAGAATGAATTTTCGTAAACTTTTTCTTTTCCTTTGAAAACATGAGTGATTCTTATATCCAGTCTTGCCATAGAAAGTGCAAGGCAACAATTTAGGCATATAAGACATATCAGAATGCAATGAATCAGACAAACATAGCTTAGGCATATCAACAGGTTTAACAAAAATTGTTTTACCTTGATCACTAGATGAACCTCTAACAAATCCTAACCCAATCTTATCATTTACATCCTTTCCGATGTTGATTATCTTATTCAAACTGTTCTGACTCATATTGAACCCTTGCAGTTTATCTTGTTCAGATTTCAATTCAATTTCAAGATAATCATTTTTGAAAGCAAGACATTCCTTCAATGAGTTAGCAATACTTATGTGACAACCTGAATTTTTTTTAGATTTTAATTTTTGAGTTTGTGGAGGTGTAGTTGTTATTTTTATATTTAGTTTATATATATTTATTGTATGTATGTCTGAAGGAAGCAGCAAGGTGCACCAGCCGTGGGGCTGAAGGAAGTGGTAATGTGAACCGGAGGACCCACTTGAGATAGTAATGGGTTTGATTTAGTTGGTTTCCTTTACAAATATATATGATATATATATATATATATATATTTATTTATTTATTTTGTGTCTAAAGGTGGAGGTGATGTGCCAGCCAAAGTGTGAGGGGAAAATGAGAATTATGATGTTTTCATGGGGTCCATTAAAAAGGTGATTTAATATATATGATTTGTCTACTGAAGAGTGAAGGATTGGGTAGCTGACGAAATTGAAAAGAAAAGGGAAGAAGGAAAGGATTGAAATGAAATGATGGCACGAGTCCCACTTAGATTGCTTGGCCAGAAATTGTTTTGGTTTTGGGCTTTTGATTTTTTTCACGTGGGTTTTGTCAGTGAAGACGTGATAAGGAAGAAAAGGTGGTGGGACCCAGTAATTTTTTGGTTCAGATGAAATGATTTTGTCTGACATCTTTTTGAGGTTGTCGTGAGCAGTGTCGACGTGTGTATGGAGTCGGTGGGTTGCTTTATCTATATATTTGTATAAGGTTTGTGGCTTTGGTGATACAAAAGGAAGAGAGAAATAAAGGCAGAGAGTGAGTCGAGAGTTTGAGAAACAGAGAGAGGAGCCGAGGTTGCAGAGGAGGCCGGAGGTTTAAGGTTTTGATGATCAGTGAGGAATATTTCTTTTTCAGTGTAGGGTTCTCTATACCTTGAATGGCATGGGGTGGTTTTGCTTCAATGGTTTTTATTAAATGTTTTAATTAAATACATATGTATTTTGTTTATATACCCACATAAATGTGTATATTTTGTGAAGCTGTTTTATTAAACCTCCATAAAATTCTTGTTATGGTTTTTCTTACTGGGATTTTTCGTCTCACCACCCTCTAGTTTCAGGTACCGAAGATGAATGTGGATTGCTAAATTTAGGCTTAGGTGGAAGAGTCGGCGTTGCAGGATTTAATGTATTTATTTGGAGAATTTTTGTGTATATTGAGAAAATTAATTTTGTATAAAAGAGGGCTTTTTTTATTTATTTATTTTTATTTTAATGATCCTGGTGTATTTTGATGTATATGGATTTGAATGAATTGAAGATTTTATTAGAATTTTCGGGTCGTGATAAAATGATATCAGAGCCTGTACCCAGCCGAAAGTGTGAGTGTAGTGATGATGTTGACTGGTGTGAGTGGGCGAGTGTGTAGTACTGGTTACCTACCACTCATAGCCAGGTGTGTGTGGGCGGATGGCGTTCATTGGCAGCTATTGGGATGGTTGGTTAGTGTGGTTGGGCAGGTAGCCCGGGTTTGTTATTATTTGTTTTTTTTCAGTGGGCGGGTGACGCATTGACTAGCTACCACAATGGTTATGGAGTGTGTGGACGGGTGACTAGCACTGGAAGCTACCACAACGTCCTACATATCACGGTATCTCACACTGCCTGGGGTAAGGATTTGGATTTTGGTTTTGTGGTTATTGGTGTTTTCAGGTATACGAAGACTGTTGGATCTAAATTTCGGGGATAAAATTCTTTTTAAGTGGTGGAGAATGTGACAACCTAGATTTTTTTTAGATTTTAATTTATAATTTTAATTTTTGAGTTTGTGGAGGTGTAGTTGTTATTTTAATATTTAGTTTATATATATATATATATATATATATATATGTCTGAAGGAAGCAACAAGGTGCACCAGCCGTGGGGATGAAGGACGTGGTAATGTGAACTGCAGGACCCACTTGAGACAGTAATGGGTTTGATTTAGTTGGTTTGCTTTACAAATATATATGATATATACATATATTTATTTTGTGTCTGAAGGTGGAGGTGATGTGCCAGCCGAAGTGTGAGTGGAAAATGAGAATTATGATGTTTTCGTGGGGTCCACTAAAAAGGTGATTTAATAGGTTCATTGATTTTGTTACTTATTATATATATATATATATATATATATATATATGATTTGTCTACTGAAGAGTGAAGGATTGGGTAGCTGACAAAATTGAAAAGAAAAGGGAAGAAGGAAAGGATTGCAATGAAATAATGGCGCGGGTCCCACTTGGATTGCTTGGCCAAAAATTGTTTTGGTTTTAGGCTTTTGATTTTTTTCACGTGGGTTTTGTCAGTGAAGATGTGATAAGGAAGAAAAGGTGGCGAGACCCAGTAATTTTTTGGTTCAGATAAAATGATTTTGTCTGACATCTTTTCGAGGGTGTGGTGAGTAGTATTGACGTGTGTATGGAGTCGGTAGGTTGCTTTGCCTATATATTTGTATAAGGTTTGTGGCTTTGGTGATACAAAAGGAAGAGAGAAATAAAGGCAGAGAGTGAGCTGAGAGTTTGAGAAACAGAGAGAGGAGCCGAGGTTGCAGAGAAGGCCGAAGGTTTGAGGCTTTGAGGATCCAATAAGGAATATTTCTTTTTCATTGTAAGGTTCTCTATATCTTAAATGGCATGGGGTGGTTTTGCTTCAATGGTTTTTATTAAATGTTTTAATTAAATGCATATGTATTTTGTTTATATACCCACATGAATATGTATATTTTGTGAAGCTGTTTTATTAAACCTCCATGAAATTCTTGTTTTGGTTTTCCTACTGGGATTTTTTGTCTCACCACCCTCTGGTGGGTCACTATATCTACCAATAATAATCAACCCTTGCAATAGCTCAAATTATTGTAAAATAGGGCTATCATAGGGGTAAGTCGAACCATAAGGACTGCAAGTTTATGGCAACCAAGGTCTTTAAAATCACTTTGTTTGATGAAAGAGGTGTAGAGTTTTTTTGGTTTGTTTGTTACTTAGAACTAGGAAATGAAAGTTACATAAAACAATAAATTAAAGAAATTTAAGATGAGAGGAAGTTATTTAGAGACGACTAGGGAAGTGAATCAATTACCAACCTTATAAACATGCTAGCTTGTGATTAACTTGGGAAAAACCTTAGATATATGACAATAATATGTAGCAATACAAGATCACTACATTATCTTCAAGAAGTTTATAGAATCAAGAATTAAGTATAATCCCTCAAAGTACCACATGCTTGAACTACCTAAATTAGAGTGTAGCTATGACATGCTCACTAAGCTAGGGACTATCAAACCCTTTAATAATTATGGTAAGAGCACATGAAGTCAAGAACCAAGAATAATCCATTAAAGGGAGGCCCAAAGCTATGGACTAAAAAGCTTCTCATACAACATGCCAATAAATACCATTTCACAATCTCATTTCCATTCTCACTATGAAAATGCAAGTCATACAATCATGAGAAAATATAATCTAAGACAAGATAATAGATTCAACATTATCATTTATAGAAATTAAAATCCATTACATCAAGTGTAAAAATCTAGATTATGAAACTACAATAAACATCATTCATTCCCCAAATTAAAATCAAAACTAAAGCATGCTTACAAAGAAGGGCTTCACCGCCTCCATAGAAAGGGAGTTAGTTACCCATGGAAGCAAGGGATGAGGAAGTGGAGGAGATCTTCCCTTCCATTTTCGTACCTAGCAGCCAAGAATAACACACAAGCTCTCAAGAACAATATTTCTTTCTCTAGAAATCCTTACAATCTTAGATGTCCCTTTACAATCATTCCACCCTTCTCATATAGACAAGATGTTTGCCAAACCTTCCCAAAACTAAGGTCCATGTCCCCCACAAGTATTTTACCAATAACCCAATTAAGGAGGGAATCCAATTGAAAGGATCAAAAAGTCAAGTGGGTCTGCAGTGCTTGGACGAGCGCTCGTAGGACGCAGCACGAGCACTCGGAAATGCCTTATAATTCTTCTCATGGTTTGGAGCTGCAGAGACGAGCGCTCATAAATACCCTATTAATCTCTGCCTCGAATTGGAGCACTCGTAAGAAAGACAATCGCTCGTGTGACATGGTGCGCGCGCTATTTGCTCATGAATGCCGGACGAGCGCTCGTCCATGCCTTGGAATTTAATTTTCTTTTCTCCTGATTTGAACTTCCTTTACTTTTATCAATTCTTCACGCTATTGATTCTCTTTCACTTTGATCTTGGCTTTGGGTCATTGAATTCATCTTTTACCCCATTTGTTTTGTAGAGAGTCTTTATGAACACATTGGCAATTTCTTTTTGGAAGTCATAAGACGCACAAGCCTGGAATGACTTAATCTTTAAAAAGCCTTTAAAACCTCCACTTTATTTCTTTTTGGGAGACAACCCTGAAAATACACAAAAACGAGGAACTGGAGGTAATCTATGCAATAAAACCAACTAATGGACTTAACTAATGCAAATAAGGGCATTTGAATATGCAATATTCAGCGCTTGTCACACCCACAAACTTACATTTTGCTAGTTCCATAGCAAAACCAAAATGAAGTATGTAATGAAATGACAAATATTGTAATGCTACCCAAGAATATCAAACATAGTACAAGAAAATGCACAAAGCTCAAATGCAACTTAGAAAATAGAGAACATTGGGGATGGAATCATTATGAAGACTACCTTGTGTATATGAAGCCTTGATATAATAAAATGGCTAAACATCTTTCAATTCTCATGCATCAACCTCATAATCCATATAAATACTTCAATTGTCATATCCATAAAAGAAATCATCTCTAGCTTCATTAAAAGTGAACCGGATTCCCAATATGTGGTTTTTACCTTCTTTTTTCCCTTTCAAGAACACAAGTCTTCAAATCATTAAATTTCCCTTTTAAATGAGGTCTCTAAGGTATGAATTTATTCAAAATACAACTTTTGTTGTTTTATTTTTTTATTTTTATTTTATGGTGGTACAATGTTGAAGTCCCTTAAGCTTTCTAACTAACCCATGTAGCAAGTGTTAGGCCAACAACTCCCAAACCAGATGGCTTTAGGGTGCTAAATGTAAAGACACTCCAAAGGTTTAATAACTCGAGTTAGCAAGGTTATGAACTCAAACTTACCATATTTATTTATTTTTATTTTTGTGAATGATCGTGCAATGCCTAAGTCCCTTAAGCTTTCTAACTAACCCATGTAGCAAGTGTTAGGCCAACAACTCCCAAACCGGATGGCTTTATGGTGCTAAGTGTAAAGACACTTCAAAGGCTTAATAACTCGAGTTAGCAAGGCTTTGGGTCATTTTTTTTTTTTTTAGTTCATGCCAAAGAAATCCATCCAACAGGGTCATCAATTCAAATCAACTGAGTCAAGGCCAAGGTAAATTGGGTTGCATGCCTCACAATTAAGTTTCCGATATGCATCTGTGAAGTGTGAAGCATAAAAGAGAATGAAATCCAACGAAAATCTAATTGAAGCATTTATACAAACCAATTTGAATCAATATGATCATTTCAGATTTTTTTTTCTTACTTCAAAACTATTATTTGCCTCTATACACGAAGTATTAAACACATGCTTCCATCTCCAACAAGTTCCAAGATTACAAGATCATTGCTTCCCAAAAATTATTTTATTAATTTATATGAACAGTTTAGCCCATACAAACAAAAATGCATACCAAAATAAAAAATGCATTACCAAAAGATACCCTTAAACTTGAATGTCACATTGTCCTCAATGTGAGAAGACAAAGGATGAAAAATGAAAAATAGAGAAGGTAAAAAGAGCAATAATACCGAGTAGGAGGAAAATCTGTAGCGTTATGAGAACATGTCACCATGTGAATTCCAAAAGCCACATCCCCAAACTTGGAATGGATAACCTGCAAAGAGAACATAGATAGAAACAGAAATAACACTAAGGACAGAAATAACAATGAAAAATGAAACACAGGTATGTAACAAGCAATAAAAACAAAAGAGGGAATTTTTATTGAAAATGAGGTTGACATTTTACAGGTGATAGTGTAGCGCCAAAATGCTCAACCTAACAAGCTAGAGCAAAAACAGATTTCCAAAGTTCAACAAAAGGATAGCACATATAATAAAAAGAACCTAGAAACAGAAATAACCACATAAGATGGGTAACACAAAACATAGACAAGAACGAGGCAAGTAGTGCTAGCTAGGGACCGGGAGGGAAACGGGCAAGGAGTGCATTGAGGAGGGATCTAGTTTCAAGCCTTTCTTCTTGAGCAATCCGACGATATTTTAGCAACACGATGGTCTTCTGTTGCAGCAAGGTAGTCCTCCCGCACGACCCGATTGTAGTCAGCTAAGGCATTCTCAAAGTTGTCCATCTGAGCATGGACACTAGCAATGCTAGCCCAAAGAAAGGCATAGTCATGCTAAGGTGCAACATGCGGCTCCTCCCAATTAAAATCTTCTGCCATAGGATCATCCTTTTGGATGGCAGGAGATGGTTCTCGTGGTGGCAGAGCAGTAGCGGGTTGATTGGGAGGAAGATGGCCAAGAACATTGTTCCATCGCTGCATGGAAAATGTTTGAATCTTTTTACCCTTTTCTTCATGGGGAGGAATGATGAAACCCTTGTGTTTAAGGAGCTTGGTAATGAAGAATGGCAATGGCAAAACCCAGGTTTGGGCTCTTTGATGCCTCGAATGAATGCATTCGTCCCAAAACTTCATGATCTGGTTCCAAATCAATTCCGGAATAGAAATCCAAAAGCCTTGGTCCAGGGCATACAAAGCATCTAACATCAAACCACGGTTCTCGGTGTTGTGTACCAAAGGGCACACATTATGCTTAAGAACCGAATCAAGGAACCAAACCCACTAGGGTAGAGTGGATTTGAGAGTGTAACTACACGGTCGATGAGATCAGCGACATTGCAAATTGCGGCAACAATTTGCTCTATGGTCAAATCGCCAACTTGCTCATACAATGGACAACCCCTAGCATCCAAAAGATCGGGCCACTGAAAAGGACAGCCCGAAACAGCCACAATGTCATCGATGTTGAAGGAATAGAGAGCGCCATTAATTGAGGCGGCGAGAGTGTTGGCCGGCTCGTCCGGGGAATGGAGGTTTTGATAAAACAACCATGCCATTCGTGGGTAGGCAACCTTAGCAACCAGTTTGCATATGCCCTAGAGACATCGATTGGTTAATTCAGTGACAGCCCAAAAGGATGTTGGATGGTTGGCAAAGACATCCGTAAGTTGGAAAAGGAGCTCATAGTTGAACTTTTTGGCAAGCCAAGCAGCCCTTGGTTGCTCTCGAGCTATAGCAGGAGCATCCTCAGATGGTCTAGGATGGCAAGATGATTCCCCACGAGCCATTTGGAGATGGAGAATTGGATGGGGAATTTCAGAGAACACCTGGTGTACCCAAAGAAATAGGAAGAGAAAGAAGGTTACCAATGGAGGAGAAAACCCAAAAATTTGTATCCTAGAATGATCCTAGCCAAACACCAACATCAACAACAACACACAAGCCTCCAAAAATTCAATTCCCATACTCCGTAAGATGAAGATTAAGGAAAAGATAGAGATAAAATAGAGGAGAGAATACCTGAGACGGAAAAACCAAGAAGACTCAAGCAATCTTGAAGGAGATGAGAAGGGAAGGTTGAATGAGATGGGTATTTAAAGGAAGGGAGTGCATAAATGAGGAAGAGGAAGGGGTGGAGAAGTTATGAGAGGGTGCATGCATGGGGGGTCATGGGGGGTAAGGGGAGAGAACATAGGAAGGTGAAAAGTAGGAAAGGGAGGGTCAATTAAGAAGGGGGCCAAAACAAGACGAGCGCTCGTCTGGAGGAAGAGCGCTAAAAAATGGGTCAGTAAGGATTTGGGGAAATACGAGCGCTCGGAAACGAAGTGACGAGGAGGCAGCGGCTTTGACGGGCGAGCGTTCGACGGTCTGGACGAGCGCTCGAAAACAAGACAGTGCATTTTGTTGGAGTTATAAGCGCTCATAAATGAATGGACGAGCGCTCGTCCATGCCTTGGAAAAAAAATTTAAATCCCTTGAATGTTGGATTTTCATTTTTGGCCGAACGGGGTCGGTACCGGGATCTAAAAAGTTGCTAATTAGAACTTAAGCTCCTATGGACCTAGGACACCTCGTATAACCTTCGGAACAGGAATTGGAGCGCGTTTTCAAAGGCACAACTTTTAGGGTCCGAAATTCCCGTGATTTTTGGAGTTTTCGAGGGAATTGCCTAAGTGACCATGAAAAATTTTGAAAACGGTACCAAGACCTTAAAATGACCAAGTAAGCCTAAAATGACTTTTGGAACGTAATTCAAGACAGTTCCAAAAAAGTTCAAATTTGGCCTATACTTAGCTAATTTCCAGAAATTTTTTGGCTACAACAACTTGGAAGAGGGAAGCTTTGGAGTTGACAGAATTACTTCCCAAGAGTGCTAAATTTTAAGGTCGATAGCTAGACAAACCATGATTCCGCATCAGTCCTCGTAAATTGGGTTCGTTAATAGGACTTCCTCCACTTTTCGAATTGGGACTATGCCATCAACGTAAGGTTTAAGCCTTTGGCCATTAACCTTAAAGAGAGATCCATCAATAGGATCATGAAGTTCAACGGCACCATAAGGAAAGATGGATGAGATAACATATGGACCGTCTCACCGTGAACGGAGTTTACCGGGAAAGAGTCGCAACCGAGAATTAAAAAGCTAAACTTTCTGTCCAGGGGCAAAAGACTTGTTGATAATGTGCTTGTCATGAAATACTTTAGTCTTTGCCTTATAGATTTTGGCGCTTTCATACGCACCATTTCGAATTTCCTCAAGCTTATTGAGTTGCAATTTGCGAGTAGAGCGGCTTGCTTAAGATCAAAGTTGAACCGTTTTATGGCCTAAAAAGCTCGGTGCTCTAACTCTACCGGGAGATGACAAGCTTTGCCAAAGACAAGTCGATATGGTGACATGCCAATGGGCTTCTTATACGCTGTCCGATAGGCCCAGAGCGCATCGTTTAGTCTTAATGACCAATCTTTGCGATCCGATCGAACCGTTTTTTCCAGAATATGCTTGATCTCACGATTAGATACTTCCACTTGACCAATTTAAGGGTGGTAAGGTGTGGTAAGGTATGGCAACCTTGTGAATGACGGAATATTTGAGAAAGACGGATTTGAGATAGCGATTTTGAAAATGAGATCCTCCGTCACTGATGAGGGCTCTTGGCATACCAAATCGACTGAAGATATTCGATTGAATGAACTTGACCACGACTTTATGATCATTGGTTTTGGTAGTTTTAGCCTCAACCCATTTAGACACGTAATCCACCGTTACGAGAATATAGTCATAGCCATAAGAGGATGGAAATGGTCCCATGAAGTCAATTCCCCACACATTGAAACTTTCTATGATTAAGATGGGGGTAAAGGGCATCATGTCTCTTCTGGACATGGATCCAAGCTTTTGGCAACGCTCACACGACTTGAAGAAATTGTAAGCATCCCGAAACAAAGATTACAATAAAATCCGCTTTGAAGGACTTTGTCAGTAGTTTTCTTGGCACTGAAGTGTCCTCCACACGCAAGAGTGTGGCAGAAATTGAAGACACTTTGGAATTCAGTTTTGGGAATGCATCGTCGGATGATTTGGTCTGGACAATACTTGAATAATTCCGGGTCTTCCCAAAAGAAATTTTTGACTTGGGAGAAGAACCGGTCTTTCTCTTATTTGGACTATTTGGACGGAATTTTTCCTACCTCAAGGTAGTTGACAATATCCACAAACCACAGAAGATTTGTATAAGAAATCTGAAACAGTTGCTTATCCGGGAAGGAATCACGAACTGCAGCAAATTTGAAAGATTTCTCAATGAGTAAACGAGAGAGATGGTCAGTGACAACATTGTCTGTCCCTTTTTTGTCCCAGATTTCAATGTCAAACTCTTGGAGTAAGAGTATCCATCGAATTAGTCGGGGTTTGGTCTCTTTTTTTGGGAGCAAATGCCTTAGAGCGGCATGGTCCGAAAAGACAATGACCTTAGTTCCAAGAAGGTAAGAACGGAATTTATCCAAGGCATACACCATAGCTTGCAACTCTTTTTCAGTGGTGGTGTAATTCAATTAAGCGTCAAAGAGAGTTTTGCTAGCATAATAGATAGTATGCGATAGCTTGTCCATATGCTAGCCCAAAACCGCACCCAATGCATAATCGGATGCATCACACATGATCTTAAATGGAAGAGACCAGTTAGGCGGTTTCATGATTGGGGCTGAAGAGAGAAGAGTACGAAGCTTCTTGAAAGCTTCCAAACATGCTTCATCAAAATTAAAGGGAATATCCTTGGTAAGAAGATTACACAAGGGCTGGGATATTTTACTAAAGTCTTTGATGAAGCGACGATAAAAGACGGCATGACTAAGAAAGGAATGGATTTGTCGAACAAAATTTGGAGGAGGAAGTTTAGAGATCAATTGACTTTTGCCTTGTCAACCTTAATTCCCCTTTTAGAAATAATGTGCCTTAAGACAATGCCTTCTTGGACCATGAAATGACTCTTTTCCCAACTTAGAATCAGATTTGTCTCCTTGTATCTTTGAAGCACAAGGGATAAATTGTGGAGACATGAGTCAAAGGAAGATCCAAAGATGGAAAAATCATCCATAAATACTTCCAAAAACTTTTTGACCATATAAAAAAATATGAACATCATGTATCTTTGGAAAGTTGCCGGTGCATTGCATAGCCCAAAGGGCATGCATCTATAGACAAATGTTCCAAAGGGACATGTGAATGTGGTTTTCTCTTGATCTTGAGGATCAATTGCCACTTGGTTATAGCCGGAATAACCATCAAGGAAATAGTAGTAGCTTTGGCCGGCAAGCCTTTCTAGGATTTGATCAATGAATGGGAGTGGAAAATGATCTTTCTTAGTGGTAGAATTGAGTTTCCGGTAGTCAATGCACACACACTACCCGGTGGTGGTGCGTTGTGGCATGAGCTCTCTCGCTGAATTTTCAACAATGGTGAGGTCGGATTTCTTGGGAACAACTTAAGTAGGGCTTACCCACTTGCTATCCAAGATGGGATAGATGATTCCCGCATCTAGCAGCTTGATCACTTCTTTCATGACCACTTCCTTCATGTTTGGATTCAACCGGCGCTGCACCTCTCTAGAAGGTTTGGCGTCATCCTCCATATGAATGCGATGCATACAAATAGAGGGGTTGATTCCTTTCAAATCAACCACTGCCCAACCAATAGCTTCTTTGTACTCTTGTAGCACCACTAAAAGGCTGTTTTCTTGGTCCTTTAAAAGGTCCGATGCAATGATGACCGGAAGAGTTTTATTTGCACCAAGAAGCACATACTTGAGGTGGGTCGGGAGCGGCTTTAACTCAAGTTGTGGTGGAGATTTCAATGAAGGCACCGGAGGAGTGGTGGAAAGTTGAGGAAGTGGTCCTCTTGGCACTTTCCAAGGAGGAAAGTCCATGATAGCACCAATGTCGAGTAAAGAATTTACTTCTTGGATGGATTGATTGATATCAAAGTTTGTGAAATCAAAGTGGGACATGCAAGTTTCAAGAGGATCTTTGCTTAGAATGAATGGAGAGATTCTTCGACCAGTTCATCTACCACATCAAAGAGAAAACAATCATCCTTTTCGGAAGGATGTTGAGTTGCATGGAAAATGTGGAGTTTGACTTGCATATTTCCAAAGGCAATATCCATCACCCCGGTTCGGCAATTTATCAAAGCATTAGCCGTAACTAAGAAAGGCCTACCGAGGATCACGGAAATATGTTTCTTTGGATCATGAACCGGTTCCGTGTCAAGAACCACAAAGTCTACCAAAAAGTAGAATTTGTCCACTTTGATGATGACATCTTCAAGAATGCCCCGTGGGTGCTTGACCGATCTGTCGGCAAGCTGCAAGACCACAATGGTTGGCTTAAGATCTCCCAACCTAAGTTGTAAGTAAACTGAATATGGAATCAAGTTCACACTCGCTCCTAAGTCAAGGAGGGCCTTCTTTATCTTGTTGTCACCAATGACACACGAGATTGTCGGGGCACCTGGATCCTTATACTTTGGAGGAGTGTTGTGCTGAATTATCGTACTCAC
Source organism: Cornus florida (assembly GCF_030987335.1). Classification (NCBI taxonomy): domain Eukaryota; kingdom Viridiplantae; phylum Streptophyta; class Magnoliopsida; order Cornales; family Cornaceae; genus Cornus; species Cornus florida. Next base: position 39,062,117 of record NW_026775571.1, on the reverse strand, counting down.
CTGTTCAGTTAGTCTTACCTTATTTGGTAAATGACTTTTGGAAGTAAGCTTTTGAGTGCACAAATCCTTGAGAAATTTGGCATAGGGAGGAATTTGCTTGATAGCATCCAAGAGAGGTCGGTTGATCTTTACTTGCTTAAAGACCTCCCACATGTCCTGAATTTTATAACTTTTGTTCCCAAAATGTGTTGACTCTTGGAGACGTTGAGGAAACGGAGCCTTAGGCTCATAAGAGGTCTCTACATTTGGGGTGACAAGCTTGGAATTTTCAGTGCTAGACTTTGGATTTTCAAGAGTGAAATTTGGATTAGATGAGCTAGGATTTGGATTTTTGTGAGGAAGAACTTTTTCATCTTTTCCTCCATTAACCTTGTTGTCCACAATTTGACCATTCCGAAGGGTGGTGATTGCTTGGACATGTTCATAAGTAGGCCCACTCGGAGGAGGGACTTTGTCAATCACATGGATCCCTCTAGGATTCTCAAATGGTTAAGCGGGAAGTTTTCCCTTATCTCTTTGAAGGAGTTGGTTCATTGAATTAGCTATTTGTCCCACTTGATTCTCAAGTTTAGGTATTGACTGAGTATGTGAATGAACCATTTGGAGAGTGGGCTGCAATGATGTCAAGAGTTGCTTGTTAGATTTTAACATTTGCTTATTAAGGGATTCCATCATTTGCTTATTTATAGCGAGAATCTCATCAGTTGGAAACATAAGAGGTGGAGTAGAAACATTTGGATTATATGATGGACAGTAATTCGAAGAGGCCTGAAGTTGCCTATTTGGAAATTGAGAAAAAGGTTGATATTGATGCCCTTGATTTTGAAATGTCGAATTTTGTGGGGCGGGTTGCCTCCACGAAAAATTCGGATGATCTCTCCATCCCGGATTGTAGGTGTTAGAGTAAGGATTATTTTCGGGCCTAGAAAACATAGCATTTGCTTGCTCTTGATTGTTACTAGGAAATTGCTCTGGTGTGGGGCAATCTTCCGAGAGATGGAATGGGCTAGTGCATGATGCACACACCGCACTTGCTAAATTTTGAGACAAGGAAGGAGAGAGATGTGGTGCCATTAATTGATAGAATTTGTAAACTATGGCATCCACTTAAGAAGATTCTTCCCTCATTGTGTTTGGTTGACATAGATTGGTGTTCTTTGCATTGGTTGAGGTTGGAGCCCTACGAGAATTATGTTGCAAAGAGTTTTCACTCAAATTCTCGAGTAAGGTCCAAGCCTCATCTACATTTTTAGACATGAACATCCCTCCACATGATGAGTCAACTATGAGTCTATGTGGTTCGGTTAAACCATCATAGAAAGCTTGTACCAATTGCCATTTTGAAATTAGGTGGTGCGGACATTTCCTAAGGAGGTCTTGAAGTCTTTCCCAAGTCTCATGGAGTTGTTCCCCATCGATTTATGAAAAGCTAAGAATGGAACGCCTCATTTGATTGGTCTTTATGACAACCCGAATTTTTAAGAGTTGAAATTATATTTATTTCATGATTATTAGTTGTCAAGATTGACTGTTTAATTTTGAGATTTATCCAATTGATAATTTAATTGGTTTTGATTTTAATTTTGTATGCTAAAGCTTCTGGATGAAATTGGTGAAAGGAGACTTAATGGGTTTTGATTATTTTGTAATCAGATGGAACATAGAGATTTGGAGATAAAAGTGATCAGGCAGCCGAAATGAGAAAGAAAGAGTGAAATTGTGGTTATTTTTGTAGGCCCATTAAGATGATATTTAATGGAGTTGTTTAGATTTTATTATGTTAAATTAGTATATATATTATATATATATACATTTTGCATTTGATGGAATGAAGACTGCCAGCCGAATTTAATGATAAAGAAGAGGTATTTGTAATGTTAAATGCGGGTCCCACAATTATAGGTTTTGGTTTTGAGTTGTTTTACATTTGATGAATATACATGTATATTGTGTGGAGGAGATAAGGAAGCAACAGTGGGCTGCCGAAACATAAAGAAAAGAAAGGAAAAAAAAAAGGTGATGATGGGTGGGGCCCATGGCTAGGAAATTGTTTGGCCAAATTCACTTTTTGGCTTTGACTTTGTGCACATGACTTTGTGTACATGGGTTGATAAGATGATGATAGAATATGAAATGATGACTTTTAAGCTTTTTGTATTTGCTTTTGTGTGATGGGCTGTCAGATGAAAGTAGGCTTGTTTGGAGAGAGATTGGTATTATGATAATATCTTTGGTGAACAGTACTGATATTTTATGGTGTCGGTAGACTATCCATTATATATTAAGTGTTGTGTGCACTATTAAGTGAAGATACATATAATGAAATTAGAGAGAGAAAGCCAAAATAGAGAAGTGCACAAAGAAGCCGAGACACACACAGAGGGCCGAGCTTGATGCACAGATGATTTAACTCTTTTGCAAAGTAGGGTTTTTTATACCTTGAATTGCCTGGGTGATTTTATCTCAAATATTTTGTGATTGCTCACTTGCTTCAAATTGCATATATGTATTTTGTTTAAAAACATATGTATTATTTTGTGAAGCTAATTTTCATGAAACCCCTTGAGATTCTTGTTATGGTTTTTCCTACTGGGACTTCCCCTGTCTCACCCCCTTCTAGTTCAGGTACCAAAGATGAGCTTGGATTGCTAGGTTTGGGCTTAGGTGGAAGAGTTGGTGTTGATGATTTAATTATTTTATTTAGAGATGTTGTATTTATTTGAGGATATTGATTTGTATCAATAAAGAGTTTCTTGGATATTTTCTTTTGAGATACTGGGTGTAATACTGATGTATTTGGATTTGAATAAATCGAGGAATTTATTTAGAAAATTCGGGGCGTAACAGTCTTACTCACCGGATAGTATTTTTTTAGGAATTCTTGTTGCAATTGAGCCTATTTAGTGATGGAATTTGCAACAAGGGAGTTCAACCAATATTTTGCCCTATCTTTTAAGGCGAATGGGAAGAGACGGAAATGAAGTGCATATTCAGGGAAGCCCCTCAGCTTGATGGTAGAACAGATTTCAAGAAACTCATCAAGATGCTTATAGGGGTCTTCATTTTCAAAGCCATGAAAGGATGGAAGCATTTGAATTGGGCTAGATTTAATCTCATATTGGGCTGCATCGATGCTTGGCATCACCATGTAAGAAGGAGAGGCATAAGTGGTAGGGATGAAATGGTCCCTAAGAGTCATAGGTACTACATTTGGAATTTCACCCCTTTCATTATTGATTTTCTCATTCCTCACATTTTCTTCATTTCCTACCATTGTATTAAATTCAAGTTCAATTACTCTTATATTTTTGGATTCTCTAAGGTTTCTTCTAAGAGTCATTTTAAGTGAATTTATGTTAATTGGGGCTTCAAGAATTGGCAAAGATAATGACCTACGTCCCAACATCAACTACACAATCCACAACAAGCACAATACTTCTTCACCATAACATCCACATAAAATGTTCCCTTTCTCCTCAATTATCAACAAGACAGAAAATAAATGGCCACGCCAAGGACCAATGCTTTGCAATATAGTAAAATAGGAATAGCCTCGACAAGGGCTTCACAATCAAGAATCACTAATTTAAACACATGCAAGATATTCACAATTTTTAGACTAGAACTTTGAAAAACTTACCGGGAGTTCTCTAGACTTACGATTTTTTCAGTTTTCCCTCAGCAAGCCTTGAGTCCCTAGAATCTCACAAGAGTACTTAAAACAAAATATCACAAAATCCAAATTGCAAAATATCCACAAAACACAGTATTCACAATCAAACCAAAGTTAATCCTTGAACTTCGGTTACGAAACCGTTTGTAGTCCCGGGCAACAGCGACAAAAATTGGTGGGTCGCTATATTTACCAATAATAATTAACCCTTACAATAACACAAATCATTGTAAAATAGGGCTATCATAGGGATAAGTCGAACCACAAGGATTGCAAGTTTATGGCAACCAAGGTCTTTAAAATCACTTTGTTTTATGAAAGAGGTGTAGAGTTTTTTTTTGGTTTGTTTGTCACTTAGAACTAGGAAATGAAAGTTGCATAAAACAACAAATTGAAGGAATTTAAGATGAGAGGAAGTTATGTAGAGACGACTAGGGAAGTGAATCAACTACCAACCCTATAAACATTCTAGATTGTGATTAACTTGGGAAACAACTTAGATATATGGAAATAATATGTAGCAATACAACATTACTACATTATCTTCAAGAAGTTCATAGAATCAAGAATTAAGTATAATCCCTCAAAGTACCACATGCTTGAACTACCTAAATTAAAGTGTAGCTATGACATGCTCACTAAGCTAGGGACTATCAAACCCCTCAATAACTATGGTAAGAGCACATGAAGTCAAGAACCAAGAATAATCCATTAAAGGGAGGCCCTAAGCTATGGACTAACAAGCTTCTCATACAACATGCCAATAAATACCATTTCACAATCTCATTTCCATTCTCATTATGAAAATGCAAGCCATACAATCATGAGAAAATATAATCTAAGACAAGACAATAGATTCAACATCATCATTTATAGAAATTAAGATCCATTACATCAAGTGTAAACCTTTAGATTATGAAACTACCATAAACATGATTCATTCCCCAAATTAAAATCAAAACTAGAGTATGCTTACAAAGAAGGGCTTTATCACTTCCCTAGAAAGGGAGTTAGTTACCCATGGAAATAAGGGAGGAGGAAGTGGAGGAGATCTTTCTCTCCATTTTCACACCTAGCTGCCAAGAATAACACACAAGCTCTCAAGAATAATATTTCTCTCTAGAAATCCTTACAATCTTAGATATCCATTTACAATCATTCCACCCTTCTCATATAGACAAGATATCTACCAAACCTTCCCAAAACCGAGGTCCATGTCCCCCAAAAGTATTTTACCAATAACCCAATTAAGGAGGGAATCCAATTGAAAGGATCAAAAAGCCAAGTGGGTCTGTAGTGCTTAGACGAGCGCTTGTAGGACGCAGCATGAGTGCTCGTAAATGCCTTAGAATTCTTCTCATGGTTTGGAGCTGCAGAGACGAGCACTCGTAAATGAAGTTACGAGCGCTCGTAAGAAGGATAAGCGCTCGTGTGACATGGTGCACGCACCGTTTGCTCATGAATACCAGACGAGCGCTCGTAAGGCGTTGGACGAGCGCTCGTCCATACCTTAGAATTTAATTTTCTTTTCTCCTGCTTTGAACTTCTTTTACTTCTATCAATTCTTCATGCTGTTGATTCTCTTTCACTTTGATCTTGGTTTTGGGTCATTGAATCCATCTTCTGCCCCTTTTGTTTTGTAGAGAGTCTCTATGAACACATTGGCAATTTCTTCTTGGAAATCATAGGATGCACAAGCCCGGAATAACTTGATCTTCAAAAAGCCCTTAAAACCTCAACTTTATTTCTTTTTGGGAGACAACCCTGAAAATACACAAAAACGAAGAACTGGAGGTAATCTATACAATAAAACCAACTAATGTACTTAACTAATGCAAATAAGGGCGCTTGAATATGCAATATTCGGCGCTTATTACCCTCCAGTTTTAGGTACCAAAGATGAACAGGGATTGCTAGATTTGGGCTTAGGTGGAAGAGTCGGTGTTGCAGGATTTAATGTATTTATTTGGAAAATTTTTGTGTATATTGAGGAAATTGATTTTGTATAAAAGAGGGCATTTTTTTTTTTTTTTTTTTTTTTTTTTATGATCTTGGTGTATTTTGATGTATCTGGATTTGAATGAATCGAGGATTTTATTAGAATTTTTGGGTCGTGACAACTTACGTTATCCTCAAGAATGATAATTTGCTTCTCAAGCTCAGTGATAACAGAATTTCTTTCTAAAGCTTTCCTCTTGCTTTCATCAATCTGTTTCCTTAGATCTTCATTCTCTCCTTTTGCTTGGATAATCTCCTTTGCTAGCTTATTGATTGCCTGTTTTACTTCTATGGTTTCTTTAACCATCTTTTTCAATCTTTCATCATCCTTTTCAGCCTCTTCCACCTGTTCATCCTAAACTTCAGTGTCTTCATTATCTGAAATGTCAGAGTCAGATAAAGTAACGACATGAGGCCCTCTTTCAAGAAAAGCGACATAAGAAAAATCATTAGTATCATCCCGAGGAGAATCATTATCACTTAAAGTAGAGTTTACAGACATAGAAATTTTCATTGCTTTTTATCCTTTTGTTCTTTCCTAGGACTAGGACAAACATTGGATGGGTAACCTTTGCTGCCACAATTCCAGCAAATGAATTCAGTTTGTTTTGATTCTTCTACTTTATTTTTTTGTGTAGATTTTAAAGCAAGATTTTTCTCCTTCTGATTTAAATCAAAATTCTGCATCCCAAAAGTTTTCAATGAACCTACCATCTCATCAACTTTATAGGTAATCAAATCTCAATGTTCAGTGATGGTTTCAACTCTAATATAGAATCTTGTAGGTAAAGACCTTAAGATTTTCTAACAAATTTTCTTATCACTAACTTTTTTTCCTAAGTGACGCAATTCAGAAATTATTTCAAGAAGATTAGAATAAAAATCAGAAAAGGATTCATCTTCTTTCATCACGATGTTCCCAAATTTATGAGAAAGTATCTGAATTTTGGATAACTTCACTTTTAAAGTTCCTTCATGAGTATCCTGCAAAATATCCCAAGCTACTTTAGCAGTTTCATAATTAGAAATTCTAGTATATTCAAATGGAACAACAGAATTAATAATTGAATATAAAGCTTTGCCATTAGCATCATTACGCTCAGTTTCAACAGCAGTAAAAACAAAAGCATCTTTTAACTCTTTGATTACTTTACCATCCACAGTTGTATCTACTGTATGTGGTGTATAGCCAAATTCAACTATTGCCCAAGTTTTACCACCAGAATTTTGCAAATAGGCTCTTATATTTGATTTCCAAAAATTGTAATTATCTCCTTCAAACAAAGGACCATGTTGATTAGAACCACCTTCTTTCAACGCAAAAGACTTGATTAAAGATCAATTTTTGAAATCAAAACAAAACTTTCAACAAGGATTAACTCAATGTGTAGAGATTGGCTCTGATACCAATTTGTGAGTTGTATGCAGCGAAAAGTACTTAGAAAGTTTTGATTATTTTAAAAATAGATCTTGTGTTTATCTAACTTACTTTATTTTAGAAATTAATAACTTAATATTATGCAATCTAAAATAAAGCAAAGTAAAGTTAGAGATGACACCAGGATTTTAGTGAGAAAACCTCAGTTGATAAAATACGTCACTGTTTACGTGGGAAAAACCTCGTGGGCTATGCAGTCCAAAGTAAACCGATCCACTATGCTTGAAACAAAGTACACTGAACTTTGACTCTGGCCCACACCCTATCGTTCTATCAAACACCAAATGCTGACAATCTTCTGGCTTTGCGACTCCCCGTCCAACAATAACTTAACCTCAGGCTTATGCTTGATCTTTGTAGAAGAGTAGCAGGTAGATCAGACAACACTCCTCGAATGCTCCAACCCTTTCAAAGTGTGATCGCTTTTACTTCTATTCTTCAATCGTCTGAATTTAATGTAGAAGTAGATCTGCTTTTGTTTGATCGATGTAGATGCAACTGTATGATCACGATCAGGATTCGAACATCACAACTCTAAACTTACTAAGTGTTTATGTGTATATGTTCTAGAAAGACAAACAAAAAATTCTCTAAGAATTTCTGAGACAAAAATTTTCCTAAGCCGTTTAAGAATAATAAACTGATAATGCAAAAGCCATTAATCAACCAATGTATATGACATGGTTTATATAGAGTATAGAATAACCTAATCCTTCTGAAAATAAGAAAAAATTTGTGCATAGGATTTAGTACAATTCTAGACCAACTGGGAAACAAATCAGGATAAGGAAACTGAAAGTTGTATTCTGATCAGGACACCTTGAATCGGTTCAGAGGAGCTGAACCGGTTCAAGTTTGGAAAGAAGTAAATTCGAGGCTTACTTGAGTTCTTGAACCGGTTTAAAGGGGCTGAACCGGTTCAAGTTGGCCAGAACTTGATACTAGTTATTTTTAGCCTAAAAACATTCTACGGATAGTTCTGAAAAATATGGAAAGTGTAGAATGTGTCCTAACCTATTTAGAATCCTTCCTAATGTGTTGTTCTTACATTTTTCTTCAAAAGATCTTCAATCATGGTAAGTTTGAACAACTTCCTAGTTTTGTAGTCGTTGTCGAACTTGATAACTTGCAGACCAAGTAACTTGAATTACAACTCAACTTGGACTTGTTTTATTTACAATAATTGCCAAAAATAAAATAATATCTCATATGTATAATGTTGGCTCTGTAACGAAGAAGAACATTATGCAAATACATGTCCCAAAAAGGGTAAAGGATACTTAAAATCAAACTCTAAGATCTTGATTCTTATCTAAGTTCATAAGAATCAAGATTGGAAGCGGAATTGAAGAAGTGATCGTGTTCATACTTCGATATACTCCGAGATGATGAAAAAAAACACTTTAGGAAGGTAAGAGAGTGTGTGAGGATACTTTAGAGGTTCAAAATTGGTGTTTTTCAAGTCTGGCTAACTTAAACCGATTCAACCACTCTGAACTGGTTCAAGTGTCAACGTTGTTTTTTCCTCAAAAACTTATTGGCCAACTTGAACCAGTTTAATCACTCTGAACTAGTTCAAGATATGCATATAGTTTTGGTAACTCTATTTTGACTTCCTATTGTGCATAGACTTTTACCATATTGGTCATGAACGAAATTCACTTGTTTTCCAAGTTAAATTAGGTTTTCAAAAGTCTATAAAAACATGTTTTATCACCTAGGATTTCACGGCTTTTTGCATACAGAATTCTGATTTAATTGTGAGCCATCTTTGTGAGATTTTTCAGTATTTTTCATTGAAAGCATACACACTATATACACGAGTGATTTAGGGTGGTGTTCTTATTTTGATCGAAGTACGAGTTTGAAGATATCATCAATATCGATCAATGAAATCAGAATTCATTCATTCTACAACAAATTTAGATTTAAAGAAGAAAGATGTTTAGATCACACTTTGAAGGGGTTAAGACGCTTTTGCAAAGTGTTGTTGATCTGTCAGCAATCCTTCTACAAGGTGCAAGGAGTAAGTCTAAAGTCGAGAACTGTAGGATGGGGGAGTCCGGTGTTCAGCGAGTTGGGTCTTGGTAGAGTGAAGGGGTGTGAGCTTGAGTCAAAATTCGGTGTATTTTGTTTCATACATAGTGGATCTTTTTACACTTGGGATAACGCACAAAACCTCGAGATTTTTCAATTGATTTACTCGCTAAAATCCGGTGTCACTCTAACTTTACTTGCATTTATTTTTAATTTGTGCTTTGATTAATTTATTTTTATTTCGGTAAATTTAATTTAAGCAAAAATCGGATAAAAGAGCAAGTTGAACCTATTCACTCCTTTAGGTTACTTATCCATATTATATTCCACAACTATTTCGCATTGTACAACTCACACTACCACGGTCGAAAACTGTGGTGGAATGCATTTTTCATTGTGGTTAAAAGTGATTTTTCTTGTAATAAAAAGAGAGAATATTTTCTTATGTTGGGTTGCATTAAATTAAATAAATACATTACTATTCGTTTGACTGGATTTGTTAAGACATTTTTGTCAATGTGAATGTTGCAGTTCACATATTATCCTGATGCACGTCTCTGTCTACATTAATTAAACTTCTCCTAGACGTGTTTTTCGTTCTAATCACATGGAAACTAGTACTATTGGTCCATCATCTCTCAATGATGGTGTAATAATAATAATAAAAATAATAATATTTTTTTTCCATAAATTAAAAATAATAATATTATTAGTAAAACTAATACTAATAATGATAATAGTACCGAAAACACGGTTAAGAAATCTTAAACTAGCATGGTTGACTTTGACATTTGTTTCACAACATCAAATACTTTTATTTCATTTTCTTTGCTTGAATTACTCACCCAACAGAATTTTTTTTTTTTTTGCTTAAAGAAATCATGCTTCCATCACCAATTTCCTCTCTTCACACGCGCGCGCATATATATATATATATATATATATATATATATCTTTATGTTTGATGATGAACACTGTTGTGGGGTATAAAGAAAATAAAATTATTAACTTGATCGAGTAATATTGCAACATACATCTATCTAATTGACTAATAATATTTTGAGGCAATTCCAAGGGTCCTCCTAGCACCAGGTGTCACGGCGAAGCTTTGAATACCACGGATTATTTAAAAAAATTGAAAAAAAAAAGACTAATATTTTGAGGCATCTCCAATTCTTTTTCGTCATAATTTATTGTATCAGCATCTAGCTAGGTGGATTTAATCAATTTAGCTGTATTTCAAATTTAAACCCAAAATTCTAATTAAATTAAATTCATTTTAATTTTGGGTAGATAGGACCAGTAGTTTAAGCAACCAGCCGTCACCAACTAACGACATATTTTTCATTAATTTTTTATGTACAAAAAGAATACTCTGTGACTTGTTTGGATCGAACCCTAATTATAAGGTGGATCTAAACCATTAATTATACATCACATCCCTTAGATTTTTAGATAAATTAATGGATTCATAAATCATAATCAGAGTTGATTTAATTCGAGGAGTACTAAGGTGAAGCCAATTAAGTTAGAAAAGTCTGAAAATGTGAACATGCATGTGCATGTAAAGCCAGTGAAATTAATGGTACGTGCTATATATATATATATATATATATATATATTAAAACATATATATAAATATGGACTCACATATTGGTCTCTTTGAAGACCATATATAGTGGAATAACAATGATAAAATTTCTGATGAATTTTAAACAAAACCTAATCTTAGCCATGTTCACTACAAACAATAAAGAAAAACGTAATCAATTATTATGAAATATCGATATATATACACACACACATACACACGCAATGACGCAAAACGTACCGGTCAACTTGAAAATATATATATCTCTCTCTGTGATTAAAATGTAGTGCTTACCTGTTCTCATGCAAGGATATCAATGAAAATTGTTGATGATAACGCGGTGACGAAGATTTTTGGGTTGTATATATAAGCATGCATTGTGCCTGAAGCTTTGAAGTGCACAAAACACACACACAAACACACACAGACACACACACACACAGAGATGAAGGCCAACTTCTTTTTGATAACTATTGTAGTCTTTGGAGTACTAGGAGTTAGCCATGGAGGTGAGCTGAGGAAGAATTTTTATAAAAACAGCTGTCCCCTCGCCGAGCAGATCGTGAAGAACATTACATGGCAACATGTGGCTAACAATTCCGCTTTGCCTGCTAAGTTTCTAAGGATGCATTTTCATGATTGTTTTGTTAGGGTAAGATGTCTCTTTTCAGCATTGCACGTGCGCGCGCGCACATATACATACATACATACGTACATACATACATACATGAAACATATGGTTGTAGTGTCATTAATTATTAAAGGTCATACCAATGGTCTAATCCAAATAGTAGATCTTTCCTCTGTTAGAGCCTGTTTGGTATGTAATTTGATTTTGCTGTTTCTGTTTTTGTCTGGTACTATAGCAGTGAATAGTGAAAAAAATTATTTTGATAAAAATTATTTTGTTTTCTACAGTGCCGAAACATTTCGTGATTAGTGGTCAAAGACTGAAACATCAATTTGGTGTTTTTATATGTTATTGCACTATAACGTGGTACTGTAGCGATGAATAATTTTTTTATTTATTATTTAAAAAAAAAAATCTTAAATGACAATTTTAAACTAGCCATTATATTTTTAAAATTCGCAACACTTTTCTACCAAATATGTTTTATGTTTTAAAAATCTTACAACAAATATATGTTATCAAACATGCATTCAATCACTATTCAAATTAAAGCACTCTGTAACAAAACACTAATTTTGTTTAGGCTTAAAACAAAACGCTAAAATATTAGACACTATTGTAATAGTATGTTCATTTGTTTAAACTTTCTAATATAATGTATATTAGGCAATAAATCACAGTATTCGGGATTTTGTCCCGGCTAAGTCACAAAGCGCCCCTCCACACGGTCAGATAAAACGCGGGTCTTCACCCACGGGTGTCAAATGTTCGTTTCCCTTTCCTTGAGACCAGTCTTTCATGATTACAAGATTATCCAAACTTGGCATAATGATATAAATGATGCATCATTATTTTATTATTTTAATTTTTTTTTCTAAAGACTTGTTTGGTTGGTTGATTTCTCTGCAGGGTTGTGATGCCTCAGTGTTGATAAACTCTACGACAAATAACACAGCTGAAAAGGACGCAGTTCCAAACCAATCATTGGCTGGATTCGATGTTATTGATGATATAAAGACCCAATTAGAGAAGACATGTCCAGGGGTAGTTTCATGCGCGGATATTGTCACCTTAGCTGCCAGAGACTCAGTTTCCTTCCAAGTAAGTCTCAAATCATATTGAAGGGAAAAATAAATAAATAAATAAAAAGCATACGATAAGACTCTAGAGAGTCTAAAAGTAATTAAAGGGTCTTTGTCAGGGTGTAACTTGTCTATTTTCAAAATGGAAGAGAGGGTTCCAGTTCGGACGTGCAAAAAAGGTGTATATGTTTGCTAAAACTGAAATTAAATAAATTGTTGCATCCATACATGCAGTTCAATAAATCAATGTGGGAAGTGCTAACTGGAAGAAGAGATGGACGGATTTCTCGTGTTTCGGAGGCCCTTGCCAACATACCTTCGCCATTCTCCAACTTCACCACCCTCAAACAAGCTTTTGCCAACAAAACTCTCACTCTCAAGGATCTTGTTGTTTTATCAGGTAAGTGTGTTGCCACTTTAATTATTTCAAATCACAAAATTTTATTTGATTTGGTTTTTCGAAAATCAGAAAACTCTACCGAAACTTGTTTGGTTGTAATTTTGAGAAATTGTTTTTTCAAAATCGGAGTTAAAAAAAAAAGAGAAAAAAATATGATTTCATTATACTATCTTTTATAGTTCTTCGAAATTGTTTTTTCATTTTTTTAGTCCTTGAAACCGTGTTTCCCAATCCCATAAAAAAGTGGTCAGATTCATACAATTTGAAAATTACGAATAAAATAAGTTAATTTTGTAGTTTATCAAATGTACCCTAGTTTAATCTCAAGGTGTTGGCCTAATGAAAATGACTTGGGCTCTGGAACGTCCTGGTCTCAAGGTCGATTCCTCCTGGGTTCGAACAATTCCTGGAGCCCACAACCGCGGACATAGTCCGAGCCTTACCGGATTGAACATGTACCCCAGTTATCAAAAAGAAAAAAAAAATGTACCCTTATTTTAATTTAGTATCTGAAATTCTGTTATTCCAAACAGAAATGGGATTTCATGATAAAGGATTGAAAACCAATTTTCAAAAGGATTTGATTCAAAACACAATGTTAGGAGCTAGTTCATCTATAATATGTTCATGTCATGAAATTAATGAAACATTTAATTAAGAATTAGCTTTTGGTCGATCAGGTGCACACACTATTGGTGTTGGACTCTGCAATTTCTTCAGCAACAGGCTTTACAATTTCACCGGCAAAGGCGACGCAGATCCTTCTCTGAACTCCACCTATGCTGCTACATTGAAAACCAAGTGCCAAAGCCTTTCAGACAACACAACTACAGTTGCAATGGACCCCGGGAGTTCGCTAGCATTCGACAACCATTACTTCACTAACTTGAAGCTGCAACAAGGCCTTTTCCAATCTGATGCTGCACTTTTAACCAACAATGGTGCTAGCAACATTGTCGATGAGATGCTGGTTGGCTCCGCGAAGTTCTTCACCGAGTTCAGCCAATCGATAAAGAGAATGGGTGCCATCGGAGTGCTCACTGGAACTTCAGGAGAGATAAGGAGAAAGTGCAGTGTCGTTAATTAATTCCTAATTAAGAGTTGGAGGTTGAGTATCTGTATTAGTAGCTGAAGCTACTTTCTTTAATTTTTTGTACGTTTTTCTTCAAATAATTATTAAACATGCAAAGTAATTGGTTATTTTAATTTTGCTCTAATGTGACAATAAAATGTTTCATGGGGTTTTCTTTGAATCCACTTCAAAAGCCTTCAATCTAGATAATGTAATTTGGAAAATTCAACGTACTTCTATCTTATTATTTCCATTAAGTGGCTTGTTTATACATGCTAGCATTAAAATGTATTGTATGATTTTATATGCCCAAGAAGGCACTCAATTGAAGAAGTCGAACACAACTTTTATAACTTTCAAATTTTGATATATTATTTCTTCTCACTTCTTGCCACGGCCGGCCTAGGCATAGGCATGTAAGATATTTTCTTATATTTGTGGCCCACATGATTTGGACACGTGATTTACTTTTATTATTTGGTGGTTAAATAAAATATATTTCAGATTAATATTATATTATTTGGTAAACTTATAAATTATCTTTTTGGTAATTAATTATTGGAGAAGTGTTTTCCTATTTATTCCTTTTTTTGATGGAAAGTGAAATTAGAATTACTAAAAGGAAAACTAGTCCTTTCTCTACCTTTATAAAAGTGCATATTCCAGTCAATTATGTACGCTAATGAAAACAACACGTATAATATTTATGTGTGCAAAAGGTTAAGAGAGAGAAATTGATTTTTACGCTTTGACTATTGTAGTTTAACATGTTATTCGTTCCGCAGGAAAGATCTTGACGTTCGCCTTGATCTCTTCGAGTTTTACAATTACAAATCGAGATATTTATATCTAATTAGTATTTATTTATGCATTATAGAAATGTGAGAGTAATGAAGTTCTAAGATTATGAGATTCATGTTTATTTGTGATGAATGGTTTTTACGAATAATTATAGTTTACATGTGGTATTAGAGCTTAAGGTTTAGGGACTCATTATTTTTCTTTATCATTGCATAAATAATATTTAATATATAATGATAATTGCATGATTGAATAATGGGTTGTTTTGAATCCGCGTTGTGGATATTTTTTTATCAGTATTTTCTGTGGGTTTGTTTGGATCTGATTTTAGTTTCCATACATAAATTTCCGAATTTTATGTAATTGCATGAAAGTCAATTACTTAATAATGCATGTATGCACGTATAGAAAAAGATGAAGAAGTTTCCTTTTCATATATGATTTTGAAAAGGAATATGTATATTATTATATACTAATTTTTATATCATTATGGATGAATTTTGTGGACACCAAACTAACTTGGGTATCTTGGTTTTCGAGCCTGATTTAATTGCTGAAAATTGTAATGGCAGCTTGTTACTATTTGAAAGAAGCTCACTGTTTTACCAATTATTGTCCGATCATATAAATGATTTTATTTTTAATTACTTGAAAAATAATAAAATATTAAATACATAAAGTGTGTGTGTGTGTGTGTGTATATATATATATATATATATATATATATATATATATATATATATTATTAGAAATTAGAATTTCTAGAATAATGTGTGAGTTTAGAAATTTGACTTTATTGGACATGCAAATAAATTATTGTTCAGTATCCAAACATACATATATGATGGAGAATCAATTTTAAATTGATTCAATTATGATTTTCAAGTCTGAAAATAAAAATAATATATTTTATTATGTATATAAAGTAAAATGATATTTTTATTGAATTTTTGGACTATTAAATTTCTGGGATCGAACCTACCTAAATTTGGATCGACTAGTATGAGTATGTGTGCATAATGTTAAAGGGGCAAATTAATGGTGAATTAGTAACTAACTAATTTAATATTCATATTATATGAGGGTTAATAGCTACCAAAGTGGCATAACCTTAATGATTGATGAATATTAATTTTAGTAGTAAATATAATTAATGATGAATTAGTCACTAACTAATTTAATATTCATATTATGTAAAGGTTGGTAGCTATCAAAGTGGCCTAACCACAATGGTTGATGGATAATAATTTTAGTGGTAGACATAATTGTAATATTTTATGAATTATGATACTTATGATTTTTTGTGGTATTCATGAATATTGAATTTATTTAATTATAAGAAATAATTCTCCAAAGGGAATTGATTTTCAAGTGATTAAATGAAAATTAAGGGGTTGTATGTATTTTTTAATTAGGTAGATATAGGATATCCAAAGGTAACTTATCTGTTTAATTAAATAATGCATCACCAATAAAGGTATACATATAAATACAAATAAGCATCATTATTAGTATTTTATAGTTGCCACCCAAAGGGGTACTATAATTATACATTGTATTTATATTTTAAGTTATATATACATGTTATGAACTCAAAGCATTATTGTTGTGAGCATTTTATATTATTATGTTTGTTTTATTACATCCCTTAATTCACATGCTACATTTGTTCTGCTTCTCAATAGGAATAGCTTTTCAAAATGGAATGAGTAAGTTAAGTTCAAAATTTAGAAGAAATCGAACAAATTAAGCATTATGGCTATGCGAATAATTGTTCCCCATAGTGATAGTGCTAAGGAATATTTGATTATAAGAATATTTTTGTATTGTAGATAAATATCTAAAATGAAAATTATTAATTGATATAACTACTATGCATTTTTTGTTGGTACTCGCACCATGTATGAATGTATTTTTAGATGACTAATGTTGCTGCAAAATTGAGAACCTTATGGATGATTGTGAATGAGAATTTTCTTATTCAATTTATTCTCAATTTCTTGTCTATATTCAGTATGGGTCATTTCGAATTAACAGTATTAAGACAAGTGGAAAGTGATTTAATTGACTATTATGTTAATTTAGGAGGAGACAAGACTTAAGTAGCAAAGTAATCATTATGTTCATCTGATGACTCAAGAAGTTAAAAAGAAATTTGGGAATAATTCTGAAAAGGTATTAAGTGAGCAACACCCAAAATTAAAAGATTTAGGTCAATCTACTAAAAGAAATGAATATAATAATGTAAAAGTGTCATTTATGTATTGAACATTTTTATAAAGATTACATGAAATATAAAGAATGATTTGAAAAAGAATGGTAAATCTTTTGACTTTTGTATATTTCAAATCACGTATTAATATTTCTTCTAATACATGATAGGTTGAGTTAAGTACTAATGTTTATGTTTCTAATAGATGCAAGGATTTCTTATGGCTTAAACCACAAATTCAAATGAGAATTTCTTATTTATGAGAATTAGAAAAAAGTTTTGTTGAAACCATTGAGACATTTTATTTAGTCTTAGACAATGAATTTTATTTAAATTGTTTCAAACTCTTTATGTTTCTTCAATTTTTCATAATTTGATTTTATTTCAAAACTTTATGTTAATGGGTTTTCCATTAAATTTGATAATGATGTTTATTTGAGAAATTCTAATTTGTGTGTTATGGTATTCTTGTTAATAATTTTTGTAAATTCAAACTTGATAATTTATTTATTAAAACCCTTTTGACCTTGCATCATAATGTTAGAATAAAGCTTAGCTCAATTATTGAAAATTAATTTATCACGTGACATAATAGACTGAGACAATATTCAGTGAAAGGTTAAAAAAATTAGTAAAGGATGTGATTCTTCTGAATCTAAACTTTACTGATTTTGGTGTGTGTGTGTGGATTGTATTTAGGATAAACAAACTAAACACACAAATAAAGGAGTCACAAGAAGTATAGAGTTTCTTGAAATTATTCATACAGATATTTGTAGACCTTCTGATGTTTCATCTTTTGGTGGAGAAAAATATTTTATCGTCTTTATAGTTAATTTTTCACATTATGAATATATCTATTTGTTACATGAAAAATCTTATGCAGTGGTACTTTTGAAGTATACCTAAATGAGGTAGAAAAACAACTAGATAGAAAATGAAAAATCATAAGGTTATATAGAGGTGGTGAATATTATGGAAAGTATGATGAAGCGGGTTAATACTCTAACCGTTTGTTAAACTCCTTAAAATGTATGGCATTTATGCTCAATACACTATGCTGTGCATGTCACAACAGAAACATGTAGCAGAAAGGCGTAATCGTACTTTTATGAATATGGTTAGAAGTATATTAAGTAATTCCTCGCTACCCAAAATGTTATGGATGTTAAGTAATCTAAAGGGTATAAGTTTTACTATCCTAAACATGGTACGATAATTATTAAAACCGATAATGTCAGATGCATTGAGAATGGTGAAATCAGTGGGAGTGATAAAAATAAGAATGTGATCATTCCAGAAGTTAAGGTACAAATTCATTTACCCATAACTAATGAGCGCTGAAAAGTACACTTTTAAACCCCTTAAACTTGAGTATTCTAATACCTTTATCTATTAAATTTTTCCGTTTTAGTACTTATTTGTGTTTTTGTCTATTTCAGGTCAATAATGTTAAAATGGGATAAAAATGGTTTCTTAAGGCCTTTTTGGAGTCAAACTAAGTCTTGGTGAGGATCCGGAGTAAAAGGAGGCTGATTTGGAGCAAAAAGAGGCTAATCCTGAAAAGCTTCCAAGTTGGATCGATCTAACTTTTTTTGAGATCGATTGCTTTTTCTGAGATCGATCAAAGTTGGATTGATCGAAAATCAAAGTTGGATCGATCGAACTTTTCTCTGATCGATCGAACTTTTTCTCTGATCGATCGAACTTTTGCTGGCAACGAGCTGTCTTATTCCCGTACGCACCCAAAAGTTCACCTACCACATAGTACGGGATTAGATATTTTTGGGGCTATATTCCTGACTTAGTGACTAAGAAAAAGACTTTCTATATAAAGGGAAGTGACCCATTTGTAGAGGAGCTTTTTATCTTTTTATTTTTTACATTGTATTTTTTATTTCTCTCTCTAGTAAAGTTAGAGATTAGGGTTAGAAGAAAAGAGGGAAGTGGAGGCACATCTCAAGAACCCATCTTTAGATCCACTCTCTCTCCATCTCTAGAGCTTTAAAGAAGAAGAAGAAAAAGAAGAGGAAGAAGAAGATAGAGCCATGTTTAGAGCTTACCCTTGAGGGTTCCATGACCACATCTACCTCTTCCATGATTGGCTAAATCTACACTTAGGGCTTGGATGAGCCCTAAGTTTTATGTAATCTAAACCCTTGTATTTCTATTTTTGGGGATTTATATATATTGTTGTGATTAGTGTTCTAGCCTTGTGAATTTAATGAATCTTGGTATATTTCTATGATTTCTATGGTTTAATTCTTCCTATTAATTCTCTAGTTTATTTACATATCTATGTGTAATTAAATTGGAAATTATGTCTCACATGATTCATATGGTTTAATTCTTCATATTGATTCTCTATTTGATTACATGTTGTCTTATGTGTGATTATTTGGGAATTAATCTCTACACTAGATTCTCTATGTTGGTTGCATGTGTATATATGATTAATTAAGGATTTAGTGATGGTTAAGCATGAGTTTTCATTGAATAGGTTTGTCAATTAATTTGATGGTTTATACTTATGCTTGATGGATTGTTCTATAATTTAATTCATGCTTATAGGTAGATATTCCATGGCTTATTATTGCAAATTCCATGATTCTCTAGATTGATGTGTGCTACAATTGTTGTTACTTAGATGGGTCATGCTTAAAATTGATGGGTTGTGCTACACTTAGTTTAGGTAGACAATTCATATATAAATTAGATGGTCCATACTTAATATTGCAATTGGTAGTCGCATTTTGTTCACAACAATGTATTCCCCATTAATGGAAAGCAAGTGGTTAATTACACGAGCTTAGTGGCAATTCCAACACCCTAAGTCCTCTCTTCATATCTCTTAAATCCCTATCTCAACTTAGTTTTATTTTAATTGCATTTTCATTAATTGAAATAGTTTAATTATCTCATCAAATCTCTTTGCAATCTTGTGATACATTAGAGTCAAAGTTAAATTCTAACACGTATAATCCCTTGGGACCATCCCTACTCACTATTGCTACTTTAGTAATAGTGTTGGTAGTGGTTTTTATAAATTTAAACTTGACCCAAAAGGTTTTTCTTGAACCGCACATTCACTACATTATTTTGGCGTATATCAAGCGGCCTCGTCAATAACTTATAAGGAAATAATTGTTTATTCAGTTGTTGAGCTGTATAACAACGAAGAACAATTGAATGATCAACAACTCTATAATGAGATTGTCACCAATGAATAGATTGTAGAAGAATCATAAGGAATAACATTAAGACAATCTCAAAGAGAAAGGAAATCTACTATTCCGGATGACTATGTGATATATCTGCAAGAATCTGATTTTGATATATGTGAGATATATACGGATCTGATTACATATTCACAAGCTATTAACAGTAATGAGTTTACTAAATGGATTAGTGCCATGATTGAAGAGATTATAAAGAAATCTTCTCTACAGTATCTAAAAAGAAATCTTTTAAAATATCATGGCATTAGTAGCTTATTATGAGTTAGAGTTACATTAAATGGATGTGAATACAACTTTTATGAATGGGAGTTTATATGAGGAAGTCCATATGGAACAATATGAAGGCTTCACATTAGAGGGTAAAGAATTCATGGTCTGTAAACTTAAGATGTCAATATATGGATTTAAACAAGTTTCTTAACAATGGTATATCAAGTTTAATGATACTATTATTTCTTTTGGTTTTAAGGAAAACACTGTTGATCAGTGTATATACTAGAAGGTTAGTGGAAGTAAGTTTATATTTCTGATTCTATATATTGATGATATTTTGTTTGCTAGTAGTGATCTTAGTTTATTATATGAAACTAAAAGTTATCTCTAAGAACTTTGAAATAAAAGATATGGAGGAAGCATTCTACGTGATAGGAATAGAAATATTTCATGATACATCACGTGAATTTTTTTAGGATTGTCTCAGAAAACATATATTGAAAGAGTCCTAGAAAGATTTGGTATGAAATATTATTCAACCAGTATTGTTCCATACATAAAAAGGGATAAATTCAACTTAATGCAATCCCAAAGAATTAGTTAACTAGAAGGTAAAGAAACGAAAAATATTCCTTATGCATATATTGTAGAGTTTGATGTATATACAAGTTGGTAAGGGATAAAATATTATTTGCTCACACTTATGAAGACATTTTTATTAATATGTGGATAATTATTAATTCACAATTGGTTATTTATTCCTTTAATATTATGAAAAAGTGTAAAGTAATTTATTATTACTTTGTCTATTATGAATTTTTAATTTATAGCATGCTTTGAGGTTATAATTTATGGTTGCAGAATTTATTTCAGGACTTGGAGTTATGGATACCATTTTCAAATTGCTGAAAATTTATGCTGCAATTGTTGATCTGCTTGTATGAAAAATGATAGGTATTCTAACGTTAAAATACTTTATCATTAAAAAAGATATTTAGAAACAACAAATGTCTATTGAATATATAAGCACACAACTTATGATTGCAATCCATTAACGAATGCATTACCAAGAATGGATCTTGAATGTAGTCAATGATGATTATTTTTTAATTATGGATTGTTTAAATAAAGCTTATAAATATTTAACATTTTGCACTGATTTAATGTGTTTATGATATTTCCTATTAATTAATGTACATGTACGTATTGCTTTAATAAATGGTTGTAATGATCCAGTCATTTCTTTCCTTTCCTTTTTCTTCAAAATTTTACGGATAAATTTTTTTTCGTTGAAAATTCTTTTCTGAATTCGGTTTCTTGTCATTTAGTGTCGTCTCGAGTGCTCGAAAATGGTTTCTAAGACTCTTTCCTTTGGATTGACAACTTCCTTTAAGGACCGAGTCATTTCCACATTTTTCATTTTTCGATACTATTCACTTTTCATCCTTTTGCCTATTTTGTCTTTTCCCCGTTTGTCACTTTGTTGGGATAACCTTATTTTTTATGCTCAGATTTGATTCCGGCTTTGCATGCATCTATGATATTTAATTTTCATAATATGTATATTTTTACTTTTGTAGAAAGACATGCTAAATGTTTACTTTTCTTGTAAAAGGTATAGATGCATAATTTCTTTGGAAATATTTTTAACTTGTGGGGCTTTAGTGTAATTACATAAAGTAATTATTTTTCGTTTTAGGGACCATTTTACAATTTAATTTAGAAGATATTTTGAAAAATGACCTTTTTGCAATTTTTGAAAAGTGTGACAAGTGTCACATTCCTATGGAATCACTTGTTGACATTTTGGTGGAACCACTTGGATGCTTAGTTTGATGACACATGGAGGGTGGAGATTCACCCATTTGTTGGCCTATGATAGGAGCACTTGTTGGCATGGATGGTTGACAAGTGTAGGCTTAAGATCAAGTCTTGGATGATTACTTAGGATGGTGACAAGTGTAGGCACCATATTTTGTCTTGCATTTGTGTGTATGAGAGAGGTAGGGTAAGAGCACATAGTGAGTAGAGGAATACTAGATCTTCCACTCACCTCTTTTTCATTTTACTTTTGGCTTTATTTTGGCGCCCTTCCACTCACCTTTGACCATAAAGCATGGAATACAAAAGCTTTGTCTCATTCTCCTCTACATAACCCTTGAAGGGTTTGCTATTTAATGTTGATTTGCCTTGGATTCAAGGAGAACAATCCTCTTGTGAGGTAGGGGGTGTTATAGTTTATTTTTTAAATGATTTTAATTACTTTTGTAGTGAAATACAAGTGGTATGCATGTTTTATATCAATTTGAGAAATAAATGATTTATTGTAATTTGCATAGAACTCACTTCAGATTTGATATATAGCATGGTCATGACTTGATTTTTGTTGTATATTAATTTGGGGTGATTTAAATGAGTTTTCAATCTAGAGATTTAATGAATTTAAATTGATTTAAATTCTACTAAATATATTTTGCTTGTATTCCATTTTTGACTTGATATATGGTATGGCCATGACTTAGTTTTTGTTATATATTTATTTGGGATCTGTGATACCCCTTATGTAATACCCCGTAATTAATTAAAGAGTTTAGTTTATTTAAATTCAATTATGTGTGGATTCCTTTACCTATTATTGTGCATGCTACATTGTTATATTAAGTTCATTTAATGGTGCATGTAAATTAATTGTGTATGTTAAAATAGTAAATTTATTCATCTAATTGTGCATGTATTATTATAATTAATTTTATTTGTTGATTATGTTTAATTAAGCAATATTAGTTAATTAAAGTATTATATTTGTGTTATAAAGTATTATGATGTTATAATGTATTATTTTGTAATAACAATAATAATAATTATATTAGTTTAATAATAATAATAATATAATAATAATAATAATAAAAGTTTTATTAATAATAACATTAGTAATAATAATATTAGTATTAAATCAATGTAATGATGAAAAATTAAATCTTAGGATAGGATTTACCTTAGGACATCTTGCTTGACTTGGCTTGCTTGGCTTAAATGTTATAGGTAGGGATATGAGAAATGGGTGAGAAGTTAATATAAATTAGATATTTGTATTATATATATTATATAAGTTTGTATATATATATTAGTAGCCAACTTACTCTAAAGGCAACTTATTTAAGTTAGAAAGCTTAAACATTCTAGTGAGCTATTTTATAAGAGTGAAAGGAAAAGAGAAAGAGAAAGAAACTTGGACCGGTGTAGGCGATTTTACCCGACTACGCGCAACCGTCGGATTTATTTTAAATCCAAAAAGGCAAGTTATTATCTACTTTTCCCCTTTGAATCCATAAATTAATTGTTTAGATTATTTAAATAATTATAGAGCTTAGAGATCATGCTAGGAAATTATTAAATTAAAATTTTTATTTATTAAAGAAAGGAATTTTAATTATTAAAGGTGGTCAACAATTATTTTATGGCCTATGTAATCAAAATATAGCTAAAAATAATTATTATGGCCTTTGGGATTTTTTTTAGAATTTTTAGGAATTTTCCGGGGCTTTTCTGCAATTTCCGGCGAGCCTCCGGCAAGGATTCCGGCCACCGGCAGTGAAGAAGGTGACCGGAGTGATCCGGTGTGATGCGGCGCATGGTAGGTTAGTGCGCGCGCGCATCCTGGCCATTAGTAGAGCCTGATTGATCCGGTGCATCGCGGTCCATGTTACCGCGGTACACCCGGATCCATAAGCATAGGATTGAGTGATGAGAGGGTGAGCTGATTCAGTGTAGCGCACCCATAGTAGGATGATGCAACCGACCAACCAGCACACGCCGCGTCAGCAAGGTACCCTTAGTGCGCTCGTGGCAGCGCGTGCGCGCGCGTGGAACGCTCCAGACGCGCGTGGGAGTGCGTGCGGGCGCGTGGCTGATGCCAGACGCGCGTGGAGGCGCGTGGGAGAGTGGGGAAGGTTGGGCTGCGCGTGGGGAGGCTCTGGGAGGCGCGTGAGGGCGCGTGTGGGGTCCCTACAGCTGCTGGAAATTACCAGAATACCCCTAGGGCCTGTTTTGTAAATTCCAGAACCTTAAACTTGGATTTTTAGGTACTATGTTGGTATTTACAGGTTTAACGGGCCACGAAATTATTATTTTAACACCCGTTACTTATTCTTATGACCGATTAATCTTTTCTAAGCATTTATTGGCTCGTTCACAGTACGGATACTAATGTGATTTATTTAACGACATTGTTAAATATAAATAGTGTTATTATCGTATTAAATGGTATCAAACATTACTGTTAAATTAAATAAGGCCATGGTTTTAGTCAGATAAATTATCCATGATATCTTATAGGATGTTTATACTGTTAATTGATATATAAACCATGATTATTATGCTGTGTGCATTTCAGGGAATAAATGGACTGTTTATTATGTCGCATTTATATTGTATGGATGTGTTGCCATATAGAACCATGTGAGCTGGCTAATAAGTTTAGACTCATTTATACCTTATGCATTCGTTGCGATAGACAGATGTGTGGCTGTCGGGGTATGTGGTTTAATATTATTGGCATGTGTTGCCTAATTGACATTCTCGGTATATTTATTAATATTGTTGGCATGTGTTGCCTAATTGATATGCTCAGTATATTCATCAGTACTTTGCGAGGTGTTATCACTGTGTAGTTCGTTATAGTCTGTGTTGTCAGTACCGTGCACCATGTATAATAGCTGATTTCCCGGGTAGGGAAAGGCGACACTTGACCACCTAGTGTGAGTCTAAGTGATCACCGTCTATTCTGGTTGAGGTCATGTTATACATCGGATAGTTCCCGTAGGATGTATACAGATATAGTACTCATCCGATTCATAATGATTAATTTATTTGATTCTCTGATTTGGGTCATAGTAGAGAGGACTTGCTCGTGGGGTTGACCCACCATTGTTGTTATTTCAGGATACGGTCAGTATCCGTTTCAAGGCTGAGGTTAGCAGTGTGGGACCATCATCCGAACTCATCTACTCTTACGATCCAGTGCAGGGTAGAAGTTTTATGTAATACTTCAGTTTCAGTTTTTATTTACTTTTGACGTTGAACTCTCAGGGTTATATTTAGGGATCCTTGACATAGGATTTCCAAGTTGTAATGAAGTACGGTATTAAATAAAGGATGGATGGATGTTGTATTATTTAGGGTTCATTTCCTGTCTAAATTCTTTTATTATCATCATTTTGTATTCCATGCTTGTATATTGCCAATTGTTTTTGATATCCCTCGTTTTTCGTGTATAAGCCTGATCAACTTATGCGTGGAAAATGTTGGGGGTGTTACACCTTAGATCTGAGACACGGGTTGATTAGGCCCAGGCCCAAGCCCTAGGGATATCAACCAATTAATATGTAACCGAACACAGAATACAAGATAAAATAAGAAATAAAAATAATAAGCTGAAAGAATGCTAATTGAAAATCCTTAAAATAATATAATTATTGAAATCTGTTAAATCCAAACTTCATAGGTTTACAACTTGGGAATCCATCCATTGGACCCCTTATTAAAGATTCTCAAACTGAAACTGAAATAATAGAAATAAAGTCTAAAGCTAACATAAAGAAGATTCCTACATAGTCGGAGGAATGAATATCTGTATCTGCTCTGCACGTCCAAGCTCTAACCTTGAAACTGACGAACACCTGAAAAATAAAAAAGTGGGTCAGTCCCACATGCAAGTCCTGATCTACTACAATCCAAACAGTAATCCAATACGCAGATACATCCTAGGAAGACTCAACAATATCTAGAGTAGTCCATATAAGTATATAGTACACACTATAGGACGCTCGCTAGTCCAATAGGTCTGTCTCAGCCTAAATAGAAGGCAACATGCGAATACGCACCCTAAGGTGGGTATGAGTACCTAGACCTACCAGGGAACAACACCTATGTCCAGTTATCCATCCTAGGCGATATACGCGCCCTAACCATAGTCATGAGACTCAAGCTCATACCACGGCACCATATAATATATATATAAAGTCCGTACTCCTCCTAATACAGTATACCATCCATCTGTGTAGTGGTCTGATATATGTATAACAAATCCATCCTGAAACCATAGTAGGTCATTCAATTCACAATTGATATGACACATGTAGGTGATGGACTTAACCTTTATGATTAATCCATACATTAATCCAAATTTAGGTAGGCCTAGTGTCTGAACTAGTCCATACCTAGTATGTCACCCTCCCATACCGATACATACCATCTTCCAGTTAACAGAGTTGATAAAACAGTACTAGATAGTCATCAACCCAACTCCCAAAATATGCATAAACCAAATTAATCCATAAATATAAAACTTAGGCATTCAGTCCAGGCCTAGAAATTATATTCCAACCATTAAATTTGCTAATTATGAAACATAGCATTTACATCATGCATCAAATCCACTAATTGATAAAATTAACTGAACTGTTATATCAATTTATTTCCAACCAAACATAGATAATTCCAAGGATTTACTATGCTTATAAAACTGTCTAAATATAATTAAAACAATATTAAACAAAAATCCCAATTCCAGTCCGTTAAATGACAAAACAAAAGTATGCAATTTACTTCTCCAAACAGTGTCATAACTGATGTAATTTATATCCAGTTTTAATCATCAGTTAATTCCATCCATATTTACATCTAGTTATACTACTATATGCTTATACCATAATAAAAAAAATAAGACTAGCAGTTTAAGATTATACAGAGAAATCAAAATTTCAAAAATAGTAGACAAAAGAAAATTAATTCTTCAATCATCCTCCTACGGTTCTCTGTTTAAACTAAAGTTAATTCCATCCTCAATACCTACTTGTAACCATGCTTCCCAAACATTTTTATATGTCTTTGGCAATGATTTACACCCTCTAGTAGTTTTTAAATAACTTTAGAAAACCAATTTTCAGCCCAAACGGACCTTAAAATCAAAATTCTAGGCAATTAAAGAGAGAGCAGGCTCTAGAAAAAATTTGAGCCTGCTCTTCTCATCTAGAGCCAGCTCTAGACTCTCTAGAGCCTGCTCTAGTGCACCAAGAGCCGGATCCTCCTCTTTGGGAGCCGGCTCTAAGGGTTTTGGAAGCCAGTTCTTCCTCCCATAGCAGCCTTCTATCCGTTTAAACTTCGTCTTCTTCGATTCCTGTGAGTACTAGTTCTCTGTAGTACTTTTATTAACATGTTTTTAAGGTCTATTCCAATTCCAGATTGATTATAAAACAAGGATATACAATGATATTTAATCAAGACTTGAATTGAAAAACAAATTGTTACCCAATGGAGCAAGGTTACAAAGTTACAGTTTTTATTACTATCTTTTTAAAACAACCAAGAACAGGTTTATTCCATGAATTGAAACATTGATTAAACATTCATAAAGGTTATAATTAAGCCTTAGTTTAATTCCTGGAGTCTTCCTAAACACACACAAAACACAGATTAAAGAGATAGAGAAGAACAAGACTTGCCTTAAGTTTCAGATTTGAAACTTTAAACTGTCGTCTCCTGAATTTTTCGATGAAGCTTCCGACTGTTGTTCCACCTTCGTCACTCTTGGTTTAGTCTTAGTTGAAGCCCACAACCCTAACTTCCCTCCTTAATCCCTCTTTGTAAGCTTTCAAGTTTCCACTCTCTGTTTTTTCAAAACTACAACTGTTGCTCTCTGTATTTTTACTACGTATATGAGTTTTGTTTTTAAAACCCTAGGTAGAACTCGTACATGTATATTTCTAGGTGTTTGTAATACACAACCCTAATTCTAGTTGTAATACAAGAAGGAAACCCACATATACTAAGTCGGCTACCATGAAACCTAAAACCCTAACCCTAATTTACGCATTTAAATAAATACACACTGAAATAAGTAATTAAATTAGTATAGCAGGTAAAATAGTAAAAGACAACTAATTAATTAAAAACACTTAAACAATTAATTCTAATTAATTCCAATTAATGCAAGAAAGTACAATTAATCACTTAAACAAATAATTCCAATTAAGTAAACAAAATAAAACAATTAACAATTATTCAAATAAAAAGACAATTAAAGAAAACAAGTTAATAAATGAAATTTAAATATTTTAATAAATACCAGGACTATCTTTTTGAAATTAGGGGTATTACAGGATCATTTACACAACTTTTGAAAAATTAGAGATTTAATTAATTTAAATTAATTAAAATCTACATGATGGAGTCTTGCTCATTTTGCTCTTTTGATTTGATATATATAATGAGCATGCTATGTTATTTAACATATATTAATTTGAGGTTATTTGGAATTGATTTGAAATCTAGAGATTTTCCATGATTAGGTTGAAAATTTCTTAAAATATAGTATGTTTAATTACCTTATGAGCATGCTACTAACTTGATGTAGAATTAGTACTTGTGACTCTTTAAAATGGTAATTGGACTTAACATGATATAGAATATCATTGACTTGTAAAACTTATTTAAATATATATCTTGTGTAGGTATATAGCTAGTTAGAATATTACAATTACTTACCTTGAAAGATAGTTACTAAATTGTAACTTATTCAATACTTGTGGCTTAGGATGGTAGTGTGGCTCAATTGTTGTAAGATATTCTTCCTTATGTATAAATTGCATATTGAGGACATGACATGTTATATGCTATTTAGACTTGAATTCTAGGACATGGTTTGTGTGGATTCAACATTACTTGTACGTGGAATGTGGTAACTTGCATTTGAGTTTGTATAAGTTTTGAACTTATTGATTTTGGAAAGCTTGTGAGGACATAATTTATTTGATGGATAGGGTTTGACTCTAGTACGGAGATAAGAGTCTTCTAAGTCATAAGTGCGCACTAAGTGGTACCTTGTGGGTCGTAATTACCCGAAAATACTTGCTTAGTCTAGCGACCGCATGTCCTAGTCTTTCTACTATTTGTTTTCGCATTTAATTTCAAGTTGTTAATCATGGATTACTTGTATCCCAAGAATTGATGCTTACTTTGGGTATTTGAATCCTATTTAGTATACTTGAACTTGTATACTTGCTCCATGAGTTTAAATTTCATTTACTATACTTGTGCTATGTATACTTGTCACATGTGCAATCCTTTTAGTTTAGTATACTTGTGTTTGTGTACTTGATTTATGAGTTTTCCATATTAAATGTATACTTGAGTAGATATGCTTGGACGTTGCATAACTTGTTTT
The DNA here is from genome assembly GCF_030987335.1 of Cornus florida. Classification (NCBI taxonomy): domain Eukaryota; kingdom Viridiplantae; phylum Streptophyta; class Magnoliopsida; order Cornales; family Cornaceae; genus Cornus; species Cornus florida. The sequence goes on along the minus strand of NW_026775571.1, from coordinate 39,032,507 downwards.
AATATGGTTTAGTATACTTGAAAATGTATGCTTGAATGTCGTATAACATGTTTTGACATTTTAACATGTTTAGTATACTGGAGCATGTATACTTGTATGAGGTAGATCATTTTAATTGCATGAGTAGTTTAGGATGATCCCTGAGTCTCACTTTGACATAGACGTTAGGTGGCATGATTCGTTAGGTGGCATGATTCTTTTGAATTGTTTCAAGTTAATATAAAAATCTGTGAAGAAATCGAGTCTATGCATGCTCATTCTCTATGAGTAAACTTGTTTACTCACCCCAAAGTTACTGGGGGTTTTTGTTTAGGTACGAAGACTTAGTTCGTAAACTTGAATGTTTTAATTCTTGTAAAGGTTGGCTTGAAATGCCACTTGTAGCCTTATTTGTCAAAATGTGTATATATTTATGTAATGTGTACATAAGTACACTTTATACAATGTATTTGACTTGTATGTAATGAGGCCAAGGGCCAAAGACACTTATGTGATATGTATGTTAATTTTTAACTTCATTGTTGCTTATGGAAGTTAGGAGATTTCATGCATTGAAGGGTCATATTTTACATACAACATGCCATGAGGCCGTAGGCCATTGTAGTACGTATACTTTATCATATTATGTATGCTTGCATGTTCATTTTGGCATACAATACCATTCTTGATGAAATAAAAACTCGAAGTGGCATTTTCTCGAGTTTTTATCCTTTTTTGATCTAGGGGCATTTCGGGTATTTCACAATGTATTTTTTTTTTTTTCGTCCGCATTACCGGGTAGAAAACTCAATTTTTTTGGGGGGGGGGGGGGGGGGTTTCTTCTTCGTGTTTTTCCAGAAAATGTCGTCTTGGTCCTGGAAATTCTGCGCCAAGTTCATTTTTCTGGTTTATGTCATTTTCTTTAAAACTTGAGATTTTAGTACTTGTTACTATTCGTCAACTTTTTTTTGAAAACGTGTCAACCAGTCCAAAACTTCCGGGGGTCTTGTGGGTGTATTTTAAGATTGCATTTTCAATTTAGGCAATTTAAAAACCTCTCGAAGGCCCATTTCCTTTCCTTGGGCAGCAGCTCGGAAGGACTTTTACCCTCTTGACCTAATTTTCTTAGGGGTATTATGGGCATTTTAAAATGCATTTTTTTGTTTCCATTTGCTTTGCTAAGTAGAAAACTTAATTTTAGGGGAGGTTTCTTCTTTGAGTTTTTCCAAAAATGTCCGTTTAGATGCCCGTTTTTACTCTCAGTTGCAGTAGCAGTGGGTCAGCAGCGTTGTAGCTGTTATGACCCTCTTTTTGTTTTTGACCTTTCTTCCTCGTCCGGACTCCAAATCAAGTACACTTTTTGTTTTTGAACTTGTCTAATTTTTCATTATCTATCCAACGGTGTGCTCGGTTACACCAAGATCATTCTGAATAATTACCAGTTTACCCGTTTTGCTTTGTATGTCTGTTTCTCTTTGTTTTACCGTTTCTCCTTCGTCTGGACTCCGAATCATGTGATTCTTGAGTTCATCTTGATTAGTTTTTCATTGTTTTTCTAGTGGTATGCTCGGTAGTACCTGAATCTATATTTTTAGAAATAACCATTTTGCCCTTGGTGCTATTTTTGTCCGGTATTCTTGTAATTCGCTTCCGCTACTTTCTTTTGAGTTCCGTGACTTCACGGGAAGTTATGGATGTGTCTTGGGAATAATACATATTCAAGGGACGTCATTTTCATATAAAATGGCTATTTTGCCCCTGGGGACTTATTTGTTATATTTTCAATCTTTTATTTTCACGTCAGTTCTCATTGAGTTCCACGACCTTATGGAAGGTCATCAAAGTGTCTTAGAGGTGTGTTGTGACTTGGGAGACCGTTGTCTTGTTTCTTGCTTCCGCATTCTGGATTCGTTATTGGATTTACGTTCGGTTCATCACAGGACATGCTGGCCTAAAAATCAGGGCCGTCACAATGGTAATAGGAATAGTCTTGGAAAAGACATTATTGTTAGATCATTATTGATACTTTTCATTTATAGACTATATTGAATAGGTTACTAGTGTTGTGGTACGTGGAAGGGACTGTGTTATTTAGGGACATATAACCGCCATGACTCACATTGGTAGTTTATTTACCATGGTATATATGATGACCAACTTAATGAGTTAATCTAATTTATGGTGCACATTAATGACTATTTTACTAAATCATTACAGAAGTCATCATATGGGCCAAGTGGGAGACTGAAAGATATATATTTTTTTATTTGTGGCCCACATGATTTGGACATGTGATTTACTGCTATTATTTGGTGGTTAAATAAAATAGATATTATATTAATATTATATTATTTGGTAAACTTATAAATTACCTTTTTGGTAATTAATTATTGGAGAAGTATTTTCCTATTTATTCCTTACTTTGATGGAAAGTGGAATTCAAGTTACTAAAAGAAAAACTGGTCTTCTTTCTGCCTTTATAAAAGTGCATATTCCTATCAGTTATGTACGCTAATAAAAACAACACATATAATATATATGTGTGCAAAAGGTCAAGAGAGAGAAATTGGTTTCGCTTTGACTATTGTAGTTTAGCATGTTGTTCGTTCCGCAGGAAGGATCTCGATGTTCGCCTTGATCTCTTCGAGTTTTACAATTACAGATCGAGGTATTAATATCTAATTAGTATTTATTTATGCATTATAGGAATATGAGAATAATGAAGTTCTAAGATTATAGAATTCATGTTTATTTGTGATGAATGGTTTCCACGAATAACTATAGTTTACAAGGCGACTTAGGTGGTCGCCTAGGGCCTTCAATATGAAAGGGTCTCAAAATTTTAAATTTTCTTATATATGTTATATTATAATTATTTCCTAATATTTTTACAAATATAATCAATATAAAAATTTAATATCGGACATAAAAAAATTATATCCTAAAATAACTTTTTTATTTTCTCTCTCCTCCTCATTTAGGTTTTTAAATTAAACTCTAACTAATACAAAAATATTGAGCCCAAAGATTTATATCCTTAAATGATTTTTTATTTTTATTTTTTTTATGTATCTCTTCCTCTCTCTCCTTATACTGAATTTTAATATTGGTCTCAAATATATATATTCTGAACTATTTTTTTTTTTTTTTTTCTCATTCGACATTTTTTACGACATTAAAATTTTCTTTTTTCGATGTTCTTTTTCTTGCTTTTATCAATTTTTTATTTTTTCTTTTTTCATGTTCTTTTTCTAGCTTTTATCTTTTATTTATTTTCTTATTCATCACATACTTTCCCTCCTCTCTGAACTCTATCAACAAGTCGTCTCCCTCCTCTCTCATTACAAATTTATTGTTCTTTTTCTCCTCCACTCAATACTCATTACTCTCTATTTGAACCTATTTTTTTCCTATTAAAGAATTTTAGCAGCATTGGATTGGGGTTTTCTAAATCGGGTTCTATTGTTCTTTTTCTTTAACTATTTTTTAGTTTTATTAACTTTTGTTATTATAAATTTATGTATATATATATATATTTAATATATTTGTATATTTTAACCAAACTCAAATACAATAATCTAATTAGTAATTTTTAATTTCACAAAAGTAAGATTGATAATTTTAAATAAATATTATCTAATATTTATATATTATTAAAAGGTCACTTTTTATAATATTGCCTATGGCCACAATTTATTAAGGAAGGCTCCTAGTTTATTTTAATTAAAATTTCGCACTTATATAAATTTTTTTTTTCGCTTAATGCCCCAAATTATTTTGAGCAGTCCTTGGTGCTAATCTTCATTTTAATGAAAAATCCGCACTCTTATAAAAAATAATAAAATCACCTAAGGCTCGAAATTATTTCGAGCTGCTCTTAGTGTTTATGGTTCATTTTAATGAAAATTTCGTGCTATTATAAAATTTTTGTACTGGTGAAACCTTATATATAGAGACCTCGCATTTGAAAGTTCGCCTAGAGCCTCTCAAAATTTTAAAAATCTCAGGACCGGCCTGCTTCTTGCTCACAAAATAATTCAAGAACATGTATAATCAATTTCATAGTTGAGATCGAAGATAAGAGTGGGTAATTCACTCCATTTCGATTTATGAATAATTCAAAAAATTTAGAAAGAAGCTAACTCAGTGCATGTGAGACTTCTGTTATTGCCCAGTTGGGAAGCCGAAGTAGTACTATATGTGATTAAAAATTGAAAATTTTATAAGAAAATTGTAATGTGATTTTTTTTTTTTTTAATAATATTATTCTTAGTAGTATAAAATACAATTCAAAAAATGAGACTGAAGTAGTTATGAGAGAATACATCAAAAAGAACGAAAAGAAAAATAAGGAAGAGGAAACCAGAAGTTAAAAATAAAAAGAAGTTGCAAGGAAAAAACACCGTTGAAGAATTAAACATTATTTAACAATTAGTTTCAATGTCTGAAAAACAAAATTTTGTTTACTTTAATTCGACTTTGAAAAGGATTTGTGCTTTTACCTTGATGAAATATTAAGCGAAAAAATATAATATTTTAACTAAACAAAACATAATTAGTAGGAACAAAATAGGGAAATGCTTTAATAATATATACATAGTGGTGGACGGAAGAATGAAGAAGGTAAATCAAAAACATCACGGGCATGCCGAGCAGCCATGACGTCTTTAATTGACCAAGGTAAGAGTCGTTCCTTGATTGAATTTGTGATCTTTTGTAGAACATAATTCTGTGAGGAAGAGAGATCCATAAAGACTCATGCATTCCTTTCCGCCCAAATTTGGTAAATGGATGCTGAGAGTGCCAGCTTGTTTATGGCATTCGAAATATTCTTTGATAAAATCATTCCAATGTGCCGAGTGTAAAAAACCACGTGTTTTAGATATGAGATCAGATGGGGGGAGTGAATAAGCAAGAAAAGAAAGAGGTGATTCAGTAATTCCGCTGATGAGAGGCACAAGGAACAATGATTCGGTATGTGCCTGTATGCCATTGATCGATTGTCAAGTGTGGGCAATTTGTTAAGAACAGCTAACCACAGTGTAACTCTATGCCTTGGGATGGACATGGAGCTCCAAACCGGCTAATACCATGAGGCAAGATTTGCAGGGGGACTAATGCATCAATAGTGTGCTTTAGTGAAAATTTACCAAATACGGACAAAGTAAAAATAAAAGAATATTTTACTTGGAAAAGAAAAATATTTTCTAAAAAGAATATTTTAAGTCGAAACAAACGAAGCTCAAGTGCAACTCCACTAACTTCAATCTGCTCTCTAGAGAAGCTACAACATAGAGGGCTGTTCTCCATCCAAATGTGGTGCCAAAAGGTAATGTTCTCACCATTCCCAATTTTTGCACAAATCAACCTATTGAATGCTGATCTCTGAGTTGTAGTAAGCACCTCTAGCTGTAGGAACGTCTCTGTGGAATGGGCAATTCCCAAATACATCTCTCCTTAACTTGATGATGAATGATCCATTGGGCCCATGAACTGTCCTTACTCTCAGTGATAATTTCCACTAGTGTCTCATCATGGAGGCTTTATTAATGAGCTCAACATTTAGGATGCCAAGTCCTTTGGGCTGCAAACATTGAGCTAAGAAACTTTGGCCTTTTTGTTGTTCAGACCATTGCCAGACATAAAAATTTCCTGCACAAACTGTTAATCTCATTTATCACCCCCTTTGGTAAAATGAACATGCTAGCCCAATATCCCTGTATAGTAATCAGAATAGATTGGATTAGCTGAATTCTCCCAGGATAGGAGATAGCCCTGCGTGTCACTCCCCAATTTTTAACACAAGAAACCTTGTCCTATAGTAACATACGATGCGTGACTCACATAACTCATTCACAATAATCAATGATTAAATCAATAATAATCAATGTCATTTAAAAATTCATCATTCCAAAGGAAATCTATGACATCCACCAACAAAATAAAATTTCCACCCACTAGGTGAACCTTATTACAAAATTTCTTGCTAATAAACAATGATAAAATAAAAATGAGAAAAAAATCCGGAAAGTCTCCATCTCCCCCACTGATCCTCCTTTGCATGCTAAATCCAAGTGCACTTGGAAGGGATAAAAGGGTGAGCTCACAAGCTCAACAAAAAATTGTTAAACACTATAATCATTCAACAAGTCAACCCCTACTTATAATCTGTATATATATATATATATATATATATATATATATATATATATATATATATTTAAGTGACTATAAAAGATCGACTAATCACGATAATATCTAATAGTTAATATAGACTCAACTACATTTAAACAAGTGTCATACTCAGCACTGATGAGCGCTGAAAAGTGCACTTTTAAACCCCTTAAGCTTGAGTGTTTTAGGACCTTTATCTATCTTATTTTCCCATTTTAGTACTTATTTGTGTTTTTGTCTATTTCAGGTCAATAATGTTAAAATGGGCTAAAAATTGTTTCTTAAAGCCTTTTTGGAGTCAAACTAAGTCTTAGTGATGATCCGGAGCAAAAGGAGGCTGATTTGGAGCAAAAAGAGGCTGATGCTGAAAATCTGCCAAGTTGGATCGATCCAACTTTCTGAGATCGATCGCAGAAAAAGTGAGATCGATTGAACTTTTCTCAGATCGATCGAAAAGTTGGAAAGATCGAAAATTAAAGTTAGATCGATCGAACTTTTGCTGGCAGCGAGCTGTCTTATTCCCGTGCACGCCCAAAAGTCCACCTACTACATAGTACGGGATTAGATATTTTTGGGGCTATGTTCCTGACTTAGTGACTAAGAAAAAGACCTTCTATATAAAGGGAAGTGACCCATTTGTAAAAGAGCTTTTTATCATTTTATTTTTACATTATAATTTTAATTTCTCTCTTTAGGAAAATTATAGATTAAGGTTAGAAGAAAAGAGGGAAGTGGAGGCTCATCTCAAGAACCCATCTCTAGATCCACTCTCTCTCTCTCTCTAGAGCTTCAAAGAAGAAGAAGAAGAAGATGAAGCCATGTTTGGAGCTTGCCCTTGAGGGTTCCATGACTACATCTACCTTCTTCATGATTGGCTAGATCTACATTTAGGGCTTGGATGAGCCCTAAGTCTTGTGTAATCTAAACTCTTGTATTTCTATTTTTGAGGATTTATATATATTGTTGTGATTAGTGTTCTAGCCTTGTGAATTTAATGAATCTTTGTATATTTCTATGATATCTATGCTTTAATTCTTCTTATTAATTCTTTAGTTTGTTTACATGTCTATGTGTGATTAAATTAGGAATTATTTCTTACATGATTCATATGGATTAATTCTCTCTATTGATTCTCTATTTGATACATGTTGTCTTATGTGTGATTATTTGGGAATTGATTTCTACACTAGATTCTCTATGTTGGTTGCATGTTTATGTGTGATTAATTAAGGATTTAGTGATGGCTAAGCATGGGTTTTCATTGAATGGGTTTGTTAATTAATTTGATAGATTAAACCTATGCTTGATGGGTTGGTCTACAATTTTATTCATGTTTGTAGGTAGGTAGACAATCTATACTTGATTTGATATTCCGTAGCTTATTATTGCAAATTCTATGATTCTCTAGATTGATGTATGCTACTATTGTGACTAGTTTGATGGGTCATGCTTCGATTTGATGGGTTGTTCTACACTTAGTTTATTTGTTGGTTAAGTAGAGAATTCATATAATAAATTAGATGGTCCATGCTTAATATTGCAATTGGTAGTCACATTTTGTTCACAATAATATATTCTCCATTAATGGAAAGCAAGTGGTTAATTACATGAGCTTAGTGGTGATTCCAACACCCTAAGACCTCTCTTTATATCTCTTAAATCCCTATCTCTCACTAGTTTACTTTACTTGCATTTTAATTTCATTACACCTTAGTTTATTCAACCAATCTCTCTCTTTGTAATCTCGTGATCCACTAGAGTCGAAGTTAATTTCCAACACGTATAATCCCTTGGGACGATCCTTACTCACTCTTGCTACGTTAGTAGTAGTGGTGGTAGTGGTTTTTATAAATTTAAATTTGACCTAAAAGGCTTTTCTTGAACCGCACATTCACTACATTATTTTTGCGTATATCGAGCGGCCATCGTCAAATTTTGGCGCCGTTGCCGGGGATTAACGGTTTTGTTGGAATTAAACTAGACAATAGTATTCATTTGATTGCTCTATTTTTATTTTATTTTTCATTGTATATTATTTTGTCATGTTCTCATTATTATTTGTTCAATTAGGTATTTGACTATAAGAAACGCAAACTTTGGAACTTGAAGCAATCATTGGAGCTTAAAGCTAAAATTAAAATTTGAAGTTGCTTAAGGACCTTTGTGAGAAATTCTTGGAACTCTTGTATTTTAATTGTTCACTTCTTTGCATGCTTGAGATAACCCTTATTGAGGCTCATTATATTACTTTATTTTAAGTCCAAGCATAGGCCCGTGTAGAGGCCATTATTTGTTGCATTTGGATTTTGAATGTGGATGGAGCCATTGTTTGATCCAAGTTTGGGGGAAAATTACTTCCCCTCACCTTATGCTCCTCCATCATATTTTAATCCTTATGAGATTGAATCCAATTCATTTTATGCATCATCTTATTATGGACTTGATTACTCGTTTAATCCTTCTTGTGACTGTTACCCTCCCCCACCATTTTATGATGAACCAATTCTACCACCTTCTAGGTACTCACCCGGATTTGAAGAAAAAGTGTTAACTTTACTTGATGTGCATATTTCACAAGCTCCACTTATTAATTCTCATTCTCAAATGTTAGCCAAGTTAGAAGCTCAAGTTGAACAAATTGTAAGTACTCTTTTTCGTCAAGAGGAGGAGGAAGAGGCAAATGAAAAAATGGCAAAAACTTCAATGTATATAGATGAGGATGATGAGAGTGAAGAGGATGAAACAAGTGAGCTAATGCCTAGCACTCTATCTTATGTAGAGGAGGAAGTGGCAAGTGAGTTAGTGGCTAATCCAATAGAGCATAACATGATTAATGAGGACTTTCCTTGTTTTGATTATGATTTTATCTTAGACATTGCTACTTTAGAGAGTGAGGAAATGTTGACCACACTTGAGGTAGGAGAGAAGGAGGAGGAACTTGTAGAAGAGGGCATTCCTTCTATTATCTCCAATGATCCTCTTGAGACATGCCTTTTTGAAATGTATAAAAATTGTGGTGTTGACTTTTAAAGCTCCAAAAATGAAATAAACTCTCTAATGGACTCCTTAGCTAACTTGGAAGGTGAGGAGATGGTTATTTTTTAGTAAGAGAAGAGGGATGAAGATAAGATGTTTTTTGATATTCCAAATGAGTCTTTAAAAGACAATGCCTCACCAATTACCAAAGTGAATGATCATTTGAATGTGTTTCAAGAACACAACAAAGAGGCAAGCCCAACCATGATTGATTTTGTTTTCAAGACCGTGGATGAAATAACAATATCATCTCTTTCATTTCTTTTCAAGTCATTCTTTTGGAGGATGATTTCATTTTTGTAAGTGGGACATTAAATGAAAAAAGTGAAAAGAGCATCAATAAGGATGTTTCATATCCGGTTTTTGATTCTTTTGATTAGTGAGTTGACCTAACGTCTTGCTAGAGACGTTAAACACTAGTATTCGTAGAGTTTCAAAATTCTATTCCTCCCTCATTTCTTCTTATTTTTATTTTTCGTTCTTGTATACATTCTTTCATCCATTTTTTAAACTCTATTTTTGTTACCATCATTGGAGCTTAGCATAGGGTTTTCTGCACTTTCATGTTGAAAATTGAGCATTTTGCATAAGTTCGATCGATCTCAAATGAGAGTTCGATCGATCTAACTTCATTCCTGCAGCAAACCTACATCCAAATCACTCTCTGTCTCATCGATCCAAGAAAATCTTCAGATCTCAATTCTCAGTTAGATCGATCAGAAGACCTTCAATCGATCCAAACATTAAGTTCGATCGATCTGTAGTTTCAACACTTAGAAAATTTTTGAGCCTGCATCAACCTGCATATTTCAGCTCTCTGTCAGATCAATCGAAAGCATTCCTAGATCGATCAAAAGTTCTTCGATCGATCCAACTTCATTATTGGATCGATCTTGAGATTCCATACTTAGAAAAATTTTCAAAGCACTGCAAATTTCATACTCTCTATCCCATCGTGCGAGCATAGATTGATCATAGCTTTGCCCCTTTGACTTTTTCCTTTTTCTATTTTTATTTTTCATTTTCTTTTTTTCAAAAAAAAAAAAAAAAAAAAAAAATTTCTTTACATTCTTTATTTCCTTGCATTTTTATTTACTTGCCTTTTTATTTTTGTTTGTGTACATATTTGTTTTGTCTAAAAAAAAAAAGAAGACGGTTTTTCAAAGTAGCATTCCGTCTTGTTAGAAACGTTAAACTTAGCACCGACATGACACATTGTGTCTTTTATCTCTTGTATCATATATGTTCATATTCATTCTTATTTCTTTATTTTTTTTGCATTTTGTTTCATTGTACATACTTTCATATAAAAAAAAAAAATGAAAAAAAAAAAAATGAAAAGTAAAAAGTAAGAAAATTTTGTATATACTTGCATTATACATATTGTTTTTCATTTCTTGCATTGTACATATTCTTTTTCATTTCTTGCATTGTATATATTCTTTCATTACATTTTAGCTTCTTTATTTTTCTTTTTGTATTTTGTTCATGCATTTTATTTTTTATTTTTCTTACATTTTGTATATACTTGTTTTCATTAAATGAAATATATATATATATATATATATATATATATATATTAAAAAAAAAAAAAATTGTGCCCTTATGTGTAGTTATGTATACTTTATGATTTATTTTGGGCTTGATCTCATATCTCTCTTTCATCTTGTGCTATATTGCCTTCGATTGCATGATTTGATTATTCTTATCCCATTTGATATTTGATGTGAGTTGCTAGTGTGGTTATTTGAGTAGGTTATTGATTCCAAGTTTGGGAAAGACGTCTTTCGAATTGGATCATTATCGTGTTTCACGCTTTTGCCACCATGGTATACTCTTTCCATCTTTTCCATTGTTCTCATTGCACATTGAGGACAATGTGCGGTTTAAGTTTGGGGGTAAGGTGTCTTGTTGCATTCTACTTAAAGTTGAGTTTTAATTGTATGATAGAGATTTGAGATTGATGTTAGCGATGATTTTAATCTTTTGAGGGCTATATTGCTTAAAATTTAAAAATTGCTTGACTTGAGAGTCTAATACTCCTTGTATGCCTTGTGGATGCTATTTATGAGTAAATTTTTCGAAAGATTGATATCTTGCTTGCATTTGTGGTCCACATCATCTTGATTTTGTGATTGTTTTGAGATTCATTCTAGGATTCTACACTAGCATAGGCGCACGCTAGCATTCATTTGTGGGGTACATGCTTTGTTGATTATTGAATTGGTTATATCTCAATTGGGCTAGTAGTGCATTGAAAGCTTTCATTTTTGATAAAGGTGGATAACAACCCCTTTTCACTAAGTAGCCGAGATTCTAGCCTCATTAAGCACTGAATTTCTTACGCCGAAAGGTGGAGGGCCCAAACTCTAGGTTAATAATTGAACTTAAAAAAAAAAAAAAAAAAGAAGAAGAAGTTATAAAAGCAATAAAAAAGTGAGGACTTCTCCCGAAAGGTGAGAAGTGGGAAATGATTAGATGGAGGTTGTTTTGATTTGTAACCGAGTTGATTTGAGCTTGTAAGTCCATAGGGGTGTTTGAACACCTAGTGCCCTAAAACCGTCTGGTTTGGGAGTCATTAACCTAACGTTCGACCTCATGGATCGCTAGAAAGCTTAATAGATTAACACATTGCACCATGCTTCCATCTTTGATCCTAAAAAAAAAAAAAAAATCGAGTGAAAAGAATATGCGCACTTAGATGAATGAAGCTTTAATAAATGGTCCACTTTTTGTCTTGATGATTGGTACTAGATTTGTGTGCTAGTTTGAGGGTAAGGATGTGATTAATTCTTTAGTTGGCGAAGATAGCAACACATTTGATGCCAGTCCACTCAAAAAGGATTCTAGAGTTGTTTTGATTTGCATGATCATTTTCTTGATGTGTGGAGGACCATACTTGCTTGTTTGATGTTGAGATTTTGGGAGATTGCTTGGAAATGATAAAAAAATTACATACTTGAGGTAGTTTTCTCCTAATGCTTGTTTGCAATATTGGTGCCTCTTTTGAAAAAATTAGCTTAATGTTTGTGGGTATCATTTCTGGAAACCCCCACGAGACTTCACTCGTCCACTAAGGGTAACCTAGGGGTTAAAAAAGCTTGTTACATATGCTAAATACAATCGTGTTTTCTACAAAAATGGAGTTATCCTTTTATTGCTTTCTAGTTTGTAGTTGTTTAGTTGTTCATTTCATTTCTTTACTTTGTAGTTTATTACTAGGGACTAGCAATATTTAAGATTAGGGGTGTGATGAGCGCTGAAAAGTGCGCTTTTAAACCCCTTAAGCTTGAGTGTTCTAGGACCTTTATCTATCTTATTTTCCCATTTTAGTACTTATTTGTGTTTTTGTCTATTTCAGGTCAATAATGTTAAAATGGGCTAAAAATGGTTTCTTAAGGCCTTTTTGGAGTCAAACTAAGTCTTAGTGATGTTCCAGAGCAAAAGGAGGCTGATTTGGAGCAAAAAGAGGCTGATGCTGAAAATCTGCCAAGTTGGATCCATCCAACTCTCAAGTTGGATCGATCCAACTTTTTGAAATCGATTGCAGAAAAAGTGAGATCTGTCGAACTTTTCTCAGATCGATCGAAAAGTTGGATCGATCGAAAATCAAAGTTGGATCGATCGAACTTTTGCTGGCAGTGAGCTGTCTTATTCCCGTGCGCGCTCAAAAGTCCACCTACCACATAGTACGGGATTAGACATTTTTGGGGCTATATTCCTGACTTAGTTACTAAGAAAAAGACCTTCTATATAAAGGGAAGTGACTCATTCGCAAAAGAGCTTTTTATCATTTTATTTTTACATTGTAATTTTAATTTCTCTCTCTAGAAAAATTATAAATTAGGGTTAGAAGAAAAGAGGGAAGTGGAGGCTCATCTCAAGAACCCATCTCTAGATCCACTCTCTCTCTCTCTCTAGAGCTTCAAAGAAAAAGAAGAAGAAGATGGAGCCATGTTTGGAGATTGCCTTTGAGGGTTCCATGACCACATCTACCTCCTCCATGATTGGCTAGATCTATACTTAGGACTTGGATGAGCCCTAAGTCTTATGTAATCTAAACCCTTGTATTTCTATTTTTGGGGATTTATATATATTGTTGTGATTAGTGTTCTAACTTTGTAAATTTAATGAATCTTTGTATATTTCTATGATTTCTATGCTTTAATTCTTCCTATTAATTCTCTAGTTTGTTTACATGTCTATGTGTGATTAAATTATGAATTATTTCTTACATGATTCATGTAGATTAATTCTCTCTATTGATTCTCTATTTGATTACATGTTATCTTATGTGTGATTATTTGGGAATTGATTTCTACACTAGATTCTCTATGTTGGTTGCATGTCTATGTGTGATTAATTAATGATTTAGTGATGGTTAAGCATGGGTTTTCATTGATTGGGTTTGTCAATTAATTTGATGGATTATATTTATGCTTGATGGGTTGTTCTACAATTTAATTCATGTTTGTAGGTAGGTAGACAATCTATACTTGATTTGATATTCCATGGCTTATTATTGCAAATTCCATGATTCTTTAGATTGATGTGTGTTACAATTGTGACTAGTTTGATGGGTCATGCTTAGATTTGATGGGTTGTTCTACATTTAGTTTATTTGTTGGTTAAGTAGACAATTCATACAATAAATTTGATGGTTCATGCTTAGTATTGCAATTGGTAGTCGCATTTTGTTCACAATAATGTATTCTCCATTAATGGAAAGTAAGTGGCTAATTACATGAGCTTAGTGATGATTCCAACACCCTAAGGCCTCTCTTTATATCTCTTAAATCCCTATCTCTCACTAGTTTACTTTACTTGCATTTTAATTTCATTGCACCTTAGTTTAATCAACCAATATCTCTCTTTGTAATCTCGTGATCCACTAGAGTCGAAGTTAATTTCCAACACGTATAATCCCTTGGGACGATCCCTACTCACTCTTGCTACGTTAGTAGTAGTGTTGGTAGTGGTTTTTATAAATTTAAATTTGACCTAAAAGGCTTTTCTTGAACCGCACATTCACTACATTATTTTGGGATATATCGAGCGGCCATCGTCAAGCACCTTACTAGAACCAACAACCACAACACAAGTAGAACACACGAAGTTGAATGAAAACATTAACAATTCAATATTCCAAAAAATCTCAAACCAACTCAAAGGAAAAAGAAAAAAATCACACTAGAAAAATGTGAAAAAAGTTCAGCTTTCAATCAACTAAGCAATTCACCATCCTATCATGATACTTTAATAACATGTGATATGAAGTGAACTGAAAATAAGAACAATACCCTAATTAATGTAGGCACCATCTGGGTAGCATTTTCAATTTACATATTTTGCTTTGAAGAGCAAAATTTACTTCATGTTTCTCTCTAAAGTAAAATACGTCCAAATTGTAAAACAAACAGTACAAAGAAAATGTCATGACGTTTTGTAATTCATCTTTTGAGTAGCAAGTGAACAAGTAAAAATCCAGCGTAGATGATATACTAAGAAGCACGGACTCGCCTAAAAGGGCAAAGAATCTGTGTCGGACACCGATACATGTCTGAATATTTTATATTTTTTCGAATATCCGGACATGCCGTGGACACGCTTTCGACATGCCATGGATACGTGTTTGACATGTGTGCCCTACACTTTTGGGATTTTTAAGAAAGTTTTAGAAACAATGCAGAATTGAAGTGTAAATATTTGGAGTTGTTTAATTACACAATTACATAAAAACTTCTTGTTTCATAAAACAATTTTATATTCAAACAATTAGATATTCATTCTTATATTTTAGTTCAAAGGTTTGAACTCTTGCACGATCATATTTGACTCTATTGTTGTCGACCCACCAACCAAGCTTCCGGTGAATGGTCTTTCTATCTCTCTCTCCTCTTTTCTCTCTTATTCTTCGTCCTCCTCTTTTCTTTCTTCTTCTTGTTCTTCACAAACCCTAAATACTCCTTTTTTTTTTTTTTTTTTTTTTTTCTTTCACAATAAATTTCTTTTCATCTCTTTTTCCTTTTTCCTCCATTCCCCGTGAACTTTTTTCTTTTCTATGGATTCTTACCTTTATTTTTAACTAAGGCCTAATTATTTTTCTAACAAAACGCTAATCCTCTTTGTTTGTTTGTTTGTTTGTTTTTTCTTCCCTCTCTTTCTTAACCCTCTTTCTATCATTCTTTCTTTTTTCAAGCAAAACACAATTTATTTATTTATTTATTTATTTTTTCATTATGAGATTGTAAAATTTAATATTACTCTTAATTTCTTAAAGTATAGCATAGTATATTTAGAAAATATATTTCTTATTTTCCGTGTCCCCGCTATGTCCATGTTCTAATATTTTAGGATTTGCTGGGTCGCCATATCCGTTTTGTGTCGTATCCGCGCTTCTTAGATTATATACTTCGAGAACAAAACCTACCTACTTCTAAATGATATTGGGAAGTCATAGGGGAATCATCTTGGAAATATGGTCATTTTGCATCTCTGCATCATTCTTTCTGGTATATGGTTCTATTAGGGACTAAAAGAAAGGTTTAGTGGTAACTACTCAAAACAGGCTCATGGGAGATGGTCCCATTAAAACCACTAATTTGTACTACGCAGAGCAGTGCTAGAATATCATGAACATTAAGCTTTTAGCTGTTCATTGATATATGGTGTGGATATTGACATCACAAAAAAATGGTTTATCATGATTCATGACCTTAGGGTTGATGGTAAGTTACTATAGCTTGGGAAGTAATTTATAGAAGATACATCTTTACGTAATGGTTTGCAAACTACAGATAAGAGCCACCATTCAAAGCATATGAGAATGCAAAAAACAGGATTCTTAGAAATTCTATCCCAAGTGGCACAAGCTCAGATGTAGGCATGGGACATTTAAACAATACGACATGGAAATGGGACATGAGAACAATAAGACATGGACACGGGACATGAAAACAATAAGACATGGACATGTCAACACATCAAATCCTGATAAGGTAGGAGACATGCTATATACATGGCCAAATAAAAATTTTAATTTTTTATTTACATGAAAGTACATTATACAATATATGTCCCACTTATACGGGGTGTCGGGAGCCAAAGACTGGAAATAGGCCTAATTAATCTTCGATATAATTTTACAATTATATTCTTGAACTATGTTTAAAAGTATCAATTACTTGACTTGTGAAGACATGTGTATGATGAAAGACTTATGTAAAAAAGTAAGTGCATATCGATAGCCATTGTTGAACAGAGAAAGAATGGAAGACAATTGACTATGATCTCGTATGGCCCTACTTCGTTTACTAACAAGTGAATGCCAATTTCCTCAATGAAAGAAAAAATAGATATTTGGGATGCGTGCCTCTTATTTTCAAGATTGTAGTGTGAAATATTATTTTATTTTTGGCAATTATCATAGACAAAATAAGTTCAAGTCGAGTTGTAATTCAAATTACTTGTTGTGTAAGTTATGAAGTTCAACATGGACTATAGAACTAGGAAGTTGTTCAAACTTACCATGCTTGAAGATCTTTTGAAGAAAAAGATAAGAACAATACTTTAGGAAGGATTCTAAACAAGGTTGGACACATTCTACACTTTCTATTTTGTTCAGAATTTACCGTAGAATGAATTTAGGCTGAAGGAACCAAAATTTCAAGTCTGCCAAACTTGAACCGGTTCAAGATGCTCAAGTTTGGCTTCGAAAAGTTTCTGCCAAACTTAAACCGGTTCAGCCCCTCTGAACCGGTTCAAGAAGTCCTATTTATTATACAACTTTAGTTTCCTTATCCTGAATTGTTTCCCAGTTGGTCTAGAATTGTACCAAATCCTATGCACGAATTTTTCCTTATTTTCAGAGGGATTAGGTCATTCTATACTCTATACAAACCATGTCATATACATTGGTTTATTCATGGCTTTTGCATTATTAGGTTGTTATTCTCAAAAAGACTTAAGAAAATTTTTGTCTCAGAAATTCTTAGAGAATTTTTTGTTTGTCTTCCTAGAATATCTACACATAAACACTTAAGTTTAGAGTTGTGTTGTTCAAATCCTGATTGTGATCGTATAGTTACATCTACATCGATCAAACAAAAGCAAATCTACTTTTACATCAAATCCAGAAGTTAAATAGAAGTAAAAACGATTACACTTTGAAAGGGTTGAAGCATTCGAGGAGTGTTGTCTGATCTACCTGCTACTCTTCTACAAAGATCAAGCATAAGCCTGAGGTCAAGTTACTGTTGGATAGGGAGTCACAAAGCCAGAGGATTGTCAACAGTTGGGGTTTGGTAGAACGATAGGGTGTGAGCCAGAGTCAAAGTTCAGTGTACTTTGTTTCAAGCATAGTGAATCGGTTTACTTTGGACTGCACAGTCCACGAGGTTTTTCCTATACAAATAGTTGACGCATTTTATCAACCGGGGTTTCCTCGCTAAAATCCTGGTGTCATCTCTAACTTTACTTTACTTTATTTTGTTGCATGATATTAATATATTAATTGCTAAAATAAAGAAAGTTAGACAAACACAAGATTTGTTTTTAAAATAAACAAAACTTTCTAATTACATTCCGCTGCATATGACTCATAAATTGGTATCAGAGCAAATCTCTACACATTGAGTTGATCCTTGCTGGAAAGTTTTGTTTTGTTTTTCAAAAATTGTTTTCAAAATCATGTCTTACGCATTAAAAGAAGGCGGTTCTAATCAACGTGGTCTTTTATTTGAAGGAGATAATTACAATTTTTTGAAATCAAAGATGAGAGCCTATTTGCAAAATTCTGGTGGTAAAACTTGGGCAATAGTTGAATCTGGCTATACACCTCCTACAGTAGATACAATTGTGGATGGTAAAATAGTCAAAGAGTTAAAAGATACTTTTGCTTTTATTACTATTGAAACTGAGCGTAATGATGCTAATGGCAAAGCTTTATATTCAATTATTAATTCTGTTGTTCCATCTGAATATGCTAGAATTTCTGATTGTAAAACTGCTAAAAACGCTTGGGATATTTTGCAGGTTACTCATAAAAAGAACTTCAAAAGTGAAATTATCCAAAATTCAGTTGCTTTTTCATAAATTTGGGAACATCGTGATGAAAGAAGATAAATCATTTTCTGATTTTTATTCTAGTCTCCTTGAAATAATTTCTGAACTGCGTCACTTAGGTAAAAAAAGTTAGTGATAAGAAAATCTGTGAGAAAATCTTAAGGTCTTTACCTAAAAGATTCCAGATTAGAGTTGAAACCATCACTGAACATTGGGATTTGACTATCTGTAAAGTTGATGATATGGTAGGTTCATTAAAATTTTTTGAGATGCAGAACTTTGATTTAAATCAGAAGGAGAAAAATCTTGATTTAAAATCTACACAGGTTGAGAATTATGTAGATGACAACTCTGATGATGATCTTACATTTTTGTCAAGGCAATTCAGTCAAATTTTGTAGAGACAACAGAGGAGAAGGAATAGTAACATGGCTAATCCTCAAAATTTTAACAAGACGTCAAAGTTTAAGTTTAATGAAAAGAAAGTAGACGAATCCAAAGAAACTGAATTCATATGCTGGAATTATGGTGGCAAAGGTCACGCATCCAATGTTTGTCCTAGTCCTAGGAAAAAACAAAAGGATAGGAATAAAGGAAAAGCAATGAAATTTTCTATGTCTGAAAATTCTACTTTAAGTGATAATGATTCTCCTTAGGATGATATTAATGATTTTTCGTATGTCACTTTTCTTGATAAAGGTCATCATGCCATGTCTTTATCTAATCCTGATATTTTAGATAATGAAGACAATGACATTCATGATGCACAGGTGCAAGAGGCTAAAAAGGACGATGAAAGATTGAAAAAAATGGTCAAAAAAACTATAGAAGTAAAACAAGCGATCAATAAGCTAGTAAAGGAGCTTATCTAAGCAAAATGAGAGAATGAAGATCTAAAGAAACAGATTGATGAAGGCAAAAGGAAAGCTTTTGAAAGCAACTATGTCATCACTGAGCTTGAGAAACAGATTATCATTCTTGAGGATAAGGTAAGAATTGCTAACTCATTGAAGGAATGTCTTGCTTTAAAAAATAATTATCTTGAAATTGAATTGAAAGCTGAACAAGATAAGCTAAAAGGGTTCAATATGAGTTAAAACAGTTTGAATAAGATAATCAACATGGGTAAGGATGTAAAAGATAAGACTGGGTTAGGATTTGTTAAAGGCTCTTCTAGTAGTCAAGGTAAAACAATTTTTGTTAAACCTACTGTTATGCCTAAACCATGTTTACTTGATGCATCACATTCTGATATGTCTTATGTGCCTAAACTATTACATTGCACTTTCTATGGTAAGACTAGATATAAGTATCACTTATGTTTTCAAAGGAAAAAGAAAAATTCTTCAGAAATTCATTCTAAGAATATTCAAGTTAAGAAAAAGGTGTTTACTAAAAAGAAAATTTTTGTACCACCTAAGGTTTCTAAAGCTATAAATTTGCTTAAAAAAGAGGTAAAGAATGAGAGAGAATTTCAGGAAGTAATGTGATACCCCCGGATTTCCGGATGCGGGTTGGCCAGGCCTACGCCTGATTACCCGAGGATATCAAACCAATTAGCAATAATCAAACACAGAATAAAAACAAATGAGATAAATAAAATTTGCTAAAATGAAAACTAAAATGATAATCCAATAATTGAAACCTCAGAATAAATATTTCCATTGATAAATAAACTATTCTGTTACAATTGATCCTCCATGAATACAAATCGTTCTCCAAATTATACAACTCGGGAATCCATCTAGTGGACCCCTAAAATATCTCACTTAACTCAAATGACTAGAAATAAAACCAACGCCTAAAACATGAAACAAAGTGCTACAGCATCGGTGGAGTGAATGACTGTATCTGCTCGGCATGATCCAGCTCTAAGACTGGAACTAACGAACACTTATAAAAATAAGAGTGGGTCAGACCCACATGCAAATTCTTCTCTAACTACAATCTAAACAGTGACCCGATACGCAGATACACCTTAGATATCTCAACAATAGCTATCTAGTCCATACATATATATATATCCACACTAAGGGACATTCACTAGACTATAGTAGGGGTCTTAACCTGAATAGAAGGTAACATGCGAAAACGCACCCAAAGGTAGGCATGAGTACCTAGACCTAACAGGGTACACCTCAACCTATTATAGCCAGCTACGCATCCACTACATATACGCACCCTAACCAACGAGTCTGAGACTCAAGCTCATCTCGTGGTATCATAACCATATATTTAAAGTCCATTCATATCCATCCATAGGAACTCCAATAAATCGTTCAGCTTATTCAACTGCACAGACTTATATAAGAGATCCAGTAAGTCGTTCAGCTTATTCAACTGCACAGACTTAAATATAAGGAGAATTATGTTTTTATAATTCATACCCTTATTCCAAAATAAGTAGGACTGAGTATTTTGAATCAGTCTGTCCCTAGTATGCCACAGTCCCATACCGGTGCATACAATCCACAAAATCCGTATAATTGATAGAACAGGTAAAGCTGTTCACCAATTAAAATCCATAAGGTAGGAATTAATGTTTTGAGCTAAACCATACCTAGTATGTCACCGTCTCATACAGGTACAAACAATCCTCCATATCCGTGTAAATTACAACAATTACATAACAGTTTAGCAATTTACAATCCAAAACAATTCCAAATAATTGTAGAAGAGTATTTAGTATTTCAGCAATTTAAATCCAAAACCATGTAAATTATAACCGATACATAACAGTTTAGCAATTTACAATCCAAAACCAAAATCCAAATAATTGCAGAAACGTATTTAAAGTTTTAGCAATTTAAATCCAAGAGTTAACCCATGTATTGTTTAACAGTTTATCAACCAGCATCCAGAGCATGAATAGATCAGTTTTAGTAAATCAACAACTCTATCATGCAATTTTAAAAAAAAAATTAAAATCATAATATTGTCCAAGAATTTGCTAAATTTAATTCTAAATTACTTCTAGCAATTCAGTTCCTTTTATCCGTCAAAAGCAAGCTAGGTTGCATACTTGTATACTATTTTATTGTTCTTGCACCGAGCCATAAACTATGCTATGAGTCTAATTTGTTAATTAAACGACTCCTTCATGCATCTAAAATTTAATTTAGAATCATGTTATAGCACCCTAAATTGTCAAATTAAAATTAGACAATTTATTTCCTTCCAGTCGTTAACTGAAGGCAAAATTGTTAATTAGCACACTTTTAATTCTATTAAAACAAAGGGGTATTTTATACAATTCAAGACCTTGATTACATGTTAAAATAATGTTTTGAAAACCCCATTAATGTTTTAAAACTGTTTAGAAACCCCAAGTGCCCAAAAAGTAGCTTAAAAAGTCACAATACGCATCAAATTGGGTAGAGCCTGCTCTTGGAAAATTAGAGCAGGCTCTAATCAGCCTAGAGCGGGCTCAAAGGAGTTTAGAGCCTGCTCTTTTTGAGGTAGAGCTTGCTCTACTCTTTCTAGAGATGGCTCTACTCATGGGAAAGCCGAATTCCTTCTTCTCTGAGAGCTTCAGTCCGTTTCTGCTTCATTTCAGTCCGTTTGCTCTGTCTCTGGACCATTCCTACCACTTTGTTGATTTCTAAAACTCATCTTAAGAGTCTTATAACACCCTAGTAACATTCTCATGATTCGTTTACAGAAGTTGAAATTAAATGAAAACTAAATTTGTTACCGAAACAAAACATGCTTTAGAAACAAAACTGAAACTATTTTGCAATATCAATTCCATTCCAATCCTCTCTGTTCCTCTTCACTGCTGAACTTAGGAGTCTTATCTAATCCCAGTAGCATCCCAATCATTCATTTATAGTTGTTGAAAGAAAATACAGTAACTAAAATTCCAACAGAATTTACACGCTTTAAGAAAGCAAAACTAAAACAGACTTGCACGAATTGTAACAGATTTAATTTCAACAACAAACAGACCATCAATATAGCGTATATTAACCATGTAAATTCCAATTCCTGATTAATTAAACCCTAGAGACTATCTAGGTGCACAGAACACAAGTCAAAGGGAAGGAGGAAGAAAAGAACTTGCCTTTCGGTTTCGGTTTGAAACATTTCAACGTCGTCTTCTTCCTAGACTTTCCAGCGATCGTGACTGCCGTCAAAGATTCCTCTGCTCCGGTTCTAACCCTCTAATAGCCCTCAAGCTTCCTCCTTAGTCTGGCTTACAATCCTTGGCTCAAACCCTACCTTTCTCTCCTTCAATTTTTCCCTTAAACTCCTGTTTCATTCTCTGTATTTTCACTATTCGTGAATAAGGTTTGTGCCTACAACCCTAAGTAGACCCTTATTGTTTTATTTATATGCTTAGGAAAAGATATTAACCCTAATTCTACTTTAATCGTAGAGACGAAAATCAACAATTCCTTACATCTTTAAGGCGGCTTAATTAAACAAGGCGGCTTTATTCAGATGTGACGGTAAAGAGACAAAACCCTAATAATTTAACCTATTTAATTAAATAAAAGAAAAAAACCAATTAACCAATTAATTAAAACCACAATTAAATTACATAAAATAATTAACCAACAAAACAATTCAAAAACAACCCAAATGACAATTAAATCAATTAAAGACTAACAATTAAATCAAATAAAGAACGAACAAATAATTTAATCAATTAAACCTAAACACATATCCACATAAACACATAAAACACTTAAAACAAATAGTAAAATCCCAATTATATCCTTTTTAATTTTAGGGGTATTACATTCTCCCCCCCTAACAAACGGAATTCCATCCTCGGAATTCACGAAACCCTGAATTATTTTCATTAAAATTCATTAACGCTCCATTGTGGACGCTGCCTTTGAGTAGGAGCTCCACTGAATTCCAAAACTTCCAGGAACAATTTATGAGTCCGATGTAAAAGAAAACATAAAAATTATTCAACATATAAGTTGGATATAGTAACTACTCACTCTTACCCAACTTTGTTTATACAGGGGAAAGATCCACATTCCTCCAAATTCCATAGCATAGATTTGCAAAACATCTATGCATCCATCCTAGTGTTTTAGTAACACTATCCATGAAAACAATTGAATACATAACAACTTCCTCGACAACACACCTTGCTCCCGATATGGAAAACATTCCGAATCAATTGATCAAATGTACACTCTCGATCCAAACTTCCATCGAGATATGAACCATAACTATACCTCCATTATCAGTGCAATGTAGAACTAATACGAAGTCCAAAAGTGAACATGACGAGAATTAGGTCTAGCAGCAAACTTGCTAAATCCACCACTCTTAATCTGCATGGAATTAATAATTCCAATAAATGTCGATAATCTCGACCAACCATCCACTTCTGACTAGGTTTACTCCCTTTTCCGAATAGTATAGATGTGTATATACATGTCCCTTCCCAAACTTGTTCACTAGAACTGACATTTGATGTCTTATAACCGTCCGAGTGTATCGAGAAAATTTCTACAAATTTTTTATCTCAGTCACTCCGACAACATTCACCGAATCAATGAATCCTCCCCGAGCACCTTAAGCTTTTTCTGAATAAGGTAACACGGCCTCCAGGGTCAGCTCCGATATGTGAGGTTGACCCCCCTTAATTTCCTTGGTATAAGTAAATGTCATTAGTACACATACTAAGACTTCAACTCCTAATGCAACAACTAACCGAAAGCTCCTATCGGTTGCTGAGAGCGTCTACCTCCACATTCCATTCCACCATACAAAACTTAATACAAAGTATGCATCACCACGTTGATGCATCTAAGTCATCTTATAGTCCCTTCTATTCATATGAACTGATATTCTACCAGTTCAAAATAAACTAGCATTGGGCTGATTTAAACAAGAGGCTAATTAACAACCCAACCAAAATCCAGACCTTTTTGAATAGTCTGCAATCCCTCAACTAATTCTGTGAAAAATGTTCTATCATTTCTACTTCTGCATAGAAAATAACTGCAAAGATCTAGTGATCTCTGCTGGTCTATCTCGACCATCTAATTATATGAAACTGGAAAACAAAAATCACTCTATCCCTCCTCCTGGCCCTCAAAAATCTGCTCCAGATCGTGAGTGAATCATATTATCCACAAGAATGAAGAATGAACTAAGTGTTGTGAACTTCAGTCTTGGCATCCTCCTCCCAATTCGTCTACCAAAATTACCATTAGTTTGGTACCACCAGCTTCCGTTTACACCCAATACTTAATTTGGAGCATCGTTAAAAGCTAACCCTACAGTATGACTTTTTCACACACACCGTGCACCGCTTCCTGATGACAGGTGACCGGTTCCACCATCCTATCTTTGACACACCCTACCTTTGTAATATAAGTAGTGTCAATTTGACTCCTTGTCCTGCTTCAAAAGCTTATGAAAATTTTCCCATCCTCCATATAGTCATCAATGTCAAAACAACAACTAATTGTTGCAAATTAAGACCCTAAAAAAAAAAAAAAAATTTCCACATTTTATACAGTGTAGAAACTTTGGTTCCTCTTCTAAGTGCAACACCAGCAATCCCTCCAAATGACACCCTCATGAATAGTGTATTAATTATGAATAGACTGATGAATTTTTAATCAGTCCACCATCCTCCATCGATGACATTCTTATAAATACCTATCAGCACAAAATCCCCCTTCCGTTTTGTGGTCACTTCAGAAATTACCCTGAAGATATTCTGCATCTTCGACAACTTTCACAAATCATGGTGGCATTATAGTGGTCTTTGTCTACCACAACCTCACGAATCCCCAAAACATTAACACCCACCGTTATTATAGCATTGTAAAAAAAATAAATCCCTACCTAGCGTAGAGCATATCCAACTAGTCATTATAGATTATTTGACTCTTATGGGTAGTTGAACTATCCCTTCCTAAGTAGCATAACATAATGATGCATATCCAGGTCCAATAGATTGGCTAGACTCATGTATATCTACCAAATCCCATGACCACACGCTCACAAATCCTAGCGTACATAGCGCTATTAATCCGTGTTAGTAAAACAATAGTTGGCTGATCACATATGTGTGCCCCCTACTAAACCATACTACCAATCCGATCTAATTAACAAAAAAACAAATGAAACACATAAGATACATACAATAACAAAAATAAAACACATAAAACGCATACCATAAACAAAAATATAATCCT
The DNA here is from genome assembly GCF_030987335.1 of Cornus florida. Taxonomy (NCBI): domain Eukaryota; kingdom Viridiplantae; phylum Streptophyta; class Magnoliopsida; order Cornales; family Cornaceae; genus Cornus; species Cornus florida. Next base: position 39,007,077 of record NW_026775571.1, on the reverse strand, counting down.
CCTCTAAACATTGTTCCTTCTAGAAAAGTAAGTCTCCTTTGGACTCAACCTTACTAGATTGGTTCACCCTTTCATTTTATAGTTTCGTAGGTAACCGTCCAACCTCGAAACCGATCCATTAAACATAGCTTAATAGCAATAATCGTTTGCCTAAATAGAAACCAACGAGCTTAACTCTCCTCCTCCTCATAAGCGGAATGTAACCCATTTAACGTGGCTTTACCAAAGCAACTTAGAATGTCACATCCTAATCCCCATACTCTTCGGAATATGATAAATCACTATGTATTTCATTCTTGGAAGAACTCCATCTGCTCCCTAAACTCCTGAAGAGTACCTCTTACATATCTCGCTTAGAGATAATACAAGAGTTTCACTATATGTAGATTGGTTCACACCCACTCTACTTGTACCCTTCATTCCACTACGAGTGAATCAAATTCATCCTCTTGCAATCTTTCATCCCGAAGATTTAGTATCCTTTCTCTTGGATACTCTAAGATCTCCTCCTTTGGGATCCACTTTGGAACCCTACTCCACACTTGTCTCCTAGTTGAGGATAACTGCAATCGTGTTGATCCCAATAGATGGTGACCTAACACATACGCCATAATCTTTTCTTGGCTCATACTATCTAAGTAATGCCAACCCCATAACTAAACCTTCGATCCCAAGTTCTGTTTCTGGCAAAGAACTCGACTATGTACTCCTTTACTCCTTAGGGTCTTTATTGCCTTTACCTTAGACCAAATCCTCTTCCCAGTGTCAACCATTCTATATCTACAGAATTTATTGACATCAGCTCCTCCTAACGAATCGTAATTAGAGTACAACGAATCCTAATATGGCTCTCACTTTTAAAGAGACGCAACGCGAAAGTCCTATAATGAAAGACACTCCTAAGAACACTAGAACCTGGAGTGCTCTGATACCAACTGTGATACCCCCGGATTTCCGGATGCGGGTTGGCCAGGCCCACGCCCGATTACCCGAGGATATCAAACCAATTAGTAATAATCTAACACAGAATAAAAAGAAATGAGATAAATAAAATTTGCTGAAATGAAAACTAAAATGATAATCCAATAATTGAAACCTCAGAATAAATAATTCCATTGATAAATAAACTATTCTGTTACAACTGATCCTCCACGAATACAAATCGTTCTCCAAATTATACAACTCGGGAATCCATCTAGTGGACCCCTAAAATATCTCACTTAACTCAAACGACTAGAAATAAAACCAAAGCCTAAAACATGAAACAAAGTCCTACAACATCGGTGGAGTGAATGACTGTATCTACTCAGCATAATCTAGCTCTAAGACTGGAACTAATGAACACTTGTAAAAATAAGAGTGGGTCAAACCCACATGCAAATTCTTCTCTAACTACAATCCAAATAGTGACCCGATACTCAGATACACCCTAAATATCTCAACAATAGCTATCTAGTCCATATATATATATATATATATATCCACACTAAGGGACATTCATTGGACCACAGGAGGGGTCTCAACCTGAATAGAAGGTAATATGCAAAAACGCACCCAAAGGTGGGCATGAGTACCTAGACCTAACAGGGTACACCTCAATCTACTATAGCCAGCTACGCATCCACTGCATATACGCACCCTAACCAACGAGTCTGAGACTCAAGCTCATCTCGTGATACCATAACCATATATTTAAAGTCTATTCATATCCATCCATAGGAACTCCAATAAATCGTTCAGCTTATTCAACTGCACAGACTTATATAAGAGATCCAGTAAGTCGTTCAGCTTATTCAACTGCACAGACTTAAATATAAGGAGAATTATGTTTTTATAATTTGTACCCTTATTCCAAAATAGGTAGGACTGAGTATTTTGAATCAGTCTGTCCCTAGTATGCCACCGTCCCATACCGGTGCATACAATCCACAAAATCCATATAATTGATAGAACAGGTAAAGCTGTTCACCAATTAAAATCCATAAGGTAGGAATTAGCGTTTTGAGCTAAACCATACCTAGTATGTCATCATTCCATACCGGTACATACAATCCTCCATATCCGTGTAAATTACAACAATTACATACTAGTTTAGCAATTTACAATCCAAAAGCATTCCAAATAATTGCAGAAGAGTATTTAGTATTTTAGCAATTTAAATCCAAAGCCATGTAAATTACAACCGATATATAACAGTTTAGCAATTTACAATTCAAAAGCAAAATCCAAATAATTACAGAAATGTAGTTAAAGTTTTAGCAATTTAAATCCAAGAGTTAACCCATGTATTGTTTAACAGTTTATCAACTAGCATCCAGAGCATGAATAGATCAGTTTTAGTAAATCAACAACTCTATCATGCAATTTAAAAAAAAAATTTAAAATCATAATATTGTCCAAGAATTTGCTAAAATTAATTCTAAATTACTTCTAGCAATTCAGTTCCTTTTATCCGTCAAAAGCAAGCTAGGTTGCATACTTGTATACTGTTTTATTGTTCTTGCACTGAGCCATAAACTATGCCATGAGTCCAATTTGTTAATTAAAATACTCCCTTATGCATCTGAAATTTAATTTAGATTCATGCTATAGCACCCTAAATTGTCAAATTAAAATTAGACAATTTATTTCCTTCCAGCCGTTAACTGTAGGCAAAATTGTTAATTAGCGCACTTTTAATTCTATTAAAACAAAGGGGTATTTTATGCAATTCAAGACCTTGATTACATGTTAAAATAATGTTTTGAAAACCCCATTAAAGTTTTAAAACTGTTTAGAAACCCCAAGTGCCCAAAAAGTAGCTTAAAAAGTAGCCTGCTCTTGGAAAATTAGAGCAGGCTCTAATCAGCCTAGAGCCGGGTCGGAGGAGTTTAGAGCCTACTCTTGTTGAGGTAGAGCTTGCTCTACTCTTTCTAGAGCTTCATTTCAGTCCGTTTGCTCTGTCTCTGGACCATTCCTACCACTCTGTTGATTTCTAAAACTCATCTTAAGCGTCTTATAACACCCTAGTAACATTCCCATGATTCGTTTACAAAAGTTGAAATCAAATTAAAACTAAATTTTTTACCGAAACAAAACATGCTTTAGAAACAAAACTGAAACTATTTTGCAATATCAGTTCCATTTCAATCCCCTCTATTCCTCTTCACTACTGAACTTAGGAGTCTTATCTAATCCCAGTAGCATCCCAATCATTCATTTATAGTTGTTGAAAGAAAATACAGTAACTAAAATTCTAACAGAATTTACACACTTTAAGAAAACAAAACTAAAACAGACTTGCATGAATTGTAACGGATTTAATTTTAACAACAAACAGACCATCAATATAGCATATATTAACCATGTAAATTCTAGTTCCTGATTAATTAAACCCTAGAGACTATCTAGGTGCACAGAACACAAGTCAAAGGGAAGGAGGAAGAAAAGAACTTGCCTTTCGGTTTTGGTTTGAAACCTTTCAACGTTGTCTTCTTCCTAGACTTTCCGGCGATCGTGACCGCCGTCAAGGATTCCTTTGCTCCGGTTCTAACCCTCAAACAGCCCTTAAGCTTCCTCCTTAGTCCAACTTACAATCCTTGGCTCAAACCCTACCTTCTTCTCCTTCAGTTTTTCCCTTAAACTCTCTGTCTCGCTCTCTGTATTTTCACTATTTGTGAATAAGGTTTGTGCTTACAACCCTAAGCAGACCCTTATTGTTTTATTTATAGGCTTAGAAAAAGATATTAACCCTAATTCTACTTTAATTGTAGAGACGAAAATCAACAATTTCTTACATCTCTAAGGCGGCTTAATTAAACAAGGCGGCTTTATTCAAACGTGACGGTAAAGAGACAAAACCTTAATAATTTAACCTATTTAATTAAATAAAATAAAAAAAAACCAATTAACCAATTAATTAAAACCACAATTAAATTACATAAAATAATTAACCAACAAAACAATTCAAAAACAACCCAAATGACAATTAAACAATTAAATCAAATAAAGAACGAATAAATAATTTAATTAATTAAACCTAAACACATATCCACATAAACACATAAAACACTTCAAACAAATAATAAAATCCCAATTTTATCCTTTTTAATTTTAGGAGTATTACAAGTAAGAATAAAGACTGTATGGATCAAAAGACTGATTTGATCAATTTTGTGCCTGTTGAGTCCTTGGAACTAGATTCCAAAAGGACTTCACCTTCAATCCGAGTCTTATAAAATTCAGTGATCATGGCTTATGCTTAAAACAAAATTTTGTTGCCATTGGATTACTTATTAGAGTAGTTATGGTTTTGAATTCCTGATCATAATCTTTTTGATATACATGTGAAAAATTCTTTTGAAGCATTTATGATCTATCTTTGAATGCAAATTAAGACACATGATAATTTAGATAAATATAGATTCCTAGTTTGTAATCTATAGAATGAAAAATGATTTGCATTGATTAGGGTATTTTTAGATTTGAATCTCTTAAGTTGATAAACTTTTATGCGCTAGTCCATCTCTGAAAAATTTGGTTGAAAATCTTTTGATTTGTTGACTAGGGTTTATTGTTCATAAAAGTTATAAAGGTTATTGTCTAAAAAAAAAAAAAATATGAGCTGAAAAAAAAAAAAAAAAAAAAAAAAAAAATTCAGCTTGAAAAAGAAAAAAATGAAGTTGTTGAATACTTGTTAAGGAAAATGTTACCTATTGAGATTTGATCGAAAGCTCCCATTAAACTGTGAATTGAAGATAAAAGTGGAGATAAGTTGAGTTGGGGAATTGCTGACTACTCTTTAGAGTGAAAGCCTCGCTTAAAAAAATTTGCTCAAAACAATTTTATCTTGATACTTTTCGATCAATAAGGTTTAGACAATGATCTGTTGAAATTCAACTGAAGATGGATTAGATTGGATTTCACACACACACATGAACTTGCTAGATTAATTTCTAAATTTTTCAGTAAAATTTGCAAGTTTGATTTTATGTTGTGATTACTTTTTGAGATTTGAAATTATTTGAAAAGTCTATGTAGTCAAATATTTATTCTCTTAGATATTTTTAAAATTCTCTAAAAGGGTTTTGAATCATGTGTTGACCAGATGATTTTAATGATTGGTGATTTTTTTTTTTTTTTTTTTTTGTTTAAAAAAAAAAAATTCAAAAAAGTTTAGCAAATTCAAAAAGATTTTGATTTTTAGTTTTTTAGGTTGTTTTTGTTGATGTTTTTAAATCACCGATGTGCTAGAATATTTTCTGGAAATTATTTTGAAAAGTGTTTTTAAAAAATACACTGTGGATTCAAGACTGGGGGTCTTGAACCGGTTCAATAAGGGTGAACCGGTTCAAGAAAGTCATTAGTCCAAGCGTCAAGTGACTGTCCATCTTGAACCGATTCAAGATAGTTGAACTGGTTCAAGCTTTTATGCATATTGCACACTGCCCTTCTTGAACCGGTTCAAGGGGGCTGAATCGGTTCAAGGGCTTGGGTTTTAGTGTTTTAAAACTGCTTCGGGCCTTATTTGTTTGCAACATCTTTCTAACTCTTTTTGTTCTCCCGCACTCCATATCACTTCATAACTCACATATATATATGCATATACATCATATCATATTTTTGTCATTCATCCATGATATACAATTGATCATTACATCATAAATTTGGGATTGAAGACAAGAATTGAAAGAGTTGTGTGAAGAATTGAAATTCAAAATGGGTTTGAATGAAAGTTATGGAGTTTGGGCTTAAAATCTTAGAGGATTGGTTAAGTTTTTGAGTTGATTGAAGAGGTTGAAGCTTAATTGTGCTTGGGGGATACAATTTTGCAATTGTTGTTTGATTTTTGGGAGGATTGAAGATTGAATCAAGTTATTCTATAAACACTTTTGGGGTTGCACACCAAGTGTTTGATAGAATTCCTAAGAGAGATTACAAGCTTCAAATTGAAAAATTCTCTAAAGAACATGGCTCCTAAGTTGACTAAGGAAGCAAAAGGGAAAGGAATTGTGAATCCACGACCTCTAAAAACATCCCGTACCGGCATCACCATTTAAGAACCTCAAAGTGGTTCACAAGCACCAAGCACGGCTCTAATGAGATATCCATTAATTTATAGCACTGGAAGGATTGAATTTGCTGAGTCCCACTTTTACAATGAAGAAGCTTGGAAAGTGTATCTCTCTGTTTACCTGGATGGTCCAATCAAGACAGAGAGGAATGCTAATCTTTAGAAACTTCAAGACACAGCAGGACGTGAGCTAGTGAACTACATCAAGTCAAATGATTGGCTTTTCTTCACTAAGCTTGGCAAAAGCTTTTATTGTCCAGATATGATTAGCTATTTCTATGCTAATATCCATGAAGTTCATGACTCCTACTTCATTATATCTCTGTTTGGAGTTGATTATACAGTTGATGAGCAGGATATTGAGACTATCCTTGGTCTTCAGGACAATCATCAGTTGTGTGGACATACTCTGTCTTTGATAGTCACGGGTCTTGATTTTTCCCGAATTGTTCCAAAGATATGTGTATCAACTCTTCTCTGAACCAAGATAGTATTCCAGCTCGATTTCTAACAGATGGAGTTGCTTTCTTCAATTTATTTGCTATGGTAAATCTAGGCTACTTTGGGAAAAAAGATGAAATAAATCTTGAGCGAGACAAGTTCTTTATTTTCTTGCTAATAATGAGACTATTTTGCTTGCATGCTCTATTGTGCAGCTTATAATAGCTCATTATAAGAAACTCGTGCAATTATTCTTCTCCGTTTCCAATGATTATTATGGAAATCCTTAAGAAGAATAATGTGTAGAATCCTCCAAAGGCTTACTATAAGCCTATCATGACTGAATTGGATTCTCGTGCTTTGAATAAGTCAAAGACTGCTTGGGAGAATACTAGGAAAGCCTGGAGAACTGTTGATGAGGGGTTGTCACAAGCTTAAGAGATTACTTAGCTATTTCCTCCAAAAAGAACTTTCACGAGAGCAGATGCCAATGTCATATATTCTCATCTACTTCAGCATCAAAATTCATTGTTTGATAGGATGATGGTTGAGATCTGGGATCTCAAACTACAGATGACCCAGCTAAGAGGACAACCATCAGGAGTTTCGAATGAAGATGTATACAAGCCTGCACTTCCAAATCCATCTCTGAGCTGAAGATGAGGAAGAAGATGAGGAAGGGGATGAGTATATAGATGAGGATGAGGAGGATGAGGATGAGGATGAGGAGGAGAGTGGTGGAGACTAAAGATGATGTTTATGTTCTTTGAGTGGTTGAGGAGACATGATGCTGCTTTTAATGTTACTTTTTATGCATCATGACATTATGTTTTGTTTGATTGTTGATCACCTTGTCATTATTTTTGGATCTTCTTGGTATATGCTTTCAATGATTTCAATATGCTTTATCTGGAATATGCTTTATTTGTTTGGATCTCTTATTTATATGTTATGCTTTGATAATTTGTTGCAAAAAGGGGGAGATATCACAGTAAGATATTAAGGGGGAGCGACAGATAGATATTTTTTTTTCTTTGGATATATACTTAAGGGGGAGTTTTTATAAATTTTTATTTGTCAAACTTCACTGGTAGTTGTTACTTGATAGTGTGTAGGAATCAGGTCAAGCCTTGTATCCAAGAAGAATGGTGGTCATATTTCATGTTTTGCCTTTTAACAATGAATGTAATTTACTTTTCTGCTTTGGGCAGATTGCGAAAGTTGTTTTTAGGGTTTTGTCACGAAATTGCCAAAGGGGGAGACTGTGAGATATTATTTATTTTTGGTAATTATCATAGATAAGACAAGTCCAAGTCGAGTTGTAATTCAAATTACTTGTTGTGTAAGTTATCAAGTTCAACAGGGACTACATAACTGGGAAGTTGTTTAAACTTACCATGCTTGAAGATCTTTTGAAGAAAAAGGTAAGAATAACACTTTAGGAAGGATTCTAAATAAGGTTGGACACATTCTACACTTTCCATTTTGTTCAGAACTTACCGTAGAATGAAATTAGGTTGAAGGAACCAAAATTTCAAGTCTGCCAAACTTAAACCGGTTTAGCCCTTCTGCACCGGTTCAAGATGCTCAAGTTTGGCTTTGAAAAGTTTCTGCTAAACTTGAACCGGTTCAAGAAGTCTTGTTCATTATACAATTTTAATTTCCTTATCCTGAATAGTTTCCCAGTTGGTCTAGAATTGTACCAAATCCTATGCAATAATTTTTCCTTATTTTCAGAAGGATTAGGTCATTCTATACTCTATATAAACCATGTCATATACAATGGTTTATTCATGGCTTTTGCATTATTAGTTTGTTATTCTCAAAAAGCCTTAGGATGATTTTTGTCTCAGAAATTCTTATAGTATTTTTTATTTGTCTTCCTTGAACAGCTACACATAAACACTTGAGTTTAGAGTTGTGTTGTTCAAACCTTAATCGTGATCATACAGTTGCATCTACATCGATCAGACAAAAGCAGATCTACTTCTACATCAAATCTAGAAGTTGAATAGAAGTAAAAGCGATCACATTTTGAAAGGGTTGAAGCATTCAAGGAGTGTTGTCTGATCTACCTACTACTCTTCTACAAAGATCAAGCATAAGCCTGAGGTCAAGTTACTGTTGGACGGGGAGTCACAAAGCCAGAGGATTGTCAGCAGTTGGTGTTTGGTAGAACGATAGGCAACTTTCTTTGAGGACCTAGTCATTTCTGTATTTTCACTTTTCGAACACTATTCACTTTTTGTCCTTTTCTCTATTTTATCTTTTCCCCGTTTGTCACTTTGTTGGCAAAACCTCACTTTTCATGCTCGTAGTTAGTTTCTGACTTCACGTGTCTTCATTCGAAGTGGTTTCCACGAAATACGTATCTTTACTTTTGCAAGAAAGTACTCTGGTTGCTCCCGGTGTCCATAGGGGCATGGATGCACAATTCTTCACAATCTTTTTCTTTTCTTGGGGTATTTTTCGTAAATATCTTTTGAAGATATTTTATTTCAGGGGTTTTTAAGAATATATTTTTGGAAGATATTTTTATTCTGGGGCATTAGTGTAGTTTTCACTTTTTGAGGGGCCATTGTGCAATTAACGAAAGTTATTGCAAAAATACCTCGTCTGGAGCCTGGATCCTCGTACGGGATTCATTTTCACATTTCGTCGAGTCGTGTACTCTTAGAATTTCCCTCTGGTCATTTTTCTCCAGTTTTAGAGTTTCTGGCCCCGGTTGCCGCCGAACTTGTTCGGGGCATATCTCTCTGCTCGGGACTCGGTTTTCGACGCCGTTTCTTGTGTGAGCCAGAGTTAAAGTTCATTGTACTTTGTTTCAAGTATAGTGGATTGATTTACTTTGGACTGCACAGTCCACGAGGTTTTTCCCATATAAGCAAATGACGTATTTTATCAACTGGAGTTTCCTCGCTAAAATCCTGGTGTCATCTTTAACTTTACTTTGCTTTATTTTATTGCATGATATTAATCTATTAATTGCTAAAATAAATAAAGTTAGACAAACATAAGATTTGTTTTTAAAATAAACAAAATTTTCTAAGAATATTCCGATGCGTACAACTCAAATGTAGAACATGACTTTGTCTAAGATTTTTCTTACCATATAAGATTTGTGTTTGGGAGTGTCTAGAATATTTTGGACAAGAGTATTCATGAAGTGGTGGTATCCAACAACGGTCAGACATGAACATGACACATTTGTAGAAATGTCTATTCTTTTTAGTCCCAACAGAGATACTATCTCTCTTGAAACAGAATTACTTCTATTGTTCATCATGGATTGGCTTCTTTTCCATTTACTGAGGCATATCAGTCAAATAAATAGATCCAAATGGAAAGGAATTTTCCATAATTTCTTTGCTAATATGCTGTGTACTGGATGCTTTAGAAAATGCTGCTTGATGTTGTAGTGTGTAAAGATGTTGAATTGTATCACTATTTCTTTCAATGAGTCTACTGATCTAGTATAGATTCTAAAGAGTTTGCCCTGTTGTCGTCTGTCTCCATAGATCCTAGGTCTCTAGTGTTTTTGATTTTTTTGCTGTAGTGCTGCCTCTTCTTTCAACATTCAAGTTTTTAAGCGTGTTAATAAAATTTACTTACTAAAAAAAGAAAATATTGCAATCCCATTAACATAATGGACAAGTAGATAAATAACAATCAGGTGAACAACCCCTCGGTATAAGAATCACTGCAACCCTATTATAAAGAAAACAAAACATCAACATAAATTGACTCTACATATTGTTAAATTCAAATGTTGTTAAGCCTAAAAATTTTATCATTTTCGCACAAAACATGCATGATGTTTAACTTCGATCACTAATTTCAATTAATTACTTCCTTTATCATAAGAAATTCAGGACCCTCTTTAATTCAATAGGCATTTCATAGAAAACCAATACATTTCGAAAACATTCGAGATGAATAATACCTCACCAGTACATTATCCATCTTGAATAAAAGAAAAGCAAGTGACAACAATTTAATGAGTACATCATATGAATAAACATATATAAACACATATATATGTATATATACGTATATAATATATACTTGCAGGCCAAGGATGTAGCGAGTGACTTGGTGATCTTTGTCGAGACATTTCTCAGGGTTCAAATCATCCTTCTTGCATTTGAGGAATGCAACTTTTTTGCTCTTGGATTTCGTCACAATATGCTTTAATGACGCCATAAAAACCGCCGTTGTTGGAATCAGATCTCCCACCACATCCACAGTGCTCGCCATCTCCAAATTCTGACCCATTCAATATCTTCTTAGTTTACACCCTTATTTTAACGCAATGGAAAATACACATGTGGAAGGAATTTTTGGGCTAAGCTGATTTGTGATATATGAAAGGAGTTTGGGTTAAGACTAAATTTAAGGAATTTCAATTAGATTTCGTTGATTGTTTTTGGCTTCAAACAACTTTTCCAACTAAAATAGGACACGTGGGGTATGGGTATGAGATTTATTTGACAGTTGAATTTATATGAAAGTCTACCACAGGAGAAACCACGTAGGAATAAGACAACTTGGTTAAAGGAACGTGTTAATTGTTGGATTTTCATACGTGGAATTCTAGTGCCTAAAAATATGGGAGTTGGTTTCTTTAAAAGCCACGATACAACGGAAGAGTTTTTGATGTGGGCCACTACCACCACCATGAGGAGTAATGGCCATTGTTCAGACAAAAGAATTGTGTGATTTGCTTTTGGTGAAAGGGCACGATTACACGATTGTTGGTATATTTGGAACGTGGGAGCTCCAAGGAAAAATAAAAAATGATTACATGTTTGGAACATGGAAGTTCCAAGAGATCAAAACACGATTTCAAAATGTTTGGAACGTGGGAGTTCCAGACATGACTTCCAAATATGATTACCAGACACGGTTACATGATTAGAATGTGGAAGAGGAACGTAGAAATTCTGGAAGGATCAGAAAGGCACGATTGCATGGCTTGGACACTTGGCAGCATTTGGTGGCATCAATGGAACTGCTATTATTAATTGATTGTATTTTTTATTCTATAAATAGAACATGATATTGTAACTTAGAAGGTCTGCTCAACACCAAATCAAACATGTATTTCAATATAATTTTACTTTTTATTGCAATACACTTTCAATATGATTAGTCTTAGTCCTGCACTTTACTTTTCATTAGATAATTCATTTACTTTTATAAGTAATTTTACAGTTCTTTCTAGCCAGTTAACAATCCCGAAGTCCTTTATCAAAGGCAAAAAGAACCCAGAGGTGGTTATTCCAGACCTCTTCACAATTGCCTAGTCTCGCAGTCTTCCTTTTGTAATATTGTTTGGATCTCTCTTTGGAACTACTACAGTTCCTGGCATGCCCATCCGGTTCCATTGGAACCGGCGCCAGCTCTTTTCAGGGCAAATATAGTGGCAAGCCCGGTGGGATATTCTGAACGGAGTGTTTCTATGGTGGGAGGAAAAAGACACGGCAAATCTTTTCAAGATCCTGCCGAAATTGAAGAGGAACAGGCTATTAGACTTCCTGATGAAAGTTCGTAGGCCATTCCTGAAGAAGGAGAAATTATGGTGAAAAAGTTCGTTAAAGCGATGTCAAGTGGACCTTTCATAGAAACTATATGCTCGATAGCTCATAATCAAGACAAGAATACTTGTGAGCAGATAGATGTTACTAATACACAAGACCAAAAGATAGAACGTTTGGTGGACCAAATGACCAATAAATTGGGAATGTTCTTAAGGTATGGCCAGCCTTAATCAAAGCATCGCCGGTGTCCCTCAAAGCTTGGCTAATCTTTCCTAAAGCATGGCTGACATTTCTCAAAGCATGGCTAATAGGCCAAGCAATTCAAAAGATTCTCAGCAATTGGCCATTCCAGTGAACAGGCCAAGTACTTTTTTTGAGGGAAGTCTACCTCATCAACCTGTGAGTACCATACCATAGGCACAGACAATACAGGTGCCACCTGTACAATCGATGTGACCCAGCAAGTTCAGAATTCAGCTCCTGTTATTATGCCTCAACAGGTATGTCATTAAGTTTTTACTAATAATTTGCACCAATTTGGGTCTTCTCAGGGAACAGCTCAGGCAAGTCAATTGGGAAATTAGTCATATTTTCCACCTAATGTTGGCCAGTAGAATGTTCAGCACTCTCCTACCATCCCTCAAAGACCACCTCAGATTTTTCCTGTAGCAGGTGGGGGGCAGAACATACCTAGAGAGCTTCCTAAAGAAGGAGGCAATAGAGGTCGCTAGAGGAATAACACAGATCCAAACACACTTCCAGTGATGTTTTGGGGGCAACCCATGGCCAACCAACCACAAGAATGGCCGGAGAATTACCAACCACAAGTCCAGTTACCTGGGATGTGGGATAGATGTTAACTTACTGAATTCTTTCAGCAAGAATTTGGTTTGACGAGAAGGGGTGGAATGCCTATCTATAGGAAACCATACCCTGAGTTCATAAATAATATTGAATATTCAAGGAAATTTAGAATTCTTGAATTTGCCACTTTTAGTGGCGAAGGCAATCAATCCACCGTAAAACACATAAGCCGATTTACAGTTCAATACGGTGAAGCAGGAGGCAATCAATGGCTGAAAATCCAATTATTTCCTAATACTTCAACCGGATATGCCTTCAAATGGTATACGAATTTGCCTGCAAATTCCATAAACAGTTGGCATCAGTTTGAAGAAATGTTCCATTCACATTTCTATCGAACTGAGCCAGAAGTTTCCATGGCTGATCTTTCTAGGATTAACCAGTTGCCAGGAGAATCTGTAGAAACTTTTCTGTCCAGATTCAGAAAGGCAAAGCACAAGTGTCATGTGGAACTTCCAGAAATTGAGTATGTCAAAATGGTTGTCAATGGTCTAGATCTTAAATTGCGCAAGAAATTTGAAGGGATAGAATTCCGCGATCTCTTTGACTTGGTGAGTAGAGTTGCTAAGTATGAAGGGTTAATTCATGAGGAGAAGGATAGGAAAGCTTCCTCAAAAGGAACTTACTATCATGACCCAAATTATAAAGTCTTTACCACTGACCTTGATAGTGATTTTGAGGTCCATATGGCAGAGTTAAACATCAAAAAGCCATATATTTGTGAGGCACTTGTAAAGTCAAAATCTGTAGCTACTACTAGTGCCCAAGCTGCTTCCACTTCAAACAAGAAAGGGATACCTGATTCTACCAAAGGATATTCCGTTGACAGTACTAAAGCTGAGGAAATATTTGACTTACTGATGACCGACAAGCAGCTAATTCTTGGAGACATTCAACTAATAATAGTGTTATTTTTCGTAATATTGTGCAGAAAGCAATCGAGGAAGGGAAGATGAAATTTCCAAATAAAAATGAAGCAATAGGAGTAGAAGGGAATCCTTTTCCAGCAGTGGTCACTACCAATGTAATTAGTATTGCTGTTGACCATCCCAGAAAGAAGTTGGATTTGGACGAAGGAAAGGCTAAAGGAAAAACAGTTGCTGTGCCAAAGTCAATTCCATTGGAAAAAACTGTGGCAGAACTGGAGAGGCAAGTCCGAGAAGCTCAAATTGCCCTCATCCATTAAGGGTATTATCCTCAGTGCAGGGTCCAAAAATTGATGGGCAAGAACAAGGAGGGGCAGATATCAAGTGAGGAGCGTGGCCAGAAAAGAAAGGTTCATGACAGATTGACTTTCCGACAGCCGGTAGAATCTGTTATTGTAACTATTCCGGCCAAAAAAAGGAAGGCCTATTAATCAAAAGAGGCCTGAATACGTAGAAAACTTCAGGTTTCGGCCAACAAACCTGGAAGCAAGGGATTATGAGAAAAGAAGCTTTCTTTCACCAAGGAAAAGAGATTCCAGATTTCATGAAGGAAAGGTGAAAAAGCCTACTAGAAAAGATGAGGAGTTCGTTAATGCTTCTCATGTAAAGCCCAGAGTCGCTTCAGAAGTCTGGGTAAAGAAAGAAACTAAAACTCTCAATCCAAGGATGGTCAAGCCCTTAATTCCTCATTCAGAAAGGTGAAAAAGGTTGGACCATCCTAAGTTTCCCAAATACAGGGATGAAGCTTACATGCGAACACAGAAGCGCCGTTTCTAAAGGAGAAAGCTGAGGGAAGAAAGCTATGGGAGGAGGATCATTGCTGGAAAGCAAAAAATAAAGTAAGAAAGCCCACAGACCTGACTGAGAAATTGGCAAAGGGAAGAGATAGAGTCCCAGGCTGTTTAGAAGACTTTGCTTCTGATCTAGAAGAGTCCCTTGTGGAAGAGGATAAGGCATAAGAAGTAATCCTAGTAAAAGAACTGGAGAGTTCTGAGAACTCATCCAGTTTGAAGAAAATCCATTTTAGGAGCTTTCCAGAGGAAATATCATGTAATATGGTTGTTATCCTTCCATCGGTCTTTGAATCCAAACCAAATCAGCCATCTACAATGATAGGTGATGTTGTTGATGATGAGTCACTTTCAGAAGAAACAGAAGTTGCTGAATTGGATTTAGTTCCAGAGAAAAGGATTTATGGTATACATATAGAAGAAATTATAGAGGAATTTTCAAAAGAAGAAGCCGAGGCTTTTTGTAACGACTCGGTCATTTGCCTTCCTTTCCTTTTTCCTGAAATTTTACGAATGAATTTTTTTCGTTTAATTTTCCTTTCTGAGCTCTGTTTCGTGTCGCTTAGTGTCATCTCGAGTGCTCGGAATTAGTTTCTGAGACTCTTTCATATGAATTGACAACTTCCTTTGAGGACCGAGTCATTTTCACATTTTTCGTTTTTCGATACTATGCGCTATTTCGTCCTTTTCCCTATTTCGTCTTATCTCCGTTTGTCAGTTTTTGGTACAACCTCACTTTTCAAGCTCGGAGTTGGTTTTTGACTTCACGTATCCTTATCGTGAGTGGTTTCCACGAAATATGTATCTTTACTTTTGCAAGAAAGTACTCTGGTTGCTCCAGGTGCCCATAGGGGCATGGATGCATAAATCTTTGGAATTAATTCCATTTCTTGGGGTGTTTTTCAGAAATATCTTTTGAAGATATTTTATTTCAAGGGTACCTAAGAAAATATCTTTTGGAAGATATTATCATTCTGGGGTAGTTTCGCAGTTAACCCTTTTTGTAGGGGCCATTGTGCAATTAACGAAAGTTATTGCAAAATGTCTTGTTTGGAGCCTAGATCCTCGTACGGGATTCATTTTCACTTTTTGTTGACTTGTAAATTCATAGAATTCCGTTCTGGTTGTTTTTCTCCAGTTTCAGAGTTTCTGGACCCGGTTGCCGCCGAACTTGTTAGGGGCATAACTTTCTGCTCGGGACTCAGTTTTTGACGCTGTTTCTTCCGCTATTCATATTTTATCATTTTAAATCTTTTTCATTCCCAAAGTTTTGCCATTTGAGCGTGTCTGCTCAAATTTTACTTTTTCGGACCCGGTGGGGCCCGTTCGGGGCACTTTTTGAGATTTCTATAAATGGGGGGTGAGATATTTCATTTTTCATCTTCTCCCCTCTTCATGCATGACCTAGAGCTCCTATGGCAGCCCAAGGGGTGCTTCCATCTTCTCTCTCCTCTTTTGGTTCACTTTTCCTTGATGGAAAGTCTTCGGCCTTAACGTTTGTTGTTCCCCTCGCCGTGCTTTACCTTTCCCCCTTATTAGAATTCAGTTTTGACCATTTCTTGAGTTTGGTTTTGAGGCCAAGTTATGATTTTGATGGGGCTTTCATGGGGGTTATGTTCACGGCGTTGTCCCCGACAAAACCTAGTAGTTTCGTCGGATTCGGAGCCGTTCCATTTTGATGGCATTTGAGATTTTCAACTCAAATTGAGGTAGGGGATATTTTAGGTTTAAATACTTGTTATATATCATGCTTGTGATGCTTATACTATTTGTTTGCATGATTAAATATAAAATCTAGAGATTTTATTATTTATTTTTCTTGTACGGGATCTAATTTTCCCGGTTGCTCATGACTTGGTTTAAACATGTAGCATGATTTTATATTGCCCCTTGATATACTCATTGTCGTGTATTAAAATTGGAACATTTGAATAAGTATTAAATATTTTATTTAATATTTATCTTAGGTGAAAGATTAATTCACATGGCCTTAACTAGCTTAAAATCAATATGTGTTAGCATATTAAATTAGGCCTTAGCATGCTCTCCAACATAGTTGAATTTGAAAGTGATTAGAGGTGTTTTGAAAATTAGTAATTATTAATTAATTTGATTAATTAATTTGCCCCGGGTGCACTATTCACTCTATTTAAATTCCAACTTGATATTCTTGATTTACATGCCATATAGCTTCACATATATTTGATTTAGAATATTCGGTTAGGTTTTGAAACCTTTTATTTAATTAAATTCCATATTTAAGATTTAATCCTCATGGTGATATACAACTTGGAATTGTATTGTGGCATGCTAGACAATTAAGTTTTGGTATGGTTGTTCACATGTATTAAATTAGGATTTATTGCATGAGAATTGCAACTTTTGTTTTATATTTAACTTTAGTGAAACTTTAATTCACATGGTCTTAAATTGAATGAAATAAGCTTGTAATGTGATATTACATTAGTCATTGGCATGTTCTCTAAGATATGTTAAATTGAGAGCATTTGGTTAAGTTTGAAAATCTAGAGATTTTAATTAAAAGAATTAATTAAAATATATTTTGTGGTCCCATTAGCTTAATTAAGATTTTAACTTGATATTTGTATTGGCCATGACTTGTTTACTAGTATATATTAATTGTGGACCATTTGAAGTTACTTTAGAACCTTGGTAATTAAATTAGCATGATTTAATTAAAGTTCTACCTTGTTGTTCCAACAACCTAATTGAGTTTTAGAATGGATATAGGTGATGACCATGCCATGTCCTTTAATATGTATTAAATTGAGGTTATTTGAAATTGGATCAGAATCTAGAGAATTTAATTGTGTTTATCTGTTTAAATTCTATCAATTTGCTCCATGATCTAGTTGTGTTTTAGAAGTGGTTTCTATATTCAAATCATGGACTTGGACTTGTTGTATATTCATTTGGTTATGTTTTGAACATTGGATAACATAGTTGCTATGTTTGTATTCATGAGAATATGTTTTCCTTATTGAATATATTGTTGCCTTGTGTAATGATTTGTACACTTTGTGTTTAACAACTTTCATGCATAGCGTGTAACGAATCGCACACTGAAGATTCGACATTCATCATATCATATTAGTTGTGGATTTAGAGCATGTATTGTATAGGTTTCCAAATTTGGTTGTGCTTAGTAGATAGTTGATTATCTTGCATATTCCTGTTGATATATGCGTTGTTGCACAACTTGTTGATTTTGGAAACTTGGGGATGTCGTTGTTTGACTATAGCTAGGACGTGGTTCTAGTACGGGGGATAGTCCCTCTATATATAGTCTTGTGCGCACATAGGGAGGTTACCCATGGGCTAGTAACCCTAAAGTAACTATGTTGTCGGTCTGATCCAGCGTGACGTCTGAGTATCCACTTTGTTTGATTTCGCATTTCATTTTCAAGTTGATAACTAGATGATGTTGTAACTTGTTGTTTCTTATTTGTCGTTCCATTTTAAGTTACAGGATGTTAACTTTGCGAAATTGTGCTTTATGCGTTGTATTGGAAGTTCCAATGTTGGTTAAATTGCATCGATATTGAAAATCATGTTTTGACGTTCTAATAAAGCTTAGGATTGATCCTATTGATTTATTTATAACATAGATGTTAAGTGGCATAAACCACTACTGTTATTTTGTGCTTTAGATTCTAAGCTGATAGCTTTGAGAACTTAAACCTTGTTGCATTGTATAACATGTTCTTTTGTT
Organism: Cornus florida; assembly: GCF_030987335.1. NCBI lineage: Eukaryota > Viridiplantae > Streptophyta > Magnoliopsida > Cornales > Cornaceae > Cornus > Cornus florida. Next base: position 38,988,730 of record NW_026775571.1, on the reverse strand, counting down.
ATTGAATTGCATGGATAATGTGATTCTTGTTAACTTGTATTCAAATATGCTTTTGTTATGTTGTATGGTTACTCTAGACCTAGTTCAATTGTATTGAAAATGCAATTCATGTTAATATATGCTCAAGCATTCTTCTTGTCGTGTTCTTTAGATTATCCCAACCATGATTCGTTTCATACACGTATGTATATCATGATTCTTTTTGCTTAGACTCTAAGGTAGCTTAGGATGCTCCCCGAGTCTCACTTGGACATAGACGTTAGGTGGCATGAGCCCCTTTAACATGTTTCACCTTAAGGTGATAAATTTGTACAATGCTAGGTCGATGCATGCTCATCTCCTACGAGTAGCTTTATGTTACTCACCCCTACGATACTGGGGCATATTTCAGGTACGAAGACTTGGTTCGTGAAGCCTAGCATTCCTTAGATGTCGGGTAGCTTTCAAGTTTCCATTTCATGCAAATGTTAGCATGAAATGTCATTTTGTAGACTTATATGTCAAAATATGTATGTTTGATTCCATGTATGTAATGTGTACTTAAGTACACTCCTTTCAATGTATTTGATATGTATGAGATGAGGCCGGAGGCCAATGACATGTATATTGTATTCTATGCAACTTTTTAACTTCATGAAATGTTATGAAAAACTTGAAAAATCGCACGTCATTGCTTCACCACGGTTGCATCGGGTGTGGGAATTCCATTTTCATTCTTTTATAGGGTCTTATTAATCTATTATGAAGTGTGGCCAAGGGCCAAACGGTCATTTGATCCCGTTTTGCATTTTTGGATTCCATGTCTTCCATTCCAAGTCCATTTTTGCCTTTTTGCCCGTTGGGGGGTCGGATTTTGCATCGGCTATATTTTTAAGCCATGGACCATTTTAGTGCATCTAAATAGGTAAGTTACATTTGCGTGCATAGTTGTTTTCGGGCAAAACCTCATCGTTTGTGTTTTGAGTCTCTTGTCAATTCATTTCGCATTTTTTTTTGCATATTCTGATTTAGGGGCATTATGGACCTTTCACATCAGTTTTATTTTCTTCCTTCGACATGGTCGCTTAGAAAACGTGATTTTAGGGGGGTTTATTTTTTGTGTTTTTCCAGAAAAGGTCGTCTTGGTGCCGGAAATTGATTGCAAAGTTCAGCTTTCTGTTATGCATATAGTAGCTTTTTAATCCTCTTGCCCTTTTCTGATCTAGGGGCATTCTGGGTACTTTATAGTGTTTATTTTTCATTTTCGCCCATAGTTCGGGTAGAAAACGTGATTTTAGGGGGGGTTTCTTCTTCGTATTTTTACAAAAAAAATCATCTTGATGCCGAAAATAACTCGCAGATCTGGAAAATCTGGTTGTTCCAGATTTTTCTGGAAAAAGTGCTGATCTAAGGGGCATTTCGGGTATTTCACTTGTAAAATAAAATCTTCTCTTGACATAGTCGTGTAGAAAACATGATTTGGGGGGGGGGGGGGGGGGGTTTGTGCACAACTTTTTGCGAAAAAAATGTGGTTTAAGCCCTCAAAACCACATTTAAAGTCCAAAAATCTGGGCAGGTCCTGCCCAGATTTGAACTCAGAAAATTGTTTTTTTTGAAACTTTGAGACTTCATATCTTCTTCGTCCCCACTCCAAATTAAGTGATTTTTGAGTCTAAGTTTATTAGTTTTTGCTGGTCTATATAACGGTATGCACGATTACATCAAATTATATCTTAAAAGACCATTTTACCCCTTGTAAAGTACCCTTGCCGCACTGATTTTAAACCCAAAAGTTGGTTTTTATGAAACTTTGACGTTTCATATCTTCTTCGTCCGGACGCTGAATCAAGTGATTCTTGAGTCTAAATTCTTTAATTTTTCTTGGTCTATCTAACGATATACTTAGTTACATTCGATTTTGTCAGAAAAGACCATTTTACCCCTTGCGAAGTACCCTTGCTGCATTGATTTCAAACCCAAAAATGTGATTTTTATGAAACTTTGGAGTTTCATATTTTCTTCATCCGGACCCCGAATCAAGTGATTCTCGAGTCCATCTTGATTAGTTTTTCGTTTTCCTTCCAGTGGTGTGCTCGGTGGCACCCGAGTCCATAGTTTTCATAAATGACTATTTTACCCCTGGGGGCTTATTTGTCATATTTTTGGTCTTTTGCTTCCGCTTCAGTTCTCATTGAGTTCCATGACCTCATGGAAGGTCATTTTGACTTCTTAGAGTCTTGTTTTCTGTTTTCACTTCCGCATATCGGATCCGTTATCGGGTCAACCTTCGGTTCATCATAGGACACACTGGCCTAAAAACCAGGGTCGTCACAGGTGGTATCAGAGCGTCTGAGTTCGAATACCTTGGAGGACGGGTTTTGGGTGCATATCATGCTCATGTTGTTTTGCTTTGATTTGTCATTTGTATCTTGATAACATGTCTTGTATGATAACATGCTCACACGTTCAGGTGTTTTGAGACATCTATCATTGGTTAAGCATACTTTTGTGTATATATGCTTCCTGATAACATGTTCTGTGTCACTATCATGTTCTGGTGTGATAACATGTCTGCGTGCTTCTTGATAACATGTTTGATTTGATAACATGCCTATTTGCTTATGTGGCAACTTGTTTACTACTTGTGTGAGTAGATAGTTATGCTATGTTGCATGCTACTTGTTTACTTTATGTCAGGTTTTTGCATTGTCTCTTAGGATCTGTTATATCCCTTGGATACGTTCTTGTTTCACGAGTTTCTTCCTTGGATAGGAGAAATTCATTCGGTGAGGACCCATGTAGGGAACCTTCTGTCTGTTCTGTTGGTTGATGCGAGTGAGGCTCATGTAAGCGTAGACGACTGCGATTCATTTCCTTTTCCTTGTCTGGTGGAGTGAGATGTGTGCCAGGGAGACACCGTTTCCTTTCATTTTCCTTTGTGGCTTCTAGATCTAAGGCCTTAAGCGTATGGTGCCAGTGTCATTGTTGTCAAATTTTTGGGATTTGCTACCCCAACTCTCGCAGGTGCCTGGTTCCTGTGGTACTTTTGGTAATGATCATTTTCGACATCGATGTCATTGGTATCGAAAAGTTCCCTTCTGGGGCATGTTACGAACTAGTGCCTTATACTGTCATGCTACCTTGCTGACGAGTAAGTGTGAGTGGGTTCTGGTCACTATTCGTACTGCTTTGTCACTCTCTTCTTCTATCATGTTTCAACGTTTTGGTGTCTTGGGATTCTCTCGGTAGTTGACGTTGAGTTAACGTGCCGATTCGTATGAGGTGTTGCCTCAGTTCTTGGTTTCGCGTTCCTTCAGTTGATCTTTAGACTTCAGGATTTGTCTTTCAGTGCGTTGTGAGATGTCCTTTGATTTGACATTTTGTTCAGTCATTATTCTGTTCTCTCTGGTGTGTTCCTAATTTCGGGGACTAAATTCCTTTAAGGAGGGTAGGTTGTAACGACCCATTCATTTGCCTTCCTTTTATTTTTCTTGAAATTTTACGAATGAATTTTTTTCGTTTAATTTTCCTTTCTGAGCTCTGTTTCGTGTAGTTTAGTGTCATCTCGAGTGCTCGGAATTGGTTTCTGAGACTCTTTCAAGTGAATTGACAACTTCCTTTGAGGATCGAGTCATTTTCACATTTTTCGTTTTTCGATACTATGCGCTATTTCGTCCTTTTCCCTATTTCGTCTTATCTCCGTTTGTCAGTTTTTGACACAACCTCACTTTTCAAGCTCGGAGTTGGTTTTTGACTTCACGTATCCTTATCGTTAGTGGTTTCCACGAAATATGTATCTTTACTTTTGCAAGAAAGTACTTTGGTTGCTCCCGATGCCCATAGGGGCACGGATGCATAAATCTTTGGAATTAATTTCATTTCTTGGGGTGTTTTTCATAAATATCTTTTGAAGATATTTTATTTCAGGGGCATCTAAGAAAATATCTTTTGGAAGATATTATCATTCTGGGGCAGTTTCGCAATTAACCCTTTTTGTAGGGGCCATTGTGCAATTAACGAAAGTTATTGCAAAATGTCTTGTTTGGAGCCTGGATCCTCGTACGGGATTCATTTTCACTTTTTGTTGACTTTTAAATTCATAGAATTCCGTTCTAATTGTTTTTCTCCAGTTTCAGAGTTTCTGGACCCGGTTGCCGCCGAACTTGTTCGGGGCATAACTTTCTGCACGGAACTCGGTTTTTGATGTTGTTTCTTCCGCTATTCATATTTTATCATTTTGAATCTTTTTCGTTCACAAAGTTTTGCCATTTGAGCGTGTCTGCTCAAATTTTACTTTTTCGGACCCAGCAGAGCCCGTTCGGGGCACTTTTTGAGATTTCTATAAAAGGGGGGGGAGATATTTCATTTTTCATCTTCTCCCCTCTTCATGCACGACCTGGACCTCCCATGGCAGCCCAAGGGGTGCTGCCATCTTCTCTCTCCTCTTTTGGTTCACTTTTCCTTAATGGAAAGTCTTCGGCCTTAACGTTTGTTATTCCCCTTGCCGTGCTCTATCTTTCCCCCTTATTAGAATTCAGTTTTAACCATTTCTTGAGTTTGGTTTTGAGGTCAAGTTATGATTTTGATGGGGCTTTCATGGGGGTTATGTTCACGGCGTTGTCCCCGACAAAACCTAGTAGTTTCGTCGGATTCGGAGCCGTTCCGTTTTGATGGCATTTGAGATTTTCATCTCAAATTGAGGTAGGGGATATTTTAGGTTTAAATTCTTGTTATATAGCATGCTTGTGATGCTTATACTACTTGTTTGCATGATTAAATATAAAATCTAGAGATTTTATTATTTATTTTTCTTGTGCGGGATTTAATTTTCCCGGTTGCTCATGACTTGGTTTAAACATGTAGCATGATTTTATATTGCCCCTTGATATACTCATTGTCGTGTATTAAAATTGGAACATTTGAATAAGTATTAAAGATTTTATTTAATATTTATCTTAGGTGAAAGATTAATTCACATGGCCTTAACTAGCTTAAAATCAATATGTGTTAGCATATTAAATTAGGCCTTAGCATGCTCTCCAACATAGTTGAATTTGAAAGTGATTAGAGGTGTTTTGAAATTAGTAATTATTAATTAATTTGATTAATTAATTTGCCCCGAGTGCACTATTCACTCTATTTAAATTCCGACTTGATATTCTTGATTTACATGCCATATAGCTTCACATATATTTGATTTAGAATATTCGGTTAGGTTTTGAAACCTTTTATTTAATTAAATTCCATATTTAAGATTTAATCCTCATGGTGATATACAACTTGGAATTGTATTGTGGCATGCTAGACAATTAAGTTTTGGTATGGTTGTTCACATGTATTAAATTAGGATTTATTGCATGAGAATTGCAACTTTTGTTTTATATTTAACTTTAGTGAAACTTTAATTCACATGGTCTTAAATTGAATGAAATAAGCTTGTAATGTGATATTACATTAGTCATTGGCATGTTCTCTAAGATATGTTAAATTGAGAGCATTTGGTTAAGTTTAAAAATCTAGAGATTTTAATTAAAAGAATTAATTAAAATATATTTTGTGGTCCCATTAGCTTAATTAAGATTTTAACTTGATATCTGTATTGGCCATGACTTGTTTACTAGTATATATTAATTGTGGACCATTTGAAGTTGCTTTAGAACCTTGGTAATTAAATTAGCATGATTTAATTAAAGTTCTACCTTGTTGTTCCAACAACCTAATTCAGTTTTAGAATGGATATAGGTGATGACCATGCCATGTCCTTTAACATGTATTAAATTGAGGTTATTTGAAATTGGATCGGAATCTAAAGAATTTAATTGTGTTTATCTATTTAAATTCTATCAATTTGCTCCATGATTTAGTTGTGTTTTAGAAGTGGTTTCTATATTCAAATCATGGACTTGGACTTGTTGTATATTCATTTGGTTATGTTTCGAACATTGGATAACATAGTTGCTATGTTTGTATTCATGAGAATATATTTTCCTTATTGAATATATTGTTGCCTTGTGTAATGATTTGTACACTTTGTGTTTAATATCTTTCATGCATAGCGTGTAACGAATCGCACATTGAAGATTCGACATTCATCATATCATATTAGTTGTGGATTTAGAGCATGTATTGTATAGGTTTCCAAATTTGGTTGTGCTTAGTAGATAGTTAATTATCTTACATATTCCTGTTGATATATGCGTTGTTGCACAACTTGTTGATTTTGGAAACTTGGGGATGTCGTTGTTTGACTATGGCTAGGACGTGGTTCTAGTACGGGGGATAGTCCCTCTATATATACTCTAGTGCGCACATAGGGAGGTTACCCATGGGCTAGTAACCCTAAAGTAACTATGTTGTCGGTCTGATCCAGCGTGACATCTGAGTATCCACTTTGTTTGATTTCGTATTTCATTTTCAAGTTGATAACTAGATGATGTTGTAACTTGTTGTTTCTTATTTATCGTTCCATTTTAAGTTACAGGATGTTAACTTTGCGAAATTGTGCTTTATGCGTTGTATTGGAAGTTCCAATGTTGGTTAAATTGCATCGATATTGAAAATCATGTTTTGACGTTCTAATAAAGCTTAGGATTGATCCTATTGATTCATTTATAACATAGATGTTAAGTGGCATAAACCACTACTGTTATTTTGTGCTTTAGATTCTAAGTTGATAGCTTTGAGAACTTAAACCTTGTTGCATTGTATAACATGTTCTTTTGTTGTTGAATTGCGTGGATAATGTGATTCTTGTTAACTTGTATTCAAATATGCTTTTGTTATGTTGTATGGATTACTCTAGACGTAGTTCAATTGTATTGAAAATGCAATTCATGTTAATATATGCTCAAGCATTCTTCTTGTCGTGTTCTTTAGATTATCCCAACCATGATTCGTTTCATTCACGTATGTATATCATGATTCTTGTTGCTTAGACTCTAAGGTAACTTAGGATGCTCCCCGAGTCTCACTTGGACATAGATGTTAGGTGGCATGAGCCCCTTTAACATGTTTCACCTTAAGGTGATAAATTTGTACAATGCTAGGTTGATGCATGCTCATCTCCTACGAGTAGCTTTATATTACTCACCCCTACGATACTGGGGCATATTTCAGGTACGAAGACTTGGTTCGTGAAGCCTAGCATTCCTTGGATGTTGAGTAGCTTTCAAGTTTCCATTTCATGCAAATTTTAGCATGAAATGTCATTTTGTAGACTTATATGTCAAAATATGTATGTTTGATTCCATGTATGTAATGTGTACTTAAGTACACTCCTTTCAATGTATTTGATATATATGAGATGAGGCCGGAGGCCAATGACATATATATTGTATTCTATGTAACTTTTTAACTTCATGAAATGTTATGAAAAACTTGAAAAATCGCAAGTCATTGCTTCACCACGGTTGCATTGGGTGTGGGAATTCCATTTTCATTCTTTTATAGGGTCTTATTAATTTTGTATGAAGTGTGGCCAAGGGCCAAATGGTCATTTGATCCCGTTTTGCATTTTTAGATTCCATGTTTTCCATTCCAAGTCCATTTTTGCCTTTTTGCCCGTTGGGGGGTCGGATTTTGCATCGGCTATATTTTTAAGCCATGGACTATTGTAGCGCATCTAAATAGGTAAGTTACGTTTACGTGCATAGTCGTTTCTGGGCAAAACCTCATCGTTTGTGTTTTGAGCCTCTTGTGAATTCATTTCGTATTTTTTTTGCATATTCTGATATAGGGGCATTATGGACCTTTCACATCAATTTTATTTCTTCCTTCGACATGGTCGCTTAGAAAACGTGATTTTAGGGGGGGTTTATTTTTCGTGTTTTTCCAAAAAAGGTCGTCTTGGTGCCGGAAATCGATCGCAAAGTTCAGCTTTCTGTTATGCATATAGCAGCTTTTTAATCCTCTTGCCCTTTTCTGATCTAGGGGCATTCTGGGTACTTCATAGTGTTTATTTTTTATTTTCGTCCATGATTTGGGTAGAAAACCTGATTTTAAGGGGGGTTTCTTCTTCATGTTTTTACAAAAAAAATCAACTTGATGCCAAAAATAACTCGCAGATCTGGAAAATCTGGTCGTTCCAGGTTTTTCCGGAAAAAGTGCTGATCTAAGGGGCATTTCAGGTATTTCACTTGTAAAATAAAATCTTCTCTTGACATGGTTATGTAGAAAACATGATTTGGGGGGGGGGGGGGTGGTTTGTTCACAACGTTTTGCAAAAAAATGTGATTTAAGCCCTCAAAACCACATTTGAAGTCCAAAAATCTGGGCAGGTCCTGCCCAGATTTGAACCCAGAAAATTGTTTTTTTTGAAACTTTGAGACTTCATATCTTTTTCATCCCGACTCCAAATCAAGTGATTTTTGAGTCTAAGTTGATTAGCTTTTGCTGGTCTATATAACGGCATGTACGATTGCATCAAATTATATCTTAAAAGACCATTTTACCCCTTGTAAAGTACCCTTGCCGCACTGACTTTAAACCCAAAAGTTGGTTTTTATGAAACTTTGACGTTTCATATCTTCTTTGTCTGGACTCCGAATCAAGTGATTCTTGAGTCTTAATTCTTTAAATTTTCCTAGTCTTTCTAATGGTATGCTCAGTTACATTCAGTTTTATCAGAAAAGACCATTTTACCCCTTGCGAAGTACCCTTGCTGCATTGATTTCAAACTCAAAAATGTGATTTTTATGAAACTTTGGAGTTTCATATTTTCTTCATCCGGACTCCGAATCAAGTGATTCTCGAGTCCATCTTGATTAGTTTTTCGTTGTCCTTCCAGTGGTGTGCTCGGTGGCACCCGAGTCCATAGTTTTCATAAATGACTATTTTGCCCCTGGGGGCTTATTTGTCATATTTTTGGTCTTTTGCTTCCGCGTCAATTCTCATTGAGTTCCATGACCTCATGGAAGGTCATTTTGACTTCTTAGAGTCTTATTTTCTATTTTCGCTTCCGCATATCGGATCCGTTATTAGGTCAACCTTCAGTTCATCACAGGATACACTGGCCTAAAAACCAGGGTTGTCACACTTTCCAAGAGCCTTGTGAAATTGAAATTCAAGATGATGTACTTCTAACTCCAAAGAAGGTGGTTCTGGAGAAACCCCCTGTTAGAATGACTCAGCAGTTGAAGCCACTCTATACAAAGGTATTGATTGAGGGATGTCCACTTTCAAGAGTCTTGGTGGATAATAGCTCAGTTCTGAATATTGTTCCTAGTAATGTCATGAGGAAATTGGGTAAGACAACTGAGGATGTAATTCCTAGTGATGTGGCTATCAGCGGTTTTACTAGAGGTTCAGTAGAAACACAGGGAATCCTTCCATTGGAATTAACTGTTGGAAATGTTACAACCATGACAACATTTTTTATTGTGGAATCCATAGCGGCCTATAATTTATTATTAGGCCGCAAATGGATTCATCCCAATTTTTGTATTCCATCTACATTGCATCAAATTCTAATTTTTTGGGATGGCAATGAAGTTAAGATTGTAGAGGCAGACAACAAACCATTCATTGCTAAAGTGTGTCATGTAGATGCTGAGCTTTACAATAGAGATTTTATGCCAGTAAGGTTCATTAGAAAAGATAGCAAGGGCCGACCCAAGTCAGCGATAATTCGAAAAACTCTTACGGAAGAAGAAGCTAAGGAGTTATTCCAAGAGATGTCAAGGCTAGCAATCCTCTCACAAGCCAACATCTAACACCTTACACTTTGAATAGTTTTAATGGAAGAAGCTCACAAGAAAGAGAGGGCAAGAAACCAGACGGTGAATTGTTACCTGACAGGATTAAAAGCATACATTGCCGAATTACGGTTGGAACGAAGTAAACGATGTGCCAAGGTACTTTCCAGTAACTTGGTAGAAACCACAGAAGATCCAGAAGGTAAATTGGATGTGATTCAACTAGCAGACTTAAAGTCTGCTCCAGCAAAGCTTGATGATTTAAAGGCCGAGGTTCAGGACCACTGTTAGAAATTAATTTGGGGACAGAGGAAGATCCACGGCCAACTTATATAAGTGGGCTGTTGGAACCAAATTTTCAAGAAGAATTGATTTCTCTTTTGAAAGAGTTTAAGGATTACTTTGCTTGGACATATGATGAGCTGCTTGGTCTTTCTAGAAAATTGGTGGAGCATAAGCTACTAGTCAAGGAAGGGTACCAGCCTTTCAAACAACCTTTTAGAAGGATGTCACAGGAAGTTATTTTGAAAGTTAAAGAAGAAATTAAAAGGCTTTTAAAGGCGAGTTTCATCAGAACTACCAGGTATGTGGAGTGGCTTTCAAATATAGTGCCAGTCATCAAGAAGAATGGCAAGCTAAGAGTATGCATAGATTTTCGGAATATCAATTTTGCAACTCCAAAGGATGAATATCCAATGCCCGTGGCAGATCAATTGTAGATGCAGCGGCAAAGAATGGAATTCTATCATCTATGGATGGCCATTCCAGTTATAACCAGATCTATATTGCTAAGGAAAATATTTCAAAGATGGCATTCAGATGTCCAGGTTCCATTGGGACATTTAAGTGGGTGGTTATGCTGTTCGGCCTTAAGAATGCAGGTGCTACCTACCAAAGGGCAATGAATGCAATTTTCCATGATATGATTGGTAGGTTTATGGGGGTTAATATAGAGGACGTGGTCATCAAGTCATCAGAAAAGCCTCAACGCTTAATCAACTTAGAAATAGCCTTCAGAAGGATGAGGATGCACAAGTTAAAGATAAATCCATTGAAATGTGTTTTTGGAGTTTCAGCTCAAAATTTCTTAGGCTTTCTGGTCCATCAGAGAGGAATTGAGGTTGACAAGAACAAAGCTAAGGCCATTATGGAAGCACAACCTACTCAGAGTAAGAAGGAGCATCAGAAGTTGAAAGAAACAGAAGATTTCCAGTAGACAAACCAGCATCAAACAGCTTTTAAAGAACTTAAAAGATACCTGGTCAATCCACTTGTAATGATGCCACCAATAAAGAAGCGGCCTTTAAGGTTATACTTATCAGCTGCTGAGGAGTCCATTGGGACTTTATTAGCGCAAAATAATGAGTGGGGAAAGGAATATGTTGTTTACTTTCTTAGTCGAGTACTCACTCCAATGGAATATAGGTACACTCCAATTGAAAAGTTATGTCTTGCTTTATATTATTTTGCGATGAAATTAAGAATATACATGCTTCCGGTTGTTGTGTACATTGTTTCTCAAATTGATTTGATTAAGTACATGTTATTGAGGCCTTTGATTACTGGAAGGATTGGAAAGTGGTCATTGTCCTTGATGGAGTTTAGTTTTAAGTACATTCCACAGAAAGCAGTTAAGGGACGTGCATTAGCAGAGTTTCTGGTTGATTATCCTTCCACTGAAATAGTAACAGAAATGTGTGACAAGGTGGATAGTCTCTACCTCGAACATTCTCCATGGATATTACTCTTTGACGGTTCGTGTATTAGCGATGGAGGAGGAGATGAAATTGTCATAATTTCTCCAAGGAAAAGGAAGACATCATTTTCTTTCTTTTTAGATTATTTATATACTAATAACCAGGCTGAGTATGAGTCACTCATAATTGGTTTGGAAATTCTACTGGAAATGAAAGCTAGAAGTGTACTTATCATTGGAGATTCCAAACTCGTGATCAACCAGCTAGCTGAAAAATACAGATGCCTTAGTCATCATCTGAGGCCTTTCAATTTGATGATTATCAGTTACAGCATTGGCCAAGACACCTGAACAAAGAGGCAGATGGACTGGTTCAGGTAGCATCTAATATAAAAGTTCCACCTGGAGTAGAAGAAACCATAATATCAATAAAAATGAGACCACTTCCATCTGTAGAAATGAGGAATGAATATTTGGAAGTTAACTATGTTGACTTGGAGGAGGTAGATCCAAATGATTGGAGAGTCCCTATCATTAAGTTCCTGATGAATCCAAGGACGGATGTGAATAAGAAAATTCAGCTTGTAGCTCCTCAGTTCATTCTAATGGACGGAGAGTTGTACAAGAAAAGCAAAGAGGATGGCCTTCTCCTCAGGTGTTTGGACAAGCTGGAATCAATTCAAGTCATGGGAGAGGTTCACAACGGGTAATGTGGAGCCCATCAAGCTAGAACAAAGATGAGATGGCTTCTAAGAAAGTACGGATATCACTGGAGAGGCATTTTAAAAGATTGTAACGATTTTGCCAAAAGTTATTAAGCTTGTTAAAAGTATAGTACTATTCAGAGAGTACCAGCCATCAACATGCAACTTGTGGTAAAGATTTGGCCATTTAGAGGATGGGCGTTAGATTTCATTGGAAAAATCATACCTCCTTCTGCTGATGATCATACTCATATAGTAGTGGCCACAGATTTTTTCACGAAATGGGTGGAAGCCATTCCTTTAAAATCTTGTGTATAATCAATAGTGATGGATTTCATTGAAAAGCATATCATTCACAGGTTTGGAATTCTAGAAACCATCACCATGACATAAGTCTTTCCTTTCTAAGAAGTATGGTGTAGGATCTTTTCAATGTATATAATATCTAGTTCACAAGTTCTATTCCATACTTTGCTCAGGCAAATGGACAAGCATAGGCATCTAACAAGGTCATCATTGGCATTATTGAGAAGATGATTGAGAAATATCCACGGCAGTGGCATAACCTTTTATCAAAAGCACTGTGGGCATATAGAAATTCAAGAAGATCAAGTACTGGAGTTACTCCTTATATGTTAACATATGGTCATGATGCAGTACTTCCAATGGAAATGACAGTGAAGTTAGTAAGAGTAGCTTTTCAAAATGAGCTAACTCCAGCTGAATATACTCAAGCCATGCTAGCAGAGTTAGAAGACCTTGATGAAGTACGGTTGAGTACCTTAGACCATGTCATTGCACAAAAGAAGAAGGTACTGCGAGCCTACAACAAAAAGGTAAAGGCTAAGTCTTTTCTAGAAGGAGACATGGTTTGGGAAGTGAAATTGCCACTCAGGACTAGAGATAAAGAGTATGGCAAGTGGACTCCAAAATGGAAAGGACCTTTCTTGGTTGAAAGGGTTCTAGGAAAATGAGCCTATTAGTTAATGGATATAGATGGTGAACCTCATTCGTCTCCCATCAATGGGGTATACTTGAAACCGTACCACCCCTCAATCTTTGAAGCATGGGAGAAAAGGATACTAAGACCAGCCGAATGAAGGGTTGGTTAAGCCTTCCAAGGAAAGTTGCATTTGGAAGGGAAAGAGGATTTTCCTATGGAAACGCTTGAAATTTTTCCAATGGCCATTTCACTGGCCTTGGCAATTATGAATTTTTATAGGATTTTCAAATGAATAAAACAACCAAGTATTCCAGCAAGAGGTATTTTGGTTATTTCATGTTCTTAAAGTATTGCATTTGGAACCAACTCATGGTTCTTAAGTTATATTTTCAATATTGCCTTTTATTTCTTTTACATTCCATTTCAATTAAATAAAGTGTGATCGCCACGTTCTGTTTACCGAGGCAAAGATGAAGTGAGTGGGAAGGCTTCTGTAATGGTAGATCATTGCCCTTGTCTATTGTTATTGTTCACTGTTTCGGAATTTTGATCAATATGGTATTTCTATTTCCTCTAGACTGGTTTTGGCTAGTTGATGTAGAACTTGGATGCTGTTTGCTTTTAGTGTTATGATTATAATCTTTTTGATGTAAGTGCCAAACTTCATCTCTTGACAGTCTTGTTACTCTTTTACATAATGTTTCCTGAGATATGGTTCACATGTTGAAATGGGATCTTCATGGGTTAAATGCAGCACCATACATTATATATATATATCAGTTGGGGAGAAAAAAAATTTATTTCACAATACTAAATTGACTTCATTTTAGGTCATACAGACATGTTTGACACATCATTGTAATTACGTGGTATATCTTTTACTCCCAGAAGCAGATTATTTTCCTTCCTCTCCCAGAAACAGATTGAATCTTCAGCTTCTTCATTTTCTAAAGATTGGATGAATGTTACTTCTGTCTCAAAACCCTGTTACCCAATTTATATTATTATTATTATTTTATTTTATTTTTAAAATTCTTTGGATTGGTTCAAGTGGAAAATAAAACCAACACCTAGGGAACTTGCAAATCTCTAGGGCATGTCTTAATTCACTTTAGCTACAACTGCCATTCCTTTTGATTATTCTTCCAATAAAATACCTTTAGAAAGTTAAATCCCTGAAATCTAAAGATTGTCCAATTGAAGCCATGCCTCTCTCTCCCCCTCCTCCTCTTCCCCCTCCTCCAATCCTCCACATTCACCAGGCACATTCCATACCTTCCTCCTTCTCCAACCCACCAGTTCTTGCTTGCAGCCACTATTCTTACCAAACAAACCACTTCTTCCCCAGCATGTTCACACTCCAAGACTGCCTAATATACCCACCAAACCACTGCATAGTGCACTCACCAAACCACCACTCCACCCATCTACTTGATCTCCAACCAAAGTTTCCCCAACCCATAGACCTTGTGAAAGTTCCAAACTCAAGCCAAGGGCTGTCTCACCTGGAAAACAACCTAGATCTCCTTCAGTCATGGCTTTTACCATGGACAAGATCAAAATGGCCTTGCAAAGTGACAAGATCCTCAACCCTTCAAACAAAGCCATCATTGAGGTCTGCTATTTACTTGATGATGTGGGAGCTGAAGTTATGGACGCCTCCAAGTATGAGTTAATTCTAGAGGTCTCAAGGCTAAGGAGTCAGCTGAAAGCACTTGGAGATGACTTGGCTAAGCTAAAGGTAGCTCTATCTTCTCTCAGACCCCAAGGGAAGGTATGTTCAGATTCTGCAGAAGATGGGGCACCATATGTAACTCACTCAGAACTGAATAATTTTATGGCAAGAACAGAAGCCAACCATGGCGAACTCATTTTAACGCTCAAGGAGTGGATGCTTAACTCTGCTAGCTCCCCTGTCCAGAGCTCCGGTTAGCGGCACGACCTTTTAATTTCAAAGGTCATTTCAGCACCTAAGCTAGGGTATTTTAGTCCTTGCATCTATCTTACTTTCATGTTTTAGTTCTAATTTATGTTTTTGTCAATTTCAGGTCAATAAGGTTCAAACGGACTAATTTCGGTTCATTAAAACCTTTTTGGAGTCAAGTAAAGACAGTTGAAAAAAGTTTGGAAAATGGCAAGAAGAGGCCGCAGCCATTGTTCGTATAGTGTGCTCATCTTTCAAAAGTAGTTAATTCTACCTTTTTCAGGCCTTTAATGATGTTCCCAAAGATCAAGAAGCAAACCAATTAGACCGGGGCCAAAATGGAGCTATATGAGGCTAGAAGGAAATTTCCAACACTAGGGGATCGATCCCCCAGAGAGTGGGGGATCGATCCCTTACTAGTCACAGAACTAAAAATGCCCTAGCACCTGACAGCATTGTGGGATTAATAGTTACTTGGCTACGGGATTTTCTTGTTTTGGGCTTATTTTGTAACTTATTGGAGACCAATAAGGCTTATTTAAGGAAACCAATACCTATTAGTTTTGGGGAAGAGTTTTTATTATTATTATTATTATTTTTCGGTAATTGATATATTGATATTCTCTCTAGAAAACACGGAAGAGAGGAAAACTAGGGTTCTTGAGAAAAGTTCAGAGAAGAAGAAGAGGAGCCAGATGAATTAAAGGATGAGGCTTGTTGACATCTTGCATCCATTAACCATGAGCGGCTAATTCTTCAACTTAGGGTTTATCCAACCCTAAGCATGTAACCTGACTTTTCTCTTTTTTACTATTTTGGGGATTTAATTTATGTAATTTTTGTTATAGCCTTGATATATATATAATAATTCTTTCAATTGATTATCTTTGTCAATCTCGTATAGTCTTATATGTTTTTGAATGATAATTGATCTTTACACTTGATTTCTTTGTGAATTGAATCATGTGATGGCTATGCATTGTATTAATTTGATGTAATTGTGTTCTAATTTGATGGAAATTGCTTATATTAGATGGGTACTACACAATTAGGTTAATGTCTATTTTAAATAGTTTAATTTCAGGTTTGGTTAGTTTAATTTCAGGTAAATTAGTTAAGTGCAATTTAAGTATTAGGTAAGTAGACAATCCATACAATTGTTTGAAATCCATACTTATTGTTACAATTACATATCCTCTAGATTATTGTGTGTTAAATTTGTAACTTGAATTGATGAATCATGCTTTGAATTGGTGAATTGCACTACACTTAGTTTAATTGTCATTAGGTAGTTGAGTCATGCTTGAAATTGATGGTTTACACTTTTCATTGCAATTGTTAGCCACATATAGATTACATAGTACTATTTCCCCAATTAGTTGAAAGTTAGTGAGTTAGGGAATGTGTTTAGTAGTGAATCTTACACCCTAAGTCTCTTTCCAATCTCTTAAACTCTATTTCTTTATTACAATCATTTAGTTTAAAATTAGTTTTCATCACAAAAAAAAAAAAAAAAAAAAAAAAAAAAAATCCTTTTTAGTAATCACATAAGCACTAAAGTAGAATTCAATTCCGAAAACCAATAATTGTTTAGATCTCTTGGGATGATCCCTACTCGCTTCATACTCCATAGTATAAGTGTTTAGTGGTTTTATAAATTATATAATATGATGCCCACTTGACATTATTTCTAAACCTAAAGTGATGCGCATTATTTTGTGCACACGCTCAGTCGCATCATAGTTTTGGCGCCGTTGCTAGGGATCTAAGGGTTTTATAGAATTGAACTAGACATTAGTTCTTTGTTGATTGTTTACTTTAAAGCCATTTTTATTTTTATTTTCTCATTTGATATTTGTCAATTAGGTACTTGAAGTAAAGTGCAGCAAACACTGGACTTTGAAGTAATTAAATTTTTTTTGAAGTTGCTTAAGAACCATTTGTAAGTTCTCTTTAATTTTAGTACTTTAATTATTTACCATCTTGCATGCTTTGGATAGCCCAATTGGAGGCTTAATTTGAATTTTTTTATTTTTAAGTCTAAGCATATCTTCTTGTAGAAGGCATCAACCTGCGTGGAGGCATTTATTTGTTTTAAGTGTATTGATATTATTGAGGAGTTTGGGAACATCGTATATGGAGGTTGAAAAATTGATGTGTTGGTGTGTTGATTTATTCTAGTGCATGCATGGTCGTAGATCACTTAATCGTCCTCTTGCTCCTGTAAATCAAAATCTCGAAGTTTCTTCAGCGTTTAAGAGGTAGTACTAGGGATAGTCATCATAATCTTCCATCACCTTTAATGGAAGACCCAATAGATCCAATTAAAGATCCCATTGTAGATCTTAGTCATGTAGATCATAACGGTGTGCACCACCCACCACAAGTTCATATTATGGATCCTCAAGGTGTGCATCCACCCTTGGGAATGCCAAGACCAATCAATCATGTTGTGCAATAACCTAATTTAGGGATGCCAATGTTGTTCTCCCAATTGGTGAGCAACAACAACAATATGTTCAAATGACATACCCTCAACAAGGTCAAATGGCATACCATCATCAAGGTTAAATGCCATATCCTCCTCTCAATCCTCTATTGGTCCTTAGGGATTGTTACACTCCAAATCATTACACTCCAAATCAATATAATGCACCCACTTGCATTCAATTGCCAAATTTCCGTGCTCATCATTATGAGATTAAGGCTTCCACCATTAACATGTGCCCCCTTTTCTATGGGTTGAGCAATGAAGAGCCTTATAAACATTTAGATGAGTTTTTGGAAGTTTGTTCCACCGTGAAAATCACGGATGTTATGGAAGAAGTCCTAAAAATGAAGCTTTTCCCTTTCACTCTTCGGGATAAAGCTAAATATTGGTTCAACAACTTGCGGTCAAATACAATCACCTCTTGGCCATAATTGCAACAAGAGTTCCTAAAAAAGTACTATCCCGCAAGTCGAACCGATTCAATGAGAAATTCCATTTGTGAATTTGCACAAGAAGAAGGAGAACCCCTTCATGAAGCATGGGAACGTTTGAATGACTTGTTACGGAAGTGTTCACATCATACATTCCTAAGTGACAATTAGTTCAATGTTTCTTTTCAAGTTTATCCTATGCTAATAAGGGCATTGTTGATGTTTCCTGTGGCGGAAGTTACATAGAAAGAAATGAAGGTGAAATTTGGCATCTCTTTGAAAAAATAAGTGAAAACTCAATGCATAGGTCTTCATCTTCTAGGGGAGTCACCTAGCAAATGTGGGAGGAAAGAAAGCTCTATGTCAAATAGACACTTCCATAGAAATTGTCGCTGAGGTCAAAAATCTTACTCAAAGATTTGATAAATTCCTTTTGAATCAAGGTCCAGCAATTCAATCTTATTCCCATCCTTCTAATGAAATATGCATGACTTGTTCTAGTTACACTCACCATACTTTAAATTGCCTTCTTGGACAAATCATACCAAGTGAGTCTCAAGAACAAGCAAATGCAACTTTCATTCATCAAGGGAACAACCTTTATTCCAATACTTACAATCCTGGGTAGAAGAATCATCCAAACTTTGCATAGAAAAATCAAGGAGATGGTGCAAACCTTCCTCAAACTCAAGGTTACCAAGCAAAGTATGTTCCTCCACATCTCCAAAATCAAAATCATAATTCTCAAGGTTACCGTCTTTCATTCTATCCTCACAATGTGAATCAATACTCTCATCCTCAAGCATCAAATTCTCAATCTTACTCTAATCCAAATCAAGCACCTCCTAAGAGTGAGGATAAGGTCTTATAAGCCTTAGGTGATCTTCGAAAAGAGAATCAATTGTTTCATTCTCACTCTCAATTGATTGCAAAGATTGAAGCTCAAATCGGGCAATTAGCTAATTTTTTAAATGTAAGAGAGAAAGGTAAGTTGCCTAGTCAAACTGAGGGCAATCCTAAGGGGCAATTTATGGCGCAAGCAAGTCCTTCATCGGAATTTTCTGGAAATGAGCAATTTCAAGCAATTACTACCTTGAGGAGTGGTAGGAAAGTGGATAATAAGGTAGAGGCACCTAAGGAGGATAGTAAATTGACACAACCTAGTGGTTGCATCCATCCCATTCAAAATCCTATTCTTACTCCCTTGGATGCTAGTAGTTCCAAAAAAGACATTCCATCATCTTCATCATCATCTCCCTAATTAGAGAAGCCTTATGAGCCAAAAGCTCCATTTCCTCAAGCTTTGAGAGAGACTTCATCATTTGAGAGACAAGAAGGAAAAATTCATGATATGATGGAAGTGTTTAAACAAATGAAAATCAATCTTCCTCTTCTATATGCAATTAGGCAAATTCCACCATATGCAAAGTTCTTGAAAGACTTGCACACACAAAAGAGGAAGTGCAAAGGAAGGGACCTTAAGAAAGTGCTTTTAACGGAACAAGTGAGTTCTATCATTATGTCTAACACTCCTCCTAAGTTCAAGGATCCGGGTGCTCCGACCATTTCTTGTGTTATTGGAAACCAAGAGATTCGTAGAGCTCTTATTGATTTAGGTGCAAGTATTAATCTCATTCCATACTTTGTTTACTTGCAATTAGGATTAGGGGACTTGAAGCCAACATCGGTAGTAATCCAACTAGCCCACAGATTAATTAAGAAACTGAGGGGAATTGTTGAGGACATCTTGATTAAAGTTGATAAATTTTATTTCCCGGTTGATTTTGTGGTACTTGATACTGAGCTAGTCCCTAATCTTACCAATCACATTCCAATCATCCTAGGAAGACCATTTCTTGCCACCACCAATGCCACCATTAATTATAGATCCGACATTATGGACATCTCTTTTGGCAATATGATGGTTAAGCTTAATGTATTCAATGCGAGTCAACATCCCAAAGATGAAGACAAGTGTTTCCTAGTGGATGTTTTGGACGAAATCGTAGAGGAGTCTCTCCCCTCTATTCTATCTAAGGACCCTCTTGAGGCGTGCTTTTGTGAAATGTTTGAAAGTTGTGGCTTTGACACAGAAGGATCCATAAGTGAGGTGAATGCTTTGATGGATTCTGTGGCCACTTTGGATTTCCCACCTTGGAAAAGCAAGAAAGAACCTCTTCTTTCACTCTCTAGCACTCCATCAGTTCCTTCTCTCATCTCTCCTCTTACTCTTGAGCTTAAGCCTCTTTCATCAAATCTCAAATATGCCTTCTTAGGCCCAAAAGAGACTATTCCGGTCATCATTGCTTCAAATCTTGAAAATGACTAAGAGAATGATCTTTTGGAAGTGCTTAAAACTAACAAATAAGCCATTAGATGAAGTGTGGCTGACCTAAAAGGCATTGACCCTTCTATTTGTATGCATCGCATACACATGGAAGAGGATGAAAGGCCATTTAGGGATGCTTAAAGGAGATTGAACCCGAATATAAAGGAAGTTGTCATAAAGGAGGTTGTGAAACTTCTAGATGCGGGAATCATTTATCTTATCTCTGATTCCAAGTGGGTTAGCCCAACTCAAGTGGTTCCCAAAAAGTTGGAAATCATAGCTGTTGAAAATGCTAAAGGTGATCTCATCTCGAAACGCACCGCCACTTCATGGCGTGTTTGCATAGATTATCGAAAGCTGAATTTTACCACTAAGAAGGACCATTTTCCATTGCCTTTCATTGACCAAATCTTGAAAAGATTGGCTGGGCAACAATACTATTGCTTCCTAGATGGTTACTCGGGGTACAATCAAGTGGCCCTAGATCCATTGGATCAAGAAAAGACCACATTCACATGTCCTTTCGGTACATTTGCTTATTAACGGATACCTTTTGGATTGTGCAATACTCCTGCCACTTTCTAAAAGTGTATGATGTCAATTTTTTCGGATATGGTGGAGAACTATTTAGAAGTCTTCATGGATGATTTCTCAGTTTTTGGATCCTCATTTGATTCGTGTCTCCAAAATCTCAAAAAAGTGCTTCAAAGATGTCGTGAGACTAATTTTGTGTTAAGTTGGGAAAAGAGCCATTTCATGGTTCAAGAAGGAATCATGCTTGTACATGTCATCTCTAAAAGAGGAATAGAAGTAGATAGTGCAAAAGTTGAGCTGATTTCTGAATTGTCTCCACCTACTACGGTGAGAAAAATCCGCTCCTTTCTAAGACATGCCGGTTTTTATCACCGGTTCATTAAAGACTTCAGCAAAATTGGTAGACCCTTGTGCAACCTTCTTGCTAAGGAGACTCCATTTGTCTCTAATGAAGCATGCCTAAATGCTTTTCATCAACTTCGCACCCTTCTATCATCCGCTCCCATCATGCAACCTCCAAATTGGTCCTTACCATTTGAGATTATGTATGATGCTTCCGATTTCGCAATGGATGTTATTTTAGGGCAAAGGGTAGGTAAGTTACCATGTGCTATATACTATGTGAGTAAGACTTTCTCAGGTGCCCAATTGAACTATTCTACCACCAAGAAAGAATTCCTTGCCGTAGTATATGCCCTTGATAAATTTTAGTCGTATCTCTTAGGATCTAAGGTCATTGTGTTTTCCGATCATATCGCTCTTAAGCATCTTTTAATGAAAAAGGAAACCAAACCTCGCTTGATAAGATGGATCCAGCTTCTTCAAGAATTTGACTTTGAAATCAAGGACAAAAAGGGCTCCGACAATGTTGTTGCCGATCATCTATCTAGATTAATGGTTGAATCTTCTTCAAATCTTGAAATTCATGAATCATTTCCAGATGAACAACTCTTTCAAATCTCAAATGGGATGTTGCCTTGGTTCGCCAACATTGTTAGCTATCTTGCAATAGGCAAACATACCATTAATTAGTCAAAACAAGAAAAGGACCGATTCTTTGCTAATATCCAGAAATTCTATTGGGAAGATCCCATTCTATTTCATTATTGCCCGAATCAAATCATAAGGAGATGTGTGTCAGAAAGTGAAGTTCCGAGCGTCCTTGTGTTTTGTCACACACTTGCTTGTGGTGGGCATTTTAGTGGAAAAAAGACCGCTTTGAAGGTTCTTCAAAGTGGGCTTTTCTGGCCCACTATCCACTGAGATATCTATAACTTTTGCAAGGTGTGTGTTTGGTGCCAAAAGTTGGGATCAATGTCAAAGAGAGACATGATGCCCTTAACTTCAGTTTTCGTAGTTGAAATCTTTGATGTATGGGGCATAGATTTTATGGGACCATTCCCAATGTCTTATGCCTTTCAATACATTCTCGTTGCCGTTGATTATGTTTCAAAGTGGGTTAAGGCTTGTGCTACTAAAACGAATGACCACTCCGTGGTAATTGCATTCGTTAAATATTTTTGCTCGTTTTGGTATGCCAAGGGTTATGATAAGTGATGGAGGAAAACATTTTTGTAATCAATTCTTAAAACAACTATTTTTGAAATACTCTATCACACATAAAGTGGCCACTCCCTACCATCCCCAAACAAGTGGGCAAGTCAAGGTGTCAAATAGGGAAATCAAGCATATTCTTGAGAAAACTGTCAATCCGACCCGAAAAGATTGGTTAAGGAAATTGAATGATGCTTTGTGGGCTTACCGGATAACTTATAAGACTCCAATAGGCATATCTCCATATGGACTTGTTTATGGGAAACCTTGTCATCTTCGAGTTGAGCTAGAACACAAAGCACTTTGGGCAATAAAAAAAACTCAACTTTGATCTTGGTAAGGCTGGAAAGGACCGTTTGCTCCAAATCAATGAGATAGAGGAATTGCAAAATGATGCCTATGATAGTTAAAAAATCTACAAGGAAAGGACAAAAGCATTTCACGATAAACATATTGTGAAAAATTCCTTTGAGGCCGGTCGAAAGGCTTGGTTATTCAACTCTAGGCTCAAATTCTTCTCTGAAAAGTTTCGAACCAAATGGGAATGCCCTTATCTAATCATCTCCGTCTCACCATGGACGGTTGAACTTCAAAATCTAAAGGATGAAGGACCTTCAAAGTTAATGGTCAAAGGCTTAAACCATATATTGATGGACAAGCTCTTCAAAGAAATGTGGAATGCGCTCTCTTGGTGGATCCCATTTACTTTGAAGATTGAGAGCATCTCACGTCTTTCTAGCAACGTTAAACATTAGTTGCATCGAGTCTTTCTAGCAACGTTAAACATTAGTTGTATCGAGTTTCTCCTTCGTTGCATGTTAATTTACATTTTATTATTATTATTTTTATTATTTTATATTATATCTTTTTCTCTTTTTCCTTTTTTACATTTATGCATTTTTAAATTCAAAAGGTAAAAAAATAAAAAATTTAATGGGTAGTGTAGGTTTGTGTTTGATTTATTATTATTATTATTATTATTATTATTATTATTATTATTTATATATATATATTTCATTTTAGTGTATATATATTTCTTTTTAATTTTGCTTTATTAAATATATATATATATATATATATATATATATATTAAAAAAATAACAAAATAAAAAAAAAATTGTAATAAGTAGTGTAGATTGGTATTTGATTTTATCCCAATTTATTATTTTTATATATAATTTATTTTTGTGTATATATTTATTTTTAGTTTTGCTTTGTTTAAAATAAAAAAAATAAAAAATGAAAGGGATTAATCAATCCCATGCTTGGAAGAGAGCAACAAAAAAATGCCCAAGTGGATCGATCCCCCAATCATGTGGATCGATCCCAAATTACCCGTGTCTCCACTTTCTCATTCTACAGTAAAGGGCCAATATTTTGTCTAAAAATATCGATCCCTCGGTTAAGGAGATCGAGCACCTCAGCACATTGCCCTTCTCCTGTCTCGCCTCTAATCTCTTAACCAAACCTCCCCTCCAAATTTCTTCCTGTTCACGGTGGGACACAAACCAACAATCTCCCACTGTTCTCTTCTTCTCTACCGTGGTGTTGAAGGCGTCAAATTCCGGCGCCATGGTTCTGACTTCTTTTCCGCCGACGGGTTGAGGTTCGCCCTTTGCTTCGCCTCTTTGGGTTTCGGTTGGGTGCGATTGGGGAAGTGGGGTTGCCGATTTGGTAGGTTGTAGGTCGTAAAAACAGCGGCGTTAGCAGGTCTTTCCGGCTGTGCTTGAATGAGTCCGATTCCAGCTGGGTTCTTCTCCGATTTCGGCTCGGTCGTTCTTATCTGATCTCGTTTGGGTGGTTCGTCGGCGATTTCGGCTGGGTCGCTGTTCATCGGCGATTTCGGCTGGGTTACTTTTCTTCTCTGATTTTGGCTGGGTTCTTCTCCGGCGAGCTTGTGGGTTGTTTTTCTCCGGCGATTTTGACTGGGTTATTTTCCGGCGAGTTTGTGGGTCGCCGTTCTCCTTTGCTTGCGGTTAATTGTTACGGGTTGTAGGTCTGAAATTCAAAAACAAAAATAAAATAAAAAATAAAATTAAAAATAAAAAAAACACACCAACAACGCAATTGAACTCGTTGTTTTGGGTTCTTCTCGGCCACGGTTTGTTGGGTTTTGCAGATCTCAGTTTTCTTCTTTGGCTGCGGGTTGCTTAAATAACGTATGTGGTTGTGCATTTTATGGGTTTGTGTGGCAATGATCTTAAATGGGTTTATTAACGAATTGGGTATTATGCTGTGGTTATTGTTGTACTTGGATTTTGCGTGGGTGTTTGATTGGGTTAATTATTTAGAGTTGAATTAGTGATTGGGGAAGTTTGGCTGATGAATTTTGCGGTTTAATTGATTAGGATTTTGGTTTGTCATTGCAGTAGAGTTGTTGCACTTGGTTGAATTTGCAATTCATTACAAAGTGGGTGTTGCTAGTTTAAAAACTTTTTACTACGAAGCCTAAACTAACTACCATTTATTTCACTTTCTAAAAAAATACTGTGTTTCTTCTTTCAAACGTTTCAAACCCTCCAAAGAGACTCCTAAAGCCACGTGGCGTACCAAACGTCTGGATTTTGAGACTACCTTTGATATTGAAGGTACGTTTGGCCATAATGACACGACTAAATGGACAGTGTAACCAGTGTTTGAATTTGAAAAGAGGCGTTTGTCCTGCCTTTTTAGACCAGCTGTAGAGGTTGCATATTCTCGTATTATGCGCCTATTTTATCAGAATATGGAATGGTTTAACGATGCGCCAGAAATATTAGCTACAACCATTGATGGTGTCCGAATTCACTTTGGTGTCTTGGACATAACCCAAGCATTAGGGTGTCCACATTTGTGCCCCATTGACTTGCTAGTAGAGAATGGGGAGTTACGTTTTGGCAAGTTTCTAGAAAAACCTACCGTGCATTCTATTATTAAGGATATGTGTACCGGGAAGTATAGTGACAAGCAGATGAAGAATTATGTGAGCAAGTCCTCACTACCCAAGGCTATGTGGTTTTTCGATTAGGTTCTGAAATGGAATGTTCATCCAATAGGTCACAAGGTATAGCAGGGGCAAGAGTTCTTAATAGCGTTGTATGCTACCTACACTAGAGCATGGTTTTCTGTTCCAGCTTTCATCTTTAACCAGATGTATAAATATTGGAAGCATTTAGTGGCGAGTGGGGATCCGAATGCGAAAAAGTGGAAACTCCCGTTTCCGTATCTTATTATCCAGCTCTTTGTCCTTCGGCGTTTCGTGTTTTATAATGATAAGATCTCTGAGGCTCCACGGGTGACTTTTCTCATATACCTAGTGACAAGAAGGAAAGTGATGGCATGGCAAAAGGTGATAGAGAGGATGTCGATGCCATGGCTGTTGACGTTGTTAGGAGGTTCGAGGAGCAGATTACTGATGGTGCTAGTTATAAGATAGCACAAGCTATGTCACCAAATGTAGAGGAGTCTACAGGGGTGACTCGGACAGAGTTTAATGCCATGGTGATGCAGTTGAGGACCGAGTTGGCTGACTCTCAGGAGCAGCGTCGAGTCAAGCATGCTGAGCTTATACAACAGCACACCACTACCCAGCGCATGCTACGGGATCTTCTTGAGATTATTTCATCGAGTGTCCCACGCTCTTCCACATTGCCGCCTGATGCATGATTTCTTTTGTCTATTTTATGCTATTCAGATTTTTTTTATTTAGGGTGGATGGGATTTTATGTGGCTATAGCCAGATTTTTTGTGATTTAGAGCGGGCTATTTTGGGAACCTGTAATTATGGGTTTTGATGATATATTTTGGTTTAATTCATTTATATATGTTTTGTATTGATGTTTTTGCTATAGATACATACATGGATGATTGCTTTTAGTTTTTGTTGCTCATATTCATTTAAAAAAAATAATAATAAAAAAAATAAAATAAAATAAAATAAAAAATAAAAATAAAAATAATCATTCCACTTTGCTAGAGACGTTAAACTTAGCCCATTTTTTATTTTGAAGGTTGTATATACACATTCTTTTTTTTTGTTTCTTTAAAAAAAAAAAAAAAAAAACAACCACAAAAATTCAAAAATATGTGTTACCGGTATGCCCTTATGCTTGGTTATGAATGTTTTCATCTTTTATGAAGGGTTTCATCTCATATCTCTTTGCATCGTGTTATATATTGTTTTGAACTGTATGCATTGCTTATCTCATGTGATTCTTGATATGAGTTTGCTAGTATGGTTATATAGCTAGGTTGTTGCATCTAAGTTTGGGGGAGAAATTTTTCCTACTAGATCATTAACAGACTTTATAGTCTTTGCTATCACGGTATACTGTTTCCATCATTTTTCATTGTTCTCATTACACATTGAAGACAATGTACAGTTTAAGTTTGGGGGCAAGGTCATCATGATTCATTCTATTTTAAGTTAAGCTTTAAATGCATGATGAGATTTGAGATGTGTTTGGCAATGATTTCATACTTTTGAAGCATAGTGCCTTTGAAAAGCAAGTTGTTAGAATCTAATACTTCTTGTATGCTCTAGGATGCCATTTAGGGGTAAATTTTAATTTTTGACATCATGTTTGCTTTTGTGGTACACATCAACTTGTTAGTTGAAAATACTTTGAGAGTTGATTGTAGAATTCTATACTTGCACTTGTGCACACTAGCATTCAATTTATGGGGTACATGCTTAGTTGATTATTGCTTTGGTTTATCCCAATTGAGTTAGTATGCTTTGAAAGCTTTCATTCTTGATAAAATGACTTTACAAAGAAAAGAAATAAAAACACTCACCAAAGGTGAGCAAAATCACTCGCCAAAGGTGAGAAATAGAAATAAAAATAGACATAGGAACAAAAATAAAAATAAAAAAGAAAAAGAAAAAGAAAAAAGAAAAGCATTCACCAAAGTTGAAAAAAAAAAAAAGAAAAAAAAAAAACAAAGAAGATTAAATCAATTAAAAAAAAATGTTTGATTGAATAACAAGGTTCATTCAATGTCTTGATGTTTGGTACTATATCTGTATGCTAGTTTGAGGGTAAGGCTATGCCATTACTTTGATTTGTTAGGATAGCAACACATTTTGATGTCGGTTCACTTAAAAAGAATGATAGAATTGATTCAATTTGTATGATTAATTGCTTGTTGTGTGGAGGACCATTCTTGCTTATATGATGCTGAAATGTTGAGAATAGTTTAGAAATGGCAGAAATTTGCATACTTGAAGTGGTCTACTTTCAACATTTGTTTGATATGTGTCGTTGCTTCTCAAGTAAGAAAGAACTGTTGATATTTGTGGGTACCATTTCTGGAAACCCTCACGAGACTTTCCTCGTCCACTAGGGGTAACCTAGGGGTTTAAAAGGCTTGTTGCATATGCTAAATGCAACTGTAATCCCTATGAAAGTGGTGTTATCTTTATTTGTTTTATTAGTTCATAGTTGTATATATATTTGTTTCATTTTCATACTGTAGTTCAATGCTAAGGACTAGCAATATCTAAGTTTAGGAGCGTGATAAGTGCTTAAATGTTGCACATTTCAGCACCTAAGCTAGGGTATTTTAGTCCTTGTATCTATCTTACTTTCATGTTTTAGTTCTAATTTATGTTTTCGTTAATTTCAGGTCAATAAGGTTCAAACAGACTAATTTCAGTTCATTAAAACCTTTTTGGAAAATAGCAAGAAGAGGCCACAGCCATTGTTCGTATAGTGTGCTCATCCTTAAAAAATGGTCAATTCTACTTTTTTCGGACCTTTAATGATGTTCCCAAAGATCAAGAAGCAAACCAATTAGCCCGGGGCCAAAATGGAGCTAGATGAGGCTAGAAGGAAATTTCTGACACTAGGGGTATTGATCCCCCACTATTCATAGAACTAAAAATGCCCTTGGGGGATCGATCCCCCAGCACTTGGTAGCATTGCGGGATTGATGTTTACTTGGTTACGGGATTTTCTTGTTTTGGGCTTATTTTGTAACTTATTGGTCTCAAAAGTAACTTGGTAAAATTGGCATACTCAATTTGAGAGCCTGACTGTCATTATATACAAGAGGAAAATTACAAATATGGAAAGAGAATAAAATTAAATCAGAATAAAAATAAAATCCCTAAATATTATCCTATGTTGAAGACCCAATAAATCTGCCACAATCATTGAGTCAACTTATGGATATGATTTCCAACACTCCCCCTCAAGCTAGAACAAATATGTTGACCAAGCCCAGCTTGACTATGGAAGGCTGGAGAAGAGAAGGCCCAACAGACTTTGTGAACAAAAATAGGGAACAAAAATAGGATTAATGATATCTGATCGAACCATCTCTCGAATAAAGTGAATGTCTACCTCAATATGTTTCGACCTTTCATGTAAAATAGAATCGGAAGCAAGCATAATGGCTGATTTATTGTCACAAAACAGCCTTAAAGAACCTTTATCTACAAGACCCAACTCTCCCAAAATTGATTGAAGCCAAAGGAGCTCACAAGTACCTTGAGCCATAGCTCGATATTCAGCTTCAACAAAGGATCTAGAGACAACAGCTTACTTCTTACTCTTCCATGATATGAGATGATTACCATAGAAAGTACAGAAGCCAGAAGTAAAACGTCTATCTATTTTACATCCAGCATAGTCTGCATCAGTAAAACATGAGAGTCCAGACTGATTTCCTGCGGCATAGAACAGACCAAGACCAGGGCACGACTTAAGATACCTCAAAATATGGTAGACTGCATCCATATGAGTTGAGCGAGTGGCATATATGAATTGACTAACCACACTAACAGCAAATGTCAAATCGGGCCTTGTGTTAGTCAAGTAGATAAGACGACCTACTAAACGTTGATACACGGATGGATCTGAAAGTAATTCCCCTAACTCAATAGAGAGTTTGAGATTGGGGTCCATAGGAGTAGAAGCGGGTCGACACCCAAGCATGCCAGTATCTTGAAGAAGATCCAAAACATATTTCCTTTGAGATAAAGAAATTCCACGACGAGATCTAGCAACCTCAATTCCAAGAAAATATCGAAGAGGACCTAAGTCCTTCTCATCAAAGGACTTTTGAAGATGAAGTTTTGCCTGAGCAATCCCTGAAGCATCATCACCTGTGATAATGATATCATCCATGTATACTAATAACATAATGCAACGACTATCAGAGCGACGTCGAATAAAGCAAGTATGGTCTGAGTGGTAGTGCACAAAGCCCATGGATAGAACAACATCGCTGAAACGACTAAACCAAGATCTAGGAAATTACTTCAGACCATAAAGAGACTTCCGCAGCCTACAACCTTTCCCAGCATACTCCCCTCAACCTAAAATCCAAGAGGTGGATCCATATATATAGTCTCAAGTAAGTCTCCATTAAGAAATGAATTCTTTACATCTAACTGATGCAGAGGCCAAGAATGGGCAGCAGACAAGGAGATAAGTAGTCGCACAGACGTCAATTTTACCACAGGAGAAAAGGTAGCACTAAAGTCTTTACCTGGAATCTGAGTAAAGCCTTTTGCCACCAACCGAGCCTTATACTGATCAATAGAACCATCGGCTAAGTACTTCACATTAAAGACCCATTTGCAGCCAACCGATTTCCCAGCATACTCCCCTCAGCCTGAAATCCAGGAGGTGGATCCATATAAATAGTCTCAAGTAAGTCTCCATTAAGAAATGCATTCTTTACATCTAACTGATGCAGAGGCCAAGAATGGGTAGCAGACAAGGAGATAAGCAGTCACACAGATGTCAACTTAGCCACAGGAATAAAGGTAGCACTAAAGTCTTTGCCTGGAATCTAAGTGAAGCCTTTTGACACCAACCGAGACTTATACCGATCAATAGAACCATCGGCTAAGTACTTCATATTAAAGACCCATTTGCAGCCAACCGTTTTCTCCCCAGCAGGTAAAGCAACAAGTTCCCATATATTATTAGGTTGTAAAGCATCCATTTCTGTTGTCATGGCAGACACCCAATTCAGATCCTGGAGGACCTCTGACACGGATCGAGGAATAGAAACGGTCCCAATCTTGCCCAGGAATGATTTATATGCACCTGAAAGACCATCATAGGAGACATACTGGGAAATAGGGTGGTTAGTGCTACTAAAAAAACCTTACCAATCAGGAGGGTGACGATCAGGGGTAGGATAACGGGAGGTATGCTTAGGAATGGTAGGCGCCATAGGAGAAGGAGAGTTACCTCGACCTGGTTCTAAAGAAGATTCTGGCAGGGGAGGTTTAGTGCGATGGTGACGAGAGTAAACCTACAAAGGTGGAGGGGAACCCTGCATGGATGGAGAAGGAGATTCCAGGACAGTGTGATTTTCAAAAAGAGGAACATGACGGGCAATAGGAGAAATCTCCTTCTCTAGATCAAAAGAGAGAGAATCCTGTACCACAAAATTAATACTATAAAAAGGAATAGTTTCATGAAATGTCACATCAAGAGAATGATACATATGTTTGGTCACAAGATCATAACAACGATAGCCCTTTGATATAGCAGAATACCCCAAGAATATACACCTAATAGATTTATCATCAAGTTTATGACGAGAAGGACTATGGTTATGAACAAAACAAGTACAGCCGAAAACACGAGGCAGAAGGTGAAATCATGTATAATTAGGCTGGAGAATCTGAAGTGGGGCCTTACCACCCAAAACTCGACTGGGAGTACGATTAATCAGAAAAACAGCTGTAAGAACAGCTATGTGCCAATAGAATTTAGGCACATGCATACCACTCAGAAGACATCGGACCACAGACATAAAATGATGGTTTTTGAGTTCAGCCACGCCATTTTGCTCAGGAGTGTAGGGGCAAGTGAGTTGATGTAAAATACCCTTTTTACTAATTTCAGTCTGGAACTCATTCGAAACATATTCTCGTCCATTATCAAAACGAATATTACAGACAATAGTGTTATACTAGGTTTTGATCATTTGAAGAAACTGGGTAAATAAAATAAACACATCAGATTTCTTTTTCAATAAATAAACCCAAGTACAACGAGAATAATCATCAATAAATGTCACATAATATCGATGTCCAGAGAGAGCAGTAATTGGGGAAAGGTCCCATACATCAGAATGAATAAGATCAAACATACTAGGAGCACGACTTATATGAGAAATATAGCTAGTTCTAGTATGTTTAAAAAGCTCACAAACTTCACATTGAAACTTATGGTCCTTACATGTTTTATTTAACGAAGGAAACAATAGACATAGATACTGAAAGCTTGCATGCCCCAAACGTGCATGCCACAGACTAAAGGTGCGAAAAGAAACATCATAAACACTAGAAGTAGGTAGGATAGAAGCTTAAAGACTCGTTCCTAGTGGTTCCCCAAAGTAGTAAAGTCCATCACGCTCATAACCACTGCCAAAAATCCTCTTCGAATAAAGGTCCTACAACAAACAGTGATCTGGTAAGAATATAACTACACATTGGAGGTTTTTTGCAAGCCGGCTAACCGATAAAAGGCTAAAGGCAAGTTTAGGTACATGAAGGACAGATGAAAGAGTACTATTAGGAGATAGACAAACATCACCCTTACTGTGAATGTAAGATGTAGAGCCATCCGCAAGATATACAGATTGGGTAACAGGTATAACATTAGAAGAAAAAACTGATAACTCACCAGTCATTTGATCATTAGCCCCAGAATCCAAAACCCAAGTGGGTTGCTTAACCCTAACATAAAATGCAGTAGGAGTACCTGTAACAATAGTGGCAGTGGGAGTAGCTGAATGAGCTCCAACTCTAGAAGCAAGAGAGCCAACTGGTCCTGGATCTACCCAATCTGAGACTGAAGCTGGCTCAGTCCAGGAAATACAGTAGATCCACCAGTAGTAACAGGAGTTTCTACAACAGCCGTAGTACGAGAAAAACTAGCTCCAGATAAACGGTTCCTAGAAAATTTTTGCTTCAGTTCAGGATGAAGTTTGAAGCAACGAGTCTAAACTTGTCCAACCCCTCCACAATGGTGAAAAATAATCTGACCTCTAGAAGCTCATGATCCAAAGTTGGCTGCAAAAGCCATACTATCCCCAGCAAGCTTAGACACTGGTAGAGGAACAAGTGAGGGCTGAATTAAACGGTGCCTGCGTGCTTCACCATCAACAGTAGTAAAGGCATCCAACAGGGATGGCATTAGAGATGCATTCAAGATATGAGACTTTAGTGGTCCAAATTCTGGGCGTAATCCCATAAAAAACTGATAGGTATGCTGACGATCAAGACGTTTGACAAGAAGAGAGGCTACCTTGGAAGGAAATTCACTGAGAGGCTCATATTGAGCTAGTTCCTCCCAGCGAGATCTTAAATACCCAAAATAATCAGCTACAGACAAATTTAGGCCTTCCTGTGAGGCCTTAGCAATATCTTGGTATAATTCAAAAATACGAGCATCATTCCTAGAATAAGCATACATTTGACTTAAAGCGGTCCACAAGTCATTAACAGAGTCATAAAACATAAATATATTATAAATGCGTTCCTCCATAGAATTAAACATCCATCCTAAAATGGTGCAATTGTCCATATCCCACTGAGCATATTTAGGATCTTTAATATCAGGCATCTTTTTAGTACCCAAAATCCACCCTGATTTGCCTTTTCCACCAACATAGGGGTGGAGGGAACGAGCCCAGGATGCAAAATTACGGCCTTTCAATAGCACACTAGTAACTCGTTGAGTCGGTGTGTGTTGCACTGAAAAGAGAGTTTCTTTGTTATTACTTGATTCAGCTATAATATTAAATAGAACAATTCAACAGATTACCAATAATTTCAAATAAAGGAGGAATAAACCTGATTTTAATCAAACCAAGATGCCGGAGACACGGCAATCTGATCCGAAAATGCTGCCGAATATCCCAGCAGCCCCAAAAATTACAAACACGTCTTCTGACCCTTAATGGACGAAAAAGACTAAGGGAATACCCTACAGGGGTCGAACCTAAAGGAGATTAGCTCTCCCTAGGACTGTTGCAATAACAGCCTAAAAAAAAGAGAGGGTCTGTGAAGAAAAGGAAAAAAAGAAATAGGGAAGGGGCTGTGACGAGATAGAGAAAGAGATTAAAAGAGGCGGTGAAAGAGAGAGAGGGAGGGGGGGAGGCGTAGGTTTGAGACCCTGATACCAAAAATTAACTTGGTAAAATTGGCGTACTCAATTTGAGAGCCTACCTGTCATTATATACAAGAGGAAAATTATAAATATGGAAAGAGAATAAAATCCAATCAGAATAAAAATAAAATCCCTAAATATTATCCTATATTGAAGACCTAATAAATCTGCCACAATCATTGAGTCAACTTATGGATATGATTTACAACACTCCCCCTCAAGCTGGATCAAATATGTTGACCAAGCCCAGCTTAACTATGGAAGATTGGCGAAGAAGATACCTCAAAATATGGTAGACTGTATCCATATGAGTTGAGCGAGGGGCATGCATGAATTGACTAACCACACTAACATCAAATATCAAATCGAGCCTTATGTTAGTCAAGTAGTTAAGACGACCTACTAAACGTTGATACATGGATGGATCTGTAAGTAATTACCTTTACTCAACAGAGAGTTTGAGATTGGGGTCCATAGGAGTGGAAGCGGGTCAACACCTAAGCATGCGAATATCTTGAAGAAGATCCAAAACATATTTCCTTTGAGATAAAGAAATTCCATGACGGGATCTAGCAACCTCAATTCCAAGAAAATATCGAAGTGGACTTAAGCCCTTCACATCAAAGGACTTTTGAAGATGAAGTTTCGCCTGAGCAATCCCTAAAGCATCATCACCTGTGACAATGATATCATCCGCATATACCAATAACATAATGCAACGACCATCAGAGAGACGTCGAATAAAGCAAGTATGGTCTGAGTGGTAGCGCACAAAGCCCATGGATAGAACAACATTGCTGAAACGACTAAACCAAGCTCTAGGAGATTGCTTCAGACCATAAAGAGACTTCCGCAGCCTACAAACTTTCCTAGCATACTCCCCCTCAGCCCGAAATCCAGGAGGTGGGTCCATATATATAGTCTCAAGTAAGTCTCCATCAAGAAATGCATTCTTGACATCTAACTGATGCAGAGGCTAAGAATGGGCAGCAGACAAGGAGATAAGCAGTCGTACAAATGTCAACTTTGCCACAGGAGCAAAGGTAGCACAAAAGTCTTTGCCCGGAATCTGAGTAAAGCCTTTTGCCACCAACCGAGCCTTATACCGATCAATAAAACCATCGGCTAAGTACTTCACATTAAAGACCCATTTGCAGCCAACCGTTTTCTCCCCAGTAGGTAAAGCAACAAGTTCCCATGTACTATTATGTTGTAAAGCATCCATTTCTGTTGTCATGGCAGACACCGAATTCGGATCCTGGAGGGCCTCTGACACGGATCGAGGAATAAAAAAAGTCCCAATCTTGCCCAGGAATGATTTATATGCACTTGAAAGACCATCATAGGAGATATACTGGGAAATAAGGTGGTTAGTGCTACTAGAAAAACCATACCAATTAGGAGGGTGACGATCTAGGGTAGGATAACGGGAGGTATGCTCAGGAATGGTAGGAGCCATAGGAGAAGGAGAGTTACCTAGACCTGGTTCTGAAGAAGATTCTGGTAGGGGAGGTTGAGTGCGATGGCGATGAGAGTAGAGCTACAAAGGTGGAGGGGAACCCTACATGGATGGAGAAGGAGATTCCTGGACAGTGTGATTTTTTAAAAGAGGAACAGGACGGGCAATAGTAGAAATCTCCTTCTTCAGATCAAAAAAGAGAGAATCAGGTACCACTGAATTAGGACTATAAAAAGGAACAGTTTCATGAAATGTCCCATCAAGAGAATGATATATATGTTTGGTCACAAGATCATAACAACAATAGCCCTTTGACATAACAGAATACCCCAAGAAAATACACCTAATAGATTTATCTTCAAGTTTATGACGAGAAGGACTACAGTTATGAACAAAACAAGTACAGCCGAAAATACGAGGCAGAAGGTGAAACAATGTATAATAAGGCTGGAGAATCTGAAGTGGGGCCTTACCACCCAAAACTCGACTGGGAGTACGATTAATCAGAAAAGCAGTTGTAGGAATTGCCATGTGCCAATAGAATTTAGGCACATGCATACCACTCAGAAGACTTCGGACCATAGACATAAGATGACGATTTTTGCGTTCAGCTACGCCGTTTTGCTCAGGAGTGTAGGGGCAAGTGAGTTGATATAAAATCCCCTTTTTATTAAGTTCAATCCAAAACTCATTCGAAACATATTCTCGTCTATCATCATAACGAATATTACGGACAACAGTGTTATACTGGGTTTTGATCATTTGAAGAAACTGGGTAAATAAAAGAAACACATCAGATTTCTTTTTCAATAAATAAACCCAAGTACAACTAGAATAATCATCAATAAATGTCATATAATATCGATGTCCAGAGAAAGCAGTAACTGGGGAAAGGCCCCAGACATCAGAATGAATTAATAAGATCAAACATACTAGGAACACGACTCATATGAGAAATATAGCTTGTTCTAGTATGTTTAGAAAGCTCATAAACTTCACATTGAAACTTATAGTCCTTACATGCTTTATTTAACGAAGGAAAAAATAGATATAGATATTGAAAATTTACATACCCCAAACGTGCATGCCACAGACTAAAGGTGCAAAAAGAAACATTATAAACACTAGAAGTAGGTAGGACAGAAGCTTGAAGACTCATTCCTGGTGGTTCCCCAAAGTAGTAAAGCCCATCACGCTCATAATCCCTGCCAAAAATCCTCTTGGAACAAATGTCCTGCAACAAACAGTGATCTGGTAAGAATATAACTACACATTGGAGGTTTTTTGCAAGCCGGCTAACATTTAAAAGGTTAATGGCAAGTTTAGGTACATGAAGGACAGATGAAATGGTAATATCAGGAAATAGACAAACATCACCCTTACTGTGAATGTAAGATGTAGAGCCATCCGCAAGATACACAGATTGGGGAACATGTATGACATTAGAAGAAAAAACTGATAACTCACCAGTCATGTGATCATTAGCCCCAGAATCTAGAACCCAAGTGGGCTACTTGGCCTTAACATGAAATGCAGTAGGAG
The DNA here is from genome assembly GCF_030987335.1 of Cornus florida. Classification (NCBI taxonomy): domain Eukaryota; kingdom Viridiplantae; phylum Streptophyta; class Magnoliopsida; order Cornales; family Cornaceae; genus Cornus; species Cornus florida. The sequence continues at coordinate 38,952,329 of NW_026775571.1, read as the reverse complement.
TACCTGTAGCAATAGTTGAAGTAGGAGCAGCTAAATGAGCTCCAACTTTAGAAACAAGGGAGCCAAGCTGGTTCTGGATCTGCCCAATCTAAGACTGACACTGGCTCAGTCCAGGAAATACAGTAGATCCATCAGTAGTAACAGGAGTTTCTGCAATAGCCATAGTACGAAAAGAACCAATTCCAGATAAACAGTTCCTAGAAAATTTTTGCTTCAGTTCAGGATAAAGTTTGAAGCAACGAGCCTTAACATGTTCAACCCCTCTACAATGGTGACAAATAATCTGACCTCTAGAAGCTCGTGATCCAAAGTTGGCTGTAAAAGCCATACTATCCCTAGCAGGCTCAGACACTGGTAGAGGAACAAGTGAGGGCTGAATTAAACGGTACCTGCGTGCTTTACCATCAACAGTAGCAAAGGCTTCCAACAGGGATGGCATTGGTGATGCATTCAAGATCTAAGACTTTAGTGGTTCAAATTCTGGGCGTAATCCCATCAAAAACTGATAGGTATGCTGACGATCAAGACGTTTGACAAGAAGAGAGGCTGCCTCGGAAGGAAATTCACTGAGAGGCTCATATTGAGCTAGGTCCTTCCAGGGGGATCTTAAATACCCAAAATAATCAGTTACGGACAAATTCAGGCCTTCCTGCGAGGCCTTAGCAATATCTTGGTATAATTCAAAAATACGAGCATCATTCCTAGAATAAGCATACATTTGATTCAATGCAGTCCACAAGTCATTAACAGAGTCATAAAACATGAATATATTATAAATGCATTCCTCCATAGAATTAAACATCCATCCTAAAATGGTGCAATTGTCCATATCCCACTGAACATATTTAGGATCTTTAATATTTGGCATCTTTTCAGTATCCAAAATCCACCCTAATTTGCCTTTTCCACCAACATAGAGGCGGAGGGAATGAGCCCAGGATGCAAAATTACGGCCATTCAACAGCACACTAGTAACTCATTGAGCCGGTGTGTGTTGCGCCGAAAAGAGAGTTTCTTTATTATTACTTGATTCAACCATAATATTAAATAAAACAATTCAACAGATTAGCAATAATTTCAAATAAAGGAGGAATAAACCTGATTTTGATCAAACCAAGAAGCCGGAGATATGACGGTCTGATCCAAAAATGCTGCCGAATATCCCGGTAGCCCCAAAAAATTACAAACACGTCTTCTGACCCTTAGTGCATGAAAAAAACTAAGGGAATACCCCTGCAGGGGTCGAAGCTAGAGGAGATTGGCTCTCCCTAGGACTGTCGCAACAACGGCCTAAAAAAGAGAGAGGGTCTGTGAAGAAAAGGAAAAAAAGAAATAGGGAAGGGGCTATAACGAGATAGAGAAAGAGATTAAAAGAAGCGGTGAAAGAGAGAGAGAGGGGGGGGGGGGGGGAGGCGTAGGTTTGAGGCTCTGATACCAAAAAGTAACTTGGTAAAATTGGTGTACTCAATTTGAAAGCCTGGCTGTTATTATATATACAAGAGGAAAATTATAAATATGGAAAGAGAATAAAATCAAATCAGAATAAAAATAAAATCCCTAAATATTATCCTATATTGAAGACCCAATAAATCTGCTACAATCATTGTGTCAACTTATGGATATGATTTCCAACAGTTTCCAAAAAGGCTTATTTAAGGAAACCAATACCCATTAGTTTTGGGGGAGAGTTTTTTTTATTATTTATTTATTAAGTTTTTGTTTTTGTTTTTGTTTTTTTTTTTTATTTTTCTATAATCAATATATCGATATTCTCTCTGGAAAACACGGAAGAGAGGAAAGCTAGGGTTCTTGAGAAAAGTTCAGAGAAGAAGAAGAGGAGCTAGATGAATCAAAGGATTGGGCTTGTTGACATCTTGAATCCATCAATCATGAGCGGCTAATTATTCAACTTAGGGTTGGATAAACCCTAAGCATGTAACCTAACTTTTCTCTCTTTTACTATTTTGGGGATTTAATTTATGTAATTTTTGTTATAGCCTTGATATATATATAATAATTCTTTCAATTGATTATCTTTGTCAATCTCATATTGTCTTATATGTTTTTGAATGATAATTGATCTTTACACTTGATTTCTTTGTGAATTGAATCATGTGATGGCTATGTATTGTATTAATTTGATGTAATTGTGTTCTAATTTGATGGAAATTACTTATATTAGATGGGTTGTACTACACAATTAGGTTAACGTATATTTTAAATAGCTTAATTTCAGGTTTGGTTAGTTTAATTTAAGGTAAATTAGTTAATTGCAATTTAATTATTAGGTAAGTAGACAATCTATACAATTATTTGAAATCCATACTTATTGTTAGAATTACATATCCTTTAGATTAATGTGTGTTAAATTTGTAACTTGAATTGATGTATCATGCTTTGAATTGGTGAATTGCAGTGCACTTAGTTGTGCTTAAAATTGATGGTTTGCACTTTTTATTGCAATTGTTAGTCACATATAGATTGCATAGTATTATTTCCCCAATTAGTTGAAAGTTAGTGAGTTAGGGAATGTATTTAGTAGTGAATCCTACACCCTAAGTCTCTTTCCAATATTTCAAACTCTATTTCTTTATTACAATCATTTAGTTTAAAATTAGTTTTCATCACAAAAAAAATCCTTTTTAGCAATCACATAAGCACTAAAGTAGAATTCAATTCCGAAAACCAATAATTGTTTAGATCTCTTGGGACGATCCCTACTCGCTTCATACTCCATAGTATAAGTGTTTAGTGGTTTTATAAATTATAAAATATGATGCCCACTTGACATTATTTCTAAACCTAAAGTGATGTGCATTATTTTGTGTACACGCTCGGTCGTATCAATGTGTCACATCAAGGTAGGGGGAGCCTATTAACATGCTGATATGACCTAGGACTGACAACCCATATGCTGTCATTCCACAAACTGATGGTCTGAACCATGCTGTCCCTGCACATGCTCTCCCTTTAGGTTGTGGGCCTACATTGACTGCTACTTTGGAGGCATCCTCTTTACCTATTGGGCAATTGCCCCCTCAAGTGAGCCATTCAGTTCTAGCCAGATCATGGGCTGAGGTTGTTCAGCAAGCACCCCCTGCACCTTCTTCCTAAAAAATGACCTTTAAGTACTTCCAACCAACAAAAACAGATAATGGTTCTATTGTTGAACCTCCATGTGAGGTTGAGGATGAAGGAAGTTCCTCTTTGGAGGGGCTACTTGCTGGGTGGTTTGCCCTTAAGAAGCCTTCATTCAATATTGTGCTGCAGACAACTATGAGACTTTGGATCGGTAGGGGACTCAAGAATGTTTATGCAGATGGGGAAAGCTTCTTTTACTTTATTGCAGGCAAAACACTACAGGTGCATAAATGGCAACCCTAGATGCCACAGAGGAGAGGGACGGGTTAGTTGGTCCATGTATGGGTTAAGTTTTTTAAAGTACCTTTTCAGTTCTGGATAGCGAAGGGGTTAAGTCACATTGCTAGTGCCGTGGGTAAGCCTTTACATGTTGACCAAGCCATAGATGGAAGAGAAAAATTAGGGTTTGCAAGGATCTGTGTGGAGGTTGACTTAGATCTCCCACCTGTCCATTCGGTGCCACTAAGGAAGAGGGATGGAAGAATGGTTGACATCTTGGTGGAATACTAATGGATCCTTAGATTCTGCGCCACTTGTATGGTGGTTGGGCACATATCATCCACATGCCCGTCCTTTATACACTATTCATAACCTCCCCAAGCCATCCATAACCAATGGAATACAGTCTCTCCTAGGAGGAACAGGAACAGAAGGCAGACACCTGTGTCTAATTCCACCCCTGTCCCTCAATCCAACCCCATGCCTACACCTCCCAATCTTCTACTTAGCTCACCACCTACCGTCCCACAATCATGTTTAGAATCCCCATCACCCTCTAAGAGAATCTCATTAATTCAAACCAAGCAGTTGGCTAGGTCACTCACTAAAGGGGATAACTCCGGCATCAAGGACATTTGCTCTACTTCACAAGATGATGGTTATCAATGCACTCTACCTGACATGGGGGGTATTGTCTACTCAGTTGGCACAGTAGCTGATTCAGAGCACTCTCTGCCTGCTTCCTCTTCTTTTCTGAGTCAGTCAAGCTTTGCCACTTCAAAGAACACAGGCAACAACTCCAAGAAAAGGAAGGGTAATATTGGTGGGCTGCACTTGAATGTCTTCCCTTACAAGGGGCTAGGACCTCTGAGGGGTAAGCACAAAGCATATTCTCAATGAATTTTGCAACGTGGAACATTAGAGACTCAAACAGCCTCCCTAAGCAGCTAGAGCTACGTAATATTATATCCACCTGTAAGCTTGATTTGCTGGCTATCTTAGAAACTAGAGTTGTTCCTGAAAATATGGGAGGAATTCATAGATTTATAGCCCATAGATGGCTGGTTATGTATAATTATGATTACTTCATACTTGGGAAGATATGGATATTGTGGAGCCCATATAAGCTAATGCTGACCCAGATTAATGTATAAAGACAAGTAATTCATTGCTCAGTAATCCTTCCTAACAGCACTCAGTTTTATGCTTCTTTTGTCTACGCTGCCAACACTTACTTAGATAGGAAGGAGTTATGGGAGTCCATTAATGAGCATTCCACCCTGTTCTCTGATTTACCATGGATAGTTCTTGGAGACTTTAATGTTACTGTTAATTCTACTAAGAAATGGGGGGGGGGGGGGTATTCAGAGAAGGACAGTGGCCATGAATGATTTTTAGGATTATTTGATGCACTAACAACTTGAAGACTTGAGATTTTCAGGAATACAGTTCACTTAGAACAATATGAGCATGGGGCATGCGAATATCGCTAAGAAGCTGGATAGAGCCCTAATTAATGAGAAGTGGACCCAACCATTCCCAATGTCAGAGTGCACGTTTCTCCCGCCAATTATATCAGATCATAACCCTATCCTAATCAAGCTCAAGGCAACTATAGCTCAAAAGAAGAACCCATTCAGATACTTTAACTCCTGGTCCTCTAATCCCCAATTCCTACCTGCTGTGGAACAAGCGTGGGCTATTCCAATAAGGGAAGCCACTATGTTTCAAGTGTTACAGAGGCTTGAAACCTTTAAAGGACTCCTAAGGCAGAGTTGTAGGGTAGAGATTTCCCAAGCAACTGCACTGGTTGCTCAGTTAAGGCAGAATCTTTCATCATGCTAACAGCTCCATGATTCAAACCCTAAGGATGAGTGCTTAAGGACTGAGGAGAAAAGGCTTATGAAACAGTACACTGAACTTGCTCTTACTGAAAAGAAGTTTATTAAGCAAAAAGTAAGAGTCAGGTGGTTGAAGGAGGTTGATTGTAATACTGCATTTTTCTTCAAGCTCTATAACTCTAACATCAATAGAAAAAAGATTATGTGCATTACCACAGCAAATGGAGAGTCCATTGTGAATGATAGTCTGATTAGAGCTGAGGTTCTTGCCCATTTTCATGGTCTGCTAGAGAGTTCTCCACCTCACTTCCTGGGGAGACAGGCTCTCTAACCTTTTATTTCGGGCTAGGTACCTAGTTGCTTGCTCCCTATGTTATGTGCAATCTCAACTGATATTAATATTCAGTCATGCTTCCTCTTTCTTAACAATGAAAAGTCCCCGAGGCCAGATGGATTGAATGCCCATTTCTATCAGATGGTGTGGCCAGTGATTGGGAACACTACAACAGATTAGGTAATACCAGCGCTTTTTAAAAAAGCGTTGGTATAGGGTAATAGTACCAGTGCTTAAGAAAAAAGCGCTGGTATTGGGGTAACGTACCAGCGTTTGAAAGAAAAGCGCTGGTATTGGTGTAATAGTACTAGCGCTTAGAAGAGAAGCGCTAGTATAGGGGTAATAGTACCAACGCTTAAGAAAAAAGCGCTGGTATTGGTGTAACATACCAGCGCTTGAAAGAAAAGCGCTAGTATTGGAGTAATAGTACCAACGCTTAGAAGAAAAGTGCTGATATTGGGGTAATAGTACCAGCGCTTAAAAGAGAAGCGTTTATATTGCCCTTTCCATTCCCTACATCTTTTCCCCCTTCCCTCCAATTTTTTTTCTTCCCTCCACTTTTTCCCTCTCCTTATTTATGTATATATATTTCGTGCCTGAACTACGTCGTTTTTTAATTACAGATTATTCCACTTTCCCTTTTCATTCAATTTCATTTTGGCTACTTCATCCGCTGCCCTCTGTGCTCTATCTCTATCTCGATCTCTCAGCTGCAAGACACTGCTGTTTCTCAATCCATTTAGCAAGACCTTGATTGATGTTTGCCCCTATCATCATCTGTTAAAGCCCTTTGACACACACACAATCAGACGATCAGCATAAACCCTCACACACACAATCAGACGATCAAACATAAACCCTCGCGCACACAATCAGACAATTCTTGACCAAGGAGAAAGATCGTGTCTCGCCGCTGATTCTCCTCTCCCGGTTTTCTTCTCCGGCCGATTCTCTGGCCGAAGTTCGGTTTCTCTCTCTCGGATTCTCCTCTTTTTCCTCTCTTCTCCCTCGGGTAAGTCGTCTCCCTCTTCTCATCCTATATATATATATATATATATATATATATAAATATATGAGTTCATGTTTGAAAATAAAAAATTGAAGGAGGTTTTGATACATGTTGATTTGGGGATTTTGGATTTTCATGAGGAAATTTGGGATTTCATTTTGACGTAGGTCTATATATGGCTTTGTGTTCAATTCTTTTGGAAAAATTGTGACTATGCTTGCATGTATTTTGAATTCAAATTTATTTTGGGGCTGTGACTGTGATAACTGTAATGCCAATATATGTTTGTTTTGTATGTTGAGATTTTGAAAACCCTGTTTTGATATGCATATGTGGTCTGTATTTCCAATTTTCATTGGGGCTGTGAATCTGTGAATCCAATTTTCATTGGGGTGTGCAACTCTATGAATTGCATCGATATTGATATACCATGATAAAGCTCCTGAAGATGTTTGATGGATGGTTGGGACATTGTTGCTGGTGTCCATGTTTTTGGCTTTATGTTTCTGTTTTTGCTGGTGTCCATGTTCTTACCAGAATTAAAAAATAAAATAATAATAATAATAATAAAAATTGTCTACTACCGGTAAAGATATAATGGAGATGCTTATGAAAACCCAAGTTAGACCTGCATTAATTTAGACCATGGTGATACTTGTTGATATTGATTTTTTCCACTTAATAAGAGAACTAACAAGATGCAAATGAATTCTAAACTTGTATGAAACAGGATTGGAAAATAGGATTTACTTAATTGACTTAGTTGAGAAATGTTTGTTAAGTTGAGTAAATGTCTTCTCTATATTCACTAAATATTTAACTTCAAAAGCAAAATTTAGCAAATGTTAAATGTATCTTTTATTTAATATAGAATTCTATTTGAGCTCCAAGATAATCTTCAGAGACCTTTTCTTTTTTAGGGGTTAAAATAGACTGAGTGTATCAAACTCTTGTAATGCAATTATCTACCTCTATATACCAAATTAATCAAGTTCTATTGTAGAAATTTCTAGAATAATGGTCCAGAAAATTGATTTCTTTTTGCAAAAATGTTTACCTTTTTTTTTTTTTTTTTTTTTTTATACGTATTTTTGTCCTCCATTGAACTTGGTGGAATTACTTGATTGATGTTTGCTAACCCGTCTCTCTTTCGGCATTATCTCATCTGAGATTACAAAGTTGAAGCTCTAGGCTTCTCTTTAGGCTGTCTCTCCTCTGTCTCGATCTCTCAGCAATTTCTGAGTAAGTTCCAATCCATAAGCAAATTTCTTTTTTTAATGTTTTTTTTTTTTTTTTCTTTTATGAAATGAATTTTTGGTTTGAAATTTTTTTTCTTTTATTTCCAAACGAATTTTTCGTACTTAGTATATATATATAGTTGATCTTTTACTGTACATAAGATTTTTTATAATACAGACTTTGGTTAGGATTGTTTTAGTTTCTCTCTGCAAGACTATTTTGATGTTTGGTTGCATTGGTTAGGATACTTAACAATTGGGTTTAGAAAAATAATTCAAAACCACAGAACGGTCTAATTTTAATTAGAATGGTTTTATATAATTTCCATTGGACAATCATAAATACCCTAAAGTTTTGAGGTATTTGTTATTTCTTTTTATTGGTTTTTCCTGGACCGCCTTTTTTTAACAATTTGATTGCATTCTCTTAACTGAATTCTCACTTTTTTGTTTGCTTTTCTAGGAAGGATAAATAATAAGCTGACAATGGAACGAATGGTTAGTGAAGTGGAAAAAGTGAGTGAACAAAATACCGAAGCTTCAACTTCAAAATCATGCCAACCACCACCGAAGAAGAGACGGGGCCCGACATAATGCAAGAATGTAATAGACGCGAAAACCTTATTACCTTTAAGGTACATATATATATAGATCATCTTATATAGTTTACATAATTAGACTATATTCAATATGAAGGAGAAAATATGATTTCTATCTTTATTTTTGTACTAAACATGTACAATTGTTAATTTTTGTTTAGGGTTAATAAGTTTGGGCAGCCGATCGGTGCTAGAAGTGGTACATATACTAATTATTTGGGAACACTTGCCCGGAAGGGTAAATTAGTTCCTTTGTGCTACAAAACTTGGTGGGAGATGCCTAAACGGCTGAAGGAGGATATGTGGAACATTGTAAAGGTAAAACCCTTCAATAAAATTAAAATAATTTTTATGGAAAAAGTGGACTAACATGCAGCAATTATCACATTTTCAGGGAAAATATGATGTGGGATCCATGTCAAAACAATGGATATTATCCTCCATCAGAAAAAAATGGAGGGGGTACAAGTGTGAATTAAAAAATGAATACTACTCGGTTAGGAATACAGATGAAGAAAGATTGGCAAACCCACCACCTGATGTTGAAAAGGAGCATTGGGAATTTTTGGTTAGGCATTGGGGTACGCCTATGGCGAAGGTAATCCTCCATCTTTCACAATGTTTTTTGAAGTCAATGAGTTGAATTTATAGTTTACCTGCTTTCTGTCATTATTTTAGGTGGAATGTTCTTTACTCAAAGAATGTTTACTTTTTCTCACTTTTTGTAGGAGGTCAGCAAAAAAAATAAAGAACGTTGTGGGAAGCAGACAATGATGCATACTACAGGGACAAAAAGCTTTGCACGTGTTTCTGCTGAGGTTAGTTGAAGTTTTTATGGAAAATATAAATTATTTCAATTCTTATGTCGTTGAATGATTATAAATGTTAGTGGTAAATAATATATATCACAATGTCTATGTTTCTTTTATAGATTGAGGAAGACGAAGGTATTTAGCTTTCTCGTGCAGATTTATTCATCTGTACACATGTAAATAAGGATGGCAAAGCTATTGATGCTGCTGCTTCGGATATGATTGTAAGTTTTCATGCTTCCATTTTGCAAAAAGGGGGTCACGTGCTTTGAAGTGACCAATTTTTGAACTCTTTACGCTGTATTAGGGGGTCACGTGTCTTGAAGTGACCAATTTTTAAATCATCGGCCCATGTGGAGGCAATTTACTTTCTTGTATTTGTTGAAAGGCATGGGAGTATGGGATCATTGTATGTGAAGGCTTCTTGTTGATTGATTTGTGTTGTGGAGGAGAAGTATTTGCTATTTGTTGTTTGTTGTTTGTGTTAATTTGTTACTCATATATTGTGGCAATGGTCTTTTGAATGTAGACAACTTCAAATATTATATGCAAGTTATGTAAAGGCCACTAAACACTTGTTCATGATCTATAAAGTTCTTGTTGTGATTTTTTTTTTTTTTTTTTTTTTTTTCAGTTCTGAAAAGATTTCCATCTTCAAAAAGCTTGGCATGTTGATAAAAATTGTTTCAGATTCAATCTCTGCAGATTTCTAATCCAATTTAGATTTTTTTTTTTTTTTTTTTTTTTTTCGTTTTTTTTTTTTCAGTTTTGAAAAGATTTCCATCTTCAAAAAGCTTGGCATGTTGATAAAAATTGTTTCAGATTCAATCTCTGCAGATTCCTAATCCAATTCAGATTCTTTTTTTTTTTTTTTTTTTCAGTTTTGAAAAGATTTCCATCTTCAAAAAGCTTGGCATGTTGATAAAAATTGTTTCAGATTCAATCTCTGCAGATTTCTAATCCAATTCAGATTCTATTTTTTTTTTTTTTTAGTTCTGAAAAGATTTCCATCTTCAAAAAGCTTGGCATGTTGATAAAAATTGTTTCAGATTCAATCTTTTGCAGATTTCTAATCCAATTCAGAATATTTTTTTTTTTTTTTTTTTTTTTCAGTTCTGAAAAGATTTCCATCTTCAAAAAGCTTGGCATGTTGATAAAAATTGTTTCAGATTCAATCTCTGCAGATTTCTAATCCAATTCAGATTCTTTTTTAGAAACTTGAAGGGATTAGAGCAGAAGAACTCCATAACAGCATAGAAGGGTTTTGCCTAGAATCCAAACAATTTCTAGTTAGGACTAAATAGAGGAATCAATTGACCTCTCCCTTGGAAAAACAATTGAGAAAGAAACATTATCCCTTACTCATCCCAGGATTTGTAATGCTGGGGCAATGATTCTGACCCGATTAGTCGACCAGAGTCACAAACTTAACCAACCCAAGATTTTTTAAAGCATATGAAACAAAAGACATTGCGAAAAATACCTTGGTTTGACAATTTTCTGAAAATCGAGTTAATAAAAAAGAAATATATATATATATTTGAATTTTAATCTTTTATAGTTGTCCAGAAACTGTTTTCGGTTGTTCTCCAAGAACCAGGCCATATATAACACAATTAGCATGCATGTCATATTCAAGGCATCATAGTATAAAACAACATCAAGTCTTGATAACACATGGCAATAACCATTTAGGGGCCGTTACTTGATGCAATGGTAAAAAGAGTTCGAAACGTGCAACCACAGTTCACATGGAAATGAAACAGTATTCTAAATTGCAGAGCAGCAAATTTCCTACACGTAATAATATTGCACAAAAGTGACATGCCCTTTGCAGGTTGACAATGGTTCTACAATAGAACAGTTAGAACTTCACCAAGAGACTCAGGTAAAAATTTGGTTTCTACATTTTTTACCCATTTGAGGACAGAAAATGCTCAGGAAACTACAAATGATAACCTAGGGAAAAAGTAAAATATAATATTAGGTGCAAAAACTTTTGCCTAGTGAATCTAATTAAATAAAAGACATAGAATTATGTGTCCTATAATAATAATTGCACACCAAGTCTTTTGTCCAATTACCTATATAAGATTCTTCAATTAGATGGGACATTCAAATTTAGACATAAACAACAGTACTCATAAGTTGGCAATTTCTTTAATCATATTGTATACTTCAGCACAATGTCTGGTACCTCAAAAGACTACTAATTTGATTTTTCCTCTTCTATAACAACTCGATTACAATTTTTATTAAGTGTATACTTCAGCATAATTTATTAAAAGAACTACTAATTTGATAAAAAATTTAAAAGAACTATTAATTTGATAAAAAATTGATTTTTTTTTTTTTTCTCTATTTACTTCATTTAAATCCTTTTGTTTTTGTCTTGAAAGCTTAGGTGTGTGTGTGTATATATATATATATATATATATATATATATATTACATGCACATGTATATTTAAGCATTACATGTTCATAGCTTGTTGGGATTTCAGTTTTTTTGTGCTTTATTTAGAATCTAGGGTTTTCAGTTCTGGATGTTTCATAGTAGTATGTCATGGTAGTTCAAACCTTTGTTTTTTTTTTGGCAAGAAAATATAAGAGAACTTCAAAAAAGTTACTCTGACTCACCTATTGGTAGTTCCAATGATTTGTTCTCCATTGTGAGGGGAGAAGAGAGAACTGGTCGTGTGCGGATGCTTGGCTTCGGGCCTACACCAAGCGATGTTTGGGGGCCCTCTCCTAGTAAAGCTGAACTGATTAATAATGCCAAAAAATCTCAGGAGGAGGCACGTGCTACACGTGTAGAGTTGTAGGAGAAGATTTCAAAAATGCAAGCCGACTATGACAATAAGTTGGAAAATTTATGAGCCAACTACGACGACAAGTTGAAAAATTTACAACAACAGGTGGCTATGTAATGCAGACGCAACAACAAAATTGTAGTGGATAGGTATATTTATTATTAGTTTTACTCTTTACTAAATATATGTTTACTTATGCCAAGATTTCATGTATTTTGTTTTGTTCTTTTGAAGTGTTCTGATTCTTTAAATGCTCCTCCTAGAGTATCCCCAAATTCATTTTCTAATCGTGATGCCAATTCAATTAAGGTTATGAACTTTTAATTTCTCTTATATATATGTTAAATTTTCATTTATTATAATGTGCGCTTAATGACTTTATAAAAAATGTAGGGTAATTCAAATCAAATGGGCAAGAAGACTCGTTGAAGTTGAAGTTGAAGTTGAAGTTGAAGTTGAAGATGGGGTCGTGGCTATGCTTTTTGAATTTCCTTCACCTTGGATGGATTCTTTTTGAAAAACTTGTACTACATTTGTCAAAATTTCTTAATTCTTTTTGTGTGACATTTAGTAGCTTTATCTAGACAATTTGGATGGTATTTTCATATTGGTAGGTTAACTTGTGGTTGTTTTAGTATACATTTTTTACTAGCTTAACTTGTGTTGGTATTAGTAGCCAATTTTGATAGTATTTTTCATATTGGCAGGGTTAGCTTGTGGTTGTTTGTAAAAACAATTTGGATGGTATTTTTATATTGACTTGTGTTAGGATGCATTTAGTAGCCGTAAAGAAATTTTTTTCCAAAAACAATAATGGAAAATAAAAAATGTAAATAATTTTACCAGCACTCTTTTAAGAAGTGCTGGGCATAGGGGAAAATAAAAAATAAAAAAAAAAAAAAAAATTTTCAAATAACCCTTTACCGGTGCTTTTGGAGAAGCGTTGGTAAAAGGCCTTTACTAGCGCTTCTCCAAAAGCGCTGGTAAAGCCCTACCGACATTGAATTTACCAGCGCTTTTTCAGAAGTGTTGGTAAGTGAATTACCAGCACTTTTTAAGGCTTTTACCAACGTTTTTGAGCGCTGGTAAAAGCCAAAACTGTTGTAGTGGAATGATGTGATTAAGGCCATTTGAACCTTCTTTATTAATGATAGGCTTCTTAAAGAGGTAAGTAACTCATATATTGCCTTAGTCCCAAAAACTCCTAATCCCACAACACTAAATGACTTCAGACCAATCTCTTATTGCAACACACTTTATAAATGTATTGCTAAACTGCGGCAAACAAGCTTAAACCAGTGCTACCTTCCATCATCGACATGGTGGACAGTGTGCTGCTGGCTTAAGAGCTTCTACATGGTTATCACAGGCACCTATCTCCTCCCAGATGTGCTTTAAAAGTGGACTTCATGAAAGCGTTTGATTTTGTTGGCTGGGACTTCATTTTGGAAACCCTATCCCTCTTGGGTTTTCTATGGACATTTTAAGGGGGTTAAAGGCCTAAGGCAGGGGGACCCCATCTCCCCCCTCCCATTTATGGTGGCTATGCAGGTGTTCTCATCCATTACCAAGAAATTTATTACTGAAAATCAAGCCTTCAAATTCCACTCAAGGTGCAAGAAACTGACTATACCTCATCTTTGCTGACGACCTCCTACTATTCTCACATGGGGACATTGCCTCCATCTCTACACTCAAGCGTGCTATCAACCACTTCTCCTTCCTTTCGGGACTGAAGATCAACTGCTCCAAAAGCCAATTTTTTGTTTCTGGAATTGGTTCCCCCCTTTTTGAAGAGATTAGATATTTGTTGGGGTTTGACCAGGGTTCGCTGCCTTTCAAATACCTAGGGGTACCCTTAATTTCTACTTGGCTTAGGACTACTGATTGTTGGGGATTGGTGGAGAACATCACTAGAAGAATTTGTCACTGGTCTTCTAACTTCCTATCTTATGCGGGCAGAATTCAACTCATTCAGTCAGTGCTTTATAGCATGATCAACTACTGGTCTAGCATATTTGTAATCCCCAAATCAGTCCTAACTGAGGTCAACAAGCTGTTAAAAAATTTCTTATGGACTGGAACAGAATTTAAGCACTCTGGAGCAAAAGTCGCATGGGATAAAGTCTGCTAACCTAAGGAGTGTGGGGGTCTTGGATTTAGAAATTTGGAAGTTGCAAACTATGCGGCATCTCTTAAACACATTTGGACTCTCATCTTTAATAGAAGAGACAACCTCTAGGCACAGTGGGTAAGAATTCAACTAATTAGGGATAAATGCTTTTGGACTATTGGCATCCCACAGAATTACTCAAGCAATTGGAAGAGAGTTCTACAGCTTAGGGGGACTACGAGGAACCTAATTAGAGTTAGGGTTGGCAGTGGAGATCTTACCTACTTTTGGGAAGATAATTGGCTACCGGGTGGACCTCTCACTTTCAAGAATCCCTGATAAAGTCAGACTCAACTCTCCAATTTTGCCAGGGCATAGACTCTCATCTCTTGCTTCAGATGGAGCATGGTCCTTTCCAGCCACATTAATTGAGCACATCCCTGAGGTTAGTAGCATTTGCTCGCCGACCACTTCATTGGATTCAGTTGGATGGATCCCCTCCGCCTCGGGCTCATTTTCTCTGAGTCACACTGTTGGGTGGCTTGAGATGAACCACCCACCAAAGCACTGGCATACTCTTCTTTGGAACCCATTTTTGGTGCCAAGATGTAATTTTTTGTTGTGGCTTATTGTGCAAAACTGATGCCCCACACTTGATAGAAGTAGCATGCGAGATGTGCCTGGCCCAAAACTCTGTCTATTCCGCAATCTAATGAATGAATCGCATAATCACCTATTTTTCGCGTGCACCTTCACAAGGCCCTTATGGATCTTCCTACAATACAAGTGTAATTTACTTTCTCCGGTTTCATAAAGTGGGCTTTAGAGCGTTGGGTGAGCAGAAGTCTGAGAAACTCGGTGAACAAGCTTATACTCTCAACTACCATCAATAGGATCCGGATGGAGAGAATAAACAGAGTGTTTAAAAACCAAAGCTTCAATTAATCAGTGCTCCTCAATCAAATAACAGATATGATAAAGTAGAAACTTCTTTCGAAGCAGGTACGGGACTCACCATTGGCAAGATGAATTGTGCTTGAATGGAATCTTCCGGCCTCCTTCAATCGCCCGTCGGTGGAGCCACCTGATGGATCGAGTTAGGGCGCTGCTATCCTTGATTCGCCCTAATTTTCTTTGCACCGGAATGACATCGGCTTAGACATGAGTAGTCTACAATCCCTAGACTAGGAATGTTTTGCTTGTTGGTCTCCATGCTTATTGGACCGTCTACACTTCGTGGGTTGTGTCCTTGTTAAGGCTTGGCCTTGCTCTACTGTATTACCTCATTTATATATAAATTCATCTTTACCTTCTGAAAATAATAATAATAATAATAATACCTTTAGTAATGAAGAAGCTTATTATATCATCAAGTACATCAAAACCTGACAGGGTGAGATTAGTAATTGTATCTCTCTCTGACTGGGTAGTCCCAACTTTGTCCAACAGTATAGATGCATCACATCCCTACCACAATCACACAACATGAATGTGATAATGAATCTGAATATGTGTGAGTGTTGTGTGTGTGCGCGCAAGTAATGCATGACACATGCTTGAATCAGTCATGGGAACAACATTTATTTATATAATGTGGACATACCTTAACAAAGCAATCATGAAAGTGCATTCTAAGCAGTTTAGCACCCAAAGTAGGGTCATTTTGAACTTTTTTCCATATGATGTCCCTCACAAGCTTCTCAGCTTGTGGGCATCTATTCCAATAGAAGTTCTTCCTCAATCCATCTCCGTTTTCCCCGTCTCCGTTTTCCCCTTCTCCATTTTTCCCATCTCCATTTCCCCCATCGCCATTTCCCCCGTCTCCATTTTCATGGCAAGACCTACTGTTGTCATCGCATTTATTCTTACGGAAGTTCTTCCTCTGCGTCCCATCTGCCTCACAAACCCTACCTATTACCCCAAGCAAAACAAGGGACACTAGGAGAATGAGAATGCTCTCTCTTGCCCTCATTTTTGTTCAAAGAAAGAATGAACAATACCAAAGTTATATTGTTATAGTGGTGTAGTGAAACTGAGACAATGCTCAAATCTTTATCTGTTTGTCGAATGCACAATCTAACCTCCACTGGATGATTTATACATATAGGCATCACATACCACCAACTAACTTAATTCTTGGAGCTTCAGCATATATAAAAACTGTGTAGACTTTTAGAGTCTACTGCTTTACATGATTTGATGATGATTATAGAATGACAAGCAAAGTAAACCAAATAAAATTTGCTGCTTTCTATTATTGAACAATGTTCTTCATTGAATCATAAATGTTGAAAGTTTTTGGGTTGACCATTTTTGTCCCCCAAAAAAGTACACACGTTTTGGTTGCATATGTATTCTTACTACTAATATGGATAATAACACTAAATTTTTGTTAATTGGGCTGGATAACACTAAATTCTGTTAATTGGGCTGGATAACACTAAATTCTGTTAATTGGGCTGGGTGAATGTATGAATCCAAGAATATATATCTAGTTTTTGACATTATTTTATACAAAGTGAATACCCTCGTATTTGAATATAGATATTCTAATAAGGTATTGATTAATTAAATATTATTAAATGATGGTTAATTCAAGAGGTGGATAGACGAAATTGATGACAAAGTTTTAATTTTTATTATTTTTAAAAGAAACAAATAAATAAAAGAAAGAGAAAATTAGGGTAAGGGGTAAAAGAGTAGTTAGCACATTGTTAAGAATAGTTATTTAGAGCTTTTAGTTTGTTGGACACTCCTAGTTATTGTTTTAAGTTCTTTTTTGGGTAAGTAAAGCAAATTCTACAAGGGTCTGTTTAGTTAGCTAGAAATTGATGATAGAAAGTAAAAAAAAGGAAAGTGAAGTAAAAGAAAAGAAAATTAGTTTTCTATTATGTATTTGGTTAACAATAATTTTTTTGAATAAACTTGTGAGAAAATGTTGTTTAATTAGTTTGGATAGCAATGGAATGAAAGGAAAATGATTTTATATGTCAAAATTACCCTTATCAATTTAATAGTAAAATAATAATAATATATAAAATTAAATAATAATAATATTAGTAAAATAATATATACAATTAAATTGCCCTTATGAATCTAATAATAATAATAATAATAATAGTGATAAAATAATACATATAATTGGATTTATAAATAAATATATATGTCTAGATATGTATGTGTCCCTTTATATAGTTTTTTTTTTTTTGAAAGTTTTCATTTTATATTAGGACTTTGTTATTAGATTAGTTTACTTTGTTTTGTAGGTGTAGCGAAGAATTTTAATTTCAAGAGTAAAAGAGTTGTAATCAATTTAGGAGTATTAATTTGTGTAAGAAAATTTGTAAGTATTAAGAAACAAAAAGAAGTATTTTTCACAAGGGTATAAAAGGAAATTAATATATAATGATATAACTTTCAGGCGGAATTAAAATTTTCGCGTGTTTTATAGAAGAAACATTTTGAGTAAAATCAAGCAGTTGCGGAAAATTACTTTCCTCAAAACTTTCCTTTTTACGCTAACCAAACAGCTAAAAATTTTAAAAAATTTCTGTTTCTTTTCCTTTCTCGCTAATTCACGCTAACCAAACTAACCCCAGAGGTAAAAAAAACTATGTACAAACAAGGTTATAAGAGGAATTCGTTCCAAGATATAGAAAATGAAAAGAAGCCAACACAAAAAAATAATAATAATAAATAATTGTAGATAACGCCTAAGAGAACTTTACATTTTTTACATTAACGCCTAATTTGATATGCTAAAAAATAAAAAAAAATCAAACAATATTCAAAAGAAGAACAATACAGCCGATTCAGCTTGTGCAACTCCGGATTTGACCTTTATATGGTTTTTCTTAGAAAAATTAATCATACAAGATGATTCAATTTGATTCCCCAACTAGGTAACCACAGATGAAAAGAAAGAGAGAATGATATTGTCTATACCAATCTATTGAATGTCGCTGTCATTCCTCCCCTTCGTATAATTCAAATGGTAGTAGTCATGATTAAAATTCTCTCATGCGTTACAGTGTATCTGTTCTATGTCCCAACAGGTGAGGAGAATTAGTGATATATGTGAGGAGGCCCGAGATGACATGGGCCGGATATGACTTGCAAACGCGACATCCGGTCCGTACAGATGGGTCAGGCCCATAGAAAGACACTACCATATGGGCCGAACGCGAATAAGCCCATCAAAGATGACCAGGACTCATGGAGGAACGGGCCTAGATCCAGCAGTCCATCAACATTTGTAAATATCTATAAATAGGAGAAGTAATGGAAAGAAAGGGGAGATATTTTTTTGGTTGAAATGCAAGAAACAGAACAGACGCCAAAGGCGCTCGGGATTGGGTAATCCTCTGCAGCCGGCGAAGACCAGGCCCCACTAATGCCCACAATGTTATCCCTCCAACCCTTTTCAGATTTGATTGTGTCCGTACATATGGACATCTTATCGATCGGGTAGAGGTGATAGAAGGGCTCGTTAGTTCGGATCTTACTGACCTTATAACACAGAAGAAGATCTATGAGGTCAAGGTCCAGACTTCTGTCACGAATCAACAGTAGCATAACGGATATGATTCTAAAGAAATTGGGGTTTACCTGCAGGGGGGATATCCCCAGTCTATTGAAGACATAATTAAAGAAGGGGTGCAGAGGGAACCTAACGACATTCAGTTGAAGGTTTGAAAATAAAACTTCGCCGGGAAGGAGGCCGGCACCGGTCATAATATTAACATCCTTAGGGCAAACCCTAACTTGGATGTTGTCAGGAAGTCTAAGTCTCATACGAAGAACATCTAGATCTACAACCATGGTGGAAGTGATTGAGGGATCTAAAAGGGTAAAAAGAAGCCTGCTGAAAGTAAAAAGGAACAAAACTAACCTCTGAGGTAGAAAGCAACAAAGAGCACTGCGAGACCGCTGGAAGAATGACTCTTGAAGGATTTCACCGGAAGAAGCTTAGCACTGTTCTAAAAAGAGAGAGATTTGACTGATGATGGAGACGGTAAAAAGGCATGAAGTGGTATTCTAGAGCCTTATAAAGGCGAGGGGGACCCGAGGGCCGAAGCGTCAGGAAGGCGAGAAATTCATCGAGCCCCGGAACATTGATTCTGGATCTGACCATCCGTTCCCCCATGTGGGTTTCTCGAGCCGTCAACGTCATGATGAGACGCCATCAATAATTACCCCCTTATTAAACAAGGGGTGATTATGGGGGCAGTTGAGGAGGCCTGAGATGGCATGGGCCGGATATGACTTGCAAACGCGACATTCGGTCCGTACAGATGGGTCAGGCCCATAGAAAGACACTGCCATATGGGCCGAACGCGAATAAGCCCATCAAAGATGACCAGGACTCATGGAGGAACGGGCCTAGATCCAGCAGTCCATCAACATTTGTAAATATCTATAAATAGGAGAAGTAATGGAAAGAAAGGGGAGATATTTTTTTGGTTGAAATGCAAGAATTCTAGAGAGAGAAAGGAAGGAGGAATTTCTTGTATCTTCAATTGGCGCCGTCTGTGGGAAGCGTGGAAGATTGGTTGATCAATGATTAATATCGCGTGGATTCAGACCAATCCGGGGGATCGAGACTCGATCTTTGGGAGTTGGATCCAGATCTGAGCGATTGTGACCTACTCTGGAGGAATTTTAGTTCCTGTTACTTTGGAAGAAGTGGCTTCAGATCTACGCAACAACGAGTTGTTCGATTGTGGCAGGATCTGACGGATTTAGAATTCGGACAATTCAGATCTTGTCAACCGTGAGCATAATTCGGAGAATTCGAAACCAGATCTGAAAAATTCCCACTCACGAAGCTCGGATCTACTCACGAACTTGAGATTAATGCCTTTACTCCGTTCAGGAATAATGATATGTGAAAGCTCCACTCTGATGGAGGCTGTCCAGCAAATGAAGCTTGAGGAGTTGATGAACTTGATCGAGGCTCTCAAAAAAGAGAATGCAGAATTGAAAGCTGGAATGCAACATCAGCAAATGCCTGCGGTTTCGCGTCCACCTCCGGCCGGAGAAGGAGGTGTTCAATCTAATATCGCGCATCAAGGCGAGCAGGACGAGAACAGTCAGTCAACTCTCCACCGTGATGAAAGGAGGATGGATGATTTGCCGCCAAATGCTCGTCGAGTTGAGGATCACGAAGGATCGATTCACGTTGATCCGCGACATGAGCAGATCAGACAGAACGAAGCCATGACCTTCGATCTGCATTGGGAAAGGTTCAACCGAGAGGAGGTGATAGAGGTTGATCGCTGCCAAGTTGCGTCGCCTTGGCAAAGAGAGCTCATAGAGGAACGGTCGTTCGATCCGTCCTACCGGCCCTCCATGGCAACAATCACTCATCGCGGTTCGGAGAGCAGAACTGTAGCTCATAGAGCTACCACTGTGCGCCAAAGAGAGAATGAAGCACTCCGATCCGCGGCTCGAACGGTTGATTCACCATTCACTGACGAGATCCTGAATGCCCCGCATCCAAGGAAGTTTGCTATGCTAGTATTTATTCTGTTTGACGGAACAACCGATCCGATCGATCATGTGTACCATATCCAGTTGAAGATGGCCCTGAATACGGAAAACGACGCTTTAATGTGCAAATGTTTCCCTACAAGCCTAGCTGGACCGGCGCTCAGCTGGTTCAAGAACTTGCCTAGGAGCTCCATTGGTAGCTTCCGAGACCTGTGCGATCGGTTCATAAGCTAGTACTATGGGAACAAGCGTCCGCCAAAGGACATCTCAAGCTTATTCACAATGAGACAGCACAAAGATGAACGTCTCCAGGCTTTTCTCACCAGGTTTAATCTCACTAAGAGTATGGTGATCGAATGCCACCCTTCTACAGCGGTTCAAGCCTTCAAGTTAGCCATGACACGTGGCACTCCGTTCCATACCAGTCTGGTAGTGAACACGCCGACGACTATGGATGAACTCAATGAAAGAGCCGACGGCTTTGTGCGCCTAGAAGAAGAGGAGGCAGCCAATGCTCGGACAGCGTCGCTCGTGTCGACCGAGGAAAAGTCCAAGGCAAAGATCAGGCAGAATCAGGCTCAGCCGCAGCGTCAGACCTCCTGGAAGGCAGAAAAGAGGTCCAGGGAGGAAGAGCTGATCACTCCGCTGAAGGTTACTCTGGCGAGGCTATATCAAGAGAACAAAGATAAGTTTCATCCACCACTGCCAATTAGGCAACCCCTCGAACAGAGGGATCAGACTAAACATTGTGCTTTCCATTCCGATTTCGGTCATCAGACTAATGAATGCAGGAATTTGAGAACGCAAGTGGAGATGTTGATAGCTAGAGGGGAGTTCGCGAGTTATGTTCAAGGCTCGGCGACAGAGCAAAATCGACCGATGGAACAAGTAAAAAGGAGCCATAAACAAAGCTCCCACAATTCACAACCAGTTCGTATAATCAATGCTATCCACGGTCGACCCGAGCCCAGCGAAGATTCAGATGAGCTGCTCCGAGCGCGCCTACGGCAGGCGCAGATGAAGAAAAGGGTCAGCAGTGTGAATACTCTACACTAGCAGATGACATCGATACAGATAAAGTTCGACAGGACAGACCTGTAGCGTGTTCAAATCCCCCATGAAGACCCGTTGGTAGTCAGTTTGACAGTGGCAGACTGCTTGGTGCGCAGAGTTTTGATCGATCCCGGGAGCAGTGCGAATGTCATGCCGAGGGACACATTTGATCGGCTCGAGATTAAACCAGAGAGGCTCAAGCCCACTGGAAATCCCCTGTTAGGATTCGATGGCAAGAGGGTGGAGCCCGTCGGAATGGTGGAAGTAGAAGTTCAAGCTGCAGAATGAGCTCTTATGGAAACTTTTGTGGTGGTAGAGATTCACCCCTCGTACAATCTCCTGATGGGAAGAGGATGGATTCACAGAGTCCAAGGAGTACCCTCAACTTTGCATCAGGTCATGAGGTGCCTCGGACCCGATGGAAATAAGGTGATAGACATTCGTGGGGATCAGGTTGCAGCCAAAGAGTGCTATTCCGTCACACTAAAGTATGCTGGGAAAGGGAAGGCGCCCGTCCGACCGGCAAGCCCCAGATAGTAATTACAGGAACCTCCGCCCAAGCAGAACAGGGTGGAGGAGTCAGTTGACTTGACCGAAGAGTCCCTTCTGGATGTGCAGATCGATCAGTCCAGGCCAGAACGAACTACCAGAGTAGGAATAAGACTGACCAGGGAAGAGCGGCAAGAGCTAGCTGGCTTCTTGTCTCACAATGCAGATGTATTTGCATGGAGTCACCTAGACATGCCTGGAATTAATCCCTCCGTATCCTGTCATTCCTTGAATGTCAATCCCAATTTCAAGCCAGTAAAACAGAAGCAACGAAGATTTGCTCCAGAACGCAACCAAATCATAGCCGAGGAAGTTGATAGGCTGCTTGATGCGGGATTTATCAGAGAAGTACACTACCCTGATTGGTTGTCCAACGTCGTTGTCGTGTAGAAGAAGAATGGGAAATGGCGAGTATGCATTGATTTCACCAATTTGAACAAAACTTGTCCGAAGGATAGCTTCCCGCTGCCAAAGATTGATCAAATGGTGGATGCTACCACCGGGTATGAACGCTTAACCTTTCTGGACGCTTATTCAGGTTATAATCAGATCCCTATGGACCCGGCAGATGAAGAAAAAACTTCTTTTGTAACCGAGCGAGGGACATACTGCTACAAAGTTATGCCTTTCGGACTAAAGAATGCGGGAGCAACTTATCAAAGACTTGTTAGCAAAATTTTCAAGGATCAAATAGGAAAGATTGTGGAAGCCTATATTGATGATATGGTGGTAAAGAGTAGGAAGAAGAATGATCATCTGAAACATCTGCAAGATATATTTGATGTGCTGAGGCGATATGGGATGAGGCTCAATCCAACCAAGTGCTCGTTCGGTGTGAGTTCCGGTCAGTTTTTGGGACACGTGGTCAACCGCAGAGGCATCGAAGTTAGCCCCGCTCAAGCAGAGGCTTTGATTAAGAATGCCGAGCCAAAGACGATCAGAGAGGTGCAAGCCCTCACAGGACGAATAGCTGCATTAAGTCGATTCATTTCAAAATTGTCAGACCGCTGCAAGCCGTTCTTTGACACGATTCGGAGTCATGGAAGACAGGTTTGGGGAGATGAGCAACGACAAGCATTGACCCATTTGAAGGAATATATGCAGAATCCACCAGTCCTGTCAGCCCCGGATCCAGAAGAAAAGTTATTTTTGTATCTTGGAGTATCTAGTGTTGCGACAAGTGCCGTTCTGATTCGTTGCAAGGAAGGCGTGCAACACCCGGTATTTTATGTCAGTAAAACAATGACCGAGGCAAAATGAAAATACTCGAAGGCCGAATGGGTGATACTTGTACTTGTAAACGCAAAAAGAAAGTTGAGGCATTATTTCGAATCCCACCCTATAGCTGTTCTAACAACTTTTCCAATCAGAGTGCTTATGCACAAGCCAGAACTCTCGGGCAGAATGACAAAGTGGGCCATAGAGTTAAGTTCATTTGATATAACATATGAGCCGAGAACAGCTGTCAAAGGATAAGCGGTAGCCGATTTCCTGCTAGAATGTGACTCTGAAGATACGGAAGAAGACCTTAGGTGCGGCTCTTGGAAACTTTATGTGGATAGCTCCTCTAACCAGATGGGGGCTGGAATTGGGGTTAAACTGCAAACCCCAGAGGGTACTTCTTTGAGTCAAGCACTCAGACTTGAGTTCCGAGCCACCAATAACGAAGCGGAATACGAGGCGTTGCTGAATGGGTTAAAGTTGGCCAGAGAGCTACAGGTCAGAAGTTTGACTGTTTATAGTGACTCACAGTTGATTGTTCGGCAGGTAAATGGTGAGTATGCGACCAAGGATGACACGATGGGGGCATATCGTTCTGCCGTTCTGCATAAAGCCAAGGACTTTGCAAAGATTGAATTCATACAGTTACCGAGGGAACAGAACGCAGATGCGGACCGGTTAGCATGTAGTGCTTCGAGTTCTGGTGAAACATTGGCGAGGGTGATTCCAATAGGAATATTGACCCAGCCATCTATTTTCGAAGAACCTTTGGACTCTGACCCTTGGCAAGTCAACGTCATACCGTATGAACCGAGTTGGATTGACCCCATCATTACTTATATTCGAGATGGCGTTTTGCCTATGCAAAATGCTGCAAAATATGCCATCGTGCATAACCAGCTGTACAGAAGATCCTACTCTGGCCCATACTTGAAGTGTGTCACCCCCGCAGAGTCGCAGCAGGTATTGCGAGCTATTCATGAAGGTGTGTGTGACAATCATTCTGGGGGAAGATCGTTAGTGCATAAAGCAATGACACAAGGGTATTTCTGGCCGAACATGTCAAGAGATGCGGAGGAGTTCTCTCGAAGGTGCGATAAATGCCAACGATATGGACCATTGATCCACCAACCACCTGAGGAATTGCACGTAATGGCCTCGCCATGGCCTTTCGCGCAATAGGGGATGGATGTGGTCGGTCCTCTGCCAACGGCAAGAGCTCAGAACAAGTATGTGTTACTGGCCACGGATTACTTCACTAAGTGGGTGGAAGCAGAACCATATCCTAGCGTGACTCAGACTCATGTGAGACGATTTATTTGGAACAATATTATCTGCCGTTTCGGCGTTCCAAGGTCAATAGTCATGGATAATGGCACGAACCTCGACAGCAAGTAGGTAAGAGAGCTGCTGGAGGAGTATGAAATTAATCAGAAGTTGGCTGCAGTAAGTCATCCTCAGACCAATGGACAAGCAGAAATTACAAACAGAACAATTTTCGCCTGCATTAAGAAGAAGCTGGAGGACCATAAAGGGAAGTGGTTGGATGAGCTCCCGAACGTCCTATGGGCTTACAGAACCACCCCAAGGCGGCCGACTGGGGAGAGCCCGTTTGTAATGGCATATGGTACCGAGGCGGTTATACCGGTTGAGCACTTGGTCCCAACTATCAGAAGCTTAGCATGGAGTCGAGATCAGAACGACAGGATGTTAAGATTGAACCTCGATATGATAGACGAAAGGAGGGATGCTGCAGCAATAAGGTTAGCATCATACCAGAAGTATTGGCGAATAGTCACAACAAAAGAGTAAAACACAGAGGTTTTGCCCCTGGCGATCTGGTTCTGAAAAGAAAGGTGGGGATAGTCAAAAAAATGATGCCACCCTGGGAAGGCCCATACAGAATTGCAGAAGTCATAGGCAAGGGAGCATATACGTTAGAAACCATGGCGGGAAGGTTGGTCAGCAAGCCCTAGAATGCCACGTCTCTGAAGAGGTACTACCAATAAAAGCTAAGTTTTGGCTTTATTGGGTGTTGTTTGTTGTCAATCAAGTACGTATGAATGTGCAAATTCCTGAAATTTATAAAAATAACTTTCCTCTTCAATGGGTTGCTAAAAAAAAAAAAAAAAAAATGAAAAGCCAAGTGGCAAGTGGCATTCTAGCCGAGCGCCAGGCACTTAAGCAAGATAAGTGGCAGCTGGCACCATAAGCCGAACGCCAGACACTTGCTAAAAAATGAAAAGCCAAGTGGCAAGTGGCATTCTAGCCGAGCGTCAGGCACTTAAGCAAGATAAGTGGCAGCTGGCACCATAAGCTGAACGCCAGACACTTGCTTAAAAATAAAAAGCCAAGTGGCAAGTGGCATTCTAGCCGAGCGCCAGGCACTTAAGCAAGATAAGTGGCAGCTGGCACCATAAGCCGAACGCCAGACACTTGCTAAAAAATAAAAAGCCAAGTGGCAAGTGGCACTCTAGTCGAGCGCCAGACACTTAAGTAAGATAAGTGGCAGTTGGCACCATAAGCCGAACGCCAGGCACTTGCTAAAAAAAAAAAAAAAAAAAAAAAAAATGAAAAGCCAAGTGGCAAGTGGCATTCTAGCCGAGCGCCAGGCACTTAAGCAAGATAAGTGGCAGCTGGCACCACAAGCCGAACGCCAAGCACTTGCCATAAACAAGCACACGACAAAGTTAATATAAAAAAAAGAAGAGAAAATGTATATATATATTGAAAATGGGTTTGAACAGAGTGTAACACAAAGGAAAAAGAGAAAAAGAGTTCTGTCATCTCATTCATGATAAGCATTGGATTTACAAAAAATGAAGTATTCAAGTCACATTGTTACAAAAAAGTATGGAATTGAAGAGTCCGGAGGAGTCCTAGCTAGCTGTCCCAGTACCGACAGCCTCCTGGTTGTGCCGATCCGCCTCTTCGGTCCCATCAGCCATCTCACCCTCACGAGGTGGGGAATCAAGATGAATAACAGAGTCATTCTGCTGGGGGCTAACGTCAGCAGTGGCTATGGGAGATACCACAGTTGACGATTGAGGAGCGGTTAGAGGCAGAGCGATAGGAGGAGCTGTAGTGATCCTAGAGGAAGCAATGTCCTGGCATTCATCAAATATGTGCTCCGCTTCGGTGGGTTCTGGGTCAACATAGACCCCTAGAGGGTCAATCCCTAAATCCTTATCGACCTCATCTGGAGTTGAGCTGGTCTGTCCCTCATCCGGAACTCGGTCGAAGAAACCTTCTCGGAATCCTTGAGCATATCTAAGAGCGCCGACTCTTGAGAACCGAGCATGAAGAGCCAGCATCCCACCGTTCACTCTGCTGATGGTATCAATCAGAGCAGTACGCTCGTCCAGAGCTCTCTTCTCAAAAGCCATCCGAGCAGACTGTTCATCAGCCAGAAGGCGCTGGAGCTCTGCCTTTTCGTCTCTGATTGAATCACGCTCAGTCTGCCAGACACTCTTTTCAAGCTGGAGGGCATCCTTCTCATCCTGAAGAGAGTCGTTTTTCTTCTTCAGGACATCTCTTTCTTGTTCGGTTTTTTCAAGCCGAGCCAATACCTCGGTATTCTTACTGGCGAGAAGGTCGTTTTCCTTATTGGCCACCTCCAGGCTATCAGAGAACTTACGGGCCCTGGCGTTCCCTATTTCCACCTGCTTCTGCATAGCCATCATACCGAACAAAGTCTGCATAGATATATATTAATAATGGTTAAACTGATAGTCTGGTCGGACGAAGGTAAGACCAAATAGTATGAGAGGATTCATGAGTTGGAAAATAAAAGTCACCTCCATGGCAGATTGGGGGAAGCGGCTGAACACATCCTTTTGGGATAGACCTTTCGCCGCCTCAAGGTCTTTCGGAGTCCACATGCTCCTATAATATGCCATGGCGGTCTGGCCATCCTTTAGCATGGTCTCGTTCGGCTTCACAAACGTCCCATCCGTTCGGGTGTACCGAGGAGCCCACGATGGTAAAGTGGGAAGAGAAGGAGAAGCAGAAGCAGAAGCAGAGGCACCAGCTGCGACAGTCCCGAAGGGGGCAGGAGTTCTGACTGCGCAATGCAAGAGAGCACTCGGCCCAGAGACCCGGGTCCTTCTTATAAGAGGTTCCTCCTCAGGGTCGACTCCACCGTCAGGATGAGGCCTTTTGCCTCGTTCTTTGTCCCGAGCGCCCCCAGCGGCAGCAGGGGCAGTAGTGATTTGTGGAGGCGCGCTCGGGTTGGTAGCGGGGGTGCTGACAACAGAATCAATAGCCACCGTGCTCGGGATGGTGTCAGAGATGGTGGCTGAGAAAGAGGCTGATGCAGGAGAGGAGGTTGCTCCAGCAGCAGAAGTGGGTGGGGGAGTATTTTTCCTCCTACCAAAGGATGGAATTTGAAGCCTGCTCATGGTATAGCCGAGGGATAAGAGCGCTAGAAGGTTGTCTGAAGTGAGGAGGTCTGAGCAAGAAGGAATATCGTTCAGAATGTATTTCTTCAAGTAATTACTCCTATCCCTGCAAACACTGTAGCTCAAGTCATTACAAGGTATGCCTAAGGAGCGACATAAGAAAGTACAATAAGACGGAACGCATGTTTCGCAGGGACAATCGTTTTTATGAGATTTGAATTTCTTATATGAGGAAACAGAACAGACGCCAAAGGCGATCGGGATTGGGTAATCCTCTGCAGCCGGCGAAGACCAGGCCCCACTAATGCCCACAATGTTATCCCTCCAACCCTTTTCAGATTTGATTGTGTCCGTACATATGGACATCTTGTCGATCGGGTAGAGGTGGTAGAAGGGCTCGTTAGTTCGGATCTTACTGACCTTATAACACAGAAGAAGATCTATGAGGTCAAGGTCCAGACTTCTGTCACGAATCAACAGTAGCATAACAGATATGATTCTAAAGAAATTGGGGTTTACCTGTAGGGGGGATATCCCCAGTCTATTGAAGACATAATTAAAGAAGGGGTGCAGAGGGAACCTAACAACATTCAGTTGAAGGTTTGAAAATAAAACTTCGCCGGGAAGGAGGCCGGCACCGGTCATAATATTAACATCCTTAGGGCAAACCCTAACTTGGATGTTGTCAGGAAGTCTAAGTCTCATACGAAGAACATCTAGATCTACAACCATGGTGGAAGTGATTGAAGGATCTAAAAGGGTAAAAAGAAGCCTGCCGAAAGTAAAAAGGAACAAAACTAACCTCTGAGGTAGAAAGCAACAAAGAGCACTGCGAGACCGCTGGAAGAACGACTCTTGAAGGATTTCACCGGAAGAAGCTTAGCACTGTTCTAAAAAGAGAGAGATTTGACTGATGATGGAGATGGTAAAAAGGCATGAAGTGGTATTCTAGAGCCTTATAAAGGCGAGGGGGACCCGAGGGCCGAAGCGTCAGGAAGGCGAGAAATTCATCGAGCCCCGGAACATTGATTCTGGATCTGACCGTCCGTTCCCCCATGTGGGTTTCTTGAGCCGTCAACGTCATGATGAGACGCCATCAATAATTACCCCCTTATTAAACAAGGGGTAATTATGGGGGCAGTTGAGGAGGCCCGAGATGACATGGGCCGGATATGACTTGCAAACGCGACATCCGGTCCGTACAGATGGGTCAGGCCCATAGAAAGACACTGCCATATGGGCCGAACGCGAATAAGCCCATCAAAGATGACCAGGACTCATGGAGGAACGGGCCTAGATCCAGCAGTCCATCAACATTTGTAAATATCTATAAATAGGAGAAGTAATGGAAAGAAAGGGGAGATATTTTTTTGGTTGAAATACAAGAATTCTAGAGAGAGAAAGGAAGGAGAAATTTCTTGTATCTTCAATATGTTATAAAAATGTTGTGACGTTTGGCTTTGCATGATTGCATCCCCACATTTTCCCAACGTACGTTCCAACATTCTCTTCATCGACTGAAATAGATACACTGTAATGCATGAGAGGATTTTAATCCCTCGAATCATCATCTTCATGGTACACAATATACATTCCAAGCTATGAGAAAGTTAGAAGCTAAGAAGCACCAAATTCTATAAGTGAATAATCATTGGAAAATCATATGACAATCATCCTATATGTTTACTTTCTCTGTAGAAGACACAACTCATGAAATTAATCAATTAGACCATATTCCAAAACTCGCTATAGGCTAAAAGAATGTTTGAAAATAGAACATTTAAACCACACGAAGCTATATGACAAGAAACAGGGGACTCCCTAGGGTTGATGAAGGTTGTTAACACCAATTTTTTTAGCTTCGTTGTAAAAAGTGAAAAAAAAAGGGTGAGAATTTCGTTTATATTATCCACAATGTTCTTGAAGAAACTCAAACCCTACATTTGACTTTGAAAAAAAAAATTAAAAAATTGCAAGAATGAAGAGAAATAATGTCATTGAAAATTGGCAATAAGTTATCTTCTGTAAAAAAAAAAAAAAAAAAAAAAAATATATATATATATATATATATATATATACTTAAACTACCTAAAAAATGTGACATGGCACATTTGTTCATTCTGAAACAAAAGATTGCCACTCTGTACTAGTTTTTCAAATTGAACTACTTTGCACGTCCCTAACACCTATTTGACTCTGTTTTTATTTTATTTTATTTATTTTTCATTCAGAATATGAGACAGCTTCACGTCTAGGGGACAAATCAATCCCAGTCTCCATTATTCGTATATAAAGTTCATCATAAACTGTAGACATTGTCAAATGAATTGCACCTAGAGAAGGTCTCGAATACAAAAATAAACGAAACGAAAAAAAGAAGAAAGAAAGTCTTGTGATTAATTGTTGAACACTACTCTGACATCCACCCTTTTAGTTGACTTGCTCTGTTTTATTCCTGCAAGGATGCTTTTCCTCTTAATAATCTAAATTATATAAAAAAAAAAACAAGTCTTTGTGCCCCCAATAAGGGTGTACATGTGTTGCAAAAACTTGTGACCAAATTACGCCAGCTAAATGTTCTAATTAGTCGCGAAAATTATGGAGGTAAAGTAAACTAACTTGCATGTCTGAATACCGAGACAAATCAGATATATAATACATTCTTTAAATTTGGAGATGCCGGTTGTTATGTGAATATAGTGTTTTAGAAGAGTTGGACCGGTCCAATATGGCTAAAGATTGCAGAAGTAGGAAACTAAAGTTGATAGTTGGGAGCCCTATTTGGACGGGTCCAAGGATTATGCAGTCCATCACATTTGATACATGTGCATACATCAGTTTCTTATTCCAATTTGGTAAGTTCTGAACTTGTGGAGCACGATTGATATGGTAAGTTTTTGTAGGCAAGTTCGAGAATTCCGTCCAATAAGAAATTGGTTTGAAGACTCTATAAGTAAAGATGTGTGTTAGAGATTAGGGTGGAGATATATATAATTGTTGAGAGAAAAATAGGCTGAGTTTGTGAGAAAATAAAGAGTGTGTAACCAAAGTATTGAAATGGAGATACTCGTTCTTCGCCCATGGACGTAGGCAATTTACTGAACCACATAAATCTCATCCTTCTTATGTGTGTGCTTTTATATGTTCTATTTACCAATGGTATGTGTGCCATCCTAACAATTGGTATCATAGCAATTGCGACAACTATTACAGATAGAAAGCATGTGGTCGAAAGGTTTGATAGAAGAAGAAACTCCAGTCTTTGGCAGGTTTGGATGCAGGATTTACTAATTCAGTATGGTCCAGAGAGACTTTGGGCACGAAACTAGAAAAGATGAAAGATATGGAGGGTGAGATCAACTCGAAGGCAATGCTTGATTGATGTTGACAGGTGATGTTGTGTATGACGTGATAGAAGAAGCTTAAGAAACATATATGTGGAAGAAGTTGGACAATCTGTATATAGGAAAGAATTTCACCAACCAGTTAGTCTTGAAGCAAGAATCATATTCCTTTTGGGGAAAAGAAGGTGTAAGTTTGTAAGAATATCTCGGTGAGTTCAACAAGATTATTTGTGATTTATATAATTTCGATGTCCAGTTAAGTGATGAGGATAAATCAATTATTTTGTTAACATCAGTATGCTCTACCTATAAGCATTTATTCAATAATTTGCTTTATGGGAGAGACACCATCTTGGTAGAAATAGTTTAGAGTACCTTGTTCTCCAATGAAAATTTGAATGATAAAGAGTCATCATGCTTAGGCTCAAGTTCTTATTGCTCAAGAGAAGAAGAGATTTGGAGTTTCAAGAAACTTCATGTCATTGTTAGAGAAAAGATCCTATAAGTGTGGGAGAAAGGGGCATATTTAGTGGTATTTTTCGCAAAGAAAGGAGAGTGCATTCGTTGCTGTTGTTGTGACCGAGGCTATGAAAGAAGGGGGTGATAATGATGAAACATTATCAATAATTGATAACATGGGAGTAGATAAGGAGTGGATACTTGATTATGCTTGTTCCTTTTATGTGTGTCATAATAAAGAGTGGTTTTCTACTTACAAACATGTATGTGGTAAGGTATTTACGGGGAATACTAATTTTTATGATGTTATTGGAACTAGAACAATTAAAATCAAGATGATGAATGGTTTTGTAAGAACACCTAATGAATGTATATCATATTCCAAGTGTTAGAAGGAATATGATCTTTTTGGGAGTATTGGATTCCAAGGGTTATTGGTGTGAAGTGACGAATGCATTGACGAAGATTAGAAGAAGGCTGCGTATTATACTTTTGGTAAGGAAGGTTAATAACCTCGATATTTTGTTGGGAAATACTATGCTAGGAGAAGTAATTGCAAAGAAAGAATGAAAGCCTATTTCGAGAACTATTAGAGTGGACAATCAAGAATGGCAAGAGAAGGAAGAAATTTTGGCAATTGCAAGAGCCTCCCAGAAGTAAGAAGAGCTCGATTTGGTGATGCGAGACTAAAT
This sequence comes from Cornus florida, assembly GCF_030987335.1. Lineage (NCBI taxonomy): Eukaryota > Viridiplantae > Streptophyta > Magnoliopsida > Cornales > Cornaceae > Cornus > Cornus florida. The sequence goes on along the minus strand of NW_026775571.1, from coordinate 38,920,002 downwards.
TCCAGGCTCAATTATTTGAACTTGGAATTTGCTAGGAATAGACAAGTGTGGTGGAACAACAAAGAATGACAAGAAGAAAGAAGATGTTAGGTTCAAGGTGGAAGGATTTTTGGTCAAGGTGAAGCTATAAAGAAGCGCGTAAAGATCGAATTCGAGCCAAGTTGGAGATTGTTAGCTAGGTTTGTGGCACGAATTTTGGGTGAATATTGTGTTATGGAAGAGTTGGACCGGTCCAACTTATGTGGACCTGTCCAATATGGTTGTAGATTACAAAATCAAGAAACTAAAGTTGATATGTTAGGAACTACCTTATTTGGACAGGTCCAAGGATTATGGACCGGTCCATTACGTCTAATATATGCGCATACATGAGTTTTTTATTTCAATTTGGGAAGTTATGGAGTAAGATTGAAATGGTAACTCCTTGTAGACAAGTTAGGGAAATCTTGTCCAAGGAATGAGTTTGAAGATTATATAAATAGAGATAGGTGTGAGAGATTAAGGTGGAGAGAGTGAGAATTGTAGGGAAAAAAGTGGATTGAGTTTGTGAGAAGAGAAATAGTGTGCAACCAAAGTATTGAAGTAGAGATGGTCATTTGATAAGCGCCGAATATTACATATTCAAGCGCCCTTAATTGCATTAGTTAAGTCCATTATTCGTTTAATTATGTAGATTACTTTCATTTGTATGTTTTTGTGCATTTTCAGGTTCAATTGCAATAAAGGAGCAAGAAGGGTGTTTTGTAGAGTTTTTGAATATCAAGGTGCCAATTCTGAAATTCTGGTAGCAGTGAAGCCCAAACTTTGTTCGCCATTTTGACCTACCAAACTCAAGAACTGGACTTCCCTCATAACATGAAAGATTTAGAGATCTGAATCATCTTTCCAAATCTTCAAGCGGTTCATCATTCGGAGTTTGGAGCAGAGAGTTATGATCTTCTTATTAGAGGTGCTCAGAACTGCATGGCAGCAATGAAAGTCTGCCTTGTTCTTCAATTTCGACCAATCATACTTGAGAATTAGATCTCCACCAAAACATAAAGTTTTTAGAACTCTGAATTAGCTTTCCAAATCTTCAAACAGTTTGTCATTCGGAGTTTGGACTACAAAGTTATAGCCATTTTACCAAAGTAGGTCCGGGCGAAGCAAAGCAAGCATGGAGCAATCTGCTCCAATTTCGAGTGCTCGAGGCCTTGCTTCGAGTGCTCGAAATTCAGGCAGAATTGCCTTCTGGAATTCTCAGTTTGGCAGCCACTTGTGCATTGGTTTCCTCATTTCTACTTACTTCTTTATGAGGTGGTTGGGGATGTTTTTGGAAGGGAGAGAGAGGCCTTACCTATACAAAAGAAGAGAAGGGAGGCCACACATTATTAATCTCACTTTTGGATCAGATTTTTGGAGGGAGAAAGAGGAGCAAGAAGAGAGTTCTTGGAGCAAATAAAGGGGAGCTCGAAAATGAAGGAGGATCCATGGTTCTTCTTCATTCTAAGGCTCCCATGTGTAACTAACTCCTCCTCTAGGGAGGTAATGGAACCCCTCATTGTAAGCATGCTTTACTTTTGATTCTAGTTTGGGAAAAATAATGTATTTTTGTGGTGATTCCATAATCTAGAACTCTTACTTGATGTAATGAATTGATTTTGATTTAATGATCATGTTAGACCTACTTTCTTGTCTTAGAATGTATGTTTTCATGGTTGTATGGTTTACATTTTCATGGTGATAGTGAAGATAAGATTTTTGGAATGGTTTTAATGGCATGTTGTTGAGAGATTTGATAGGCCATAGCTTAGGTTCTTCCTTTGATGACTTATTCTTAATTCTTAGCTTCATGTGCTCTTATCATGTGATTGATGGTTTGACAATTTCTAGCTTAGTGAACATGTCTTAAATTACACTTTAGTTTAGGTAATTGAGCATGTAAAATCTTTGATAAATTGTTCTTGCCTATTGATTCCATGAATCCTTTGAAGGTAATGTAGTAACCATAAGTAACTACTTATCATAGCCACATATTTATGTTATTTTTCCCCGAATGAATCATATTCTAGCATGTTTATATTATAGGTGGTGAAGTTACTTCCCTAGTCTCTTTTACCCACATTTTATCTCTTTTAAATTCTTGCAAGTTCTTAATTTATGCATCTTTACATTCCTATCTTTAGTGACAAACAAACACTTTATACCCCTTCATCATCCTAAGAATGACTCTAGACACTTAGGTTGCCTTAGACTAGCGCAGTCCCAGTGGTTCGACTTACCCGACCAATAGCCCTATTTTACAATGATTCGTGCTATTGCGAAGGTTGATGTTTAATTGACCAACCGATCATCATTCTTCACTTGTGGACGTAGGGAATGTGCTGAGCAACATAAATCTCTTTTTGCTTGTGTGTGTGCTTTTATTTGCTGTATTTTCCAGTAGTGTGTGTGTGTGTGTTTGTGATCCTAACAGGCACCACCACATGACATAACCTTGACATCATGTGGTGGGGGCACCCCCACTTGTAGTCACATATTCCCTATTCGGCATCTCCAAATTTTGAGAATAAATCATTGCTTCACTGATGATATATATTTTTGGAGAATAAATCATTTCGAGAATAATATATATTTTTCAAATGAACAATACTTACATACTCACTGATGAGTAGGTGCTCTCTTCTGACTGATGATGTGGCCCAATCACAAATGCACACATTGTTTTTAATTACAAAATCAAGAAAGTAATAAATAAGAAAAATAAACGATAAGTGCATTTGTAATTAGACCACATCAATAGTCAGAAGGGAGCTCTTAATACTGGTGAGTAGTTAAGTATTGTCCTTTTGAAAAAAGGTAAAGTGTAAAAAGACACCCCCACTATACAAAAACTGTGCAAGAAACATCAATACTTTTTAAAAGTGCATATAAATCACTGTATTTCAAAATTTTGTAGCAAATTTTGCCTTGCTCAACAATTTTGCCCAAATTCTTTTTATAAAAATCCCAAATACCTTTAAAGGAATTTTAGGTATTTCTTTTTAATAATAATTTTTTTTCTTTTGGGGTTTTTATAATATATATATTTATTTTAAATTCCCATATTATTATAATTTATTATTTTATTTATGTTTATTTATTTATTATTTATTTTTAATTTTTTTAAAATAATATGTATATATATATATTTCTAAAGTAATGGCACATTCTCGGAATTTGGAGATGTCAAATTGTAACGACCTAAACTCGAGGGTCCGAATCGTTAACCAGATCCTTACTCGAACCCAAGGTCGTCTAAAGGCACTATGGTCAATTCCAACGTCGATACACATTATACATGCCATCCCAATGCTTATACAAAAAAGAAAAAGAAAAAAAGAAAAAAAGAAAAAGAAAATATCACTGATACAAGAGATGTCGAATCAGTCCACTGACCCGTCCAAACTTGTGGAGGAGCGTCGTCCGCCACTTACTTCTCGTAACTTGAAAAATGTTAAAAATAATTGGGTGAGCACAAGGCTCAGTAGAGATCGCCTAAGGTGTCAGCTTTGAACTCCCTTGAGCCACATATCACATAATGGGATAAAAGATATTGGGGTCATGTATTGGGAGTCCACATAACATCTACACCACACCAAGCATTATCCTCAGTCACACAATACAATTCTACAATGTCGTGCATGATATGAAATGTAATGCACCTTGTCCCATACTTGGTCTTTACCGACCACTTTTCACTTTTCGAAAACTACTAACTGACTTTACCGAGGTGAGATTGATTGCTATCCCTGGTTCCAATTCTGACAAGGCTTGTCAACTATTACTGGGCCTAGTATCAAATTTTTCACGTCCTACATCGGACCACGCTCCCTCTAGGTCAAGCTAGCCTCGGAATCGCGAAATCCGGTTCATTTTTTTTTTTTTTTTTTAAAATACTTCCCATGTTAAGAAAACTTCTTCCTCTGTGAAGACTTCCCTTTTCAAAACCTTTTCAAACCCCATTTTCCTTGTCAAGTCATGCAATGTACCATTTCTCATACTTTTACATCAAGCTCATCAATATAGCATTAGCAACATCAACATGGCATTTTCCAATTCAATAAACATAAACAAGACTTTCTAAAATAATCAATTATGATCATGACATTTCTCTAAGTAAAACAACAAGCATGCTTTTCATATAATTCAACCTATCACAACTCATGCTAGCAATTCAATTTTTCAACACAACATAATCCATTTATTCCACATAGCATGCTTTAAACATATAATTTCAACACTTCAACAATTATATATAAATATATATTTGCATAGAAAACAATTATCCATTTTATTCATAAATTCACATTCAACATAAAATAATCAAGATGTTAAGGAATAAATTACTCAACAAAAGACAAAGTTTGAAGGCTTAGGAAAACCCCTACCTTAATTAAGCTAGCCAAACAAGGCCTTAAGCCTAGCCCAAATCCAAAAATCTCCTAACCCTTGTACCATTGGTGTCAAATGAAAGCCCTTTTCATGCTCTCCAACTTTTCCTTCTTGATCATCACCAAAATCATAGCTTAAACCTCCCAAAAGTGGCTTGGAAGCATTGAGTAATATAGATACATAGAGATATAGTGAGAGAAAAAGAAAACTAGAGAAAGAGAGGTTCTGCCAAGAACAGCAAAAAGGAAGAAAATGGTTGTGGTCCAGGGCTCGCCACTTGTCAACAATGGTGTGATTTTACTTTAAGCAAAGTTACTATAATGTCTTCCCTCTTCTAACATAATGCCAAGCTCATCCCATAACCATCTTCTTTAATATATATAGATACACATACATGTATATGCATGCGAAATGACTACATTGCCTCTCGCATGAAATGAGAAAACCGGGAGGAGTTTTCGAGTCCGGAAATCGTCTCAACTTCCGAAATTTTTTTTTTAAAAATGATACCGTCACTTTTAATTGACTTATAATTATAAAAAATATAATTCTAAAACCCTCAGCTCAAAAAATGACCGAAATGGCCCTCGGGACCCGCGTGGCACGCAAAATAAGATAAAACAAAAATAAACCCGAAAATAAAAAAAATCCTAGAAAATAGAAAATAGGAAAAATTAGGATCATTACAATCTACCCTCCTTAAAGAGATTTTATCCTCGAAATCTACCATCCTTAAAGAAGGAGACCCACATCCACACACCTTCCCGAGAAACACCTCTCTTTATCGCAGGACTATGAGCTCACCAACCTTATTGCCTTGACACTGAACGTCAATAGGCAATCACACACCATTGCCACCAAAACACAATGCTTACTGCCCTACGAGGGTAATCATCATTCACAACATCACAACACAATTCCGCTGGATTCTACACTTAACTTAAAACGAACATCTGTCCACTTTATATTGTTACGCAACACATCGAAGCCCGAAAGAAGAACGGTCACAAGACCTTGAGCATGACAACATCTAATCATGACTCATCCTTTAAAGGATACACAAAACCCTAGACTAGGAACCCCGTCCATCTCATAATCAAGCTCAAACTCAAATCTACACATCCCTGTTAGACCAAACACTAGTTATCTACCTCATAGCTACACCATCGCATGTCAATACAAGCAATTACCAACAGCACCATCCAGTAATCATTATACTTAACAACCTCAAGATGACTACATAATGAATCTCCCAATGATTACATAAACATGAGTCACCATATCAGTAAAGCGGGCTATCCTATACCTAGAACACAAACCCTTAAAACAAGATCTTTAATAATCAATGGTAGTACCACAAACCCTCATTGGATACTTGGTCCTACCTAACACACCTCGTCACCCGAGATAAACCACCCGAATCCATATTATCACACCGACATAACACGCAATACCTTGCTCTCACTGTCCTTGATAATTGAAACAATCATTGATCTTTGACCCGACATCGTGCTAAAGAGGGACTGATTCAGGATAAATGGTTGGCCAGGCCATCCTCATCATCGATCTAGTCTCAACACAAACATCGTTCATGTCCTCAGGTCCAAACCTTAAACACAGTCCACAAAACAACCATGAGATCCATTCACTATCAATCCATCGCTCTACGTAACCTCAACAACTCTATAGTCATATACCAGCTCTAAGAATCCCAATTATGCCTCAATCATACAACTTGTAACAAACTAAAAATAACACGGCACCAAACGTCACAATCATCAACTAGCATAAAAGGTCTATAATCTTCTCATAACACCTATACCAGGTAAACAACTCTATAACAATACTTGATTCAATTCTTACCTTGTCAAAACACACAATACAACTATTTTATGCCTGAGATCTCGAAACTATGATTACTCCTCAAAGGAATCATACATTCACATTTTAAATCATAAAATCCTAAGACGATACCGACACTAGTCCTCAAAACACTGCTCGAATCAAACGTCTATAAAAACATCCAAGTACATGACTTATATTACCTCACCTAATTATCCTCGAACTTACCATTTACGGCACATCCCCTAGCCGTCAGCGCTAGTATAAACCACTGGAAGCACACAATCCCTATTCGGCAACTCGTACCTCACACATCATTGATCAAAACCACTCTCAGAACAAGCACTATTAAAACCAAAGACTTCATCTCTCTTCGTGGAAGTGAGTCAATCAAATCAGCCAAACCTTTACCATTGAACTCTAACAGTATAACAAACCACACATAGGTCCGTCCATCCATGGACGTGCATAACTCCTAAATGGAGAACAAGATTCATGATAAGCGATGTCCTCATTACGACTAAAACAAATGGAAAGGGTAACGAACCCCGCTCTCATAAGAGACTAATGACTTGCACCTGAATGCACCTGACACCCTATCACACGCTACTCACCAATCATCTAACTATGGACACCTAATCTCACATGAGATGCAATGAACTCCTTACGCACAAGGAGGTAAACTAACTAGATACCCGTATGGAACTACGAACACAAATCTAGGTGACCTCGCCACTAATGGACCGTTATACACTATCAACACTGGAACCTCGCATACGTTACTCTGCAACACCTATGCTAACCAAAACCAAATAGATAAGAGCACCAATTACTCACAGCGTACTAATACTAGGAACAATCATAGTACGTTGGACACCGTGTCCCATTCTACCTAGAATCAGTCACTCCCAAGTGACAACCTCTAAGCTATAAAACAATACTTTACCAACTATTCCATCTCTACCTTCCCAGGTGATACTACCTCGATCACCGTGTACACAAGACCCGTGACCTCAGTCACATCAACTTGCTTACTCGTCAAAAGAGAAGGGTGCCTATTGGCAACACCGCCCTCAGGTGGGATTGTCGTCGTTCCAAACCGTTAAGATACACCAAAGTTGATGTGTGATTGTGGCTAAATTTAAATTTATAAAATGCCACTACCATTACTAACTACTAATGTAGCAAGAGTGAGTAGGGATTGTCCCAAGGAATTTACACGGTACTCGGAATCAATGTTGGATTAGTAGGTCGAATGATCAAATGGGAGTTTGATGGGTTGAATTATACTAATGGTTCAATTAAAACAATGCAAATTAAATGACAATCTAGAAATTAGGGAAAAGAAGATAAGATAAAGGTCTTGGAGCTTATAGTTCACCACTAAACTTTACTTCACCAAACACAGCAATTGTAAATTAAAGGGGAAATTCATGTTGTAAATTGTGTGTGTGTCATTAATTGAAAACTAAGCATGGATGACAAATAAGCATAAATTGTCTAATCAATCAAGTGAGTAGTACAACCTATCAAATAAGGCCATTAACCATTCAATGAAACCACAATTAATACACACATAAAAATCTAGAGAAATGTACTTCTTGCCCTTATAAGCATGGATCATCAAACAATAAGAATGGATTGTCAACCTATCTAGGAAAATAAAGCAATTACACTACAACTATGCTAATGGCATGAAAATTAAACTAATTAAGTTAAGGAGGTAGCACAATCCATCAAGAAATAAGTATGATCCATCAATCAAACCACAAGAGTAATCTATTAAGCACCATGCATTGACCATCACTAGATTTATAATTCCAACACACATAGACATGCATCAAACTCATAAAATCTAGAGAAAAACACATGAACATTCATTCTAGCATACATAGACGTATGGATAGAATCAAATGAGTAATTGAAAGCATTAATTCATACAAATCATGTAAAAACACAAGATCTATATTTATTCATGGTCAAAACATCATTTACAACTAAAATCCCTAAAAATCACAAAATGCTAGGTTTAGGTTGCAAGTTTAAGGGCTATCTCTAGCCCCAAGAATAGGATCTAGCCATTCATGGTAGTGGCCATGGAACCTTCAAAGGTTGTCTTCATTGTTGGCACCATCTTCTTTTTCTTTACTTTGCTCCCAAAACCTTAGTTCTAGAGAGAGAAACTATTTATATAATTGGTAAGAATTCTACTAGAGAGCTAAAAAATTGGAACTCTATACAAAATCTGTTCACTTAATTTCAACACAAGCCTCTTTGAGTAGGCAACAAGTCAAAAATAAGGCTTTTGATTGGTGGAAATTTGTAGCTACAAAAGTTGGTAGAGTCCGGGCGCGCTCGGGAATTAGACAGCACACGGCCAGCAGTTACTTCGATCGATCAAACAGGACTTCGATCGATTAAACACTAGCTTCGATCGATCAAAATTGATGTGGCAAGATACTTTGACACCTGGCAACCTTATCCACTGAGTTGGCATCGCCTTCTTTTCGATCGATTGTAGATATCTTCGATCGATCGTGACTTCCTTCGATCAATCGAAGATCCTTTAGTGTAAATTTCTTGACTTCTTTTGGTCTTCTCCTAGCTCCAAAATAGCTAAAAGGCTTTTTTAGCCTGTTTGAACCTTATTGACCTGAAATAGACAAAAACATAAATAAGTACTAAAACATGAAAGTAAGATAGATGATTGGACTAAAATACCCTACCTTAGGTGCTAAAATGCATCACATTTGAGCACTTATCACACCCCCAAATATAGATTTTGCTAGTCCATAGCAATGAACTATAAAGAAGAGAAAGAAATAAACAAATAAGTAACTATGAACTAAAAAACAATGAGAAGATAGCGTCACTTTCGTAGGGAACACGGTTGCATTTAGCACATGCAAAGCCTTTTAAACCCCTAGGTTACCCCTAGCGGATAAGTGAAGTCTGGTGAGGGTTTCCAGAAATGATACCCACAAACATTGAACTCATTCTCACTAAAGAGGCACTATCATACAAAACAAGCATTAGGAGAAAACTACCTTAAGTATGCAATTTTTCAATCATTTCCAAGCAATTCTCCAAAATTTCAACACCAAGTAAGCAAGTATAGTCCTCCACACATCAAGACAATGATTATGCAAATCAAAATAAATCTAGAATCCTTTTTAAGTGACTCGGCATCAAATATATTGCTATCTAAGCCAACTAAAGAAATGATCACATCCGGCCTCAAACGAGTATAAAAATCTAATACCAATCATCAAGACAAAGAATAAACCTTTTATTAAAGCTTTATTCAACTAGGTGTACTTATGCTTTTCACTCGATGATTTTTTTTTTTTTTTTTTTTTTTTTTTTTTTTTTTTTTTAAGGATCAAAGATGGAAGCATAGTGTAATGTGTTGATTTATTAAGCTTTCTAGTGATTTATGAGGTCGAGCATTAGGTCAATGACCCCCAAACCGGATGACTTTAGGGCACTAGGTGTAGAGACACCCCTAAGGACTTAGAAGTTCAAATCAACTAGGCAACAAATCAAAACAACCTCCATTTAATCATTTCCCACTTCTCACCTTTTAGGAGAAGTCCTCACTTTTATTTGCTTTTGCAAATTTGCTCGTTTATTATTATTATTATTTTTTAATCTAGAGTTTTGGCCCTCCACATTTCTGCGCGAGAAATTCAATGCTTCATAAGGCTAGAATCTCGGCTACTTAGTGAAAATGGTTTGTTATCCACCTTTGTCAAGAATGAAAGTTTTCAATGCACTACTAGCTCAATTGGGATATCACCAAATCAATAATCAACAAAGCATGTACCCCATAAATGAATGCTAGTATACTCTTTTGCTAGTGTAGAATCCTAGAGTGAATCTCAAAACAATCACAAAATCAGGATGATGTGGACCACAAATGCAAGCAAGATATCAATATTTTGAAAAATTGACTCCTAAATGGCATCCATAAAGGATACAAGGAGTATTGGACTCTCAAGTCAAGCAATTTTTAAATTCTAAGAATCATGGTCCTCAAAAGATCAAAATCATGGCTCAAAACTCTCAATAAATATCACATACGTAGAACTAAGTGCGACACGTAAAATACGCTAACACACCCCCAAACTTAATCTGTGCATTGTCCTCAATGTACAAAGAAGCTACAGATAATAGAAAGAGTATACCAAATGGGTGTAGCAAATACGACCATGCAACGGAAGCTGAGCATTAGAAGGCGCACCCCCAAACTTAGATTCTAAAAACCTGTCTGAAAAATGGTTACACTTGGAACTATCAAAGCATGTGCATCAATGATATAAATGAGAAGTAAGACTGAGAACTGAGCAAAAATCATGGCATCTAGCAATGTAAAGCTCAGAATATCTAAAACTGATATCAAAATCCCAAAAATATATATATAGCAAGTAAGTCCAAAACCATAATCCAAAAAAAATATATCCAATGTATCCAAAACCAGTGCAAAAATATCCCAATAATAGCAGTGTATCAAAGCAGATAATGAGTAATAGAGAGAGATAAAATGGTGGAATCAAGGAGTAGGATCCGGAGTCATCATGTCGGCAATGTGCTATAACATGTCAGATATCTCTTGGTTGTATCGAGTGAGAGATGTCGTAAGGTCGGTCCGCAATGCCCCAAGGTCTCGCCTAACCTCAGCAATGTCTGTCCTCACGTCATCAGATCGTCTGACTAAATTATCGTGCCTCCCCACCAAGTCATCATGTTTCCTTACCAAATCATCATGCAGCTTTGTAATATCCTCGTGCTGCCCGGTCATGTCAGCTTTAAAGGAAATGAAGTCTATATGCAGCTGAGTGACATCAGATCTGTAGCCAGAATCTGAACTGGCATAGCAGGATCGAGTGTTGGCCTGTAGGATCGGCTCTGAAGATGGGATATGTGAGGGGCTGGCCTGCTGGGATGCAAGAGGTACATCTGGCTATGAAGTAGATGTGAAAGTAGTAGTGTAACGCCTCTGTTTAAAAGGTTATCCATCGACTGCATTTTCTAGTAGTTGCATCATCCTCGGCTCTCTCTTCTTTTTATCGTCTTGATTTTTCCTATTTTCTGTGCAGGAATTGAAAGTCTTTGTCCATTTTTCTAGGTCATATGCCCGCTTAGCTCTCTGTGCATCGGTCTCTGGAATTTCACCCAGGTCAAAGTGATAGCCTTGGTCCATCAGCAGCTGCGTAATCAAGTGGCCAAATGGCAAAGGCCAAGCATCAGCTCTGGAATTATGTGTGAAGATTAAATTCTTCTAGTACTTGTGGATGACCTTCCAGATGAGTGCAGCAACAAAAATCCAATAGCCCTAGCTCAAACAGTATAGAGCCTGAAAAATCCCCTCTCTTTATTGTCTACCATGGCCTGATGGAAAGGCATTGAGGTGCAACATAGAATCTATAAACCAATATTGGGGATCAATGTTAACCCGGTCTGCAAATGTGTTGCCCTTAAATGCAGCATGTGGAGATAGAGTCGTTACTATGGTTAGCACGAAGGGAAAAGGTGGAGCACTGGGATATAATGGATCCTCAGAGTCAGCAGTCTGTTGGTCCTAAAGTTCTTTATGCAGTGTTTGCCTTTTTAATGTCAAAAATCTGTGTAGCAGTGGTTTCTTCATTATTAATGTTGCTTGAAATAAGTCTCAATGGTTGTGTGGTTATTTTCACGTCAGTGATTTATACTCCATATCTGTCCTGAAAATTCATCACAGTGTACTAACTTGTTCTTGCTGAAATTACTGAATTTTGTGTGGACTTAGTTCATAAGGTTGTCTCAGATGGTTCCAGGGGTAGCATTGTCTTTTTTCAGCTGTACTCAATATAGATACATATGTTCAGGATGCTGCATTGCACTGGAATGATCTCATTGAAGCTGCATTGTCACTTATACAGTCTCAGGACTTTTTCTTAACTGAGAAGATATAAATTTGTTGCAAGGGTATCTTAGTAATTTTCTTCTATGCTCATGTGTATGTCACGCTCTAGTGGTTCCGGAGCAAATGAATATGCAAGAATATTGCATTTCTTAGAGGTTAAGTATTGAGCTGAATGGTGTGCACTGTCCTGTAGTGTGTATGTGCATTTTTCAGTATATATAGTGTCAAAAGTGCTGAGGTGTCCTTCAGTAATTGGCTCTTGCTCCTGAAAATGTCTGCATTATGCTTTATCAATGATTGGCTTGAGGTGACAGGTGTATTCTGAGAGTGTATGGAGTTCAGTGCACCTTGTGGTTTTATATACATATGCTGTTATAGCCATTTTAGGGATCCTAGCCTTGAGAATGAAAAGTGACATTCAGCTGCAGCCTGAATTACCTAGAGAGGATTGAATGAATTTGATTTACTGAGAGTATCATGACGATTTATGCTATAAAATCTCACTGATTCAACCTTTGCTGAGGATCTTTACTGAGAAAATGTTGCTGCTGCTGTTTTTGCTGCTGCAAGGGCTGCATTGAGTAGTGAATATGAGTTCGAGGTGCTATGGTCCAGTTTGTAAGCTGACACAGGTATAATTCATTGATTTACACTTGCTCAATACAAAATTATGTTGGAAATCATGTTGAACTCATATTTGGACAGTAATCACATCAGTTCTGCTGAATTTAATGACTGATTCTTGGATTTCAGTACTAATTGATTAAGCCTTGCTATATTATGAGTTTTTGATCTTCTAGCAAGTATATTTTGATGAATCTAATCTGTTGAAATTGACTTTGTGAGAGAATTGTGGTTAGTTGCTATTTTCAGTATTCAAACCCTTATGTTGAACTGAGTTTTGCTGAACCAAGGCCTGTTATGAACTTTGTGATTTGCTCATGCTACAATTCATTGTTCAATGTTATGATCATGAGTACTACAATGAATGAAGACTGAATATGATGCTATTGATTGATTCTTAAAAGGAAATTCCTATTTTACCCCTCAAGTACTGGTTGCTGCAAATAGTTGTTTTGAAGTGGTAATTTGGATTTCTGAGGTATCTGCCCTATTTCAAATTGTAAGAAAGATTTGTGTTTCTTGTAAATCATCTACTTGATGTATTTGGTGAGCCTAGAAAGCTTGTTTGGTTCTGGCAGGGTTGCCTAGGACAGGGGGAGTGTATGTGTACACTTTGTTGAGCTAGCGTGTGAGTGAAGTGTGTGAAAGCTAGTGTCTACTTCTGATACAAGGGTATGTACAGAGAGTGAGACAGCTGAGTGTATAACAGCTTACTTACAACTAGTGGATGCTTGCATTGGCTGAGGCCAAGACCCAAGGTTTTCCCTAATTAAGAGGGTTTCCTTGTGAAACCTGTTGCATTGCTTTATCTATTGTTTTAATTTAACTTTTAGTTTAAAGAAAGAAGAAAGGACTTGACCAATTCACCCCCCTCTTGGTCCAACACAGTTAATGGAGAGAGATGGGGGCATCGGCAAGCAACAGCTATGGCAGGGATAGAAATGTTGATATCCTGACTATCTATAGTCGTATGCATCAAGAGTCTGTCATCCTCATCTAACCAGAGGTGCTGGAAGAATAGTGCAACCACCCGGGGACAGACTATAGTGTCTGCCAGTGTCATGATGGCATCGATGCCCCTACGAGTGAGCTCATCATAAGGCCACTTGGTCTACTCCAACGAGGAAAATAGATCGCGGTCGAATCTGTACTCGGGCTCCAGTTTCCTGCGAGAGTAGGAGAGAGAAGGCACTGCTCGAAAAATAGGACCCTGGTCCTCCATAAGAGATGGCTTTGATGCAGATGTTATAGCAGCAGAAGATGAAGATGATGACTCTGCTATTGGAGAGGGAGGAGGCTTAGGAGCTTTGGGAACTCTTTTTCTAGTAAGAGTCTTTTATTTGCGCTTTATCTACAAAAGTAACAAGAATAAATCAGTGCGCAGGTGTATGATAAGGTAAGCATCTGATAAGAAAACACAAAGCATGCTTGAAGGAAGTAGAAATAGTGAATAGGCAAATAGGATCATGCTTGTGCAAGAAATGATTAAGAAAGCTTCAAAATTATTATTCAACATGCTTCAACTAGACAAGAATAGATCAAAGCACAATAGCAATCTCAGGTATACAAGACAATGCAATAATGGCATAGAGGGCAGAAAAGTCACTTTTGGAGCATTTTGAGCAGAAATAAGATCAAAAGGACAAACATAGGCTGTGATGAGCATAAAAAATGCAACGTGTATTCATAAACCTAAAACTTAAGAAGATTCTGCAAATTCATGGCAAATAGACCCTAAGATGACATCATATCAATTCCTGAGCAAGAATGTCTACATATTCAACAATTAAGATCAAATAGAGCAAGCAGGATAACATGGAGCATATAAATATGGCAAATGTCAACCTAGGACTCAAGAAACATGCATATCATGTAATAAAGACTAAGTGGAATGCACAGTTGCATAATGCTTCAATCCAAGGCATGTTATGACACACAAGCTCAAGAATGAATCCTAGACATGGTATACAACTAAATGACATATATCTGAATGATGCACAAATATCAACAACTCCAAATAAAGAAATATCCCAGATTCCGTTGCAACAAAATTATCATCCTATGATCACTCATGGCTTGTGACCCCTTTTAAGCAATAGATAAGCAGATAAATGATCGCTTATGGCTCGCGACCCCCTTTAAAGCTTAAATGAAGCAAAAAATGGTCAAAAACTGAGAATATAATAAGTTTATTGATGAGTGCTCAAATGTGACACATTTTAGCACCTACGCTAGGTATTTTAAACCATTCATCTATCTTACGTTCATGTCTTAGATACTTATTTGTGTTATTGTCTATTTTAGGTGAATAAAGTGCAAATAGGCTAACAAGAGCCATTTAGAAGACTTTTGGAGCTAAGGAGCAAAGTTAGAAAGAAGCTAAGAAAAATGCACCAAGAGAACTTCAATCGATCGAAGGGAAGTCCTGATCGATCGAAGTGATCTTCAATAGATCAAAATCAAGGTGGTGCCAGCGCAGCTAATGGGATGAAGCCTGGAAGATATTTTGTGCCACGTCAACTTTGATAGATCGAAGCCAAGTGTTTGATCGATTGAAAATCTTCGATTGATCAAAAATGCTGCTGGCAGTGAGCTGTCTAATTCCCGAGCATGCGGTTTTTTACCTAATTTGTGTAGCTGCGAAATTCCTCCAATCAGAGGCTGTAATTCTAACTTGGTCCTTACTCAAAGGAGTATGTAATTAATTTATTGAGCATTATTGTAGAGACATCATAGAAAAATTATTAGAAAAAAATAGAAAAAATATCTTTTGCTCTCTAGAACTAGGTTTTTGGAGAAGAAAGCAAGGATAAAGATGATTATGCCAACCTCTAAGCTAGCCCTTGAGGGTTCCATGACCACTACAATGAGTGGCTAAATCCTTCACTTGGGGCTAGAGATAGCCCCTAAGTTTGCTTCCTAGACCTAGTCTTTTGTATATTTTTAGGGATTTAATTGTAACAAATGTTTTGATCTTGGATTAATATATATATCTTGTGGTTTCTACTTGATGTGTATGGGTTTTAATGCTTTCAATTGATTATCTATCTCTAATCATATGTCTATGTATGCTAGAATGGATAATTCATATGTTTTTTTTCTAAATTTAATGGAATTAATGCAAGTCTATGTGTATTGATGATGTCAATCTAGTGATGATCAAAACATAGTGCTTAATTGAACACTCTTGTGATTTATTTGATGGTGCACACTTGTTTCTTGATAGATTGTGCCACACCCTTAGTTTAATTAGTTTAATTTTCATATCTCTAGCCTAAATGTAGTGTAGTTGCTTTAAATTCTTAGATAGGTGGACAATCTATTCTTGTTTCTTGATGTTCCATACTTATGAATGCAAATGGTGTATGTC
This sequence comes from Cornus florida, assembly GCF_030987335.1. NCBI lineage: Eukaryota > Viridiplantae > Streptophyta > Magnoliopsida > Cornales > Cornaceae > Cornus > Cornus florida. Next base: position 38,903,848 of record NW_026775571.1, on the reverse strand, counting down.
TCTAGATAATTGTGTGTGCATTCATTATGGATTTATTGAATGAAAATTGGTCTCATTTGATAGGTTGTGCTTTTCATTAAAATTGGTTAGACAATCTATACTTATTTGCCATCCATGCTTAGTTTTAATTAATGTCACACACACACAAAAGTTACAATTCAATTTCCCCATTAATGTACATTTACTAGTGTTTGTGAAGTCAAGCTTAGTGGTGAACTCTAAAGCCCCAAGTCCTTTTTCCTATATCTTTTCCCTACTTTCTAGATTACTTGTTACTTGTATTAATTTTTAATTGCATTGTAGTTTAATTAAACAACCACCAATCATCTTTGATCACTCGACCTACTAATCCGACATTAATTTCCATCAGAAATATACCTCCAATCCCTTAGGACGATCCCTACTCACTCTAGCTATATTTTTAGTTGGAAGTAGTAGTGGTATTTTCTAAATTTAAACTTAGCCACATTCTATCACACCACACACTACTTTGCATGCAATTTGGGTTTGAAGCGACTCACACGCCAAGTTTTGGCGCCGTTGCTGGGGATTTGGCACCGTCGTATTTGGAAATTAATTAAGAATTAGTACTCTTTTGATCTTGTTTTTATTTTTATTTGATTTTGGTTACTTATTGTGTTTGTTCTTGATTGGCTAGGTGAATTGAGCCAAGTGGGTGAAGCAAAGGGAAATTAAAAATAAAAGAAGCAAGAAGCCAAGTGAAGCTAAGCAAGAACATAAAAAGCTCAAAAATTAAAATTGCGAAGCAAGCAAGGCAAAGAAAGAAAAAAAATGGAAAAATAACTTGAAGTTGCTTAAGGAGCCTTTGTGAGCTTTTCTAAGCTCAATCTCTAGTTAAATCGTGAGCCCGCGTGAAGGCAAGTTTTTAATTTCTTAGATAAATCGTGAGCTCGCGTGGAGGCAATTTAATTTTCTTGCATATTGTTGAAAGCATGGGAGTGTGGGATCAATGTATATGGAGGATGTTTGTTGATTGATTTGTTGTGGAGGAGAAGTGATTGCTACTTACTTATTGCTTGTTTTTATTTTGTTTGTGTATGCATGGTTGTAGGTCATTAAATCGTACTCTTGTCCCACTTAATTTGAATCTTGACTCCATTATTCATAATTCTAAGGGAAGGGGTAATTCTAGTCATTCCATTTCATCAATGGAAGACATCAATGAGGACCGTATGGAGGACCTTGGTCACATAGACCAACAAGGTATCCTCCATCCTAATGTGCATCATGATAACATTCAAGTACCTTTAGGCATGCCAAGACCTTTTATCCTACCACAACAAGAAGGCCAAGTTCCATAAGGAATGCCTAGGCCAATTTTTGCTCCACAACCTCTCATCATTAAAGGCAATCAAGGTGCTTATGTTGCACCACCAATTGTGAATCATCCTCTTACTTTAAGAGATCATTATGTGCCAAATGAATATAATGCACCTACGTGCATTCAATTGCCCCCATTTAGAGCACATCATTATGAGATTAAACCACAAACTATTCAAATGCTTCCTAACTATCATGGACTTCCAAGTGAAGAACCTTACAAGCATTTGGATGAGTTTCTTAAAATGTGTTCCACCATGAGACACATGGACATGCCGGAAGAGGTTTTAAGACTTAAAATTTTTCCTTTCACCCTTAAAGACAAGGAAAAATATTGGTTCAACAATCTTAGGCCTTTTTCGATAACTTCTTGGGCGAAAATGCAACAAGAGTTCTTGAAAAAGTACTATCTGGTTTCAAAGACCAATGCTATGAGGACTTCCATTATAGAATTTTCTCAAGGGGATGGGGAATTGTTTCATGAGGCATGGGAAAGGTTTAATGATTTGCTTAGGAAGTGTCCACATCATGACATGCCTAAGTGGCAATTAGTTCAATACTTCTTTGAAAGTTTGCCGGATAATCACAAGGGTATGGTTGATGCATCTATGGGTGATTCTAATCTTGATAAGTATGAAAATAATGTGTGCCATCTTTATGAAAGTATGAGTGAGAATTCAATGCATAGATCCTTGTCCTCTAAAAATGGTAGAAACTTAGGTGGAAGGAAAAATGTCGGCTTGTATCAAGTTGACAATTCCAATGACATAGCCGCTGAAGTCAAGTCTTTATCTCAAAGGTTTGATCAATTTTTGATCAACCAAAATTTGGTGGATCAAGTGTCTTCCTCCCCTAATGATGTTCATCATCCATCTAATGAATCATGCATGACTTGTTCTAGTGTTTTACATTCTACTTCCAATTGTCCTCATGGACATGTGCAAAGTGAGCATCATGAACAAGTTAATGCCATATATTTTAACCAAGGGAATAATCCCTATGGCACACATTATAATCCCAGGTGGAGGAATGATTCAAACTTCTCTTGGAAAAGCCAAGGGGAAGGCTCAAATCCTCCCCAAGGTGGTTTTTAAGGCAAGTATGTTCCGCCCCCAATGCAAGGCCAAGGTTCCCAAGGTTATAGATCATCTTTTCAATCACATGGAAATCAATTTGCTAACTCTCATTTTCCTAATCAATCATCTTATTCTCAAGGAAATTCTAGGAGTCCCACTTTTGAGGAAAAAATGTTGTATATTTTGGGCACTTTAGAGGCGAACACTCAATTGTTATATTCTTATTCTCAATCCATTGCTAAGTTAGAAACCCAAGTTGGGCAAATAACTAGTACTTTGAATGCTAGTGAGAAATAGAAGATGCCTTTAAATGCCCCACTAAAGCAACAATTTGTTGTGGAGACCAATTCCTCCTCGGAAGGTCACACAATTGAACATGTCAATGCGGTGACAACCTTGAGAAATGGAAAATTTTTTGACAATCAAGTAAGAGTTTCTAATGAAGAGAGTGAACTGGTGCAACCAAAAGTTGACACTCGTCCCGTTTCACATTTTATTTCTCCTTCATTGCATGTGCATGATCACCTTGTTGAGAAAATTGTGAAACATGATTTGAAAAATTCTTGTGTTGAAAGTGATTCAAAGAAAGATTTTGAAATTTTTTTTGATCCAGGAGCTCTATTTCCGGATGCCTTGAAAGGATCCATTTCCCTTGAAAAGCAAAAGACTAAGGCCAATGAAATCATTGAAATGTTTAGGCAAGTGAAGATTAATCTTCCCCTTTTGGATGCAATTAAACAAATTTTGGCTTATGCCAAATTTTTGAAAGATCTTTGCACCCAAAGAGGAAGAACAAAAGCCAAGCACCAAAGAAAATGGTCTTGACCGAGCAAGTAAGCTCTATTTTGCAACACAACACTCTCTCAAAATTTAAGAACCCCGGTTCACCTACCACTTCTTGTATTATTAGTGACCATGTTATTAATTGGGCTCTTCTTGATTGAGGAGCAAGTGTTTACCTTCCTCCTTATTCAGTGTATGTTAAATTGTGCTTAGGAGATTTGAAACCGACGTCAGTAGTTTTGCAACTTGCCGACCGATCCATCAAAAGCCCCGGGGTATCATTGAGGATGTGTTGATTAAAATTGATAAATTCTTTTTCTGGTTGATTTTGTTGTCATTGACACAGAACCGGTCCCAAATCCCAAGAATCAATGTTATCCTTAGCCGTCCATTCTTGGCAACCGTAAATGCCAACATCAATTGAAAGATGGGGATAATGAAAATTTCATTTGGGCACATGAAGGTGAAATTGAATATATTTAATCCAACCCCAAGTTCAATGGATAAGCATGAAAAAGTGTGTGTTGTGGAAAAGTGTCTTGACAATGAATTTGAAAAAATTGAGTCTTTGCTTGAAAGTGGAATTTCCAAAAGTTCATCTTCCAAAATGATTTCAAAGAATGTTGTTTTGAAAACAAATATTGAAAGGGCATGGAAGCCCAAGAGTTGCACTGACAAATGACCATTAATCTCCTTTAAATCAAATCCGACAAGTTCTCTAGGGAACAATTTGTTGGGTGGGATTCAAAAATCTATTCACCCCATCAATGAGGGGATGCATTACAAGATTTTTTATCCGGGCTAAAAGAGCCCAACGTCTTGTTAGAGACGTTAAAGACTAGTGCATTCCGTAGGGTTTGATAACCCTATTCCTCCCTCATTTATGTTTTTACATGTTTCTGCATCGTCTAGATATGAATTGAATTGAAAAATCTAGCTTGAGAGCCATTTTCTACATTTTGAGTACTGCTAGGGACATTTCGATCGATCGAACTTAAGTTTGATTGATCGAAGTCCCACTTCGATCGATCGAATCACTTGTATTAAGGATTTTTGATATTCTATTTCGATCGATCAAAGGTAAGTTCAATCGATTAAAATCCATTTTGGATCGATCGAAGTTAAGGGTTTGATCGATCGAAGTACTTTGATCGATCAAAAATACGTCATTTGAATTTTTCGGAAATCCCTTTTGGCCGGATCAGCTTCCTATTTTTATTTTTTAATTTTCTTTTCTCCCTATTTTCCTATTTTTCTTTTCTTTTTCTTTTTCCTTTTCTTTTTCTATTTTCTTTTTCTTTCCTTCCTATTCACCTTCTTCCTCACCGAAACCCTAGCCACCACCATCTCTCTTTCCCCGAATCAACCTCCCTCCTCCCACTTCATCTCATTCTCCCTCATTCTCCGTTCCTCAACATCATCCCAAAAGTGGCTAAAACCAAATTTTCTCTCTCCATTTCAACTTGGTTTCTTTCTCTTTCATCATCTTCGGCTGATTTAGGCCAAGGAGGACCCGAATCAAGCAACGGTGAGTTCTTGAAGTTCTGGCGAGACTCCAGCGAGTCTCCGATCACCTTCTCCGGCGCCGACGAAGTTGAAAAACCTCCATTTTCACTCCCTATCTCTTCCTCCACTCTTCTCTACTCTTTAAGTTGTCGGATGAGCTCCAAATCTTTGATTTTTATTTTTGCATCAAGTTTATTTTTTTATTTTTATTTTTATTTTTTTATATTGTTTGTTGCTTTCTTTTTAATTTTGATTTTAGTTTTGCATAATTGTCATTTTGTATATTCTTGTACATAAAAAATTGATTGAAAACAAAATAGAAAATTAAAAACAAAAAAAACAAATTATATATATATATAAATGCAAAAAGTTAAGAAAAGAAAAAAAAATATTTGGAGACACTTGAGTTGGGCCTGACCTTTGATATATGTTGAATGGTGCTGGAAAACTTTGGAATGAGATGAATGTGGTTGATTATAGTTGTTAGAATGAGAATGGGCAAATTGAATTGGTTTTGTGGATTGTTGTGGGTGGTGTCCCTTTTTAATTGTTGAATTCTTGAATAAGATTGTTTTGAATGTGGAATACTGAAGTTGATTGTTTGTTTTGATGTGTTGAAAATTTTGGGATATCCATTTTTAAAGGGAAACCATGCTAGATTTTTGAAAAATCTTTATACTTTGATTTTAAAATCCAAAACGGCATGTGATTTGATTTTTAAACTTTGAGATGAAATTTTAAAAGCATTTTGAAATGTTGAATTTGGAAAGCAAGAAATAAAATTTTGAGTTGTTTTGAAAGTCCACAATGTTTTGACTTGAGAATTAATTGATTGATAAAATCTTTCTTGTTGAGTTGAATTAAATATTTGAATGTCAAATTAGAATTTTTCTCTTGAGATTTTAATGCAAAGAAAGAAAATGTTCAATTGTTTTCCAAGTTGAGCTATTAATGTTGACTTTGAAATGGCATTGAAACATTGAATTGTTGTGAGCATAGTTCCATCTTGTCTCCTTTACTTATCTTGAATATGAAATGCATGGATGTGTTCCAAGTTACCTAAATTGATTGCAAGCATGACTTGATTTGATTTTGTGCTTTTAAATTGAAAATGATAAGTCTTGTCTTCAAGACATCACATGTTTCAAATGGACCTCTTTGCAAAGTTTTAGTTAGATTGAGTGCATTATTTTGGTAAAATGAACTTCAACGATAAAATGCATTGTGATCATACTTGTTGGGTTTCAAATGTTTAAGGGAAATTTTTGAACTTTGTTTAAAAAAAATGTAAAGTTGATTTGTATGATTCTTTCAATTGATTTTCATTCATTGCATGATTCTTATTATAAAGTTTTTCTACAATGCAATTGAATGTCTTGACTCTGAAGTTTTCAAAAATTCCAATTTTGCCCCAAAAGTGTTGAGAAGTTCCAAAGTTGACCAAAATGCCCTTGCCTGAATTGAAGCTTGCTCTATTTGATTCCTTTGCATCCATTTGCATGATATTGTTTTGAACTGAAATGTGAACCAAGTTAGGACTGTGTTTACTTGATATTGTTGTTAATCTGATTACATGACATTATCTTGATATCTTATACACTTGTGATCATTCTTGATGACTGAGGTTCTTGCCGATCCAGATTCTAACTTACAAATGGTAAGCTTCTTGTATTATCAGTTTTTAACCATTCTCTACTTCATTTAAGCATTAGAGGAGGTCACGAGCTATGAGTGATTATAGGATGTTGATATTGCTGCATTGCAATACATGATATTTCTTTATCTGGAGTTGTTGTTACTTGTGCATCATTCAGATACATACTATCTAGTTGTATACCATGTCTAGGATTCTTTCTTGATACTGTCTATCATAACTTGCCTTAGATTGCTGTGTTCTACAACTATGCATTTCACCGAGTCTTTATTGCATGACATGCTTGTTTCTTAGTCCTATGTTGACATTTGTTATGCCTATATGTTCCATGTTATCCTATTGCTCTATTTTGATCTTCATTGTTGCACTTGTAGACATTCTTGCTTGGAATTGATACGATGTCATCCTAAGGTCTACTTGCCATGTCATTACAACATTCTCTTCAATTTTAGGATTATGAATGCACATTGCATCATGTATGCACATCACAGCCTATGCTTGTCCTGTTGATCATATTTCTGCTCCATCTGTTTATATGTGATTTTTCTTCCCTTTATACCATCATTGCATATTTGATCTATTTTGTTTAGCTGATGCATGTAGAATAATGATTTTGAAGCTTTCTTAATGATTTCTTGCACAAGCATGATCCTATTTGTCTATTTACCTTTTCTATCTGTTTCAGGCATGCTTTGTGTTTCCTTATCAGTTACTTACCATATTTCTACCTGTGCACTAATTTATAATTATTATTGCAGATGCAGCGTAGAAGAAAGACTCTTACCTGAAAGAGAGTTCCCAGAGTGCCACAGCCTGCATCTCCAGTTACAGAGTCTTTCTCTTTTTCTTCTTTATCTGCCATAGATGCTGAGCATGCCATCATCAGAGAGGTCCCCATTGAGTCTTACGCTAGTAAGACATGGGAGACCGAGTACAAATTTGATACAGCTACATTTGCTACTTTAGACTAAACCAGATTGTCCTACGATGAGCTTATGAGGCAGGGCATTGCTGCTATTATGACTCCAGCAGACACAGTCGTTTACCCCCTATTGGTTGCTCTCTTCTACTAGTACTCCGGATGGATGAGGATAACAGACTTCTTTTACACGCTACTATTGACGGTCAGGAGATCGATATTTCTCTCCCGGCCATAGGTGTTGCCAGTCGATGCCCCTGTTCCCTAACCATCCACCATTTCCCACTGAGTTGACCATGGTAGCCACTCTATCTCCTCAGGTGGCATATGAGGGGCACATATTTGCAGACCGGGTCGAGATTGATCCCCGGTACTGGTTCTTCGATTCCGTGTTACACCTCAATACCTTCCCTACTGGTCATGGCACTCAGAGGAGAGAGGTGATATTCCAGGCTTTATACTGTGTTGATTAAGGTTACTGGTTCTTCATTCCTGCACTCATATGGGAATTTATCCACAAATTCTAGAAGAACTTGCATTTTTCACCTACTACCAGAGTAAAATACCTGGCCTTTACCTTTTGGCCATCTTGTCACACAGCTGTTTATGGACCAGGGATACCAGTTTGACCTTAAAGAGATCCCAGAGCCCTATGCCAATAGGGCGAAGAGAGCTTATGATTTGACTCGGTGGACCAAGACCTTCAACTCTAGCCGTAAAAATAGAGCAAATAGAGATTTCAAGAAACTTCAAGCACAACAACAGAGAATAGCAGCAGAGGCAGCCGCAGTAGGTGATGCTCCAGAGGATGATACAGTAGATAGATCTGTTCCCAGACAGAGATGTCGCATTACCACTTTAGGTTTTACCTCCCAGCCAGACGTACCTTCTGCATCTCAGCAGACTGGCCCTTCACATGCCCCTTTTCCTGAGCCGACAACCCATACCAGCACTGACTCTAGCTACAGATCAGAGGTAGCTCAGCTTCACACAGATTTTATATCTTTCAGAGTTGATCTAACTGGGCGGCACAAGGATGTCACGGGGTGGTATGATAACCTGGTGAGGAGACACGACGATCTGGTAGGGAGACATGATGACCTGGTTTGGAGATCTGATACGCTGTGTGATGAGGTAGCTGAGGTGAGACATGAGCTTGGAGCTTTGAGGACAGACCTTACCACTTCGCTCACTCGTTACAGTACTGAGATGTCTACCATGTTGCAACATATTATGGATATGCTTACTCTAGACCCCACCGTCTGATGCCATCATTCGTTCTCTCCTACTCATTACTATCTTATATCTATATTGCTCTGACTATGATATTTCTGCACTATTTGAATATTTTCCCTGATTTTGAATATTATTTCATATTGTTGATTTGGATATTATTCGGATATTTACTTGAATATTTATTTAGATTTCTTTTGGATATTTTCAAATATTTATGGATATCATGGATATTTGATCTTGCAATTATTTTCTATATATGGATTTTTGGATTTTTGGATCTTTGATATTAGTTTTGGATGTTTTAGCTTTACATTGCTATATGCCATGATTTTTGCCCAGTTCTCAGTTTCATATCTCATTTCTATCATTGATGCATATGCTTTGACAAGTTGTTAGTGTGACCATTTTCAGACAGGTTTCCGGAATCTAAGTTTGGGGGTGCGCCTTCCAAAGCTAAGCTTCCGTTGCCGGGTCCCTTTTGCTGCACCCATTTGGTATACTCTTTCCATTATCTGTTGCTTCTTTGTACATTGAGGACAATGCACATATTAAGCTTGGGGGTGTATTAGCATATCTTATATGTCGCACTTTATTTCTATGCATGTGGTATGATTTGAGAGTCTTGGGCTATGATTTTGATCTTTTGAGGACCATAATACTTAAAAATAAAAAAATAAAAAAAATAAAAAAATTTGAGTAAAAAGAATAAGTGGACCTAGTTGAATAAGCTTTAATAAAAGGTCCACTCTTTGTTTTAATGATCGAGACTAGATTTGTGTGCTAATTTGAGGATAAGGATGTGATTATTTCTCTAGTTGGTTTAGATAGCAACATATTTGATGCTGGTCCACTTAAAAAAAATTCTAGAGTTGTTTTGATTTGCATGATCATTTTCTTAATATGTGGAGGACCGTATTTATTTGTCTGATGTTGAGATTTTGGGAGATTGCTTGGAAATGGTTGAAAAATTGCATACTTGAGGTAGTTTTCTCCCAATACTTGTTTTGTATATTGGTGCCTCTCTTGTCAGAAAGAGCTCAATGTTTGTGGGTATCATTTCTAGAAACCCTCATGAGACTTCACTCATCCACTAGGGGTAACTTAAGGGTTTAAAAGGCTTATTGCATACGCTAAATGAAATCGTGTTCCCTACGAAAGTGGCATTATCCTTTTATTGCTTTCTAGTTCATAGATGTATAGTTGTTTGTTCCTTTCTTTTCCTTATAGTTCATTGCTAGGGACTAGCAATATCTAAGTTTAGGGGTGTGATGAGTGCTTAAATGTGACGCATTTTAGCACCTAAGCTAGGGTATTTTAGTCCTTTCATCTATGTTACTTTCATGTCTTAGATACTTATTTGTGTTATTGTCTATTTCAGGTGAATAAAGTGCAAATAGGTTAACAAGAGCCATTTAGACCACTTTTGGAGCTAAGGCACAAAGTTGGAAAGAAGTCAAGAAAAATGCACTAGGGGAACTTCGATTGATCGAAGGGAAGTCCCAATCGATCGAAGTGATCTTCAATCTATCAAAATCAAATGGGATGAAGCCTGAAAGATATTTTATGCCATATCAGCTTCGATCGATCGAAGCCAAGTGTTTGATTCGATCAAAAATCTTCGATCGATCGAAAATGCTGTTGGCAGTGAGCTGTCTAATTCCCGAGTGCGCCGTTTTCTACCTAATTTGTGTTGCTGTGAAATTCCTCCAATTAGAGGCTGTAATTCTAACTTGGTCCTTACTCAAAGGAGTATGTAATTGATTTATTGAGCATTATTGTAGAGACATCATAGAGAAATTATTAGAAAAAAATAGAAAAAATATCTTTTGCTCTATAGAACTAGGTTTTTGGAGAAGAAAGCAAGAATGAAGAGGATGATGCCAACCTCCAGGCTAGCCCTTGAGGGTTCCTTGACCACTACAATGAGCGGCTAAATACTTCACTTGGGGCTAAAGATAGCCCCTAAGTTTGCTTCCTAGACCTGGTCTTTTGTATATTTTTGGGGATTTAATTGTAACAAATGTTTTAATCTTGGATTAATATATATATCTTGTGGTTTCTACTTGATGTGTATGGGTTTTAATGTTTCTAATTGATTATCTATCTCTAATCATATGTCTATGTATGCTAGAATGGATGATTTATGTGTTTTTCTCTAGATTTAATGGAATTAATGCATGTCTATGTGTATTGATGATGTCAATCTAGTGATGATCAAAACATAGTGCTTAATTGAACACTCTTGTGATTTATTTGATGGTTCACACTTATTTCTTGATAGATTATGCCACACCCTTAGTTTAATTAGTTTAATTTTCATATTTCTAGCTTAGATATAGTGTAGTTGTTTTAAATTCTTAGATAGGTGGACAATCTATTCTTATTTCTTGATATTCCATACTTATGAATGCAAAGGGTGTATGTCTTTACATAATTGTGTGTGCATTCATTGTGGTTTTATTGAATGAAAATTGGTCTCATTTGATAGGTTGTGCTTTTTATTAAAATTGGTTAGACAATCTATACTTATTTGCCATCGATGCTTAGTTTCAATTGATGTCACACGCACACAAAATTTACAATTCAATTTCCCCATTAATTTACAATTACTAGTATTTAGTGAAGTCAAGCTTAGTGGTGAACTCTAAAGCCCCAAGTCCCCTTTCCTATGTCTTTTCCCTACTTTCTAGATTACTTGTTACTTGCATTAATTTTTAATTGCATTGTAGTTTAATTAAACAACCACCAATCATCTTTGATCACTCGACATACTAATCCGACATTAATTTCCATCACAAATACACCTCCAATCCCTTGGGATGATCTCTACACACTCTAGCTATATTTTTAGTTGGAAGTAGTAGTGGTATTTTTTAAATTTAAACTTGGCCACATTCTATCACACCACACACAACTTTGCATGCAATTTGGGTTTGAAGCGACTCACACACCACTTACCATTTTTGAATCAAAATCAGGACCAAAAAGAACCTCAGTCATAGGCCTTTACTTGGCTTTCAGAGATGGATCGCAAGTGGATAATATCAAGCAATTGGCATTTTAATAGACAACATTCCAAGATAAAATAGCAGATTCTCAATCTTATCTCAAATGGCATTTCAAAAGTTTAAGTTAGGCTCACAATTAGGTACTAAGGCTAAAGAACAACAATTACATCTCAATCATACATTTTGAACTCTAAACATCTATTTCCCTCCCCCAAACTTATTCAAATATCAATTCCAAGTAGATATGTTCAAAGGATGCACAAAAACTCTCAAAACTATCAATGAGACATAAGTGTGTACAAAAAGGTGCATATACAAACAATAAGATGCAATTATTGCAAAATGCACAAAATTATTCAAATAGGAACACATTTGACATGTTTTAAGGTCATAAAGCAACAATGGAATCATTTGACTTCAAAAAGTTGGTTTGAAATGGCAATTCAACTCATTTTTCAAGATAAGTTCAAAATCATGATAAGGAAGGTCAAAAGACATCAAACTTGCGCTAGTATGGCAAGAATCAAGAATTTAGCACAAACAAGTTCAAAGGCACTTAGCATATGCAATTGGATGGAAAGGAATCAACTGGAACAATGACGTGGTGCATCGCTATACCACAAGCTTAAAGAGTGTGTGGATTTTAAGGCGAGGGCTAAGAGTTTTATATTTATAAAAGCCACTACTACCTTTCACTATAAATATAGCTAGGGCGAGTAGGGATCATCCCAAGGGATTGTGAGGATCGAACAAGGTCGTGGAATTGCTATTACGGCTAGTAGGTCGAGTGATCAAACAATTGGTTGGTTGGTTGATTAGATAACAACTAAATTAAACTAAATCATAACAAAAGAATGCAATAAAGAGTAAGTAAGAGAGAGAGAAATCTTGGGGTTTAAAGATCACCACCAAGCAATGCATTTCTATACCATTGACAAGTGACTAATGAGGGCAAATGGTGTGTTGCAATATTAGTGTGTGTATGTGTTCGGTTGATTCAACTAGCAAGGATAATTAGTTAAGCATGTATTGTCTAAACATCATGTGAAAGGCACAATATATCTAAGCAATGAAGTATATATTGTCTAAATAATATGTGAAAGGCACAATAGATCAAAATAAGTCATTAATCCTTTCATTGAGCTCATAATGTAAATACAACACAAGGTTAGAGACATATGCTTCTTGCATTCAAAAGCTTAGATCATCAAACAACAAGCATAAATTGTCCTCCTATTTAACACTACACTACAACTACACTACACTTACACTACTAGCATGAAGATAAACTAGGGAAGAGGTACAATCCATCAAGGAATAAGTATGAACCATCAAGAACATCACAAGAGCAATCTTTTAAGCACTATATCTTAACAATCTCCAAATCTATAGCATCAATACACATAGACATGCATCAATAACACAAAATCTAGAGACAAGTACATGAACATCTATTCTAGCATACATAGACATATGGATAGAATGAATGATCAATTGGAAGCATTAAACCACATAAATCATTGAATAAACAAGATCTATATATATCAAAGTGTCAAAACATTAATTACAACACTAATCCCTCAATAATACACAAGATTAAGATATAGAAAGTATGCTTGGGGCTAACTCTAGCCCCAAGAGGATGTCTAGCCATTCATGGTGATGTTGCTCCAACCCTCAAAGGCTAACTCCATGGTTGAAATCTGCTCCTTGTTGATGAAGAACTCCAATGGTGTCTCTAGCCTTCTCCTTTATGCTTCCTCTCTAAGAGATGATATGAAAATGATATATGGCTCTCCTTGTAAAAAGTAATCCTTATCCTTATATAGGTAGGTCAAAATGACACCCAAAATGAGCTGGGGTCGTGCACACAATATTCCCTAATTATTGGATAAAGGACAACTTTCAATGAGATGGAAATTTAATTTTTTCGCACTGGAGGAAGTTCGATCGATCGAACCTTGGACTTGGATCGATCAAACTGGCTGAGATCTATCGAACTTAGGCTGGATCGATCCAACTGGTTGAGTTTTTTGGGAAAAGACAAATTTGAGATATTTTGGGAGATATTTTTGGGAAAAGGACAAAAGTGGTTAGTGGGTGGTGCAGTTGTGGATAAGATCAATCACTTGAATAAGGAAAAAAATGTTCGATCGATCGAAGGGTGGTGTTAGATCAATCGAACTTTTTGGACTTCATGCTTTTGGGTCAAGGCTTGGATTTATCTTGAAGTGCTGAAATCGATCCTTATTCGATCGATCGAACTTTGCTGCTTCCCACATTTGGCTTCATTTGCTTCTTTCTTTCTCCACTTTGCGCCTTTCTTTGTTTATTCCCAGAATTGCATTAATTAAGCTCTTATTTGCCTGAGTTAGCTTATTTTTGGAATGAGTGCCTGAAAATGAAAATAATACGAAATCAATCTAAAACGGTAAAGTAAGATAGATAAAGGTACTAGAATGCCTAAGCTAAGGGGTTTAAATACGCACTTTTCAGCGCTCATCACACCCTCAAACTTAAATATTGCTAGTCCCTAGCAATGAACTAGAAAGTAAAGGAATGAAATGAACAACTATACAACTATGAGCTAGAAAGCAATAAATGGATAACGCCACTTTCGTAGGGAACACGATTGCACTTAGCATATGCAACAAGCCTTTGAAACCCCTAGGTTACCCCTAGTGGACGAGTGAAGTGTCGTGAGGGTTTCCAGAAATGGTACCCACAAACATTAAGCTTATTCTTTCAAAAGAGGCACCAATATTGCAAACAAGCATTAGGAGAAAACTACCTTAAGTATGCAATTTTTCAAACATTTTCTAGCAATCTCCCAAAATTTCAACATCAAGCAAGTAAGTATGGTCCTCCACATATCAAGAGAATGATTATGCAAATTAAAACAGCTCTAGAATTCTTTTTGAGTGGACCGGCATCAAATGTGTTGCTATCTAAGCCAACTAAAGAATTAATCACATCATTACCCTCAAACTAGCACACAAATCTAGTACCGATCATCAAGACAAAAAATAGACCTTTTATTAAAGCTTTATTTTCTAGGTGCGCTTATTCTTTTCACTCATTTTTTTTTTTATTTTTAAATTTTTTTTTTATTGCGGATCAAAGATGGAAGCATAGTGCAATGTGTTGATCTATTAAGCTTTCTAGCGATTCATGAGGTCGAGCGTTATGTCAATAACTCCCAAACCAGATGGCTTTAGGGCATTAGGCATTCAAATACCCATACGGACTTACAAGCTCAAATCAACTAGGCTACAAATTAAGACAACAACCATCTAATCATTTCCCACTTCTCACCTTTTGGGAGAAGTCCTCACTTTTTATTGCTTTTGCAACCCTTTTTTTTTTTTTTTTTCATTGAATTCAATTATTAACCTAGAGTTTGGGTCCTCCACCTTTTGGCGCAAGAAGTTCAATAGTTGATGAGGCTACCGGCTACTTAGTGAAAAGGGGTTGTTATCCACCTTTATCAATAATAAAAACTTTCAATGCACTACTAGCTCAATTGGGCTATAACCAATTCAATAATCAACAAAGCATGTACCTCACAAATGAATGCTAGTGTGTGCCGGTGCTAGTGTAGAATCCTAGAATGAATCTCAAAGCAATCACAAAATCAAGATGATGTGGACCACAAGTGCAAACAAGATATCAATTTTTCAGAAAATTTACTCCTAAATGGCATCTCTCGGGCATACAAGGAGTATTGAACTCTCAAGTCAAGCAATTTTTAAATTTTAAGCAATATAGTCCTCAAAAGATCAAAATCATAGCTAGATATGGACCAACCATAAAAATATCCCTCAAATACACAAGTCATGCTCAAAATCTTGAAATTAAAACTAATTTAAAACTAACACTGCAAAACACCATTCCCCCCAAATTTAAATGGCACAATGCCCTTAATGTGCAAGAGAACAAAGGAAAGAGTATACCAATGCAACTAAGGCATAGAATGATAGGGACTAAAGTATCCAAAGTGGGTGGCAAGGCCCCCCCCCCCCCAAACTTGGAATGAACTATGGTCCTGAAAATTGGCACTTGGATAAATTCATCAGATAACAAAATGGGATAATTAGTGTACAGTGGACATGCAAGTGTAAATGGGATAAACAGATAAAGAAATGAGAGCGGTATAAGGGTGGTCCTAAAAATTGGGTAACACTCTCTCACTGAAGTCACTGTGATGCACCTGATGGAGTCAAACATAGAGATATGAGAATATAATCATATGACATCCACAATAAAAACAGATATATATAAAACAGATAAAGTATAGGTACAACAAAAATATCAAAGCCGACAGACCAGCTGTAAAAATAATAATGTACAGTGACAAAAGTAAAGTATCAATAGGAGAGAGGGATCATGAGATAGAAGGAACTGGGAACTCAGGAGGATAAGGTAGGACGGGCAGGTCGGGCTCCACGGATATCTCTGGATAGATCTCGGAACATGGTCATGACATCCATGCGAAAGGTAGCAAGATCAGCTCTGTGGGCTGTGAGATCAGCTCGGATGGTAACAACAGCATCCTTAAGCGTCTGAAGCCGTTCTTCAAAGCCGGGGGTCAGATCTAGAGCCTCAGGCATAGACGAATCAGAAGAAAGCTCTTGAGTCTGCTCCTGCTCATGAATGGGTGACCTGGCTAGAGAGTACTGCTCTGTGTCGTCTGCAGGGTGCTCCAAGTCAATATCTATATGATCTATAGCTGGATGGACTGGTGCGTCATCCGCTACGGGATCTGCTGCTGCTGCCTGTGCCTCTAGCTGGGCCTCCTCCTCCTCTAACTCCATTGCAGCCACTGCTGCATGGTCTTGCAGGCGAGTAATGATGGATCGGTAGCTCTTGTTCCAGTCCTTCTTCAGGAAGTGACATGAACCTCTCTCGGGGTGCTCTCGAGGATGGATGGGGTAGCGCTGATCTATGAGAATCTAGTTGATGAGGTGGCTGAATGGAAGAGACTTAGCCCATCCTGACATCTCCTTACTGATGTACTCGTCATATAGCTTCCTCATCACACTCTAAATGAGTGCGGAAACGGACACCCAGTGCCCGGTGTAGAAGGCGTAGAGGGCTGTCAGATAATCGCCCCTCCTCTGAATCTTGTGCCCGGCCATGTATATGTTCCAATAGAGAACGGAATCAGTGAACCAAAGGTCATCTGGAAGGAATGTCCGAGTGGCGAAGGTCTTGCCACTGGCATGGTGACCTGTGAGAAAAACTGCCATGTCAGCATATGAAGGCCTGTATTGCCTCGGATATGTGTCCTGAAGCTCTAGAGGACATCTGTGTGGACAGCGGCAAGAGCGGGCTAGAGAGTCCACTATGATAGTGATCAGATGGCCATCTATAGAAGTGACTAGCTTTGCTGTGGTACGCGGTGATGGTCAGAGGTTTTGGTAAAACAACCGTACCAGCCGCGGGTAAACCGGCTCTGTGACGGGGGCAAGAATAGCGGCCAGGCCCCTCTGAATCATATCATGGTAGGCGGATCGGGTCAGCACCAATCTAGAGAAGAAGGCCATGTCGAACATTGATTCATGGTTGATAGTCATATGTGCATATCGAGGCACGGGCCTATCACGCTCCAGATGAGCTGGCTGAGCCGGTGGAGCTGGTATAGGTGAATGCTCAGCTCCAGTATACGGTGGAGATGGTGATGGAGTGAATGCAGGATGAGCCACAGAAGTGGATGGTATATGGTCATCCTCAGCCTCATGAGATGGTGACTGAGGTGGGGTAACCTGTGCTGGCTCCTCCTGTGCATAAGAGGGCTCTGCTGGCTCCTCTGTCCGTTGTCTAATGTGTCGATGGGGCCCGTGTTGCCTGTTGGCAATGGTTTTCGTCTTAACTATGGCCAGCAAAAAGAAAAAGAAAAACTTGCAATGGGAGTTAGTACCAGAGTAAGAAATTTTAAGCATGATATAGAAACATGAATGTTAAGTAAAAATAGACAAAACAAATATGACATGAATCAATGCAAGTGGCAGGATATGAAATATGCTAAACAATGTAAGTATGAAATGCATCCAATGTGTAATATCATGGGCATTGGGCATATATGAGATAACATGAATATAAGATGTGAAGAATGAAGTGTGTGTGTGAGATCTGTGAAGTTCGATCTATCACAAAAAGAAGTGAGATCGATCACAAAAGTTGGATCGATCGAAAATAAGTGAGATCGATCTCACAACTTCGATCGATCGGAGACATGAGTTCGATCGATCTTTCAAGATCGATCTGAGATACAAGTTCGATCGATCGAACTGTGCGACGATGAAAACTCAAAGGTCACAGATCTGTGACTTTGGAAGCACGGGGCCCACACGAACGTATTCGTGGGCCCATCAACACAACAAACATCAATTCCTATCCACTGTTCAAAGCCTATACTCCCAAATCGAATCAAATCATAAAAAATATATATATATACACATATATATATAGACACAAATGCTTCAAGCTTCAACAATGGAGGATTTTGTCATGTATATAGCATGTATTCAACATATAAAGCATGTATGCACACGATTGAAGCTTAAATCATGAGGGACATTCTCGGATCTTACCTCAAACGATGAGAGAAGTAGAGATGTGGAAGAGTGAAGATGAATCCGAGAAAGGATAGAGAGATTGATGCTTAGATGCTCGCTGGAAAGTTCACCGGAGGTGGGAGATGAGATTGGATGTGGCGGCGATGAGGGGGGTTAGGGTTTGCAGAGAGGGTGAGATCGATCTAAGGTATCGATCTTGAAAACCCTCGGTTCTATTTTTAAAAACATTCCCGACAGAGTTCGATCAATCGAACTTCAACTGAGATCGATCGAACTTTGATGAACTCTCTTCAAAGTATTTTTGGATTTTTGAAATTTTTGAAAATTGCAAAATTTAAAAATTAGAAATTGAAATTAAAATTAAAAATTGGAAAATAAAATAAAATATTTTTGGTTTTTTTTTTTTTTAAAAAAATAAATTAATAAACAATAATAATTAAAAACTAAATAAATTAAAATATTTTTGAATTTTTGAAAACTTTTTTTGAAAAATAAAATAAAATAAAATGAAATGAAAATAAAATAAAAGTGAAAATATTTTTGGATTTTTGAAAATTTGAAAAGTCAAAATAATGAAATGAAGAGTTGAGATCGATCGAAACAAGAGTTCGATTAATCAGACAGAGAGCAAAAATATGCAGGTTTTTGGCTCAAAAAATTGGCTAAGTGTTGGAACTTGAAGATCGATCGAACTTGGAAGTTGGATCGATCGAAGAACTTTCAGATCGATCTTAGAATGTTTCGATCGATCAGACAGAGAGGTGAAATATGTAGGTTGATGCAGGCTCAAAATTTTTCTAAGTGTTGAATCATGAGATCGATCGAACTTAGAAGTTGGATTGATCGAAGGTCTTCTGATAGATCTAAGAGTTAGTTCAAACGATGGGACAGAGAGGTGATTTGGATGCCGGTTTCTACAGGTCGAAAAATTTTGTAAGTGTTGGATGCAGAATGGAGTTCGATCAATCGAACTCAGGTTTAAAATCGATCGAACTATGCAGAATGCTCAAAAATGACATGAAAGCTCATGCAATCCTCACCAAAGTTCCTTTTAATGCATATGAGAACAAAAAACAAGTATCATGACTTCGCAAGAAATTAAATGAAAGATAGAAATGGGGGAGGAGTAGGGTTTTGACACCCTACGAAATGTCTTTGCTAGTCTTTAACGTCTCTAGCAAGACATTGGGCTCTTTTAGCCCAGATCAAAGATCTTATAATGCATCCCCTCCATGTTGGGGTGGTAGATGCTTTGAACTCCACCCAACAAATAGTTCTTTGAAGAACTTGTTGGATTAAGCTTAAAAGGAGCTTTTCATCCTTTGCCTATACAATTACAACCTTTGGGCTTCCATGCCCTTTCAAAGCAAGAATTTGAAACAAGACTTTTAGAATGCAAGGTTGAAGATGATCCTTTAGAAGTTTTGGTTTTACACAAAAGCTCATTTCCTTGACATTCTAGATCATGGCATTCATCTACAACATTAACTTCTCCTTCATATTTGTCAAATGAATTGGGTGTGGGATTAAAGATATTCAGCTTCACCTTCATATGGCCAAATGAGATCTTCATTATCCCCATTTACAATTGATGTTGGCATTAGCAGTTGCCAAGAAAGGATGACCAAGGATAACGGGAATTTGGCTCTTAGGATTGGGGACCGGTTCCGTGTCGATGACAACGAAATCAACCGGGAAGAAGAATTTATCAATCTTAATCAAAGCATCCTCAATTATACCCCTTGGCTTCTTAATGGATCGGTCGGCAAGTTGCAAAACTATCGACGTCAGTTTCAATTCACTTAGGCCCAATTTGACATAAACCGAGTATGGAAGAAGGTTAACACTTGCTCCTAAGTCAAGAAGCGCCCGATTAATGATATGATCACCAATAATGCATGATGTAGTGGGTGAACTGGGGTCCTTAAACTTTAGAACAGTGTTATGCTGCAAAATTGAGCTTACTTGCTCTGTCAAAACCACTTTCCTTGGTGCTTGGCTCTTGTTCTTCCGGTTTTGGGTGCACAAGTCTTTCAAGAATTTGGCATAAGCCAGAATTTGCTTGATTGCATCCAATAGTGGAAGATTAACTTTCACTTGCCTAAACATTTCCATAATTTCATTGGTTTTTGCCTTTTGCTTGTCTTTTGAAATGGATCCTTTTAAGGCATCCGAAAATGGAACTTTTAGTTCAAACACTTTTTCAAAATTTTCTTTTGAACTTTCTTCAACACAAGAAGTTTTCAAATCATTGTGTTCCAAATCATTTTTCAACAAAACTTTTTTGACATCATTTTTCAAAACTTCTTTTTCAAACACATTTTTCAAAACTTTCTCATTTACAAGATCATGTATATGCAATGAAGGAGGAATGGGATGTGAAACGGGATGGGTGACAACTTGAGGTTGCACCGGTTCACTCTCTTCATTGGACATTCCAACTTGATTGTCCACAATCCTACCACTCCGCAAGGTTGTCACAGCATTAACATGTTCAATGGTTTGGCCTTCCGATGAGGAATGGGTTTCCACAACACATTGTTGCTTAGGTGGGGTATTAATAGGCATCTTTCCCTTCTCTCTTGCATTGAGAGTGCTTGCTATTTGCCCTACTTGGGTTTCTAGCTTCGCAATAGATTGAGAGTGAGAATGAAGCAATTGAGTGTTAGCCTCTAAAATGCCCAAAGCGTTAGTATTTCCTTGGGAATAAGATTGGTTGGGAAAATGAGAATTAGAAAATTGATTCCCTTGTGATTGATAAGGTCTATAACCTTAGGATCCTGGGTTTTGAAGTGGAGGTGGAATGTACTTCCCTTGAAAACCGCCTTGGGAAGGGTTTGAGCCCTCTCCTTGGTTTTTCTAAGAGAAATTCGGATGATTCCTCCAACTTGGATTATAGTGAGTATCATAAGGATTGTTTCCTTGGTTCACAAAAGCTGCATTGACTTATTCATTTGGTTCATTTTGCACTTGTATGTGAGGACAATGAGAAGTAGAATGAAGAACACTAGAACAAGTCATACATGTTTCATTTGATGCACGATGAAAATGGTTAGGGAAGGAAGATACTTGGTTCGCCGAGTTTTGGTTAGTAAAAAATTGATCAAACCTTTGAGATAAAGACTTCATTTCGGCGGCTATTTCATTTGAATGGTCGACTTGATGTAAGCCAACACTCTTCCTACCTTGTGAATTTCTACCATTCTTGGATGATAGTGTTCTATACAAAGAATTTTCACTCCTGCTCTTATAAAGACGCCACACGTCATCTTCATGCCTATCAATGTATGAGCCACCCATGGAACCATCAACTATACCCTTATAGTTGTCCGATAAGCTCTCAAAGAAATATTGAACTAATTTCCATTTAGGCATGCCATGATGTGGACATTTCCTAAGCAATTCATTGAAGCGTTCCCATACCTCATGAAACGTTTCTCCATCCCCATGTGAAAATTCTCGAATTGAGGTTCTCATGGCATTGGTCTTTGAAATAGGATAGTACTTCTTCTAGAACTCTTGTTGCATTTCTGCCCAAGAAGTGATTAAAAAAGGCCTAAGATTGTTAAACCAATACTTTGCCTTGTCTTTTAAGGTAAATGGAAAAAGTTTGAGTCTTAAAACCTCTTCCGGCATGTCCGTATATTTTACGATGGAACATACTTCAAGAAACTCATCCAAATGCTTGTAAGGTTCTTCACTTGGAAGTCCATAATAGTTAGGAAGCATTTGAATGGTTTGGGGCTTAGTTTCATAATGATGTGCTCTAAATGGAGGCAATTGGATGCATGTAAGTGCATTATACTCATTAGGCACATAATGGTCTCTTAAAGTAAGAGGATGATTAGCTACTTGAGGTGCAACATGAACACCTTGGTTTTGAATTCCTTGATTGATGATGGGAGGTTGTGGAGCATACATTGGCCTTGGAATTCCATATGGAACTTGGCCTTATTATTGTGGTGGTTGGTGAATGAACGGCCTAGGCATGCCTAATGGTACTTGTATGTTCTCATTGTGCACATTGGGATGAAGGATGCCCTGTTGGTCTATATGACCAAGGTCCTCAACATGATCATTATTATGGTCATCCATTGATAGATTGGCTCTATTTGAACTTCCTCTTCCCCTAGGATTTCTAACGATGGATTCAAGATGCAAATCAAGAAGGACAAGAGTAGGTATCAATGAACGACGTCCATGCATACACAATGCAAAACACAACAAACACAAAGAATGACAAACACTATGTCTTCACAACAATGCAATTAGACTTCTTCCACAAACACTTAATTCATACTCTTATGCTTTAACAACAATGATGCAAGAACAATTAAAAATAAGCCTCCACGCGGGCCGATGATTTAACTAAGGGATTGAGTAAAGAAAGTCTCACAAAGGTCCTTTAGCACTTCAACTCCAAATTTAAAGCTTAGCTTAGCAAATTTTTAGAATTTTTAGCTTTTTTTTTATTTTATTTTTTTATTTTTTTTATTTTTCTTCCTTGCATAGCTTGAATGCTCCTTTGCTTGCTTCTTTTCCAACAATGCACCTAGTTAAGTAAGAATAACACAATAAGTAACCAAAAAGAAAAATAAAAATAAAGTAAAGACACGATCAAAAGAGTACTAATCCTAATTGATTCCACAAATATGACGTTGCCTAATCAAATCAATCAATCCCCGGTTACGGCGCCAAAAACTGACGTGGTGCGTCGCTATACCACAAGCTTAAAAAGTATGTGGAATTTAAGGCGAGGGCCAAGAGTTTTACATTTATAAAAGCCACTACTACCTTTCACTATAAATATAGCTAGGGTGAGTAGGGATCGTCCCAAGGGATTGTGAGGATCGAACAAGGTCGTGGAATCGCTATTAGGGCTAGTAGGTCGAGTGATCAAACAATTGGTTGGTTGGTTGATTAGATAACAACTAAATTAAACTAAGTGATAACAAAAGAATGCAATAAAGAGTAAGTAAGAGAGAGAAAGATCTTGTGGTTTAGAGATCACCACCAAGTAATGCATTTCTATACCATTGACAAGTGACTAATGAGGGCAAATGGTGTGTTGCAATATTGGTGTGTGTATGTGTTCGGTTGATTCAACTAGTAAGGATGATTAGTTAAGAATGTATTGTCTAAACATCATGTGAAAGACACAATATATCTAAGCAATGAAGTATATATTGTCTAAACAAAATGTGAGAGGCACAATAGATCAAAACAGGTCATTAATCCTTTCATTAAGCTCATAATCCAAATACAACACAAGGTTAGAGACATATGCTTCTTGCATTCAAAAGCTTGGATTATCAAACAACAAGCATAGATTGTCCTCCCATTTAACACTACACTGCAACTACACTACACCTACGCTACAAGCATGAAAATAAACTAGGGGAGAGGCACAATCCATCAAGGAATAAGTATGAACCATCAAGAAAATCACAAGAGCATTTTTTTAAGCACTATGTCTTGATAATCTCCAAATCTATAGCATCAATACACATAGACATGCATCAATAACACAAAATCTAGAGACAAGCACATGAACATCTATTCTAGCATACATAGACATATGGATAGAATGAAATGATCAATTGGAAGCATTAAACCACATAAATCATTGAATAAGCAAGATCTATATATATCAAAGTGTCAAAACATTAATTACAACACTAATCCCTCAATAATACACAAGATTAAGATATAGAAAACATGCTTGGGGCTAACTCTAGTCCCAAGAGGATGTCTATCCACTCATAGTGATGTTGCTCCAACCCTCAAGGGCTAACTCCGTGGTTGAAATCTGCTCCTTGTTGATGAAGAACTCCAATGGTGTCTCTTGCCTCCTCCTCTATGCTTCCTCTCCAAGAGATGATATGAAAATGATATATGGCTCTCCTTGTAAAAAGCAATCTTTATCCTTATATACGTAGGTCAAAATGACACCCAAAATGAGTTGGGGTCGTGTACACAATATTCCCTAATGATTGGATAAATGACAACTTTCAATGAGATGGAAATTTAATTTTTTCGCACTGAAGGTAGTTCGATCGATCGAACCTTAGACTTGGATCGATCAAACTGGCTGAGATCCATCGAACTTAGGTTGGATCGATCCAACTGGTTGAGCTTTTTGGGAAAAGACAAATCCGAGATATTTTGGGAGATATTTTTGGGAAAATGACAAAAGGGGTTAGTGGGTGGTGCAGTTGTGGATAAGATCAATCATTTGAATAAGGACAAAAGTGTTCGATCGATCGAAGGGTGGTGTTGGATCAATCGAACTTTTTGGACTTCATGCTCTTGGGTCAAGGTTTGGATCTATCTTGAAGTGCTGAGATCGATCATTGTTTGATCGATCGAACCTTGAAGTTGGATTGATCGAACTTTGCTGCTTCCCACCTTTGGCTTTATTTGCTTCTTTCTTTCTCCACTTTGCTCCTTTCTTTGTTTAATCCCAGAATTGCTTTAATTAAGCTCTTATTTGGCTGAGTTAGCTTATTTTCGGGATAAGTGCCTGAAAATGAAAATAATACGAAATCAATCTAAAACGGAAAAGTAAGATAGATAAAGGTACTAGAATGCCTAAGCTTAAGGGGTTTAAATACGCACTTTTCAGCACTCATCAAACAAGTTTCAACTCAATCAAGGGCATTTTGGTAAATTTTGGAATTTCTCAACATTTTTGGGGCAAAATTAGAATTTTTTGAAAACTATGGAGTCCAAACATTCTAATGCATTGTATAAAAGTTTCATAATAAGAATCATGTAATGAATAAACAACAAAATGAGGAATTAAGCAGCTCGACTTCTCATTTTCAAACAGAGTTCAAAATTTTCCTTTTTTAACCTTTTAAAACCAACAAGTGGGATCTCAAAGCATTTTAAGCAATCAAGGAACATTTTACCAAAACAAAGCACCTTAACCATGAGCTAAAAGTATTTGAAGATCAAAACTATCAAGACGGTCCATTTGAAACACTTTTAAGCATTTTTAAGCAAGACTTTGCAATTTCAAGTTCAAAAGCAGAAGATTCAAGTCAAGTTAAACTTGCATTCATTTGAAACAAGTAGAATCAAGCAACATCCATGCATTTCCTACTCAAGACAAGCAAATGAAACAAGTCGGGATTCATGCTTACAACAATTTAAATTTGCAATGCCATTTCAAGTTCAAAATATCAAGAATTTTTCAAGGCAAACAATTTTCATTTCATTTCAAATTTCAAATCAACATATTACTTTGACATTTTGGCATTTAAGCTTTGCATTCTAAATCAACAAACAATTTTCCAAAATCATGATATTTCCAAAGTCGAGAGCTTCACATTTCATAACAACTTTGAGTTTCAAAACAATTTTCCGAAGACTTGAAAATTTTCTTTCTTTTTAATTCAATTCCAAAGTCTTAACTTCAAAACTCTTTTCCAATTCCAATTCAAGTTTTCAAAAATAGACTACATGCCTTTTGGAATTTAAAATCAAAGTTCCAAATTGATTTTGTAAAAATTCGGCGTGGTTTCCCCTTAAAAATGGATATTCTCAAAAATTTTCAAAGGCAGAACAAATATGCATTTTAACATTTAATCAACAATCCAAGCATTTTCATAGAAATAGACATTCAATAAAATTTCTCAAACTCATTCATCCGGCACAAGGGACACCGCCCACAAACACAAATATACATGTTTAAATTACCCATTCTCCTTCTAACTACAACAATCAAACATCATTCTCCAATTTATTTTTTATTTTTTATTTTTTATTTTTTCTCAACAAGGTTTTTCCGTCATCCATTCAACACAATCACAGTTCATGGTCAGTCCAATGGTCCATTGTTTTTATAAATTTTTCATTATTTATTTTTTTGATATTGATTTTTGATTTTTCTATTTTTTGTACACACCATTTTCTATTTTATGCAACAATTATATACAAATATAAATTTAAACAGAAAGCAAAACTAAAATGGGTAAGAGAATGTAATAAAATAAAATAACACTAAAAAAAAAAAATGAAAAAAAATAAAACAAAAATAAATTCCTGCATACCGGAACCAAAAGAGGGAAGAAAGGATTGAAACGAAGTGGTTCAAGGCGAAATGGAGGATTTTTGGCCTCATCGTGGCCAGAGGGGATGATCGGAAGCTCGTCAGAGCTTCGCCGGAAAGTGCAAAGAGTTGCCAAAAGTTGGATCAACCTCTTCTTGGCCTAAATCGGCCGGAGATGACGAATAAGAAAGAACCTAATAGAGATTCGAGCAAGAGAGATAACGGCTTGGCCCCTTTGGCCAAAACTCTTTGCCAGTAAAAATGGAGAACGGCGGTGATGGGGCTTGGGATTCTTCGGCTTGAGGAGAGAAGGTGGAGGTTGGGTTGTGTGGGGTTTCCTCGCCTTGGTCGGAGTGAGAGGTTGAAAGGTTGAGGTTAAGAGAGAAGAGAAGAGTTACAGGAGAGAGAATGAGAGGGTTTTGGGAGGTAGAGGGAAAACAAAAAGATAGAGAGGGAAAGAGAAGAGGGGAAGAAAGAGAAAAGAAAAAGAAAAAGAAAAGAAAAGAATGGAGGAGAGAGAAAAATAGAAAAAGAAAAAAAAAAATTAGGGTTGGGGTGGGAAGATCAATGGCCAAAGCAAGTTTCGGAAGTTTAAAAGACGTAATTTCGATCGATCAAAATGGAAGATGAGAAGCCATAAAGTCAAAGGGTTCGATCAATCAAAAATACACTGGAAATGCAGGAAATGTAAGAAATTGCCTGGAAACTAGATTTTACCAATTCAAATCATATTTAGACGACGTAGAAGATAACAAAACAAGAAATGAAGGAGGAATAGGGTTAGGAAACCCTACAAGGCATTCATCTTTAACGTCTCTAGCAAGACGCTGGGCACTTTTAGCCCAAATCAAAGATCTTGTTAGACATTCCCTTCTCAGTGGGGTAAATGGAACTTTGAACCCCACTGAACAAACTATTCCCTAAGGAAATTATTGGATTAGGTTCAAGTGCTTTCAATGGCACTTGATTATCAAAACTTTTGGGCTTCCATTCCCGTTCAACATTTGATTTTAAAACATCTTTTGAAATCTCTTTTGAAAGCAAACCATTTGATGTTTCAACACAAATCAACGACTCATTCTTTTCAAATTCATTTGCAAAATATTTTTCAACAACACATATATCTTCATGTTTGTCCACAGAATTGGGGGTTGGATTAAAAATGTTTAACTTCACTTTCATATGGCCAAATGAGATTTTCATTATCCCCGTTCTACATGTAATATTGGCATTAGCGGTAGCCAAGAAAGGACGGCCAAGGATAACGGAAATTTGGCTCTTAGGATTTGGGACCGGTTCTGTACCAATGACAATGAAATCGACTAAGAAGAAGGACTTGTCAATTTTAATCAAAACATCCTCTTTAATACCCCGGGGTTTTTTAATTGATCGGTCGGCTAGGTGTAAAACTACCGACGTCGGTTTCAAATCACTTAAGCCCAATTGAACATAAACCGAATAAGGGAGAAGATTAACACTCGTATAGTGCATGATGTGGCAGGTGGACTGGGGTCTTTAAATTTTGGGAGGGTGTTGTGTTGCAAAATAGAGCTCACTTGCTCGGTAAAAACGACCTTCCTAGGTGCTTGGCTTTTGTTCTTCCTCTTTAAAGTGCAAAGATCTTTTAAAAATTTGGCATAAGCTGGAATTTGTCGAATCACATTTAAGAGAAGAAGATTGATTTTGCCTTGCCTAAACACATTAATGATTTCATTATCTTTGCTTTGTTGTTTTTCAAATGATGCGGATGCTTTTAAAGCATCCGGAAATGGAGCCTTTGGCTCAAAAGATTTTTCAAAATCATTCCTTAAAACATTTTCAATAATGAGGCCTGATGAGCATTGAATATTGCATATTCGAGCCCTTAAATACGCATATGTTAAGACCTAAAGTGATATATCTATCCTGTTTTATACTGATTTATGTTTATTTCATGTTTTTAGGTGATTTCCCAAAGAAACAGTTAAAACCGGGCTTTTATAATGAAAAGATTGATAATGAAGTTTACCGCATCGTTGCCGGTCATCTGAAGCAAGCCGAGAGTCAAAATGATGAATTTTCGAAGAGTTTAAGTTCAGAAGCTCGAGCCTCAGTTCTATGGCTCGAGCACAAAACAAGAAATTCCACCAAGGCAAGAAAGCTTGAGCTTTGTACCTTAAAGCTCGAGCCTAAATATAAGGTGCTTGAGTTTTTGTCTAAGAGCTTGAGCATTTGATGCGTCAGAATTTAAAAAGTTAATTTCTAAGCTCCCAGGCCTCGTGCCTCAACTCAAAGATTGAGCACCATTATTTAAGGCTCGAGCCTTGACTACCAAATGCTCAAGCATGGTACCTAGTCCTCAAGCCCATGATGCTTGGATCGAGTAATGTTAAAATATTTCAATCCTAAAAATATTCTAAGTGTTGAAGAAAAAGACGCTTCGGAAAAGAGTTGAAGAAATTTGGCTATGTATCAAAGTAAAGCTCAAGCCCAACACCTTGGGATCGAGCACCATGAAGAGAGGATCGAGCACCATTAATAACAAGACATTCTGAACAAATTTTGCTCCCAAAGCTTGAGCCTAAGCTTTAAGGCTCGAGCACGAATCAGAAAGTTCGAGCACCAACAGTTTGGGCTGGAGCATGGCTAAAAACTCTGAACTTGCTTCAGTATTTTGGGCATAAATTTTGACTCGGAACTCCAAATTGAGAAAACTCAGCTGCTCTAGGAAGAAGACTCGAAGCCTGATGTTTTTATCTCTAATAGCCATCTCCAAATTTGCACTTTAAATGGGTCAAAATCGCGTTACAAAGTCGGACAAAGTTGCTGGCAAGTGATGCTCGAGCCTGAACCCAAATGCTCAAGCCTAAACCTCAAAGCTCGAGCTTGGGACTTTAGAGCTCGAGCCTGGACATCCTAGAAGTCGTAAGTACATATGGGAATGACCAAAAATCATATTTCTTTATTTCCTTATGGGCCCAGTTGTTACCAAAAGCCATAAAACCAATCCAAAGGGGATTGGGACTTGTTCTCCACTATAAAAGAAGAGGAGAAGGCCACAGAATCGGTCATCCATTCTCTCATATCTTTCTGTCATGGCATCTTTTAGGGTTTGAAAAAGAACCAAAAGGAGTTTTGGCTGTCCATGGCGATGAAGACAATAACACAGATGTATCTTGCGTCGTCATGAGTAGCTAATTCCTCTCTTAGGGCATTGATATAACCTGATCCGATTATTATGGTTTGATTGTTTATACTTTGGGAATTTAATAGTTTATATATTCTGATTACATGATTTTGAGCAACTGAGTCAACTCAATTGGTGTTTTAATGAATTAATAGTTTCTGAATAGTTATTACCTTGTCTTAGATATAATTGCTCATAAATTATTCTCAACCCATTCTTATTGGACGGTATCTAGCGAAGCCCTGCCGAACATAAGAATGGAGACCATGTAATGGTGTTTAAACGTTTTTCATGAATGAATGTTTTCATAGTCAATGCCTAGGGAAGACGAGTTATACTACAAAATTAGTTAGCAGTAGGTAAGTAGATAATCCATGTCAACCGAAGATAGGTTATTATTAACTGAAATTCATGAAACATCTTTCTTTAAATCTGAATTAAATTAAAGTTATTGAGTTTAATTCCATATTATACATAACTATTGAAATCTCAAGGTTGAACAGTTAACCATAGTATGAGGTTCATGGTGAAGTCAATCCCTAAGTATTTATTCTCTTGATCTCATTCCTTTTATTCCGTTTATTTTCTTTTCTATTATTGAATTGCTTCACAACACAACAAATCAAATCTTCCTTCTAAATTAAAATAGTAATTAATTGAAGACTTGATAAACCACAATAGTCCTTGAGATTCGACACCCTCAACATAGCCCAATCCTACAAGGATTCGTTCTATTATGAGTGGTATTTTATTATTCATAAATAAAAACACACATCAATTTTTAGCGCCGTTGCCGGGGACTATATCACGGTTTTGTTGAGTTTGAGATTAGTTTTATTTGAATTTAAAGCTTTAGGACTTTCTACTATCTCACCTTATTTTTTATTTTTTCAAGTGCAGGAATCTAGCAGCAAGGACGAAGACGCCTAAGGAATAGAAGCTTTGGTTTTAGGACCTTTTGTGAGTTTTTGTTGTTTTTCTTCACTTGAAATTTTTCTTTTTGTTAGTAATTGTTACCATTGAAATTAGCTTAAATTATTAGGAGAATTCTTTAAATCAGACATGGCTAATAATGGTGATAATCCAAATGGGGCATTGTAATGACCCGGTCTTTTTCCTTCCTTTCTTTTCTCGGATTTTCACGGAATTTTTTTTTTTTTCGCTGATCTTTTTCCTTCCTGGGTTCAGTTCCTCGTCGCTTAGTGTCATCTCCAGTGCTCTGGAGTGAGTTCTGAGACTCTTTTCTTTGGATTGACAACTTCCTTTGAGGACCGAGTCAATTCCGCATTTTTTTTTTTTCGTTTTTTTGACACTATTCACTATTTCGTCTTTTTCCCAATTTCGTTATTTTCTCTATTTTGTTTTTTTCCCGTTTGTCACTTTGTTGGCATAACCTCACTTCTTGTGTTCGGAGTTAGTTTTTGACTTCACATATCTTCATTCTAAGTGGTTTCCACGAAATATGTATCTTTACTTTTGTAAGAAAGTACTCTGGTTACTCCTGGTGTCCATAAGGGCATGGATGCATAGTTTTTCAGAATCTTTTTCTTTTCTTGGGATGTTTTTCGTAAATATATTTTGAAAATATTTTGTTTTAGGGGTTTTTAAGAAAATATTTTTGGAAAATATTTTCATTCTGGGCTATTAGTGCAGTTTTCACTTTTTGGATGGGCCATTGTCCAATTAATGAAAGTTATTGCTAAATGCCTTGTTTTGAGCCTATATCCTCCTATGAGATTCATTTTCACTTTTCATTGAGTCACGTGCTCTTTGAATTTCCTTCTGGTTATTTTTTCCAGTTTCAGGGTTTTCGGCACCGGTTGCTGCCGAACTTGTCTGGGGCATAACTTTCTGCTCGGGACTCGATTTTTGACGTCGTTTCTTTCGTTGTTTATATTTTCTCATTTTGAATCTTTTTCATTCATAGAGTTTTGTCATTTGATCGTGTTTGCTCAAATTACACTTTTCCGGACCTGGCGGGGCCCGTTCGGGGCACTTTTTGAGATTTTCTATAAATAGAGTGACTTAAGAGAAAATATCAGATTTTCCTCTCTCTCTCTCCCCTCTCTTGGCCGGCCATCCCTGGCAGCCATGGCTGCCGGTCTTCTTTCATCTTTTCCGACCACTTCCCTTTTGTAAAAAGGTGTAGTGCCTTAGTGTTTATTGTTCGTCTTGACGACGCACATCTTTCACCCTTATTAGAACCCGTTTTTGGCCAATTTTTGAGTTCGGGTTTGAGGCTAAGTTAGGATTTTGGTAGGTCCTCTTTGGAGTTTTTTGTTCACAACGTTGTCCCCAACAAAACCCCGAAGTATCGTCGGATTCGGAGCCGTTTCATTTTGATGGCTTTTGAGATTTTCATCTCAAATTGAAGTAGGGGATGTTTTAGGATTTTATATATGTTGTATGGAGTGTTTTCCATGATTATAAAACTTGTATGTATGCTTTTGTTTAAGTCTTATAATTTAATTTAATTAATTTCTATGGTTAT
This sequence comes from Cornus florida, assembly GCF_030987335.1. Classification (NCBI taxonomy): domain Eukaryota; kingdom Viridiplantae; phylum Streptophyta; class Magnoliopsida; order Cornales; family Cornaceae; genus Cornus; species Cornus florida. The sequence goes on along the minus strand of NW_026775571.1, from coordinate 38,872,034 downwards.
GATTTAATTCTCATGATGATGTATAACTTATAATTAAATTGTGGAATGCTAGAAAGTTTGGATTTGATATGTTTGTTAATATATATTAAATTAAAATTATTTGAATATGAATTGAAATTTTTATTTAATAATTATCTTTGCTGAAAGTTTAATTCTCATGGCCGTACCTTGCATGAAATTAACTTATGATATGTTTTTAAATTAAGTTATGGCATGTTGTTTAACATACTTTAATTTGAGCGCATTAGGATGAGTATGAAATTCTAGAGTTTTTAATTAAAAGAATTAATTAAAATCTATTGAATGGGTCCATTAGCTTAAATTGAGTTTTTAACTTGATATTTGTAATGACTAGGACTTATACACAAGCATAAGTTAAATTGGGACCATTTGATGCTGTTTTAGAATCTAGGAATTTAATTATCATGATTTAATTAAATTCCATCCTATTGTTTTAATGACCTAATTAAGTTTTTCATGTGGTATATGTATTGACCATACTATGTTGTATAACATGTGTCAATTAGGGATCATTAAATCGAGATTGGAAACTTAGAGAAATTAATTAGGTTATGTAATTAATTTCCCTTTCTATTGCGTTGAAGATTTAATCATGTGTTTAATATTGGTAGTATGTTCGAAGCATGATTTTAGACTTGTAATGGATGTATAAGTCATACTTTTAATATTGAATTATATTGTTATAGCGTGTAACGAATCGCACACTGAAGATTCGACATGTGATGTTGTTATAACGCGTAACGAATCACGCTCTGAAGATTCGACATTTGTCATCCTTTAGTAGTTATGGATTTAGAGCATGTATTGTGTGGTTCCAACCTACTTGTGCATGAAGGTAGTTTCGTGTACTATTCAATACGTATATAAGTTGTTAACTTATTTATTTTGGAGTCACTTGGGACATGGTTACTATGATATGGCTAGAGTTTGGCTCTAGTGTGGGAGGTATGAGTTCTCCCCGTCGAGATAGTGTGCACTAGGGGTTGTATTTCCAGCGGGTCAATTCCTGTAATAGCCGTTGAGGTCTCGGCAGAATTCCGAGCTTAGATATACAAGTGTTCCACTAATTGATTTTGCACTTTTAGATTTCTAGTTAATAACCTCAAGAATCTATGTCTTGATGGTATTAGAAATTCTAAATATACTAAATTGCTATATTTAGTTGATTTCATATTTTAGATTTCAAGTTGATGACTTTGAGAATCTATATTTTGTCGCTTGGTATAGCATGCTCCTATGTTGTTTGAATTGCATAAATGATGTGTTTTATGCTAGAAATGATCTTAGGCAGCTTAGGATGCTCCTTGAGTCTCACCTTTGACATAGACGCTAGGTGGAATGAACCACGATGTTTAAATCATGTAAACATGTAAAACGTTAGGTCGATGTATGCTCATTTCCTACGAGTAGCTTTATGTTGCTCACCCCAAAGTTACTGGGGCATATTTCAGGTACAGGATACAAGATTGGAGATTTGCACTTGCTTTGGGTGAATTGCATAATGGAAGTTTCTTTAGAAGCATTCTTGTTCACATGCAAGTGTTAGCATGTTTAAGTTTTGCCTATAAAATGTATTTTTTCTAACTTGGAGGTTTGACATGTCAAATGTTGTAAATGAATTGTAATAAGGCTATAGGCCATTTTAGCATGTTCAAAATGTTATTTTACACTTGCATGTATGTTCACATCATCACACAATTGCATACAATTCAATTTGATCATGCAATGGGGGATCTAATCGAGCCTTAGGGACTTCTTTTCATTTTCATTTTTAGTTCATTTTTGCATTTTCAACCTATTTCAGTTGACCGGTAGCTTGTTTCGGTCGACCGATGGCCTTTGAATTTCAATTGAACAGTAAAAGTCCAATTCCAGTAGCCTTTTTCAGTTTTGAGCCACAAAAACCAGTCGACCGGTTTGTCATTTCGGTCGACCGAAATGAAGGCTCATTTCCTTCTTTTTACTGGCTCATTTCGGCAGACCGAAGCTCCATTTCGGTCGACTGAAATGGAGTTGCCTTGTAGGTTTTGTTTGGTTGATTGTTTCTTCAGGCCTTTATCGCTTCGTTCCTTCCTACTAGATTTTGTTAATCTTGTGTAAGTCATTTAGTGGTGTTCTTGGTTTAGTTTGAACTAGATTTTGTCCCTTTAGCTGTCATTGGTTCCATAAGGTACCATTTGACCCTTTTCATGTTTGTTTTCACTTCTGGTTATTTCCTTGAGCTTCGTGACTTCATGGAAGGTCACATTGGTGTCTTGGGGATGGATTGCATCTCTATAGACTTTGGATTTATCTTTTGCTTCCGCATTTCGGATCCGTTATCGGGTCAACTTTCGGTTCATCACAGTACACACTGGGTTAAAAAATCCAGGGTCGTTACAAGTGGTATCAGAGCTCTTAGGTTTGAATACATTGGACGACGGGTTTGGGTGCATATCATGCTTATGTTGCCATGCTCTATGTTTTTATATGCTTCTTGATAACATATTATGGTTTCATAACATGTTTATGTGATTATGTGGTATATATAGTATTGAGTTTGTTTAAGCATAATTTTAATTCCTATGTAAAAAGCATGACAAGTGATGTATGCTAGAGTAGAATTGTATATGCATGACTGTGTTATATATTTGGCATGACATGGGATTGGTTATTAAGGCACAAGTTAGGGTTGGTGGTGATGTCTCTTGGTGGTATAGGTTGTTGTCGACCTAGCATTGGTTTTTGGGGTAGGTGGATGGTCACCTTTTGTTTAGGCTCTCGTGAGGTGATTCATTTGGCGCTGCCGTAGTGCTGGATTTGTTGGTTTTGAGCCATGATGAGGTTATGGGCCTCTTAGGATCCTTGATTGTTAGGGATGATTCCTCTAGGATTGCAATTTTCATGGGCAGGTACGTTATGGGCAGGTACGTTGTGGGCGGGTGCATGGCACTGTCATGCTACCGTACTGGCTAGCTACAAGTACAGTTCGAATGAAATCAATGTTGGTTTTGTTTTGATAGGCGTTGTCCTTATGATCGATGATGATGATGGTTATTTTGGGGGTCAGTCGTAGCGATTGATTTGGTTGTTGTTGGTATGGCTATAGTTGCCATTTTCTTTGAGTTCTCTTTGCATGATGACAATTTTTGGGATCAAGTTGATTGATTGATGTTTGGGTAGAGAGAACATCGCACTGTTAGTGTCATTTGTAGTGTCACCTTTAGATTCAGAGATGGATTATTAGAGTCTTACCATTGTGGTAAGGGCTCACGTATGTTTTGAGACAGGTTGTTGTCGCATTGGTTTTTGGAGTCAGTTTATGGCTAGGATTGGTCTTTCCTTTTACCTAGACACTCTTAGACACGATGTCCATAGGGTTCATTGTTGCATCATTTTTATCTTATGCAGTTTTGTTTACTACCATGTTAGTAGTAAGATTTATGTTATTGTGATATGTGAGTAGGTGAAGGTCTATCCACATTTACCTTCTTATTGTGTGGCATTAACATGCCTTCTTTATATGCTTAGAGATGCCATGTTGTTACTGTATTTTAGTGACATGACTTTGTGCTTACGTGGAGACGTGCTACATGTACCCATGATTTTATCTATATGAGTAAATTTATTTCTTGGTAGTTGCATTTCCTTATTATTTGCATGACTTCCATGTTTAGTTTTTCCCTTTTGTTTCCCCTCTGTCGCACGTAGTGTGTATGTGGGTTTCTGTACGGGTTTCGTTGTAAGATTCCTTGTAGAGGAGTTGTCACATTTGTTTTGTCTTAGGCTGTCCACTTCCCTAAGGTGGGAAAGATGCTTCATTTTCGTGTTTGTCATATCGACACTTGTGGGAGAATAGGATTTCTTCTCTTTTCTTGGTTCATGTAAGGGACTTTACAAGGAGTGAGTCTCTTCTCTTCGTTGCGTTGTGCACAGCTTTGCGGTTAGCTGGTCCGTAAGGACCACTATCATTGTCTTGAGTCCTTGGTGAAGATTTGATGGATTTTAGTCGACTTACTTCCATGTAGGGGGTGAAGTCTTTGACCTTGTTGTCTTTTATTTCAGAGATGAAGTCGTGGTGTTGTTATTCTTAGGACTGGTGCTTCCTTCCCTTCGCGTCTTCCCTTGGGGAGTTTTGCCGTGGTTCTTAACGGAGTTGTGGTGCTCAGAGTGAGTTGATTAGTGTGAGATCATTTTTACGGGGACTTATGTCCATATCATTGAGGAATTGTTTGATTCGTGAGGTGAGCTCGTTGCTCTTTTGAGGATGTCTTTTGAAGACTTGCTTTGGTTTTGGAGATCTAGATGTGGTTGACTCTTAGGAGAAGTTTTGGAGGATCGCTGTTGGATATGGCTTGTTTGTGGAGTTTTCTCGTCCTAGCTATGGCTAGGCGTAGTTTTGAGGAATCATAGTTCCGATGATTGGTTGTGGATCGAAATTAAGGAATTTTGATTTAGCTTGGTGTTGCCAAGCACGATTTTAAGAGACTCGTTTTGTGACCTCGTTCGTCAAGATTATGATATGTGCGCCACTTGGTGGACTTGTATTTCGAGGATTTAGTTATCCATGATAAAGATGTGGATCCGATGTCTGATTATAGTGTAGTCTTGTAGTTGATTCGTTTTAGGGAGAAATGAAGGACTTTCGATGAAATGTCTTGTTGTAAGGTTCGTTTTGATTTTTATAGGCGTTGATTTGCTTATCGGACTTTGGATTCTTGATTGATGTTGTTAATAGGAGTATTTTGAGACATTGGAGTTGTTAGTTTTGTTATATTAAGGATTTGAAGCCTTAAGCATAATGGTGCCTATGACATTGTTGTCAGAGTTTGGGATTGGCCAGGATGGTCTAGAACGTCCTTGTACCATATTCCAATTCTCACAGATGCCTGGTTTCCACATTGCTTTTAGCTATGATCGTTTGTGACATTGATGTCATTTGTATTGAGAGTTTCATGGGTAGACTTGGTGGGGGGCAGGTTATGAATCAATACCTTATACTGTCATGCTACCGTATAAAGTTGTGTGTTGTGAGCAAGTGCTAGTTGTCGTCGATGCTACCTTACTGACGAGTAAGTGTGGGCGGGCACTAAGTACAGTCATTGCTACCACACATTTGAGTACGTCGTGGGCTGGTCCTAGTCGCTATTCGTACTGCCATGTCGTCTTTATTCGATAGCTTGATTGATACGTGGTTATCTTGGAGTTCTTTTGGTGATTATTTTAGGATCGGTTTGATGGTTCGTCAGGAGGGACATTTACAGTTGTTGTCTTTCGTTCCTTTGTCTAACCTTGGGTTTTGTGTGTAAGTTTCGACTTGTCGTGTGGCCATGGGGTCACTATTCTTTTAAGAGGTTGTCCTGTTGTGAGCACTGATGAGCGCTGAAAAGTGAGTATTCCTTTCCGCACTCGTTTGTAACTGGTATCAGAGTCGAACCTCGAATCTGGACCACTATTGTAAGTTTTATTTACGTTTTAAGTTTGCAGTACCTACTTTGTGCTCTATTACTGTTATAAATCTCATATGTTTGATTACTGTTTTAAGCCCATATTATCCTGTGCTTGCTTAGTTATTCGTACTACTGTGTGTACGACTGTTGTTAAGTTATTAACAGGAACTCTTGGTTTTAGGCACCATAACAGCAATCAAAAGGTCTTAAGAACCAATAACTGTTTGTATGGCACAACCTAGTTCTGTAAACTGTATCCGTAATCGTACTGGTCAAGATCCCGATGGATATCGTCATATTTCTCACTTTACACACACAGAACCCATAGCTTTTACCCAACTCGGTGCAGGACTAAACTTCCTTATCGATATGATTACTGATTGGAAACATAATCTAGAGGCAACCAATACCCATATGGATTCCTCCTTCGAAGATGTCCAACAAGGAATGATCTCCTTGAATGACAAACTTGAAACTCTTACCCAGATTTTCACCCTTTCTACTCCTCAGGATACATCAGTCCTTCAAGATCAGATAAATCAAATGACTATCGATTTAGCTAAACTCCAAAAAGCTAAAATGTTAGATTTATATCCTCCGGAACCAGATCCACCTGATCCTTCCAAACAGGACCCCCTTCCTGGAGCCTTTAGTCCTCCAGAAAAACCTTTACCTAATGAAAACAAACAACCTCATCGTTACAAGATAAAACCTCTTTTTTATGGACATGAAGAAATCAAAGTATTTTCTGAAACTTCTTCCTTCCAGTACCGACGAGATAATTATGACAACATCATAGATCAACTCAATTGTTTACAAGCTCTATATGTTAATCCACATCTTACTTTTGATGAAAGTACACATATCATCAATCGTATAAGACAGATCTCCCTACAAAACGAAGATCTTCTTACTCACTTTGGCTATACACCCAGTGAAAGCAATAGTGAATCTGACATCGAAGAACCCTCTGATGAAGAACAAATATATGTCTTTTTCGATAAGTCAGAGTCTTCAGAAGAGCTCGATGAAACCATCGAAGCAGATTCGATACCTGATTCCGATTCTTCTTCAGATGAAACTCTAGAAGTTGAACCTCAAAAATCTCGACCCAAGAAGTCTAGATCTAAGAAGCGTCAATCAAACACTATTCTTGACGAGTCTTTTTACGGAGACTTTCCTACTTAAGATCTTCTTCCCGCAGAAGAAATTCCTTCAGCTAGCCAACCCACGGCCGGAGAACAAAGCGAAAAATCAGAACCCAAAAAGCCTTCTGTTTATACTTCCTCGTATAAATACGATTTTTCAACAGTTCCTACCTGGACCAGAAAGAATGACCTTAATAAGTTTCCCATCTCTCAGCATGGAACTTATCTTGATCTTTCAAATGTCCCTTATAAAGATCATTTGAAAACTATTGACGAATGGGCACAATCCTTAGCCATACTCGTTAATAATTACAAAGGCACCTGGCAGTGTGACCGTTTTCTTGATTATATCTCAGCAACCCTACAAGGTGATGCTCTTGATTGGCTTTGACAATGGGATCAAACTACTCAAGGCCAACGACAAAAGGATGAACTATTGAATAACTTCGATAAAATTGATGGAGTTTTAAGAGGCTTCGTGAAGATTCTCAAAGAAGAATTAGTCGGTCATACAGGAGAACAACTCCTTACTGATGATGCAACATGCGCACTTTCGAAGATCGAATTATGCGATATTTGCAGTTTTCCCGCCTACGTTAAAATATTCACAAAATATTTTCGTAGATTACCACCGAACGCTATCGAACATTGGCTACCCCAATTTTTCCATAAGCTTCCAAATCCTTGGGATGAACTTGCAGTCAAAGGCTATCCCGATTTTCTCGTTAGAATCCAGAAACCCGATAACATTGGTTTTCGTACTAATTTTGTTTATCGTCTCATCAACGAAAAATGTCTAGAGACCAAAGGCAAGAAGCAGGTCAAAAACTAAATTAGCAACATTGCTGAAGGACAACGATGTTGTGACAAGATTCTATAAGAAACTTGGAAAATCGGATGTGCACCTTATAAAGCTACTTCTTCCCGTTCTCAACCAGCAAAACGAAAAAAATTTCGCTGGAAATAATGGAAAGCTGGAAAGTGCCCAATTCGCGCTTCAAAGAAGTATGTCACACAAGCTACTTCTCCCCCCTCCAAACCCAAGAAAGGGAAAAAGAAAAAGGGCACGAAAAAACTCAAAGGATCTAAAGCTTCTAAATCCTTAGAAGTCAAAAAAGATTGTAAATGTTATATATGTAATGAAGCTGGTCATTATGCAACTAACTGCCCTCAAAAAGGCAAAAGTGCATCCAAAATCATTAAGCATTTACAAACAGATAACCTCTGTGTTGTTTATGGGCACGAGATCAGTGATCCAAGTACCATTCTCTATGAAATTTCAAGTAGTGACTATACCAATAGTTCTTCTTCCAGTACCGACACCAGTGATACTGAAAGTAATACTATAGATATCGATACTATCTGTATGATGAACCTTACCCCTTCAAAACCTGATGAAAATACTAACATCAAGCTTAGCGACATCATTGGTGAAGAAGTTCAGTTCACAAACGAACAACTGATTCAATTTGATAAACTTCAACGAATCAAGAAAAAAGAAGTTTACAAGACTTCTCGTTTTGCTATTTTTTCCAAATGAATTTTAGAACAATTCAGTGGAAATACTACCATTGACTATACTTCCAACGGTCGTTGCAGATTCAATATCCTTAACAAGGAAAAAATCGAGAGATGGAAACAACAAAACCCTCTAGCACGCTATGTTCATATTGGCTTGGTACAAATCAAAATAACTTCTCTGTTCTGACGAGGTACAGATCAACCTGTTATAGCTCTCATCATGGATAACCGTTTTCACAAACTAGGTCATGCTCTCATAGGAGGCGTATAATCAAATCTGGTTAACAATTTGATGTGGTTTAAAATAAAACCTAATTATTTTGTCTCACTTTCCGATCCAAACATTGAGAAAGTTCTCCAAGTCAGACTCCAGTTATCCAAACTACAAATGGATTATGACTCTCCCAGTCTCGGAATCCAGTGGAAAGTTCTCTATGAACTCACCCGAGAACCCGAAACCACTACTGTTCCTACAATTGACTCAAAACTAGTCACTTTGTTCGAACCACGCCCTTTCGATACAATAATTGAGCCCAAACTTCTCAATTGGACAGATCTTGAAATTCCTCGAACTTGGTTATTTGATAACATCAATTCTGAACCAAAGTTACGCATTACAGAACCCACTGTAGCTACTATTCATGCATCCGGCTCAAATCTCTATGTTACCAACAAAGAGAAACCGTCTCAGTTACAACGCTCAGTTTCAGCCAGAAACCCTGGATGGGAACGAATCTTGCCTCCTCGTATATCTGTCGATACACTTCTTCGGCGCAAATTTACTTAGACTGAAAAAGGAAAAGCCCCTGTTGACCCCAGCGGTAATGCTCCTTTTTTGCCTGGTTCAAATCACTCAATGAACTCTGCAAAATTTTTTCATTTTCGCACTGGCGATGATGAAATTTTAATCGCTCCTTCCCAAGGAAAAAAGTGTAAGTATACCTACGTAAATGGTATATTTAATTTCGAAGGATATAAACCATATAGCCTTTGTGTTCTAATCGATACAGGCGCAACTACCAGTTGCTGTCGATATAATGCTATCCCATCTGAAAAATGGCAGCAGATGAAACACCCCATAGGTGTTCAAGGCATTGATGCTGAAGCAGCCATGAATGTTATCCAGTTTAAAGCAAAAGACGTTGCTATTTGGCTTAATGACAAAAAATTCAGTATCCCAAAGATTCTTTGCTTCCCATATATGCATGGTGACTTTATTTTAGGATGTAACTTTATCTATAGTTATCTCCCTTTGCAACTAAAAGAGAAGACTATTTCTCTAACTTTAAAAGACCAAACAGTCGTTGAAATCCAAATCCAAGAGAATTTAGCCTCTGTGTGCAATGAAAAATTCTCTCCACCAAAAAGAGATAACGACTTATTAGTCTTAACTGATACTCATTGGTTATATAATTCTTTACGTCAAAATTTCTCTGAAAATCCTCTTAACCTTTGGAAGAGAAGCCCTCGTTTTTGCAGCCTAAAACTCAAAGACGACAATATCATTATCCGAGTCAAACCAATGATCTACCTTCGCAAAGACATTGATGAATTTAACGCACAGCTTCACGACCTCCTTGAAAAGAAACTCATCGAGCGAACACACAGCCCACATAGCAGCCCTGCTTTTATGGTTAGAAACTATAGTGAGATAAAACGTGGTAAAGCCCGAATGGTTATCAACTATAAACGGCTTAATGAACATTTAATATTTGATGGATATTTCATTCCTCGAAAAGATGTTCTTATAAATCAAACTCGCGCAGCTAAAATCTTTAGTAAGTTTGATTGTAAAGCAGGTTTTTGGCAGATAAAACTGCGGAAGAAATCCAAACCCTTAACGGCCTTCAGTACTCTACGCGGACATTATCAATGGACCGTTATGCCTTTTGGCCTTAATACAGCACCACAAATCTATCAACGATGGATGGATTCTATCTTTAATGACCTTAAAGATTTTGTTGTTGTTTATATTGATGACATTTTAGTCTTCTGTAAAACCAGAGAAGAACATAAAAAGCACCTTCTATGTCTTTCAGAAAAACTAAAACGTTATGGAATCATTTTATCTCCAACCAAGATAGATGTTGAAAAAGAATCTATTGATTTTCTTGGCCTAGTTTTAACCCACAAAGGTATAAAGCTACAGGATCACATTATTAAAATCCGTGATTTTCCTGACACTATTCAAGATAAAAAGCAACTCCAAAGCTTTTTGGGAATTTTGAATTATGGATGCACTTTTATTAAAGGCTTATCTCAGAAAGAGCTTCCTTTAATAAAGAAGCTACAGAAAAATGTAGTTTTTGATTGGACTGATAGTGATACCACCATTATCAAACAAATCAAAGCTGATTTAGTCCATATTCCTGAAGTTTATTTTCCTCAAAATGGAGATAAACTTATTCTCGAAACAGATGCCTCCGAGCTCTGTTGGGGATGTGTTTTAAAAGCCATTCCTAAAGACAAATGGGTTGACGATACTCCTTCTTATCCCCTGATCCGAGCTTGCAAAGCTCCTATCACAAAAAAACTTCAACAAGAAGAGTTAATATGTGGATATAATTCTGGCAAATTCAAACCAAATGAACAGAATTATATTATTTATGAAAAAGAACTTCTGGCAATAAAATTAGCAATTAAACGCTTTCACATTTATTTAGCACCAGAAGATTTTATTATTCGTACTGATAACCAGTCAGTAAAAGATTTCCTTATAAATAAAAAGAATTGTTTAGATGGACGTCGCTTAAAATGGTATAATGTAATTGCTCAATATTCTTTTGCTATTGAACATATCAAAGGAACTAACAATTTTCTTGCAGATTTCTTAAGCAGACCTCCAGACGTATCTAACCTAGATATTTCTCTCTCCATGTATACAGATGGATGAACACAACTATCCACCTAAAGATAAAGACGGTTGGATCACTGTTGCTAAAAAAGCAAAAACTAAACCAATTCCATCACAGCCAAACAAATGGTTCGTGGTGTTTGCCGGTCACCACCCTGGCATTTATGAGACCTGGAATGACTGCTCTAAACAGCTTCGTTCATTTAATGGTTCTTGTTTTAAAGCTTATAATACGCTTATAGAAGCCCAAACAGTTTTCTATAATGTGGGTCAAGCATCACAAAAAATGTTTTCTCAAACTCCAGATGCTGCAGAAATCAACAATTTCTACAACCCTGGTCTTCCGAACGATCTTTACGAAGAAATTAACAATGTATGGAAAGCACATAAACTTGGTGCACATAAGAAATTCAGACAACATCTGAGTTCTCTTACAGCCCTCATAGCTGAACAAGCAGCCATGACGACTAAGCTTAAACAGCTTTGCATCCAGATCTGTCTTACTATTGACTGGGAAAAAGATTTTTCTCTTTCACAAATTAATTGTTTTCTTAAACTTGCCCAGTTGGTAGGAGAACAAGATTTTCCACAAAATACGTTTGCAAAAATCAACCGTATATGTCTTCTTGAAAAAGCAAGAAACGTTTTCCCTCCAGATCTCTTTCGTGTAATCTACCAAAAGATTGAAGATCATTATGCTGTCATTCGATTTTATTATCAGACATTACATGAAGATATCAATACCTTTGATATGCTTTATAATGGCAAAAGAGTCCCTATGTTTGCCTTTTTTTATCATTCCTAGTTTTGACTGGTCCATGGAACCAGTAGATTGGGGATTTGTGAACAAACTTACCTTTTCCTCCCATGATTCGTACCAACATTTTCCTGCCCTGATCAAATCCATGGTTTACAAAGTAAGCCAGCTTTGGAACTATAGCCGACACCTTACCTTTTGGATTTCTAGTACTATTGGTAGTCGAGAAAAAACTCGATTTTTTCAACCTTATCAAATATGGTATCTCAAGCTCATCGCACATGATGAGTATGAGTATAATTGTCTACTGAATTCAGAGGAAATTGCTACCAGCCTTAATCCGTATTACTTTGAAATTCATAGTTTCTTGCATCTGCAAGACACTGCTCGATGACTTCTTGATGGCTCTTATTACAATCAAGAACCAGTATTATACTATTGTGACGGACGCAGACTCTTTGTTACCACAGTCAATTGCTATTATGGAGATGGCAATGGAGAACACCACATCCAAACTTCTAAAGCATTCTTAAAAGAAATCATTAGCATGACTACACTGGATATCCCCTCTTATGTCAAAGATGGAGCCGAACGACTCAATCTCGAATGGGATATTGCTGATGCACAATCACCAGCCAGCACCCCTCCACTTGATGAATATGAACTCCATAACATCATCAATGCAATGGAAGGATAAACCGACACTCTTCTCCACTCAACTGCAAAATATCCAGCACACGAAAGAAAGAGTTGTCATGTCTACTTTTCCAAAAGCAAAAGTAATCGAAAGCTGCCGACAAACTATTCATCAATAGTGAAAGTTGCCGACACCCACTTTTTCAAACAGTAAAAGAGAGATTCGTTCTTATCCTCTTAAGCACTGTTTATCTTTTCTAATGTTATTTAAACTGTAACCCCATGAAGGTTTCGGCAGGAAGTTTTTAGCAATTTTTTTTTGTTTGTAAAAATCTTCAGTTCTTGTGTATTCCTTTCCGCACTCGTTTGTAACTGGTATTGTACCGTCTTGTATTAATTTCGTGTTATTTCCATTTTTAGGTACTTATCCCCAAAATAAGCTAACTTAGCCAAATAAGAGCATAATTGAAGCAATTCTAGGATGAATCAAAGAAATGAGTAAAGTAGAGCAAAAGGAAACAAATGGTGGAATTTCAGCAACTTCGATCGATCTCAAGAAAAGTTCGATCGATCCAACTTTCATCAATCTCAACACTTCAAGATAGATCTGAGCCATGTTTGTCCCTATTCAAAGATCTCAAAAGTTCGATCGATCTAACTTCCTTCTCCTGATCTATCGAACATTTTTGTCCTTATTCAAATGATTGATCTTATCCAGTTGTACCACCCTACCAACCACTTTTGTCCTTTTCTCAAAAATATCTTCAAAATATCTCAGATTTGTTTTTATCCAAAAAGGCACCGCCATTGAGGATCGATCCAACTTCAGTTCGATAGATCTCAGCCATGTTAAATCGATCTAAGTCCAAGGTTCGATCGATCAAACTTCCTCTAGTGCGAAAAAGTTAAATTTTCAGCTCACAAAAAATTATCCCTTATCCAATCATTGGGGAATATTTGCTGTATGACCCCAGCTCATTTTGGGTGTCATTTGACCTACCTATATAAGGAAAAGGATTACTTTTTGTAATAGTTTAATTAGTTTAATTTCTTGCCATTAGCTTAGTTGTAGAGTAGTTGTTAAATGGGAGGACAATCCATGCTTGTTGTTGATGTTCCATACTTATGAAAAGCAAGTAACATGTGTCTCTAACCTTGTGATGTGTTTGGATTGTGAGCTTAAAGAAAGGATTAATGGCTTAATTTGATATGTTGTGCTATCCACCATGTTGTTTAAACAATATATGCTTAATTTGTCATCCATGCTTGTTGGAACAACCACACACACACATTTTGTTGCAATACATGTTCTTCCCCTCATTAATCATGCATTAAAGGTGTAGAAAAGCTATGCTTAGTGGTGATCTCTAAACCCCAAGATTTCTCTCTCTCTTTTATTCTCTCTATTGCATTATTGTTTACCTTAGTTTAATTTGCATCTAGTTTAATTCAACCAACCAACCACTATTTTGATCACTCGACCTACTAACCCTAATTTTTATCCCTCAACCTAGTATGACACTCAATCCCTTGGGACGATCCCTACTCACCCTAGCTATATTTTTAGTAAAAGGTAGTAGTGGCAATTTCTAAATGTAAAACTTGGCCACATAAGCATAAACTTTGGGTTTGAATTGACGACACACACCAAGTTTTTGGCGCCGTTGCCGGGGATTGATTGATTGGCAACGTCATGTTTGTGGAATCAATTAGGAGTTAGTACTCTTTTAATCGTGTCTTTACTTTGTTTTCAATTTTTGTTACTTATTGTGTTTGTTCTTGATTGACAAAGAGAATTGAGCTAGGAAGCAAGCAAAGGAACATGCAAGCAAAGGAGCTAAGCAAGCAAGGAAAAATGCTAAAAATCTAAAAATTGCTAAGCTAAGCTATAAATTTGGAGTTGAAGTGCTAAAGGACCTTTGTGAGCTTTTCTTTACTCATCCCTTAGTTAAATCGTCAGCCCGCGTGGAGGCTTGTATTTTAATTCTTAGATAAATCGTGAGCCCGCGTGGAGGCAATTTACTTTTCTTGCATATTGTTAAAGCATGGGAGTATGGGAACATTGTATGTGGAGGAAGTTTTTTGATTGTTGATTTGTTGTGAAGGAGAAGTGCTTGCTTGTTTTGTTGTGTTTCGTGTGTCGCTAGAAGTCTTGGGTAGTCCTTGTTCTATCATTCGTCCTAGGTTTTCACATGGAAAATCTAGAGGGTAATCTTGGCTACTTAGACCCACGTTTCATACAAACCACCCTCTTAATCAACATGGTCCCGGAGTTCAAGCTCTAATTCCTCCAATGGTCCTTCGTGATCATTACAATCTTCATGCATATCATGCACCTACTTGTATTGTGTTGCCTAATTTTGAAGCGAATCAATATGAAATCAAGCCTAAGACTATTCAAATGTGTCCACTCTTTTATGGCTTAGATGATGAGGAACCCTATAAATATCTAAATGAATTCTTTGAAATATGTTCCACCATAAGATATATGGATGTCCCGGAGGAAGTTCTTAGGCTACTTCTCTTCCCTTTCACACTAAAAAATAAAACAAAACATTGGTTCAATACTTTGGGGACAAATTCAATAATATCTTGGGCACAAATACAAAATGAATTTTTGAAAAAATTTTACCCCATAAGTTTGACTAATGTAATGCGTGCTTTAATTAGAGAATTTTCTCAAAGGGAAGGGGAATGGTTGCATAAGGCTTGGGAAAGATTGAATGACTTGCTAAGCAAATGTCCACATCATGGCATTCCGAAATGGCAAGTGGTTCAATATTTCTATGAGAGTCTATCTGACATTCATAAGGACATAGTCGATACATCATGGGGAGGATCATATTTTGGAAAACATGAGGATGACATATGGCACCTCTTTGAGAAAATGAGCGAAAACTCCTTGCAAAAATATTATACTTCTCAGTTTGACCATAGTTCGAAGGAAAAGAAAAGAGACTTGCAAGTACGTCAAATAGAGAATCCATTAGATATTGTAGCCGAGGTTAAAACTCTCTCTCAAAAACTTGATCAATTCTTGTTGAGTCAAAAACCGGTTATAAAATCACCTTCTCTTCATCATACTTCTCATCTTAGTGAGCCATGCATGACATGTTCAAGTGTTTTACATACCACTTTCGATTGTCCCCATGGACATGCATTCAATGAGCACTTTGAACAAGCCAATGCTACATTTGCTCACCTTTACTCAAGTGCATATGTTCCAATGTGGAATGAAAATTTGAATTTCCATCAAGCTAAAAAATTTCAAGGCAAATATATTCCACCTCATAAAAGGGAAGGAGGTTCCCAAGGACTTGTTTCTTCTTTATCTCATCAAAGAACCAATCACTTTTCACATCCTCAAATGTATGATTCGCAAATTTGCTCTCATTATCCTCATGCGCTTTCTAGCAATTCTACATTTAAAGATAAGGTTTTGGTAGCTTTGGGTAGCTTAGAGATGAATACCAACTTGTTGCATTCCCATTCTCAATCCATATCAAAGCTAGAAGCCCAAATTGGGATCACAGCTAATGCATTGAATGCAAGAGAAATTGGGAAATTACATAGTCAACCTAAAAGGAATCCAAAAGCCCAATTTTGTGTGGAAGCAAACCCTACATCGGGGTGTTCTTCCCAAGCTCAAGTGCAAGCCATCACCACCTTGAGAAGTGGTAAGTAAGTGGACAATAGGGTTGAACTACCAAAGGAAGATAGTGAATCGGTGCAACCTAAAGTTGTCACCCATCCAATTCCCAATTCCACTCCTACTTCCTTGAATGAAAATGTTCCTAACCGGAATTCTCAATCATCTCCATCATCTCCTCAAATTGCAAAGTCTTATGAGCCAAAAGCTCCGTTCCCTTATGCTCTAAAAGAAACTTCGCTTTATGGGAGGCAAGAAGGGAAAATACATGACATGATGGAAGTCTTTAAGCAAGTAAACATCAATCTTCCTCTTTTGGATGCCATTAAGCAAATTCCACCTTATACAAAATTCTTGAAAGATCTTTGCACACAAAAGAGGAAGAACAAGGAACTAAGCCCTAAAAAAGTGTTCCTCACGGAGCAAGTGAGCTCCATTATTCAACAAAACACTCCACCTAATTTCAAAGATCCCGGTGCTTCGACCATCTCATGTGTGATTGGGAACCATGAAGTTCGTAGAGCTCTTTTTGACTTAGGTGCAAGTGTTAATTTGTTTCCTTACTCCGTGTATGTCCAACTAGGTTTGAATGAGTTGAAGCCAACCTCGGTGGTGCTTTAATTGGCCGATAGATCCATCAAAACACCTAGGGGCATGGTTGAGGACATACTCATCAAAGTTGATAAGTTTTACTTCCTGGTTGATTTTGTAGTTCTTGATACCGAACCGGTTGCCAATCCCACCAATCACATCCCGATCATCTTGGGAAGGCCATTCCTTGCCACCGCAAATGCAACCATCAATTGTAGATTCAGGATTATGGATCTTTCATTTGGTAACATGATGGTCAAGCTTAATGTTTTCAACGCAAGTCGACATCCCATAGATGAAGACGAATGTTGTCTTGTAGATGTGCTGGATGAGATTGTTGAGGGATCAATTCCTATCATGGTCATGAAACAACCAATCGAGGATAACCTTTCATCTCTTCCATCCAATGATCATTTTGCTTCTTGTCTGCTTAAAATGTATGGAAATTGTGGGTTTGATGATGAAAAATCAATGGATGAAGGAAGCAATCTTATGGAATCTGTTGCAAGCTTAGATTTTCCATCTTGGAAAATGCCAATAGAACCTCTTCCTCCACTCTCTAGCACTCCACCGGTCTCATCTTTAGTTTCTCCACCAACTCTTGAGCTTAAAACTCTACCTTCTAATCTCAAGTATTCATTCCTAGGACCAAAAAGACTCTTCTGGTTATCATTTCTTCAAGTCTTGAAAAAGATCAAGAAGACGCTCTCTTAAATGTGCTTAAAGAAAATAAGGAAGCCATAGGATGGAGTGTGGCAGATCTTAAAGGAATTGACCCTTCTATTTGTATGCATCGCATACTTATGGAAGAGGATGCAAAACCCTTTAGAGATGCCCAAAGGAGACTTAACCCTAACATGAAGGAGGTAGTAAAAAAGGAAGTTGTTAAACTCTTAGATGTCGGAATCATTTACCCAATCTCCGATAGCAAATGGGTGAGTCCGAATCAAGTAGTTCCCAAGAAATCGAGGATTACCGTGGTTGAAAATGCAAAGGGTGAGGAAATCTCTAAGCGTACCGCCAATTCATGGCGTGTATGCATTGATTACCACAAATTAAATGCTGCCACTATAAAAGATCAATTCCCTTTGCCATTCATTGATCAAATTCTAGAAAAATTGGCCGGACAACAGTACTATTACTTCCTTGATGGCTATTCGGGGTACAATCAAGTAGCCTTTGACCCATTGGATCAAGAGAAAACCACATTTACTTGTCCATTCGGCACATTTGCTTATAGACGGATGCCTTTTGGTTTATGCAATGCCCCTGCCACATTCCAAAGGTGTATGATGTCAATTTTCTCGGACATGGTGGAAGAGTATCTAGAAGTGTTCATGGATGATTTTTCTGTCTTTGGGTCTTCATTTGATGTATGCCTCAAAAATTTGGATCTAGTGCTTAAGAGATGTCGTGAAACAAATCTTGCTCTTTGTTGGGAAAAGAGCTATTTCATGGTTCAAGAGGGTATCGTTTTGGGTCACGTCATCTCAAAGAGGGGGATTGAGGTAGATAAAGCAAAATTGGAGCTTATTGCTAAATTACCACCACCTTCAATGGTGAGAGAGGTTTGTTCCTTTCTAGATCATGCCGGCTTCTATCGCCGATTCATAAAAGACTTTAGCAAAATTGCTCGACCCTTGTGTAATCTCCTTGCCAAGGAAACTCTTTTTGTCTTTGATTAAGCATGCCTAGACACTTTTCATAAATTTGCGTGATTTATTATCATCAACTCCTATCATGCAACCTCCCAATTAGTTATTGCCATTTGAAATTATGTGTGATGCTTCTGATTATGCCATGGGAGCGGTTTTGGGCCAAAGAGTAGGAAAGCTTCCTTGTGCCATATACTATGCAAGTAAAACTTTCTCAGGAGCTCAATTGAATTACTCCATTACCGAGAAAGAATTACTTGTCGTAGTGTATGCTCTTGATAAATTTCGATCCTATCTTTTAGGTTCTAAGGTTGTTGTTTACTCTGATCATGCTGCCTTGAGACATCTTTTGACAAAGAGAGAAACAAAACCTAGATTGATTAGATGGATTTTGCTTCTTCAGGAATTCGATTTTGAAATCAAGGACAAGAAAGGCACCGAAAATGTGGTTGCCGATCAACTCTCTAGGTTATCAATAGAACCTTTCCCTAGTCCACCAATTCGTGATTCTTTTCCGGATGAACAACTTTTCCAAGTTTCTAATGGACAAATGCCTTGGTTTGCTGACATTGTGAATTATTTGGCAATTGGCAAACTTCCAACTTCTTGGTCAAAGAACGAAAAGAATCGTTTCTTTACCAACATCCGGAATTACTATTGGGAAGATACTGTCTTGTACCATCATTATCCGGATCAAATTGTGAGGAGATGCATTCCGGAGAGCGAAATTCCAAGTGTCCTTGTGTTTTGTCATACACTTGCATGTGGTGGGCATTTTAGTGCAAAGAAGACCGCCTTGAAGGTTCTTCAAAGTGGGCTCTTTTGGCCCACTATCCATAGAGATGCCTATAATTTTTGCAAGTCATGTGAAAGATGTCAAAAGATGGGTTCAATGTCAAAAAGAGATATGATGCCCTTAACCAACATTTTTGTTGTAGAAATTTTTAATATATGGGGCATTGATTTTATGGGTCCATTTCCTATGTCCTATAGTTTCCAATACATTCTTTTTGCCGTTGACTATGTTTCTAAGTGGGTGGAGGCATGTGCTACCAAAATAAATGACCATTCTGTGGTTATTTAATTCATCAAGTCCAATATCTTTGCTCGTTTTGTTATACCTAGGGCTATGATAAGTGATGGAGGAAAGTATTTTTGTAATCAATTCCTAAGGCATTTATTTCTTAAGTACTCCGTTACTCATAAAGTAGTCATTTCTTACCATCCTCAAACAAGTGGGCAAGTAGAAGTGTCTAACTGGGAAATTAAGCATATTCTTGAGAAGATGGTTAACACCACTCGGAAAGATTGGTTACGAAAGTTAAATGACGCTTTGTGGGCTTACCGAACGGCATATAAGACTCCCATTGGCATGTCTCCCTATAGACTTGTATATGGAAAGCCTTGCCATCTTCCGGTTGAGTTGGAACATAAAGCCTTGTGGGCGGTTAAGAAGCTCAATCTTGACCTTGATAAGGCCGGAGAGAACCGGTTGTTATAATTGAGTGAGTTAGAGGAGTTGAGACATAATGCTTATGATAATGCCAAAGCTTTTCATGATAAGCATATTGTGAAGAAGTCTTCCGAACCCGGTCAAAAATTTTGGCTCTTCAACTCTAGACTAAAACTCTTTTCGGGGAAATTGAGAACCAAATGGGAGGGTCCTTATGAAGTCATCTCTGTTGCACCGCATGGAGCGGTTGAAATTCAAAATTTGAAAAAGGGGAACATTTTCAAGGTTATTGGACAGAGACAAAAACCCTACATTGAAGGATAGGTCTTCCAAAGACATTTGGAAGCTACACATCTAATAGACCCTGTGTATGAAGATATCTAAGGATGCAATGCAAATGGAAGAATTTTTGTTTGTTCGATCAATCTCAAGAAAAGTTCGATTGATCGAACATCATGCCTGCATCTAACACTTGGAAAATTTTAACCTGCATCCACCTGCATCCAAATCACCTCTCTGTCCCATCGATCAAATTTGTTCTCAGATCGAACATAAGTCCTTCGATCGATCCAACCTTCAAGTTCGATCGATCTTGAGTTCCAACACTTAGAAAAATTTTGAGCCTGTATCCACCTGCATCTAAAGACCTCTCTATCTCATCGTTTGAACTTTTCTGTAGGTTCATGCATGTTCGATCGATCGAACATCTTTTGAGATCGATCTGCCTTGATCGATCTGAGCATCTTGGGTTTGACCTTTTTCTTCCCTTTTTGGATTTCGAACTTATTTATTCAAAGCAGCATTACATCTAGCTAGAGACGTTAAACTTAGCAATCATTGTTCATACTTTCTTGAATTCCATCTTATTTATTCAAAAAAAAAAAAAAAAATTAATTTTCTCTTGTGCCCTTATGTGTAGTCATGCTACTTTTCTATCGGGCTTGATCTCATATCTTTCTTTCATCTCATGCTACATTGCCTTAGAATGCATTCTTTAATATTCGATGTGAGTTTGCTAGTGTGGTTATCCAAGTAGGCTGTTGATTCCAAGTTTGGGGGAGACGTCTTTCGAATTGGAACATTAGCGGGCTTTATGTCTACATCACCACGGTATACTCTTTCCATCTTTTCCGTTGTTCTCATTGCACATTGAGGATAATGTGCAGCTTAAGTTTGGGGGTAAGGTGTCTTGTTGTATTCTACTTAAAGTTGAACTTTAAATGCATGATTGAGAATTGAGATTGATGTTAGCTATGATTTTGATCTTTTGAGGACTATATTGCTTAAAATTTAAAAATTGCTTGACTTGAGAGTCCAATACTCCTTGTATGCCTTGTGGACGCCATTTAGGAGTAACTTTTTTGAAAAATTGATATCATGCTTGCATTTATGGTCCACATCATCCTGATTTTGTGATTGTTT
Source organism: Cornus florida (assembly GCF_030987335.1). NCBI lineage: Eukaryota > Viridiplantae > Streptophyta > Magnoliopsida > Cornales > Cornaceae > Cornus > Cornus florida. The sequence goes on along the minus strand of NW_026775571.1, from coordinate 38,850,898 downwards.
TGAGATTCACTCAGTATTCTACACTAGCACAGACGCACACTAGTATTCATTTATGGGGTACATGCTTTATTGATTATTGAATTGGTTATATCCCAATTGAGCTACTAGTGCATTGAAAGCTTTAATTCTTGATAAAGGTGGATAACAATCCCTTTTCACTAAGTAGCCGGGATTCTAGCCTCATCAAGCACTGAATTTCTCGCGCCGAAAGGTGGAGGGCCCAAACTCTAGGTTAATAATTGAACTTGCTTACAAAAAAAAAAAAAAATTAAATAAATAAATAAAAAAGCAATAAAAAGTGAGGACTTCTCATAAATGGTAAAAAGTGAGAAATGATTAGATGGAGGTTGTCTTCCTAGTTGATTTGAGCTTGTAAGTCCGTAGGGGTGTTTGAACACCTAATGCTCTAAAGCCGTTTGGTTTGGGAGTCATTGACCTAATGCTTGACCTCATGAATCACTAGAAAGCTTAATAGATCAACACATTGCACCATGCTTCCATTTTTTATCCTAAAATTAAAAAAAATAAAAATAAAAAATAAGCGCACCTAGATGAATGAAGCTTTAATAAAAGGTCCACTTATTGTCTTGATGATTGGTACTAGATTTGTGTGCTAGTTTGAGGGTAAAGATGTGATTAATTCTTTAGTTGGCTTAGATAGCAACATATTTGATGCCGGTCCACTCAAAAAGGATTCTAGAGTTGTTTTGATTTACATGATTATTTTCTTGATGTGTGGAGGACTATACTTACTTGCTTGATGTTGAGATTTTGGGAGATTACTTAGAAATGTTTGAAACATTGCATACTTGAGGTAGTTTTCTCCCAATGCTTGTTTGCAATATTATTGCCTCTTTTATGAGAATGAGCTTAATGTTTGTGGGTATCATTTCTGGAAACCCTCACGAGACTTCACTCGTCCATTAGGGGTAACCTAGGGGTTTAAAAGGCTTGTTGTATATGCTAAGTGCAATCGTGTTCCCTACGAAAGTGGCGTTATCCATTTATTGCTTTCTAGTTCATAGTTGTATAGTCGTTCATTTCATTCCTTTACTTTCTAGTTCATTGCTAGGGACTAGCAATATTTAAGTTTGGGGGTGTGATGAGCGCTGAAAAGTGCATATTTAAACCCTTTAAGCTTAGATATTCTATAACTTTTATATATCTTATTTTACGTCTTGTATTGATTTCATGTTATTTCTATTTTCAGGTACTTATCCCCAAAATAAGCTAACTCAGCTAAATAAGAGCATAATTGAAGCAATTCTGGGATGAATCAAAGAAAGGAGTAAAGTAGAGCAAAAGGAAGCAAATGGTGGAATTTCAGCAACTTCGATCGATCTCAAGAAAAGTTCGATCGATCTAACTTTTATCGATCTCAGCACTTCAAGATAGACCTGAGCCATATTTGTCCCTGTTCAAAGATCTCAAAAGTTCGATCGATCCAACTTCCTTCTTTGATCGATCGAACATTCTTGTCCTTATCCAAATGATTGATCTTATCCAGATATAACACCGTCCCAACCACTTTTGTCCTTTTCTCAAAAATATCTTCAAAATATCTCAGATTTGTTTTTATCCAAAATGGCGCCACCATTGAGGATCGATCTAACTTCAGTTCGATAGATCTCAGCCATGTTCGATCAATCCAAGTCCAAGGTTCGATCGATCGAACTTCCTCCAGTGCGAAAAAGTTAAATTTTCAGCTCACAAAAAGTTGTCCCTTATCCAATCATTGGAGAATATTTGCTATACGACCCCAGCTCATTTTGGGTGTTATTTAACCTACCTATATAACGATAAGGATTACTTTTTATAAGGGAGAATATCATATTGTATCATCTCATATCATATCATACCTTAGAGAACTCTTAGTGAGGAAGCAAAGAAGAGGAGGAGGCTAGAGACACCGTTGGAGACTCTTCATCAACCAAGGAGCAAATTTCGTCCATGGAGGTTGCCCTTGAGGGTTGGAGGACATCATCCATGAGTGGCTAGACATCCTCTTGGGGCTAGAGTTAGCCCTAAGCATGCTTTCTACTTCCTGATTTATTTATTTTTGAGGAGATTTGTAGTGTGATTCATGTCTTGACACTTTTATATATATAGATCTTGTTTATTCAATGATTTATGTGGTTTAATGCTTCCAATTGATCATTTCATTCTATCCATATATCTATGTATGCTAGAATAGATGTTCATGTGTTTGTCTCTATTTCTTGTGTTATTGATGCATGTCTATGTGTGTTGATGCTATAGATCTAGAGATTGTCAAGACATAGTGCTTAATGTCATGTTCTTGTGATTTATTTGATGGTTCATACTCATTTTTTGATGAATTGTACCTCTTCCTTGGTTTAATTAGTTTAATTTTATGTCATTAGCTTAGTTGTAGAGTAGTTTTTAAATGGGAGGACAATCCATGCTTGTTGTTGATGTTCCATACTTATGAAAAGTAAGTAGCATGTGTCTCTAACCTTGTGATGTGTTTGGATTGTGAGCTTAAAGAAATGATTAATAGCTTAATTTGATAAGTTGTGTTATCCACCATGTTGTTTAGATAATATATGCTTAATTTGTCATCCATGCTTGTTGGAACAACCACGCACACACATTTTGTTGCAATACATGTTCTTTCCCTCATTAATCATGAATTAAAGGTGTAGAAAAGCTATACTTAGTGGTGATCTCTAAACCCCGAGATCTCTCTCTCTCTCTTTTATTCTCTCTATTGCATTATTGCTTACCTTAGTTTAATTTGCATCTAGTTTAATTCAACCAACCAACCACTATTTTGATCACTCGACCTACTAACCCTAATTTTGATCCCTCAACCTAGTACGACACTCAATCCCTTGAGACGATCCCTACTCACCCTAGCTATATTTTTAGTGAAAGGTAGTAGTGAAAATTTCTAAATGTAAAACTTGGCCACATATGTAACGACCCGGTCATTTACCTCCCTTTCCTTTTTCCTGAAATTTTACGGATAAATTTTTTTTCGTTTAATTTTCTTTTCTGAGCTCTATTTCTTGTCGCTTAGTGTCATCTCGAGTGCTCGAAAATGGTTTCCGAGACTCTTTTCCGTGGATTGACAACTTCCTTGAGGACTGAGTCATTTCTGCATTTTCACTTTTCGGATACTATGCGTTTTTCGTCCTTTTCCTTGTTTCGTTTTTTTCCCTATTCTGTCTTTTCCCTATTTGTCACTTGTCTGGCAAAACCTCACTTTCGTGCTCAGAGTTAGTTTTTGACTTCACGTGCCTTCACCTTGAGTGGTTTCCTCGAAATACGTATCTTTACTTTTGTAAGAAAGTACTCTGGTTACTCCCGATGCCCATAGAGGCATAGATGTACAATTCTTCAAAATCTTTTTCATTTCTTGGGGTGTTTTTCAAAAATATCTTTTGAAGATATTTTATTTCAGGGGTATCTAAGAAAATATCTTTTGGAAGATATTTTAATTCTGGGGCAGTTTCGCAGTTAACCCTTTTTGTAGGGGCTATTGTGCAATTAACAAAAGTTATTGCAAAATATCTCGTCTGGAGCCTTGATCCTCATACGGGATTCATTTTCACTTTTCGTTGACTCCTAAATTCATAAAATTCCGTTCTGATCATTTTTCTCCAGTTTCAGAGTTTCTGGACCCGGTTGCCAATGAACTTGTTTGGGGCATAACTTTCTGCTCGGGACTCAATTTTTGACGCCATTTATTCTGTTATTCATATTTTCTCATTTTGAATCTTTTTCGTTCACAGAGTTTTGCCATTTGAGCACGTTTACTCAAAATCCACTTTTCCGGACCCGGCGGGGCCCGTTCGGGGCACTTTTTGAGATTTCTATAAAAGGGGGATGAGATATTTCATTTTTCATTTTCCCCACTCTCCATGCATGACCTGAAGCAGCCATGGATGTCCATGGAGCTGCCACCTTCTCTCTCCTCCTTTGATTTACTTTTCCTAAGTAAAAGGTCTTCGGCTTTCACGTTTTTTGTTCCCCTCGACGTGTTCTATCATTCCCCCTTATTAGAATTCATTTCTGACCATTTCTTGAGTTTGGGTTTGAGGTCAAGTTGTGATTTTCATGGGGCTTCCTTCGGATTCATGTAGATCGTGTTGTCCCCGACAAAACCCTTCGGTTTCGGCGAATTCGGGACACCTTTTTTTTCAGTGGGGATTTAAGGTTTTTATCTCAAATTGAGGTAGGGGGTGGTCTAGGTTGCTTTCTTATTATATAGCATGCTTGTGATGCTTATGCTACTTTTTTACATGCTTGGATATTAAATCTAGAGATTTTAATTGTTTATTTTCTAGCATGTGATTTGATTTTCCCGGTTGCCTGTAGCTTTGTTTAAACATGTGGCATGATAGAATATTACCCCTTGGTATGTTGATTAACATATATTAAATTGAGAGAAATTGGACAAGTAACGAAGATTTTAATTAATATTTTACTAGAATAAAATATTAAATCATGTGGCCTTAACTAGCTTGAAATTAATATGTGTTAGTATATTATATTAGGCCTTAGCATGCTCTTCAACATAGTTGAATTTGAAAGTAATTGGAGGTGTTTTGAAAATTAGTAATTATTAATTAATTTGATTAATTAATTTGCCCTGAGTACACTATTCACTCTATTTAAATTCCGACTTGATATTCTTGACTTACATGCCATATAGTTTCACATATATTTGATTTAGAATATTCAGTTATGTTTTCAAACCTTTCATTTAATTAAATTCCTTGTTTAAGATTTAATCCTCATGGTGATATACAACTTAGAATTGAATTGTGGCATGCTAGAAAATTAAGCTTAGGTATAGTTGTTCACATATATTAAATTGGGATTAATTGCATGGGAATTGCAACTTTTAATTTATATTTAACTTTAGTGAAAGTTTAATTCACATGGTCTTAAATTGAATGAAATAAACTTGAAATGTGATATTACATTAGTCCTTGGAATGTTCTCTAAGATATGTTAAATTATGAGCATTTGGTTAAGTTTGAAAATCTAAAGATTTTAATTAAAAGAATTAATTAAAATCTATTTCGTGGTCCCATTAGCTTAATTAAGGTTTTAACTTGAAATTTGTATTAGCCATGACTTGTTTACTAGTATATATTAATTTGGAACTATCTGAAGTTGTTTTAGAACCTTGGGATTTAAATTAGCATGATTTAATTAAAGTTCTAGTTTGTTGTTCTAACAACCTAATTGAGTTTTAGAATGGATATAGGTGATGACCTTGCCATGTCCTTTAACATGTATTAAATTGAGGTTAATTGGAATTGAATCGGAATCTAGAGAATTTAATTGTGTTTATCTATTTAAATTCTATCAATTTGCTCCATGATCTAGTTGTGTTTTAGAAGTGGTTTCTATATTCAAATCATGGACTTAGACTTGTTGTTTATTCATTTGGTTATGTTTTGAACATTGGATAACATAGTTGCTATGTTTGTACTCATGAGAATATGTTTTCCTTATTGAATATATTGTTGTCTTGTGTAATGATTTGCACACTTCGTATTTAACATCTTTCATGCATAGCGTGTAACGAATCGTACACTAAAGATTCGACACTCATCATATCATATTAGTTGTGGATTTAGAGCATGTATTGTATAGGTTTCCAAATTTGGTCGTGCTTGGTAGATAGTTGATTATCTTGCATATTCCTGTTGATATATGCGTCGTTGAACAACTTGTTGATTTTGGAAACTTGGGGATGTCGTTGTTTGACTATGGCTAGACGTGGTTCTAGTACGGGGGATAGTCTCTCTATGTAGTCTAGTGCCCACATAGGGAGGTTACCCATGTGCTAGTAACCCTAAAGTAACTATGTTGTCAGTCTGATCCGGCGTGACGTCCGAGTATCCACTTTGTTTGATTTCGTATTTCATTTTCAAGTTGATAACTAGATGATGTTGTAACTTGTTGTTCCTTATTTGTCGTTCCATTTTAAGTTACATGATGTTAACTTTGCGAAATTGTGCTCTATGCATTGTATTGGAAGTTCCAATGTTGGTTAAATTGCATCGATATTGAAAATTGTGTTTTGACGTTCTAACAAAGCTTATGATTGATCCTATTGATTCGTTTAGAACTTAGACATTAGGTGGCATGAACCACCACTGTTATTTTGTGCTTTAGATTCTAAGTTGATGGCTTTGAGAACTTATACCTTGTTACATTGTATAACATGCTCTTTTGTTGTTGAATTGCATGGATAATGTGATTCTTGTTAACTTGTATTCAAATATGCTTTTATCATGTTATATGGATTACTCTAGACCTAGTTCAATTGTATTAAAAATGCAATTCATATTAATCTATGCTCAAACATTCTTCTTGTCATGTTCTTTAGATTATCCCAACCATGATTCATTTCATACACGTATGTATATCATGATTCTTGTTGCTTAGACTCTAAGGTAGCTTAGGATGCTCCCCGAGTCTCACTTGAACATAGACGTTAGGTGGCATGAGCCCCTTTAACATGTTTCACCTTAAGGTGATAAAATTGTAAAATGCTAGGTCGATGCATTCTCATTTCCTACGAGTAGCTTTATGTTACTCACCCACGTAGTGGGGACATTTTTCAGGTATGAAGACTTGGTTCGTGGTGCTCATTGCTCCTTGGATGGCTTATAGTTTTTAAGTTTCCATTTTATGCAAGTGTTAGCATAAAATGCCTCTTTGTAACCTTATGTATCAAAATATGTATTATTTGATTCCATATATGTAGTGTGTATATGAATACATTCTTTACAATGTATTTGATATATATGAGATGAGGCCGGAGGCCATTGACCATTATATTGTATTCTATGTACTTGTTAACTTCATGAAATATTATGAAAATCTTGAAAAATCGTAAGTCAATGCTTCACCATGGTTGCATCGGGTGTGGGAATTCTATTCTCATTCTTTCATAGGGTCTTATTAATCTTGTATGAAGTGTGACCAAGGGCCAAACGGTCATTTCACTCCATTTTATATTTTGGATTCCATGTTTTCCATTCCACGTTCATTTTTGCCTTTTTGCCCGTTGGGGGGTCGGATTTTGCATCGGCTATATTTTTAAGCCATGGACCATTGTAGCGCGTCTAAATAGGTAAGTTATCTTTGTGTGCATGGTCGTTTCCGGGCAAAACCTCATCGTTTGTGTTTCGATCCTTCTATGGACTCATTTTGCACTTTTGTTGCATATTCTGATCTAGGGGCATTCTAGACCTGTCACATCAGTTTTATTTTCTTCTTTTGACTTGGTCACTTAGAAAACGTGATTTTAGGGGGGGTTTCTTTTTTGTGCTTTTCCAGAAAATGTCGTCTTGGTACCGGAAATCCCTCGTGAAGTTTCAGCTTCCAGTTTTCATTTACCAACTTTATGACCCTCATGACCAGATTTCTTGGGGGGGCATTTTGGGCATTTTATAGTGAGTTTTTTTCATTTCCGTTAGCTAAGTCGGGTAGAAAACTCAATTTTAGGGGGGGTTTCTTCTTCGTGTTTTTCCAGAAAAACTCGTTTCGACCTCCGTTTCAAGCCTCAGTTCTGGAAAATCTGCTTTGGACCCTTGCTGTCAGCATATGCATGCCATTGGGCGCCAGCATGGGCGCTAGTGGGCTCGTGCATGCGTGCCGTGTGCGCCATAGCCTTCGTCGGGCCGCCGCGACGTCTCAACTTCAAACCTTCGTTTCTCCATCGTCCGGACTCCAAATTGAGTGAACTTTTTTTTTGAACTTGACTAACTTTTCGCTGTCTTTCCAACGATGTGCTCGGTTGCACTCGAATCTTCCTGGATAATTACCAGTTTACCCTTTTAGCCTTAAGTGCTCGTTTTTCTTTGTCAGGCCATTTCTCCTTCGTCCAGACTCCGAATCATACTGATTATTTTTTTGTTGTTTTTCCAACGGTATGCTCGGTGGCACCCGAATCCACATTTTTTTAAAATAACTATTTTGCCCCTGGGGGCCTATTTGTCATATTTTTGATCTTTTGCTTCCGCATCAGTTCTCATTGAGTTCCATAACCTCATGGAAGGTCACTTTGACTCTTAGAGTCTTGTTTTATGTTTTCGCTTCCGCATATCGGATCCGTTATCGGGTCAATCTTCAGTTCATCATAGGACACGCTGGCCTAAAAACCAGGGTCGTCATAACATAAGCAAAAACTTTGGGTTTGAATTGACGACACACACCAAGCACGTAGGTGTGTATGACATTGGTTTATACGTTGTCCTTCAGTTTTAGGATTGCTTTTGTAGCATTTTGTGTGGGATACTCGGAGATGTACTCTGTAATTATCCTAGTTTCGCCTTTTGTTTTGTTGGGGCTAGATTTTGGGGATGAAATCCCTTTTAAGGTGGGAAGGTTGTAATGATCCGGTCTTTTTCCTTCTTTTCTTTTCTCGGATTTTCACTTATATTTTTTTTTTCTGTTAATCTTTTTCCTTCCTGGGTTCAGTTCGTCGTCGCTTAGTGTCATCTCGAGTGCTCTGGAGTGAGTTCTGAGACTCTTTTCTTTGGATTGACAACTTCCTTTGAGGACCGAGTCAATTCCGCATTCACTATTTCGTCATTTTCCCAATTTCATCATTTTCCCTATTTTATCTTTTCCCCGTTTGTCACTTTGTTGGTATAACCTCACTTCTTGTGTTCGGAGTTAGTTTTTGACTTCACATATCTTCATTCTAAGTGTTTTCCACAAAATACGTATCTTTACTTTTGTAAGAAAGTACTGTGGTTGCTCCCAGTATCCATAAGGGCATGGATGCATAATTTTTTAGAATCTTTTTCTTTTCTTGGGGTGTTTTTCGTAAATATCTTTTGAACATATTTTATTTCAGGGGTTTTTTAGAAAATATTTTTGAAAGATATTTTCATTCTGGCCATTAGTGCAGTTTTCACTTTTTGAAGGGGCCATTGTGCAATTAATGAAAGTTATTGCTAAATGCCTTGTTTTGAGCCTGGATCCTCCTACGGGATTCATTTTTACTTTTCGTTGAGTCGCGTACTCTTTGAATTTCCTACTGGTTGTTTTTCTCTAGTTTTAGGGTTTCCGGCACCGGTTGCCGCCGAACTTGTCCGGGGCATAACTTTCTGCTCGGGATTCGATTTTTGACGCCGTTTCTTTTGTTGTTCATATTTTCTCATTTTGAATCTTTTTCATTCACAGAGTTTTTCTGTTTGAGTGTATTTACTTAAATTACACTTTTCCGGACCCGACGGGCCCGTTTGGGGCACTTTTTGAGATTTTCTATAAATAGAGTGACTTAAGAGAAAATATCAAATTTTCCTCTCTCTCTCCCCTCTCTTGGCCAGTCATCCATGGCAGCCATGATGCCGGTCTTCTTTCTTCTTCTCCAGCCACTTCCCTTTTGTAAAAAGGTGTAATGTCTTAGTGTTTATTGCTCGTCTTGACGACGCGCATCTTTCACCCTTATTAGAACCCGTTTTTGGCCAAATTTTGAGTTTCGGTTTGAGGCCAAGTTAGGATTTTGGTAGGTACTCTTTGGAGTTTTTTGTTCACGACGTTGTCCCCGACAAAACCCCGAAGTATCGTCGGATTCAGAGTAGTTTCATTTTGATGGCTTTTGAGATTTTCATCTCAAATTGAGGTAAGGGATGTTTTAGGATTTTATATGTGTTGTATGGAGTGTTTTCCATGATTATACAACTTGTATGCATGCTTTTGTTTAAGTCTTAGAATTTAATTTAATTAATTTCTATGGTTAGGATTTAATTCTCATGATGATGTATAACTTAGAATTAAATTGTGGCATGCTAGAAAGTTTGGATTTGATATATTTGTTAACATATATTAAATTCAAATTATTTGAATAAGAATTGAAATTTTTATTTAATAATTATCTTTGGTGAAAGTTTAATTCTCATGGCCGTACCTTGCATGAAATTAACTTATGATATATTTTTAAATTAAGTCATGGCATGTTCTTTAACATACTTTAATTTGAGAGCATTTGGATGAGTATGAAATTCTAGATTTTTTAATTAAAAGAATTAATTAAAATCTATTTAATGGGTCCATTGGCTTAAATTGAGTTTTTAACTTGATATTTGTGATGACTAGGACTTGTACACTAGCATAAGTTAAATTGGGACCATTTGATGTTGTTTTAGAATCTAGGAATTTAATTATCATGATTTAATTAAATTTCATCCTATTATTTTAATGACCTAATTAAGTTTTTCATGTGGTATATGTAATGACCATACTATGTTGTATAACATGTGTCAATTAGGGATCATTAAATCGAGACTTGAAACTTAGAGAAATTAATTAGGTTATGTAATTAATTTCCGTTTCTATTGCGTTGAAGATTTAATCATGTGTTTAACATTGGTAGTATGTTTAAAGCATGATTTTAGACTTGTAATGGATGTATAAGTTATGCTTTCAATATTGAATTATTTTGTTAGAGCATGTAACGAATCGCACATTGAAGATTCGATATGTGATATTGTTCAAGCGCGTAACGAATCGCGCTCTAAAGATTCGACATTTGTCATCCTATAGTAGTTGTGGATTTAGAGCATGTACTGTGTGATTCCAACTTACTAGTGCATGAAGGTAGTTTTGTGTACAATTCAATACGTATATATGTTGTTAACTTATTTATTTTGGAGTTACTTGGGACATGGTTAGTATGATAAGGCTAGAATTTGGCTCTAGTGTGGGAGGTATGAGTTCTCCCCGTCGAGATAGTGTGCACTAGGGGTTGTATTTCCAGCGGGTCAATTCCTGTAATAGCCGTTGAGGTCTCGGCAGAATTCCGAGCTTAGATATACAAGTGTTCCACTAATTGATTTTACACTTTTAGATTTCTAGTTGATAACCTAGAGAATCTATGTCTTGATGTGTGGTATTAGAAATTCTAATTATACTAAATTGCTATATTTAGTTGATTTCGTATTTTAGATTTGAAGTTGATGACTTTGAGAATCTATATTTTGTCGCTTGGTATAACATGCTCCTATGTTGTTCAAATTGCATGAATGATGTGGTTTATGCTAGAAATGATCTTAGGCAGCTTAGGATGCTCCCTGAGTCTCACCTTTGACATAGATGCTAGGTGGAATGAACCACGATGTTTAAATCATGCAAACATGTAAAACGTTAGGTCGATGTATGCTCATTTCTTACGAATAACTTATGTTGCTCACCCCAAAGTTACTGGGGCATATTTCAGATACAGGATACAAGATTGGAGATTTGCACTTGCTTTGGGTGAATTGCAGAATGGAAGTTTCTTTAGAAGCATTCTTGTTCACATGCAAGTGTTAGCATGTTTAAGTTTTGCCTATGAAATGTAATTTTTCTAACTTGAAGGTTTGACATGTCAAATATTGTAAATAAATTGTAATAAGGCCATAGGCCATTTCAGCAAGTTTAAAATGTTATTTTACACTTGCGTGTATGTTCACATCATCACACACTTGCATATAATTCAATTTGATTATACAATGGGGGATCCAATTGAGCCTTAGGGACTTCTTTTCATTTTTGGTGCATAACAGGTTCATTTTTGCATTTTCAACCTATTTCAGTCAACCGGTAGCTTGTTTCGGTCGACCGATGGCCTTTGAATTTTAATTGAACAGTAAAAGTCCAATTCCAGTAGCCTTTTTCAGTTTCGAGCCACAAACTGGTCGACCGGTTTGTCATTTCGGTCGACCGAACTGAAGGCTCATTTCCTTCTTTTTCCTGGCTCATTTCGGCAGACCGAAGCTCTATTTTCAGTCAACCGAAATAGAGCTGCCTTGTAGGTTTTGTTTGGTTGATTGTTTCTTCAAGCCTTTATCGCTTCGTTCCTTCCTACTAGATTTTGTTAATCTTGTGTAAGTCATTTAGTGGTGTTCTTAGTTTAGTTTGAACTAGATTTTGTTCCTTTGGTTGTCATTGGTGCCATAGGGTACCATTTGACCCTTTTTATGTTAGTTTTCGCTTCTGGTTATTTCCTTGAGCTCCGTGACTTCATGGAGGGTCACATTGGTGTCTTGGGGATGGATTGCATCTCTATAGACTTTAGATTTATCTTTTGCTTCCGCATTTTGGATCCGTTATCAGGTCAACTTTTGGTTCATTACAGTACACACTGGGTTGAAAAATCCAGGGTCATTATAGGCACAATTGAGGGATCACTTCATTCCCACCTCATATACATCCCCTTGTTACTTTCAATTTCCACAATCTGATGCAACTCACTTTGAGATCAAGCTAGCTATGATCCAAATGCTTCCAATTTTCCATAGGTTTGCTACTGAAGATCCCTATAAGCACATAGATGAATTTCTAGAATTGTGGTCAACTACCAAGTTGTCCACTCTTTTTGATGATGCTTTTAGGATGAGACTCTTGCAATTTTCTCTCATAGACAAAGCTAGAACTTGGTTGCACTCCCTACCTCATAATTCCATAAGCATATGGGATAAGTTGCAACTAGAGTTCTTGAAAAAATATTACACTGTGGGTAAAACCACATAAATGATAAGAGAAATCATGGCGTTCTCCCAAATCCCGGGTGAACAATTTCATGATACTTGGGAGAGATACAATGATCTTCTGAGAAAGTGTCAACACCGCGATATTCCTAAATGGCATTTGGTGCAAATATTCTATGATTTACATGATCCACATAAAAATATGGTAAATGCTTCTAATAATGGTGGTTTTCTGCATAAGAGCCCAGATGACGCTTGGGAACTATTTGAGGCCCTAAATGAAAATCCTGTTCAACATGCTTCTTCCTCTAGGTCTAGGTCCACTCCTGGTATCCATCAAGTTGAAATTTTGTATGAAGTAAAAAAATCTAGAGAGCTTGCCACTCAAATGGAAGTATTGAATCGAAAGTTTGACTAAGTTTTTTCAACTGTCAGTACTATTAGTTCTTCTCAGCATTCCTCTTTGCCAAAAGAGGTGTGGTCTGTCTGCGCTAGTCCATCTCATTATGCTAATAGTTGTTCTCTCTTGGGTCACTCTTTTAAAAATCCACAAGCACAAACCAATGCTGCATTATCCAGGTCGGGTTACAATCCAAATTCCAATACTTGTAACCCTAGCTAGAGAGATCATTCCAATATATCATGGCAGAATCAAAGCCAAGGCAATACTGTTCCCCAATCTCAAGGACAGTACCACAATTCATCCAATCCTCTGCAAAATAATTCTTTCAATCAATCTTCCATCTACTATCCTCCTCAATTTAGGAACCAAGCTAATCCTGATCCTCCTCCTCCTAGGTACTCGTCTGAATTTGAAGAGAAGGTTTTGGCTGCAATTAATGATTTTAAGTCCACCACTCAATTGGTACATTCCCATTCCCAATCTATAGTCAAGATAGAAATTCAAGTTGGGCAAATAGTTAAAGTGTTGACTCAAAGAGAGGAAGGCACAATGCCAAGTCAGCCAATTACAAATAAAGTCAGGCAAACTTGCATGATTGATGAGAATACTCCTTCCAGTTCTCATCATAAGCAAGTTCATGCCATCACTACTTTGAGGAGTGGAAAGATAATTGATAATCAAGTTGAGGAAAAATAGGTAGAAAAAGAGAGGCGTAGGATTCCTATCAATCCCATTCTTCCAATTCCGTATCCCACAGATGTTCGCTCACATCCTACTCCATCAAACTCCAAAGGAGTTGAAAGTGAAGTCACTTCTTCATCTACTCCCAACCTTGAGACAGCTTATGAGCCAAGAGTGTCTTTTCCTGAACGTCTCAAGGGACCCTTTTACTTTGGTAAGCAAGGAGAGAAAATCCAAGACATAATAGAGGTCTTCAAATAGGTAAAAGTCAATATTCCTCTCCTGGATGCTATCAATCAAATCCCTACCTATGCTAAATTTCTGAAAGACTTGTGCACTCAAAAGAGAAAATCAAAAAGCCAAGTCTCTAAGAAAATCTATCTTACTGAGCAAGTCAGTGTAATCATTCAGCATAGCACTCCTCTTAAATTCAAAGATCTTGGTACTCCTACCATATCTTGCATCATTGGAAACAATGTGATAGATCTAGCCCTTCTTGATCTTGGAGCAAGTGTTAATCTTCTTTCTTACTCAGTGTATGAGTAATTAGGTTTAGGAGAGCTTAAACCCACGTCAATGGTGTTGCAACTTGCTGATTGATCTATGAAGCAACCACGTGGGATCATTGAAAATGTTCTCATTAAAGTGGATAAGTTCTATTTTCCGGTTGACTTTCTTGTCCTGGATATAGAATATGTCTATGATCCCAATAAATATATTACTGTGATCCTTGGTCGTTCATTCTTGGCTACAGCGAATGCCAACATTAACTGTAGGACTAGGGCTATAGATATTTCTTTTGAGAACATGAAGCTCAAATTAAACATCTTCAATGCCACTCCATATTGTTCAGAAAAATATGAGTGCTTCTTTATTGATATCATTGATGAGGATTCAGTCACCATCTTTCTAACAAAAAATCCTCCTCCTTTGGTTTTAAATCTTTCTTGTCCTTCTTGTGAGTTATCTCACAAACTTGAGCCTAAGTCCCCACCGGATAAGCTTGAGTATTCTTTCATGGGTCTTGATGGAACCACATTGGTTCCTCCTATTTTGAATTTCATAATCACCCATAGGACTGGTTTTGGGATGAGGGAGGTAGTTGAATTGTTGGATACAGGTTAATGAGTGGTGTATAGTTGAGCTAGCGACGTTAAACTTAGCATCCTGTCAAGCTATCGACGTTAAACTTAGTTTTTGTATGTTTATACCATAGTTTATTTTTATTCGTTTTAGTTTTTCTAGGTTTTTAGTTTATTTGTTTATTTTTCTTTTATTTTAGAATTATATTAGTTTAGGTTTTTTTTTTTTTTTTTTCAATTAGGTTAATTTCTTTATATATTTTTCTTTTATTTTTAGATTAGGTTAGTTTTGCTTTGTTTTGATTAAAAATAAAAACAAAAAATAAATAAATAAAAAGAAAAAAAATCTGATTGACTTGTGCATAATGATATATATATATCTGTTTTACTCCATACACTTGATACTCTGATGTGTGCCGTGGAGTGTGGTTATTTTGTCAGGTACAAAGGACTAAGTTTGGGGGTGAGGTGACGATTTGATTCCTCTGAGCTATCAATTCTTGATCCTTGCTAGTTCTGCATATTTGGTAATATATTTCTATCTCTACATTTGTTTTCACACATTGAGGACAATGTGCATTTTAAGTTTAGGGGTAAGGCAGTGCCTTTTAAAATTTATTTTAAATTTTATTGTTGATAAATTATGCACAAGAGGATATAATTTAATTGTTTAAGCATGATTTTAAGTTTGTTGATTGTTGTGATGTCCATATGCAGTCTGATATCGGTTTAAAATGGCTTGTATACTGAATTCATGCTAAATAGGGATTTCTGAAATTTTTTTATAGCAGTTGGTGGCCTATGGTCTACTTTGTCAGGATGATTACTATTTGATGATTTTGATCTTTAAAGTACTTCACTTTGCACGTGTTCACGCTTGCATGAATTCTGTGGGGTATAAACTTGAAGTCTTATTCTGATTTATGTTAAACTGAAATGAGCAGGTGAATTTGATGATTTTGAGAACCAAGGTATAAAAAAAAAATGAAAGAAATAACATGGTATATATGCAATGAAAAAAAAAGAAAAAAGAAAAAAAGTTCTTCACCAATGTGAAAGAAATAAATGAAAAGAGAGAAAAAGGTCAAGTTTGGGTCTGTACCTAGATTGCTTGAACAATTAAGTCCTTAGGGGTGTTTTAACACCTAATTCCCTAAAACCAATTGGTTTGGGAGTCATTGGCTGAAAATTCGTTACATAAGATGTTTAGGTTGCCAAGTTTACTCGAGCAATTAGGTCCGTAGGGGTGTTTTAACACCTAATGCCCTAAAGCCATCTGGTTTGGGAGCCATTGGCTGAAAACTCGTTACAAGAGTGATTTAGAAAGCTTAATTGACCTGCGCATTGCACAGTGCCCTTTAAAAAAAAAAAAAGAGTTGAAAAAAAATTGAGTGATGAATGAAATAAATACATATCTGTAGAAAGTTAGGAAATGTACCTTGGGGATCAGAATTTGAAAGGTTTACTTGTGAATTGAGGGATAGCATGAGTTAGATATAAATATAGATAGTAAGCTACATGTTTAAAATTGTAAGTTCACTATTAAAAAGGATTTTGGGGATCGAGATTGTTAAACATGTGGTTAAACTGACATATGTGATTAAACTGACATACATTGTCTCGGTATTTATTTATTTATTTTAATTGTATTTTTAATTATTTAATTGATTATTTGACTATGCGTTTAATTGAATTAAGTGTTACTTGAGTATTTGATTATGTGTCCACGTGTTATTTGTATTTGTCTATGTGTTAATTATTTAATTAGATTATGTGCTTAAATAGTGTTTTGATTAATTGTAAATTAAATATTTTCTTTTATTTTATTATTTTATTTTATTTTTCTTTTATGGTTATGGTTAGTAGTAATGGGCCAACTAATTGGGTCTCATGGACTACTTGGATGAGAGGTTGGATGGGTATGGATTATTACCCATGGATAGTTATATGTATATATATATAGATATATATTATCTACATATATAAAAGGAAAAGTAATTTATTAATTACTTTTATGGTAACTTGGGTAGTAATATTTAATCTGATGTATATGTTTTATATTTAAATAATAAAAATATACATAGATTTGATACGTGTTATGTTTTAAGTTACTTTATAATATCATGGTAACTTAAGTATTATTGGATAATCCATTAATAAATAATAGTTAATTTATTAATTACTTTTATGGTAACTTGGGTAGTAATATTTAATCTGATGTATATGTTTTATATTTAAATAATAAAAATATACATAAATTTGATACGTGTTATGTTTTAAGTTACTTTATAATATTATGGTAACTTAGGTATTATGGTAACTTAAGTTACTTTAGTTTGGATTTTCTAGGGGTCCACACAGTATGGATTCCCAAGTTATATTTTTGGAGGATCAATTGTATTAGAATGTTTTTATTATTAATAAGAATTTATTCTGAGGAGTTATTGGATTGTTATTTTAGTTTTCTTTCAGCAAATTATTTATTTCTATTTATTCTTTTGTACTTTGTGTTCATTTATTACCGATTTGTTTTTGATATCCCCGAGTATTCGAGCGTGGGCTTGGCCAACCCGTATTCATAAATTCGGGGGTATCACAGTTGGTATCAGAGCACTCTAGGTTCAAATGTCCTTAGGAGTGCCTTTCGTTATGTGACTTCTGCATTGCGTCTCTTAAAACTTAGAGCCCATATTAGGATTCGCTGTACTCTATTTACAATTCGTTAGGAGGAGCTGATGCAATTATATTCTGTAAGTACAGAATGGTTGACACTAAGATGAGGATGAGGTCCAAGGTGAAAGCGATAAATATCCAGAGTAGTAAAGGAGTACGTTATCGATTTCGTTGCCAGAAGGCAGAGTTAGGGATCGATCATTTAGGTTCGTTTGTCATTACTTTGAAAGTATAAACCAAGGAAGGATTTAAGAGTATGTGATAGGTTACCACATATCAGGGCCAACACGACTTCATTTGATCTCAAAAAGGAGACAAGCGAGGAGTAGGAGCCGAAGAGTATCCTAATGGAGGAGATTTCTGTGTATCCAATAGAGAAGGTACTAAATCTTGAAGATGGATGATTGAGCGAGGTGATCTGAATTGCTAGTAGTACAGCGAATGTTATTAGTAGAATTGAGGTTGATCAATCTATATATAATTAAGCTTTCTTATCATCTCTAAAAGAGGTATATAAGAAGTATTGTTTAGGAGTTTGGGGATCGAATGTGTTCTTATAAGAACGAAATACATAATTTTTAAATCACATACAAGAGGCCATTGGTATTATGTTATGACATTCTAATTCGCTTTATAAAGTCAAGTTAGATAGTTTACATTCCGCATATAAGGAGGATGAGGGTTAAGCCCTTGGTATTTGCTTAGCAAACATTTGTGCTTTTAAGCTATGTTTTAAATGATATGTTTAAATGTGACGGCCCAAGTTTTTCAACCCGGTGCGTCAGTGATGAACCGAAAGTTAATCCGATAACGGATCCGAAATGCGGAAGCAAATGATAAACCAAGGTCTTAAGAGATAATAGTCACTTCCAAGACACCAATGTGATCCCCCAAGAGATCACGGAACTTAAAGAAAACAAAAACGGTAGTAAGGGTCAAAAAGGATAAAATTTGCTACTCAAGGGGCAAAAATGTCAATTCGCAATAAAAGAGAGAAACTTGACTCAAAACAAGTCAAACATGGTGAATATAACCTAATTTAATCATTTTGAAACATTCCAAGAGGTTCCATGAACATTGGCTAAAAATCCCACAAAATGCCCTGTCTTGGTTGAAGTGAAAACTGACACTACTTCACTAAAATATACATAACTCCCACTATGTTTGGAATTTGAGAATTGAATTGCTACCATTGGAAAACTGACTCAAAATCCTTGAATTTAGGCTCAAGAATCACCCCCATTTGAATTAGAAATGAAGAAGTTATGATCCGTTGAAGTTGGGTGATCAGTTTTGGAACTCCACAGAGACTAGGCTCGGGATCAAGCTATTTCAGTCAACCGAAATGGACTTCCAAATGACCGAAATAAAAGTGCTGAGACCTAAAATTATAAAGAAAAGGTTTATCGAAATAAGGGTTCGATCGATCGAAATGACCCTCGAACAGTGTATTTAGCTCCTGGAATGCGATATTACTGTGCAAATACAAAACCATTTGACATCGGTCGACCAAAATAGAGTTTTAGTCGACCAAAATACTTCAAAAACCTGATGCTGAACCTGCTATGAGTCCAAGATGCTAAGGTCTAAGCTATACTTTGAATTCCTTCATGAATTGGTTCAAAATGCATGTGTAAAACTAATTTTTCATGAAGTTTGAGTGTGTGAGCATACTAACATCTTTGATATGAGTAAACGAATATAAAACAATGGCCCATGGCCCCATACACATCATTTATAAGATTTTGGCCTCTCAAACCTCAAATTTTGTTTAAAAGACAATTGAAGCAAAAATGTTATACCAAAAGTGTCTAAGTACCAAGGTAGACATGCTTGTCCTTTGGTCTCTTTTCATACATGCTTCTAATGTCAAAAGTGATTACTTAAGCATCTTACACATCAAAGAGGTTACATAGTCTTCAAAAGTACCATACATACATGGTATTCAAAACATGATATCAAAAGAAAGGTGTGCTAAACACTTGCATGTCAATATACAAAAATGGTTTATTTAGCTCAAAAGCTTCTAAGAATGATAAGCCTCCAAGAACATAGTCTCTTTACCTGAAAAACAACCCAAACCACTAGGGTGAGTAATCAAGTTACTCGTAGGATGTGGTACATGCGCATACCCTATAGTTTCAAGTATAATGTGAACCAAACATAGACCATCATAAGGGTGCATTCCACCTAACGTCTATGTTTCCATGGTGCTCTAAGGGATCATCTCAAGCTATACAAATGTTGAAACAGTAAACACGTAACATCCAAGTATACATAAGCAAGTACATTAACCACATTAAAACTAAGATTTACCAAATCACAAGCTACAAGAAATCCATGATTTACAACTTGGAAAGTAATGTGAAATCAAGTAATGGAAAGACTAGGATATGTGGCCACGAGACCATACAAGTTATTTTGGGTAATTATGACCTACAAGGTACTACCTAGTGCGCACTATGACTTAGGAGAATTCCTATCCTCCGTACTAGAGCCAAACTCTAGCCATCAAACATTTCATATCCTTACAAGCTTCCAAAAATTAACAAGTTTATGACATTTATACAATCTCAATGCATGAACTACCTACCAAGCACAAGTAGGGTAAAACTACACAAACCATGCCCTAAGGTTTCATGTCTAAAGTGGCAAGCTAATGATACTACACATTATGCCACATGGATTTAATATTAATGTAGGCCACAATTACTAATTATGCAATATGGCAATTTACCAACAAGTAATTTCAAGTGATGCTTACAAGACTTTCAATGAAATCTATATTACTTAACAACACAAGAGTAATTTCAAGATATTCATCATAAATCCTAAATAAAATCACAAGTATTAGGCAAATCATTAAACAATAACCTACCTATGCAATTTAATAGTCATATACATGCTTTAATCCACAAATCCTAAGTCAAGCATATAAAAACTCTATTCATATGCAAATACAAGAATTTTAAAGCATGTAATCAATATATATCAAGCTCCAATATATTTAAAACCCAAAGAGGATAAACATACAATCACCCCTACCTCAATAGAGAATTGAATCTCTATAATCCAAGCAACCAAGCCGTAAATGTAAAAGAAGTTTAGGGTTATTGAAGAGGAGAGTGAGTGGAATCTTTTCTCTCCCAAGGTTTTTACTCTAAGGTGTAAGGAAGTGAGCCAAATTGAAGGGAGAAGCTATGAACTAAGCTTTCCTCCAACGGTTGATTTGATAGGGTTCAAGAGAGATAATGAAATGAAGAAGGTAAAGTGTAAAATGGTGAGTGGAATGGCTAGAAATCCTCCACTCACTATGTGCTCTTGCAATACCTCTCTCACACACACAATACAAAACTAAACTTTGATCCTACACTTGTCACTAATCCAATGCCTCTTCCAAGACTAAATCCCAAGCCCACACTTGTCACAAATCAAAGGCTACATGTGCACTAATCTAAGGCCAACACATGGATGAATCTCCACCCACCAAATGTCAAGAAGTCATGGTGCCAAGTCTCTTCACCTAAATGCCAACAAATGGCTCCATAAGAGTGTGACACTTGTCACTCTTTCCAAAAATTGCAAAATGGTCCTTTTTCAAAATATCCTCTAAAATAAATTGCAAAAAGTCCCTAAAATGAAAACTAATTATTTTACATAATTACACTAAAACCCCAAAAGTTATAAATAATTACACATTCATGCCCTTCACAAGAAACGTACTAATTTAGCATGCTTTTCAAGAAAAGTGAAAATACCAATGTCTTGGAAATAAAATACCATGAATGTATGTAAAACCGGAATAAAATCCGAGCACAACAAGTGAGGTTATGCAAGGAAAAATGAAAAACGGAAAAAAGAGGAAATAGGAAAAAAACAAAATAGGAAAAAGATGAAAAAAGAAAATCGCCGAAAATGGAAAAGGAGGAAAAAGACCGGGTCATTACAATATACCCTCCTTAAAAGGATTTCGTCCCCGAAGTCCAGTCGTACCTGAAAAGGAGAACAAATGGGGATACCGAGAGCGAACCTCCTGTTCGAGCTCCTAGGTAGCCTCCTCAACGCCGTGATGTATCCACAAGACCTTAACCAATGGAATGGTCTTGGTCCGCAAAACCTGCTCCCGTGAATCAAGAATCTGGACCGGACCTTCCTCATAGGTCACGTCCTCATCGACAACAACATCTATCCACTGTAAAACATGCGATGGATCTACCTCGTACTTCCTTAACATAGATACATGAAAGACGTCGTGAACCCTATCCAAGTCTGGCGGCAATGCCAAATGATAAGCAACTTCACCGACGAGCTCCAAAATCTGAAATGGTCCAATGAACCTAGGAGACAACTTGCCCGTCTGCCGAAATCTCAGAAGTCCCTTCCGTGGAGAAATCTTGAGAACGACGTGGTCCCCTACCTCAAAAGACAAGGATCTCCTCCTCTTGTCAGCGTAACTCTTCTACCTGCTCTGAGCTGTAGCCAACCGCTGCCGAATCAACTTAATCTTCTCTGCTGTCTCAAAGACAATATCGGGACCTAAGGCGACTGTATCACCTACCTCGGTATAACAAACTACAGATCTGTAAGGTCTGCCATACAACACCTCAAAAGGTGCCATGCCAATGCTGGTCTGGTAACTGTTGTTGTAGGCAAACTCAACCAAGGGTAAGTAGTCTTCCCAACTACCCCCAAAATCCAAAATACAAGCCCGTAGCATATCCTCCAATATCTGAATGGTACGCTCTGACTGACCATTAGTCTGAGGATGGAATGCCGTGCTGAAATGAAGCCCCTTGTCATTAGCCTCCTGAAAACTCTACGAAAAGAAAGACGTGAACCTGGGATCCCTATCCGAAACAATGGATACCGGAACCCCGTGAAGCCTGACAATCTGCCCCATATATAGTCCACTAAGCCTCTCTGCATCATCTGTCACTGCCATAGGCAAAAAGTGAGCCGTCTTAGTCAATCTATCAACAATGATCCAAACGGCATCATTCCCTGCCTTGGATCTCGGAAGTCCCGTTACGAAATCCATAGTGATGTGCTCCCACTTCCACTCTACCACTGGTAGTGGTTGCAACAAACCCTCTGGTCTTTGATGCTCTGCTTTCACTTGTTGACAAGTAAGGCATTTAGCCACGAATTGAGAAACATCCCCTTTCATGCCTTTCCACCAAAACTGTTTCGCAAATTGTGATACATTTTTGTACCACCAGGATGAACTTTGAGTCGAGAATGGTGAAAATCTCGAAGAACAACGTCACGACAAGATAAAGGCACAAACATCCTCCCTCTGTACCTGAGACCATCGTCCGAATGCAAGGTCCAACCCTCTACATTCTAGCCGCCTGAAATCTGATCGTAAATAGACTTCATCTCCCCATCCTCCTATTGTGCCTCAATAACTCTGCTAACAAGAGCCGATTAAGCCACAAGGCTAAACAAAATAGCCGGTAAAATATCCTCATACAATTGCAAACCAAGATCTGTAAGCTCTTCTAGCATCTTCCATCTGTGAATGGAAATGCTAGCAAGAGTACCCCGTGACTTCCTACTCAATGCATCGGCCACCACATTGGCTTTCCCCAGATGATACTGCAAAAAAAAGTCATAGTCCTCCATGAACTCAACCCATCTGCGCTGTCTCAAGTTAAAATCCTTCTGAGAGAAGAGATACTTGAGACTCTTGTGATCAGAGAAAATCTCAAACTTCTCCCCGTACAAATAATGTCTCCACCCTTTCAGGGCAAAGATAAATACTACTAACTCCAAGTCATGTGTCAGATAGTTTAACTCATGAGTCTTCAACTGTCGAGACCCATAAGCTACCACCCATTCAGTCTGCATCAAAAAACAACCCAAACCTTCTCGCGAAGCATCACAATAGACCACATAACCCAAACCACGTTCAGGTATGATCAAAACTAGAGCTGATGTCAACCTGAACTTCAACTCCTGAAACGCAAAATCACAAGCCTCATTCCATATGAACTTGACTCCCTTGAAAGTAAGTCGAGTCATAGGTGCCGCTAGGCAAGAGAAATCCCGAACAAATCTCCTATAATAGCCGGCTAGGCCAAGAAAGCTCCGAATCTCAAACACTGTCTTTAGACGCTCCCAATCCATCACAGACTCAATCTTCGACGGATCCACTGCAACACCGCCCCCTGACACGACGTGTCCAAGGAACTTCACCTCTGGTAGCTAAAATTCGCATTTCTCGAATTTGGCATACAATTGGTTATCCCTAAGGATCTATAAAACTGCTCTCAAGTGATACTCATGCTCCTCCCTTGAAGCTGAATACATGAGAAAGTCATCAACGAACACCACCACAAATTTGTCAAGATAGTCATTGAATACACGGTTCATCAAATCCATAAAAGTTGTTGGAGCATTGATCAAACCAAATGGCATCACCAGAAACTCATAATGGCCATACTGTGTACGAAAAGCGGTCTTGGATATATCCTTATCCTTAACCCTCAACTGATAATAACCCGACCTCAAATCAATCTTCGAAAAGCATGTCGCTCCCTTCAACTGATCAAACAAGTCATCAATCCTAGGCAAAAGATACATATCCTTGATCGTAGCTTGATTCAACTTGTGATAATCGATGCAAAGTCTCAAAGACCCATCCTTCTTCTTCGCAAAAATAACCGGTGCTCCCCATGGTGAAGCACTAAGACGAATGAAGGCCTTATCTTTCAAATCATCCATCTGACCTTTCAACTCATTAAGCTCTGCTGGTGCCATATGGTACGGTGCCATAGAGATGGGTGCTATACCGGGAATGACGTCAATGGCAAAAACCACTTCCCTTAAAGGAGCTAACTTCGTTAGTTCCTCTAGAAAGACATCAACAAAATCCTCAACAACTGTCGGAAAAACACGGCCCAAACTGCTATCCTCGTCAACTAACAAACTAGCCAAGTAGGATCTATGGCGACTTCAGTCACCAATGCTGAAAACCATCACCGGGTGGGAATCACTCTGATCTCCCACAAAATGGAAATAATCTCCCTTGGGAGTGCAAATGGACACCCTCCCGTAGAAGCAATCAATCGTAGCTCGAAAGAATGACAACCAATCCATCCCGAGAATGACGTCAAAGCCCATCATGTTAAGAACAACAAAATCAAACTCTAAGGTCCACCCAGCCATCTTAATAGCACAACTACGACAAACACGATCCAAAGACACTGGACCCCCAACTGGTGTGTCAACACAAAGAAGGCTATTCCGAAGTGTGACCTCCAGACCCAATGAATGTGCAAATGATGCAGAAATGAAAGAATACGATGCACTTGTGTCAACAAGAACTCTAGCCCAAGAACTGAAAATTGGAAATATACCTCGAACTGTAGAAGTCCCTGCGGAGGTATCGGCCTGCGGCAATGTATAAGCCCGTCCCTGAGCCCCCGATTGCTGAGAATTACCTTGGTGGCTAGACTGATGTCCGGAAGTAGTAGGTGTAGAACCTCTGATAGGATAAGAACCAACTGGAGGTGCCACCGGCTGTGGTGCCTGAGGCACCCTAAAACCTGACTGCACAACTGCTGATTGTGCCAGTGCGACCTGTGAACCTATGCCACTCTGAGTCTCGCCTTGCAATTTCGGACACTCTCTCCTGAAGTGACCTGGTTGTTTGCAATAATGATAAGCTCCGCGAACCCCCTTCGTAGAAGCTGTAGGCTTACTTACCTATGACTGACTGGCCTGTGGCTGAAGCTGTGGGCAGCAAGGCTTGATATGCCCTGGCTGCTGACAATGGTGACAAATCACTCCTCAAGCCGACCCCGAAGATACTGGAACTATAGATACAGACCGGGCCTGTTGTAACTGTTCCTGAGTACGTGAACTGTCCCCGGCCTTAGCCTTCTTCCTCTGCCCCTGGAAGATGACGGAGTGTCGCCGCGAGGCTGATTGTATGAACCCCTGATCCGTAACTGATCCCGTTCCTCTGCTTCAGCTAGCATAGCCCTTTGGACCACTTCCCTGTAGGTCCTCAAATCAAGAATGGAGACCCGTGGCCTGATGTCAAGATGTAGCCCATCCTGAAACTTCATTGCCCTGGCCTCGTCTGTCGCTACCATATCCTCGGCATAACAAGAGAGAGAAGTAAACCATGTCTCATACTTAATAACATTCATAGTGCCCTGATAAAGACCTACGAACTGTGTCCTCATCTCCCACCTCATAGCCCTAGGAAAGAAGTGCTCGAAGAACAAACCCCTGAACTCATTCCAAGTCATCAACTCAACATTGTGGACATTGGTTATAGACCTCCACCAGATATCTGCATCCCCCATGAACAAAGAAGCAGTCAAGGAAATCCTCAACCTGTCCGTGGGTACCGCCATATTGTCTAACTTGAGAACCATAAGGTCCAACCAAGCTTCCGAGACTAGCGGATCTGAACTCCCTGCAAAGGGATCAATCTTGACCCTCTGTAGTCGCATAAAGTACTCTAGTGCCTCATTGACTATCGATGCCGGTGCTGGAATCTGTATCCCTGCCACCTGCCTGCGTATCAACTCTTGTAGAGATTCAGTGATCCCCCGATTGATTCCCTGAGCCACTCGTTCCTCATAAGTCGGTGCCCATGGTGGATTAGCGTCCACGCCACGAACTGGAATCCTGGGCCTCCCCAGACCCCGTGTGAACTCGGTGTCAGCCACCTGCTCATCAGTGCCCTGACGCGAAGACTCTCCACGTGTGACAACCATGACACTAAACGCACGAAAGAAATGAGGTCAACAATAACACAAGTTATTATGACCAAGTGCAATTCACACTATGAATGCACATGACATGAAGTAAGACGAGATGTACAACATACTGTCATGCTAAAGCAATTAACAAAAGCTTTTAAACAATTAAGCACTTAAGCCATTAAGCATACTTGTCAAACAAGGATGCTCTTAACCACATAGGCCTATAAGCATAAAGACATGTTATACTACTAAGCATGTTATCAAGAAACACCTAAACATGTTATAATGCCAAAACATGTAATTAAAAGCATGTGAATGCATCAAGGTACATCAACAAAAGCATGATATGCACCCAAAACCAGTTTTCCTAAGGTATTCAAACCTAGGAGCTCTGATACCACTTGTGACAGCCCAAGTTTTTCAACCCGGTGCGTCAGTGATGAACCGAAAGTTGATCCGATAATGGATCCGAAATGCAGAAGCAAATGATAAACCAAGGTCTTAAAAGATAAGAGTCACTTCCAAGACACCAATGTGATCCCCCATGAGATCATGGAACTTAAAGAAAACAAAAACGATAGTAAGGGTCAAAAAGGATAAAATTTGCTACCCAAGGGGCAAAAAGGTCAATTCTTAATAAAAGAGAGAAACTTGACTCAAAATAAGTCAAACAAGGTGAATACAACCTAATCTAATCATTTTGAAACATTCCAAGAGGTTCCATGAACATTGGCTAAGAATCTCACAAAATGCCCCGTCCCGATTGAAGTGAAAACTGACACCTAAAATATACATAACTCCCACTATGTTTAGAATTTGAGAATGGGATTGGTACCATTGGAAATCTCACTCAAAATCCTTGAGTTTAGGCTTAAGAATCACCCCATTTGGATTAAAAATGAAGAAGTTAAGACCCGTTAAAGTTAGATGATCAGTGCTGGAACTCCATAGAGACTAGGCTCGGGATCAAGCTATTTTGGTCGACCGAAATGGACTTTCGGAAGACCAAAATGAAAGTGCTGAGACCTAAAATCATGAAGAAAAGGTTCGTGTTGCTTCGGAAGACCGAAATAAGGGTTCGGTCGACTGAAATGACCCTTGAACAGTGTATTTGGATACTGGAATGCGATATTACTGTGCAAATACAAAACCATTTGACATCGGTCGACCGAAATGGACTTTTGGTCGATAAAAATACTTCAAAAACCTACTGCTAAACCTAATATTCAAAAATAATGAGTCCAAGATGCTAAGGTCTAAGCTCTACTTTGAATCCCTTCATGAATTGGTTCAAAATGCATGTGTAACACTAATTTTTCATGAAGTTTGAGTGTGTGAACATACTAACATCTTTGATATGAGTAAATGAATATAAAACAATGGCCCATGGCCCTATACATATCATTTACAAGATTTTGACCTCTCAAACCTTAAATTTTGTTTAAAAGACAATTGAAGCAAAAATGTTATACCAAAAGTGTCTAAGTATCAAGGTAGACATGCTTGGCCCTTGGCCTCTTTTCATACATGCTTCTAATGTCAAAAGTAATTACTTAAGCATCTTACACATCAAAGAGGTTACATGTTCTTCAAAGGTACCATATATACATGGTATTCAAAACATGATACCAAAAGAAAGGCATGCTAAACACTTGCATGTTAATAAACAAAAATGCTTCATTTAGCTCAAAAGCTTCTAAGGATGATGAGCCTCCAAGAACATAGTCTCTTTACCTGAAAAACAACCCAAACCACAAGGGTGAGTAATCAAGTTACTCGTAGGATGTGGTGCATGCGCATACCCTATAGTTTCAAGTATAATGTGAACCAAACATAGACCATCACAATAATGCATTCCACCTAACATCTATGTTCCCATGGTGCTCTAAGGGATCATCTTAAGCTATACAAATGTTGAAACGGTAAACACGTAACATCCAAGTATACATAAGCAAGTAAATTAACCACATTAAAACTAAGATTTACCAAATCACAAGCTACAAGAAATCCATGATTTACAACTTGGAAAGTAATGCGAAATCAAATAATGGAAAGACTAGGATATGTGGCCACGAGACCATACAAGTTATTTTGGGTAATTATGACCCACAAGGTATTACCTAGTACGCACTATGACTTAGGAGAATTCCTATCCTCCGTACTAGAGCCAAACTCTAGCCATCAAACATTTCATATCCTTACAAGCTTCCAAAAATCAACAAGTTCATGACATTTATACAATCTCAATGCATGAACTACCTACCAAGCACGAGTAGGGTAAAACCACACAAACCATGCCCTAAGGTTTCATGTCTAAAGTGGCAAGCTAATGATATTACACATTATGCCACATGGATTTAATATTAATGTAGGCCACAATTACTAATTATGCAATATAGCAATTTACCTACAAGTAATTTCAAGTGATGCTTACAAGACTTTCAATGAAATCTATATTACTTAACAACACAAGAGTAATTTCAAGATATTCATCATAAATCCTCAATGAAATCACAAGTATTAGGCAAATCATTAAACAATAACCTACCTATACAATTTAATAGTCGTATACATGTTTTAATCCACAAATCCTAAGTCAAGCATACAAAATCTCTATTCATATGCAAATACAAGAATTTTAAAGCATGTAATCAATATATATCAAGTTCCAATATATATAAAACCCAAAGAGGATAAACATACAACCACCCCTACCTCAATAGAGAATTGAATCTCTATAATCCAAGCAACCAAACCCTAAATGTAAAACAAGTTTAGGGTTATTGAAAAGGAGAGTGAGTGGAATCTTTTCTCTCCCAAGGTTTTTACTCTAAGGTGTAAGGAAGTGAGCCAAATTGAAGGGAGAAGCTATGAACTAAGTTTTCCTCCAATGGTGGATTTGCTAGGGTTCAAGAGAGATAATGAAATGAAGAAAGTAAAGTGTAAAATGGTGAGTGGAATGGCTAGAAATCCTCCACTCACTATGTGCTCTTGCACCACCTCTCACACACACAATGCAAGACTAAACTTTGATCCTACACTTGTCACTAATCCAAATCCTCTTTGAAGACTAAATCCCAAGTCCACACTTGTCACAAATCAAAGGCTACATGTGCACTAATCTAAGGCCAGCACATGGATGAATCTCTACCCACCAAATGTCAAGTCATGGTGCCAAGTCTCGTCACCTAAATGCCAACAAATGGCTCCATAAGAGTGTTACACTTGTCACACTTTCCAAAAATTACAAAATGATCCTTTTTCAAAATATCCTCTAAAATAAATTACAAAAAAGTCCCTAAATCGAAAAATAATTATTTTACATAATTACACTAAAACCCTAAAAGTTATAAATAATTACACATTCATGCCCTTTATAAGAAACGTACTAATCTAGCATGCTTTTCAAGAAAAGTAAAAATACCAATGTCATGGAAATCAAATGCCATGAATGCATGCAAAACCGGAATCAAATCTGAGCACAACAAGTGAGGTTATGCAAGGAAAAATAAAAAACGAGAAAAAGACGAAATAGGAAAAAGATAAAATAGGAAAAAGATGAAAAAAGAAAATCGCCGAAAATGGAAAAGGAGGAAAAAGACCGGGTCATTACATTCGAGGTAGGATGATTATCTTTGAAATTATAAAAGGAAATTGTGAAACAATCTGGTAAGGTTGATTTCCAAGGAGACTTTATTTTTTTTCTAGAAAGAACGATGTCCTAAGTAGGGGAATATTTTGTGCTAGTGTGTTTGTCATACGTGTTTTATTTTCGTTGATTATTCCGGTTAATGGTATGTGGTTTAGTTGGGGACACAAGTATGTGATCAACCAACTATTGTTTTTAATAGTATGGAGTAATAAAGCTATTTATGTTAGATTTGTGAGCATGCGGTTATAGGATATGGTAGATACACATAATTCTAGCCAATCTATTAGACCTCGACATACGTTATTCTAGTATATTGTTTGGGATGGGATAGTTAAACCATCACTGTGAGTCAAATAATCTAGTATAATTAGTTTGATTTACTTTACTCTAGGTATGGATTCATGTCATATTACAACGCCATGATAAGGGAGGTTGTTAATATTTTAGGATGCATTAGATGGTGGTAAATAAAGATTACTGTAACGCCACGATGATTTATCCGAGGTGCCGGATTTGCTGAACATCTTCTTGGAAAATTCCAGAAGTTGGTACCAAGTTGGAAGGAGGATTTAGTACTAGTTTAGGTACTTATTAGAATAACACCGATTGAGGATAATAAATTGAATAAATATTCATCAGTTTATTCTTAATCAAGAATTTTATTCGCGAGGGCGTGTCATTAGGAGGAGTTGCCGGTGTTACATATAAAGGAGGAAACTAAGTCTTATTCACTTGTATAAATAATATGGAAATTTTTTTTTTTTAGGTCACAATTTGTAACAATTAGCTGTTGCTAGGAAATTGATAACTTATTTAGAGGATATAGATATTTCATATTCTTTTAAAGTTAGACAAAGATGTCGGATTGACACTAACTTGTCTTAAAGAAGCAGGGTGTGTCAAAGATAAGATGGTGAGACCAACCACCTATATAAAGAAGAGGTGCATGGTATGTTTGGAAAGGTTGTAATGTGTTGACTTTTGTAGAGTTAATAAAATTGTTGACTTTTGATGAATAGAATTATCGGTTAACTTTCGTTATTGGTTGGTCTATAACAGATCAATGATGGATGGATTCGGTTACCGAGTTCGCTTTTGAAGATGCTCCAATTTAACCAGTGGGTATAGATGAAGGCTGGTGGTACCGGACTAACAGTTCTTTCTACAGACAAATTGGATGGAGGGATTGAGATTCACAACTCTTCGTTCTCTATTTTATCCAGGTAGAGACATCATGTTTCACGGTATGAAGTAGATGTTTGGAAGACAGGCAGGAAGAGGGATATAGTGATTTTGTCTCAAAGTCTAATATATATTAGATAGTAGAGATGGACCCTTAGAGATCACCAGATCCTTGCAGCCATTTCCTATACTAAAGTGAAAATGAGAGAGCATTTTTTGGATTTAGTTAAGGGATTTCTGATTTTACACACGGGTCCGGATTCTGGATGGGATATTGGGTGACTGATAAAATTAAATCTGTTTCATTTTATCTATTTTGATCGAGCTGGTAAGATATCAGTTCATACGAATAGAACGGATCACAAGACGGCTTAGATAGATGCAAAGTGTGAATCATTAAGTTTCGTCTGTTGGAAGTGAAGATGGAAGTGGATGCTCTCAACAACTGATAGGATATTTAAATCTTTCGGTTCGTTGATAAGTTATCAGTTGAATGTAAAGTAGGTGTAATAATAACACTTATTATTACCAAGGTAGTTCAGGAGGTCAATTTTAAATATCGGAGCTGACCTTAGAGAAAGTGTTACCTTACTCAAATGGAGTTTAAGGTACTGGAGGAGGAGTCAGTAGTTTCTGTAAATAGTGATATGACGGTCGGTCGACTGAGATGGAAATTTATAATTTTTCTTGGTACACCCAGAGAGTTAGAAGGTACATCACGACATCAAATATCGATTTTGGTGAACAGGTACGGATAAGGACGTGTATATAATTGCCCTAAGTGTAAAACCTACTACAAAGGTGGAAAGTTGATCATCAAATATCATACGAATCTTTAGGCACTTCCTATAATAAATATGGAAGTTGAACTAAACAGGAGTAACAGTCGGTGGGAAGGATTAACATTGATTTTGAATTTCAATTTTCTATATGGAATCCGAGTGGGAGATTAAGAAAGATCGCTTGAGGACATAAATTTGAGTGATGCTTATTTTAGAACTTAATAGTAGTTCTATAGTTCCATGATAGTGGTGTTATAGCATGTGGATGTCCATATTAGTAGATGCAAAGTGCTATTTCGAAGGAGCTTTATAAAGATTTTGGAGTAGCAGCTCTACTTCATATCTATAGCAGAGGAATTAATCGAGAGATTAAATTAGACTATAAAGGATATGTTTGAGGCGTCTATCCTAGATTTTCATGGACAATTGGAAGTGTTTACAATTGTCAGAATTTTGTCTGTGATATTGTTGGCACAAGGAGGTTAGTGTGACAACTTTGGAGGTTTTGTATCTTTCACAATGTATACCTCTCATTTGTTGGTTGGAAATAGAAGTAAGGGTTGTACAATCAAACCTGAGATACTTCCCTTTGTATTAAACTGCGCGTGGTTGGGAGGCAGCAGTGGGATGTTGTAAATAGCTAAACTCGTATACTAGAGTTTTTCTATCAGGGAGTAGTTTACTCATTCTATTTTCCATGTAGAAAGAAAGGCGATTTTGGGAGAAAGATCAATTTTACTTGTTACATTAACCTTTAGAGGATGGTGTTTCGCAATTGAGACAGTCGCCTCTAGATTAGCATTACTAAATTTTTAGCTCTGGGTGCATAGGAGTTTGTGCGTATATTCTATGGCACTTGGAGGTATGTAAATCATTCCCTTGTTGAAATGGGAGGATTACATTGTTGTTTGATACACCCTATGCATTGTATGATTATTGTGTTTTTTAAAATATAGGAACCCTGTATACCACTTCGTATATTGGAGTTCAGTGGAGCCCTCGTAGTAAGGTTGCGTCTACTTAGGAATAGGAGGATGTTTTTCGCTTACAGTTTCCAAGCATAATGGAAGAAAGTAAGAGCAAATTCCGAGAACGGAATTCCTTTTGTTAGGGGGGAATAAAGTAATACCCCTAATTTTAAAAGGATAGTCTCGGTATTTATTTATTTGTTTTAATTGTATTTTTAATTATTTAATTGATTATTTGACTAATTGCTTATGGGTTTAATAGAATTAAGTGTTACTTGAGTATTTGATTATGTGTCTATGTGTTATTTGTATTTGTCTATGTGTTAATTGTTTAATTATGCTTAAACGGTGTTTTGATTAATTGTAAATTAAATGTTTTCTTTTATTTTATTATTTTATTTTATTTTTCTTTTATGGTTATGGTTAGTAGTAATGGGCCAACTAATTGGGTCTCGTGGACTACTTGGATGAGAGGTTGGATGGGTATGGATTATTACCCATGGATAGTTGTCTGTATATATATATATAGATATATATTATATACATATATAAAAGGAAAAGTAATTTATTAATTACTTTTATGGTAACTTGGGTAGTAATATTTAATCTGATATATATGTTTTATATTTAAATAATAAAAATATACATAGATTTGATACGTGTTATGTTTTAAGTGACTTTACAATATTATGGTAACTTCAGTATTATTAGATAATCCATTAATAAATAATGGGTAATTTATTAATTACTTTTATGGTAACTTGGGTAGTAATATTTAATCTGATGTATATGTTTTATATTTAAATAATAAAAATATATGTAGATTTGATACGTGTTATGTTTTAAGTTACTTTATAATATTATGGTAACTTACGTATTATTGGATAATCCATTAATAAATAATGGGATGTGTATAATTTATTTATTTAATAAATATATACATAAATTATATACGTAACATATTTTACTTAACTTTTTAATTTTTTAATTTTTATTTTTTAAGTTGAATTGGATTGGGAAAAAGGTTAGGGTTATTTTATTTAGCCTATAAATATATAGCTATATGTTATAAAAGGGGGCTAGAAATATTCACGTGATATATTCTAGAAAGACAAAGTTAGAGAGGGAAGGAGGAAAATTAAGGAAGGAAGGAGGAGAAGAACCCTGTAGAAAGAAGATCAATGTAATGACCCGGTCATTTCTTTTCTTTCCTTTTTTCTCAGAATTTTACGGATGAATTTTTTTCATTGAAATTTCTTTTCTGAGTTCAGTTTCTCGTCACTTAGTGTCGTCTCGAGTACTCAAAAATGGTTCTTGAGACTTTTTCTTTCGGATTGACAACTTCGTTTGAGGACCGAGTCATTTTCACATTTTTCGTTTTTCAACACTATTCACTTTTCGTCACTTTTCCTATTTTGTCTTTTCCCCGATTGTCACTTTGTTGGCATAGCCGCACTCTTTGTGTTTGGAGTTGGCTTTTGACTTCGTGTATCTTCATCCTAAGTGGTTTCCATTAAATACGTATCTTTACTTTTGTAGAAAAGTACTCTGGTTGCTCCCGGTGTCTAAAGGGGTATAGATGCATAGTTTTTCAGAATCTTTTTCTTTTCTTAGAGTATTTTTCATAAATATCTTTTGAAAATATTTTATTTCATGGGTATCTAAGAAAATATCATTCGGAAGATATTTTCATTCTGGGGCAGTTTTGTAGTTAACCCTTTTTGTAGGGGCTATTGTACAATTAACGAAAATTATTACAAAATACCTTGTTTTGGGCCTAGATCCTCGTACGGGATTTATTTTCACATTTCGTCGAGTCATGTACTCATGGAATTTCCATCTGGTCATTTTTCTCCAGTTTCAGGGTTTTTGGACCCTGTTGTCGCCGAACTTGTTTAGGACATATCTCTCTGCTCGGGACTCATTTTTTTATGTCGCTTCTTCTGTTAATCATATTTTATCATTTTGAATCTTTTTCATTCACAAATTTTTGCCGTTTGAGCCTTTCTGCTCAAATTCAACTTTTCCGGACCTGGCGGGGCCTTTTCGGGGCACTTTTAGGGTTTTTCTATAAATAGGGTGACTTAAGAAGAAAAATCAGATTTTCTCTTCTTCTTCCTCTCTTAGCCGGCAGCCATGGAAGACCATGGGGCTACCACCTTCTCTCTCCTCCTTTGAACCATTTTTCCTTGGTGAAAAGTCTTCGGCCTTAACGTTTAATGCTTGCCTTGACGACGCGCATCTTTCCCCCTTATTGGAACCCATTTCTGACCATTTTGTGAGTTGGGTTTGAAGTCAAGTTGTGATTTTAATAGGGCTTCCTTGGGATTCATGTTCATTGTGTTATCCCCGACAAAACCTAGGAGTATCGTAGGATTTGGAGCACATTTCTTTCGGTGGGGATTTGAGATTTCATAACAACATGAGGTAGGGGATGTCTTAGGGTTATATTAATATTGTATTAATTGTTATATGAGCATATACAACTTGTAAACATGCCTTTGTTCAAGTTTTAGAATTTAATTTAATTATTTTCTATGATTAAGATTTAATTCACATGGATGTATGTTGCTTAGAATTAAATTGTGGCATGCCAGTAATTTAGGCCTTGGTATACTTGTTGACATATATTAAATTGGGAGCATTTGAATGAGAATTGTAAAATTTATTTAATATTTATCTTTTGTGAAAGATTAATTTACATAGTTGTATCAAGCATGAAATCAACTTGTAATGTGATATTAAAGTAGGCCTTAGTGAGTTGTTCAACATATATTAAATTAAGGACATTTGGATATGTTTGAAAATCTAGAGGAAAATTAATTAATTAGCTTAATTAATTTTATTTTAAGTGTTGTAGTTGCTTAAATTAATTTTGGGTATAATATATGTGAAGACCATGTTATGACCTTTAATATACATTAATTTGAGCCTATTTGGAATTGACTTGAAATCTAGAGACTTTTCATGTTAGTTTGATAATCTCTTAAAATGTAATGCGTTTAATTACCTTGTAAGCATGCTACTAACTTCTTGTAGAATTAGTACTTGTCGTCTCTAAAGATGGTAATTTGACTTCGCATGATACGTGATATCATTGTCTTGAATAACTTGTTTAAATATATCTTGTGTAGGTATATAACTTGTTAGAATATTACAATTGTTTACCTTGAAAACTTATTGCTAAATTGAAGCTTATTTAGTACTTGTGGTTTAAGATGGTAATGTAGCTCAATTGTTGTAAAATATTCTTGCTTTGTATATAAATTGCATATTGAGGACATGACATGTCATATGCTATTTAGACTTGAATTCTAGGACATGGTTTGTGTGGATGCAACCTTACTTGTGCATGGAATGTGGTAACTTGCATTTTATTTTATATAAGTTTTGAACTTATTAATTTTGGAAAGCTTGTGAGGACATAATTTATGTGATGGCTAGGGTTTGGCTCTAGTACGTGGACAAGTGTCCTCTAAGTCATAAGTGCGCACTAGCTGGTACCTTGTAGGTCGTAATTACTCGAAAATACTTGATTCGTCTAGCGACAGCATATCCTAGTCTTTCCACTATTTGATTTCGCATTTAATTTCAAGTTATTAATCATGGATTACTTGTAGCTTGAGAATTGATGCTTACTTTGGGTATTTGAATCCTATTTTGTATCCTTGAAACTGTATACTTGTTTTATGTATTTAGATCTCATTTAGTATACTTGAAATTGTATCATTGGTTGTGTATCTAAACCCTAATTAGTATACTCAAGCATTGCATGTTTGATTTATGCAATCAAACTTCATTATGTATACTTGTGTCGTGTATACTTGTCTTATGAGTAATTCATTTAGCTTAGTATACTTATGCCTGTATACCTGATTCATGAGTTTCCCATGTTAATTATATGTTTGTATATGCATGATTAGATAATGCATAACTTGTTTAACATGACTTAGTGTACTTAAGCATGTATGTCGTTGTTCATTTCAATTCCATGAGTAGCTTAGGATGATCCCTGAGTCTCACTTTGGCATAGACGTTAGGTGGCATGAGCCCCTTTAACATGTTTCACCTAAAGGTGATAAATTTGTAAAATGCTAGATCGATGCATGTTCATCTTCTACGAGTAGCGTTATGTTACTCACCCACGTAGTGGGGACATTTTTCAGGTACAGGGATCTTGATTTGGGATGCACACTATGCCATGGAAGTTTCGTAGACATGAAGCATCATTTTTATGAAAATGTTGGCATAAAATCCTATTTGTAGCTTTGTATGACAAAACTTGTATATTTGATTCTAAATATGTAATATGTACATAAGTACACCTTTTGCGCTGTATTCGATATGTATGACATGAGGCCAAGGGCCACAAACTTTAAAGTTCA
The DNA here is from genome assembly GCF_030987335.1 of Cornus florida. Taxonomy (NCBI): domain Eukaryota; kingdom Viridiplantae; phylum Streptophyta; class Magnoliopsida; order Cornales; family Cornaceae; genus Cornus; species Cornus florida. The sequence continues at coordinate 38,813,897 of NW_026775571.1, read as the reverse complement.
AGTGTATGTAACTAAACTTCAAGTTTTGCCTTTGAAATGCACTTCTTTCCAACCTTAGAGGTTTGGCATGTAAAATTTTGTAAATGGAATGTAATGAGGCTGTAGGCCATTGTAGCACGTTTAAAATGTCATTTTACACTTGCGGGTATGTTCACAGCATTACACATTAGTATATAATTAAGTTTGATCATGCCATGTGGATTTCCAATGAGACTTAAGAACTTCTCTTCATTTTTGGTGCATAGCAGGTTCATTCTTCACATTTCAACCTGTTTCGGTCAACCGGTGGCTTATTTCGGTCGACCGATGCCCTTTGAATTTTAATTGAACAGTAAAAACTTAATTCCAATAGCCAGTTTTCATCTCGTGCCACAAACCGGTCGACCGGTTTGTCATTTCGGTCGACTGAAATGAAGGCTCATTTCCTTTCTTTTCTTGGCTCACTTCGGTCAACCGAAGCATCATTTCGGACGAACCGAAATGGAGCTGGCTTGTGGGTTTGTTTGGTGGGTTGCCTAGACAGGTTAACTTCATTTATTTGATTCTACAGGACCTTGCTAATCTTTCTTGAACCATCTAATGGCATACATGGTCTACTTTGAACTAGATCTTGCTCATTTGGTTATTATTGGTACCATAGGGTACCAAGTGACCTTTTCATTCAAGCTTTCACTTCTGGTTATTCCTTTGGGTTCCATGACCTCATGGAAGGTCATCTTAGGGTCTTAAAGGTGTGTTATGCCTTAAGTGACCATTGTCTTGTTTCTTTTGCTTCTGCATCTGGATCCGTTATCGGGTCAATCTTCGGTTCATCATTGACCCACTGGGTTAAATAAAAGCCCGGATCATGACAAGTGATATCAAAGCTCCTAGGTTCGAAAACCTTAGGACAACGGGTTTTGGGTGCATATCATACTTGTGTTACCTTGCTCTATGTGTTTAATTGCTTTTAATAACATATTGAATGTCATCACATGTGTATATGCTTATGTGGACGTATGTTTAGAAATTTCTTTAACTGACTCAGCACGATATATATGGTTGTTTGCTTTAGTACATTGTATGTGCTTGTCTGCCTTAACATACAGTATATGCTTGTCGATTTATTACACTATATATGTTTGACTGTCTTAGCATGTTGATTTATACTTGTATGCTTAGCATTATGGTAATGCTTGTTTGCCTTAACGTATTACATGTGCTTGTTATTCTTTGTATGATGCATACATTGACATGCTTAATGTGATTCTTTACTACTTGTGTAAGTATATAGCTGTTACTATGTTGCTTGGTAGTTGTTTATTTCTATGTCTTGTTTAGGCATTGTGGGTTGTTCTAGCCTAGTTGGTAGATATTAATGCTAGGGCATTGTTTCTTGTAGTCCGTTGTATCCCTCGGATACATTCTTGTTTTACGGAGTTTCTTCCTTGGGTAGGAGAAATTTATTCTATGAAGACCCCATGTCGGGAACCTTGTTGTCTGTTTTGTTGGTTTGGGTGTTCCAAGACCTTGGTCTGACGTTTGATGCGAGTAAGGCTCATGTGAGTGTAGAGTCGAAGTCCTTGTCTGGTGGAATGAGACGTGGGTCAGGGAGGCATCGTTTCAATTTACTTTTCCTTTGTGACTTCACGACATGGTCGGGGAGTGTCTGGGGTGTTGGTATCGTCACTTGGGGTTTTATGGTGACCTTGATGTGATGATGTCATTGGGGTCTTGTTTCTAGTGTCATAGGACGATGAGTCAGATTGACTCGAGTCTTTCCTTAGGGATTAGGAGGTTTGTTTTCTTGAGCCTCAACGGCGGGGTTCTCGTGTCTTTTCTTCTTAAAGTGATGTTTAGGGTTTCGATAGGATCTTGTAGAGTTCTCGCTGAACTCATCGACATCTTGAGTTGAGTTCTCTTATTGGTGTCCTATAATGGTTAGTATTGGGATTATCCATTACATCGTTCTGTTTTGTGTGGCGTTAAGATTCCACCTTGTGTTGGGGCCAGTCTTGGGAAAGATTGTAGACTCTTTGTTTTAGGGACCTTAGTGTTCATTCTAGGAGATGATTCATTTCCTCGCGATGAGAGATTTGACTCATCCAGGTTTTTGTGATTCACTTTTGGTGAGTTTGTCCTTTTGTGAGGCATTTCATCCTTTCTTGCTTTTGTTATTGTGGGGTTGTTATTTGCATAGTCATTCCTACCTGTTTATATGCCTTGTTGTTTTGAGCATGCCTTGGAAACATGTTTGGAGATGTGACTATTTGATGGTTATGTGCTGGCATAGATGGTGTGTTTTCCATTTATTATATCTGTTTGTCATGCTAGCGTCATAGGTGATGTGTAGTATGTCTCTGATGCTTGACCCCTATGTGATAGGTAGCATATTTGATTGCCCTTGTACACTATGTGTTTAGTTGTAAGGTGAGTGGACTTTTATTTACATTTAGTATACTTGTACCTAGTATGCTTGCACGTCATTATTTCATTTCGCTTTGATTTAGTATACTTGAGCCTGTATACTTGTTTACCATGTATTTAGTATTGTTTAGTATACTTGTGAATGTATACTTGTGTATATATACGTGTATGTTTCATGACTAATTACTTTATTAGTTCATTTCTTTTATCATTCTATACTGTGCTTGGGGTTGTATGACCTTAGTTGTCGGGGATTGTGTGTGTAAGCTTGATCTGATGTCTGGATTCCTAGGCGTAGCCTTGCAGTAGGTCAGCTTTAGGATAACGTGGAGGATTGTGGGTGCATTGTCTTGTTAGGAGTCGTTGCGGCTAGGGCGATGATGATACTGTTTGATTTTATAAAGTTCGATCCATTGGCTTGAGGGCATAGACTTGCCAGGCTTTGGATTCATGACTGGTGTGGTTGACAACTGTGTTTTGAGACTTGGGATTGTCAGTTTTTCCAGTATTAAAGATTTAAGGCCTTAAGTATAGTAGTGCCTATGACATTGTTGTCGGAGTTTTGGATTGGCTAGAATGGTCCGACCGGACATTTTGGACCATATATCGCAACTCTCACAGAATGCCTGGTTTCCATGGTGCTTTTGGTAATGATTGTTTGACATTGATGTCATTTGTATCGATAGGTTTCACGGGTAAGCTTGTTGGGGGCAGGTGACGAATTAGGGCTTTATACTGTCATGCTACCGTATAAGTTATGTGTGGTGGGCGAGTGCTAGTTGTTGTCGATGCTACCTTGCATTACCTAGCTAGTAATGTAAGTGTGTGCGGGCTCTTGATGCTGTCGATGCTACCACACCTTGGGTACGTTGTGGGCGGGTTCTAGTCAGTATTCGTGCTGCCATGTTGCTTCTGGTGTGTTCCTTGTTTAGTTATGTAGTTGCCTTGATCTCCTGTTGGGTGGTTGACATTGGGTTGGTATGTCAATTTGTTGGAGAGGTGTCTCACGGTTTGTGGTTTCGTGTCCTTTCGTTGATCTTGAGACCTTTGGAGTTATCCTTGGGTACTTTATGATATGTTCCTTGGTGTGACCTTGTGTACGGTCCTTCTTCGATTCTTCTGGGAATGTTTCTGATTTCGGGGACGAAATCTCTTTAAGGAGGGTAGGTTGTAATGACTCGGTCATTTCCTTCCTTTCCTTTTTCCTCAGAATTTTACAGATGAATTTTTTTTCGTTGAAATTTCTTTTCTGAGTTCAGTTTCTCATCACTTAGTGTCATCTTGAGTGCTCGGAAATGATTTTTGAGACTCTTTCATTCGGATTGACAACTTCCTTTGAGAACCGAGTCATTTCTACATTTTTCGTTTTTTGACACTATTCATTTTTCGTCCTTTTCCCTATTTTGTCTTTTCCCCGTTTGTCACTTTGTTGGCATCACCTCACTCTTTGTGTTTGGAATTAGCTTTTGACTTTGTGCATCTTCATCCTAAGTGGTTTCCATGAAATAAGTATCTTTACTTTTGTAGAAAAGTACTCTGGTTGCTCCCGGTGTCCATAAGGGCATGGATGCATAATTTTTCAGAACCTTTTTTTTTTTTCTTGGGGTGCTTTTCATAAATATCTTTTGAAAATATTTTATTTCAGGAGTATTTAAGAAAATATCTTTTGGAAGATATTTTCATTCTAGGCAGTTTTGCAGTTAACCCTTTTTGTTGGGGCTATTGTGCAATTAACGAAAGTTATTGCAAAATACCTTGTTTTGAGCCTGGATCCTCGTACGGGATTCATTTTCACATTTCGTCGAGTCGTGTACTCATAGAATTTCCTTCTGGTCATTTTTCTCCAGTTTCAGGATTTCTGGACCCGGTTGCTGCCGAGCTTGTTTGGGGCATATCTCTCTGCTCGGGACTCAATTTTGATGTTGTTTCTTCCGTTGATCATATTTTATCATTTTGAATATTTTTTGTTCATAGAGTTTTTCCGTTTGAGCGCGTCTGCTCAAATTTCACTTTTTCGGACCCTTTCGGGGCACTTTTAGGGTTTTTCTATAAATAGAGTGACTGAAGAAGAAAAATCAGATTTTCCCTTCTTCTTCCTCTCTTAGCCACCAGCCATGGAAGACCATGGGGCTGCCACCTTCTCTCTCCTCCTTTGAACCACATTTCCTTGGTAAAAAGTTTTCGCCCTTAACCTTTAATGCTTGCCTTGATGAGGTGCATCTTTCCCCCTTATTGGAACCCATTTTTGACCATTTTGTGAGTTCAGGTTCGAAGTCAAGTTGTGATTTTCATTGGGCTTCCTTGTGATTCATGTTCATTGCGTTGTCCCCAACAAAACCTAAGAGTATCGTAGGATTCGGAGCGCATTTCTTTCGGTGGGGATTTGAGATTTCATCACAAAATGAGGCAGGGGATGTCTTAGGGTTATATTAATATTGTATTGATTGTTATATGAGCATATATAAAACTTGTAAGCATGCCTTTATTCAAGTTTTAGAATTTAATTTAATTATTTTCTATGATTAAGATTTAATTCACATGGATGTATGTTGCTTAGAATTAAATTGTGGCATGCTAGTAATTTAGGCCTTGGTATACTTGTTGACATATATAAAATTGGGAGCATTTGAATGAGAATTGTAAAATTTATTTAATATTTATCTTTTGTGAAAGATTAATTTACGTAGTTGTATCAAGCATGAAATTAACTTATAATTTAATATTAAAGTAGGCCATGGTGAGTTCTTCAACATATATTAAATCAATGACATTTGAATATGTTTGAAAATCTAGAGGAAAATTAATTAATTAACTTAATTAATTTTATTTTAAGTGTTGTAGTCGCTTAAATTGATTTTGGGTATAATATATGTAAAGACCATATTATGACACTTAACATACATTAATTTGAGCCTATTTGGAATTGACTTGAAATCTATAGACTTTTCATGTTAGGTTGATAATCTCTTGAAATGTAATGCGTTTAATTACCTTGTAAGCATGCTACTAACTTGTTGTAGATTTAGAACTTGTCGTCTCTAAAGATGGTAATTTGACTTAGCATGATATGTGATATCATTGTCTTGAATAGCTTGTTTAAATATATCTTGTGTAGATATATAACTTGTTAGAATATTGCAATTGTTTACCTTGAAAGCTTGTTGCTAAATTGAAGCATATTTAGTACTTGTCACTTAAGATGTTAATGTGGCTCAATTGTTGTAAAATATTCTTAATTTGTATATAAATTGCATATTGAGGACATGACATGTCATATGCTATTTAGACTTGAATTCTATGACATGGTTTGTGTGGATGCAACCTTACTTGTGCATGGAATGTGATAACTTGCATTTGATTTTGTATAAGTTTTGAACTTATTGATTTTGGAAAGCTTATGAGGACATAATTTATGTGATGGTAAGGGTTTGGCTCTAGTACGTGGACAAGTGTCCTCTTAGTCATAAGTGCGCACTAGGTGGTACCCTGTGGGTCGTAATTACCCGAAAATACTTGCTTGGTCTAGCGACCGCATGTCCTAGTCTTTCCACTATTTGATTTCGCATTTAATTTCAAGTTGTTAATCATGGATTACTTGTAGCTTGAGCATTGATGCTTACTTTGGGTATTTGAATCCTAGTTTGTATACTTGAAACTGTATACTTGCTTCTTCTATTTAGTTCTTAATTAGTATACTTGAAATTGTATACTTGTTTTGTGTAATTAGATCTCATTTAGTATACTTGAACTTGTATCATTGGTTGTATATCTAAACCCTAATTAGTATACTCAAGCATTGCATGTTTGATTTGTGCAATTGGACTTCATTATGTATACTTGTGTCATGTATGCTTGTCTTATGTGTAATTCATTTAGCTTAGTATACTTGTGCCTATATACTTGATTCAGGATTTTCCCATGTTAATTTTATGTTTGTATATGTATGCTTAGACAATGTATAACTTGTTTAACATGACTTAGTGTACTTGAGCATGTATACTTGTATGTCGTTGTTCATTTCAATTGCATGAGTAGCTTAGGATGATCCCTGAGTCTCACTTTGACATAGATGTTAGGTGGCATGAGTCCCTTTAACATGTTTCACCTTAAGGTGATAAATTTGTAAAATACTAGGTCGATGCATGTTCATCTTCTACGAGTAGCTTTATGTTACTCACCCACGTGGTGGGGACATTTTTCAGGTACAGGGATCTTGATTTGGGATGCACACTATGCCATGGAAGTTTTATAGACTTGAAGCATCATTTTCAAGAAAATGTTGGCATGAAATCCTATTTGTAGCTTTGTATGACAAAACTTGTATATTTGATTCTAAATTTGTAATGTATACAGAAGTACATCTTTTGCGATGTATTTGATATGTATGACATGAGGCCAAAGGCCACAAACTTTAAAGTTTAAGTGTATGTAAGTAAACTTCAAGTTTTGCCTTTGAAATGCACTTTTTTCCAACCTTAGAGGTTTGGCGTATAAAATTTTATAAATGGAATATAATGAGGCCGTAGGCCATTGTAGCACGTTTAAAATGTCATTTTACACTTGCAGGTATGTTTACAGTATCACATATTAGTATATAATTAAGTTTGATCATGCTATGGGGATTTCCAATGAGACTTAGGAACTTCTCTTCATTTTTGGTGCATAGTAGGTTCATTCTTCACATTTTCGACCTGTTTCGGTTGACCGGCGGCTTATTTCGGTCGACCGATGCCCGTTGAATTTTAATTGAACAGTAAAAACTCAATTCCAGTAGTCATTTTTCATCTCGTGCCACAAAACCAGTCGACCGGTTTTTCATTTCGGTTGACCGAAATGAAGGCTCATTTCCTTTCTTTTCTTTGCTCACTTCGGTCGACCGAAGTATCATTTCGGACAACCGAAATGGAGCTGGCTTATGGGTTTTGTTTGGTGGGTTGCCTACACAGGTTAACTTTTTTGTTTGATTCCACAGGACCTTGTTGATCTTGCTAGAACCATCTAATGGTGTACATGGTCTACTTTGAACTAAATCTTGCTCCTTTGGTTGTCATTGGTACCATAGGGTACCAAGTGACCTTTTCATTCTAGCTTTCACTTTCGGTTATTCCTTTGGGTTTCGTGACCTCATGGAAGGTCATCTTAGGGTTTTAGAGGTGTGTTATGCCTTGATTGACCATTGTCTTATTTATTTTGCTTCCATATCTGGATCCGTTATCGGGTCAATCTTTGGTTCATCACTGACCCACCGGGTTGAATAAAAGCCCGGGTCGTGACAATCAAGGAAGAAAAAGTGTAACTTTCGATCCGAAAGTTTAAGGCAAGTTCTTATTCTATCTCTTTCCCTTTGATTCGTGTTTCTGTACATGCCTAGGAAATTCCAGGATTTATTAAACACATAAAATTAAATAATTATGCATGTTTAATTGAATTAAAATATAGGTTTTCTAAAATTGGTTCATATCTATTCTTATGTTATGAATTGATAAATGCATGATTTTGATTTAATTTTTGTTGTGAATTTTTACATGTTTAAATTATGTATTTTTCATTTCTGTGTAATGATGGAACGTAGAAACATGCCTAGGATTCCTGAACATTAAATAGGGACTAGGTTTGGGTTTAAATAAATTTAAATAGACTCAATCATAATGATGCTTGTTATTTAAAGGTTTTAAACAAACGAATGGATTTAATCTTTTAAAATATTTTAGCAATTGAGATTAAATGTGTAGGATGAATCGGATATGGAGAATGCTTATTTGACAGTATAATAAAATATTATCATGTATAAGATTCAGTTTGTGTAGGACATATGATATAGAAAACTTAAATAAACGATAAGCCATTCCTATATTGTGATAACTTGATATCATATTATCATAGTTATTTCTGGATTGTTTATTGTATTTCCTTAACTGTTATATCAATTGTTAAATTATGTGGTTTAATGCACCGGTATGAGACGTGGCATTCTAGGGACGGATTAACTTATCAGTTAAGTCCTACTTATTTTATATAAGGGAATGGATTAACTAAAATGCTAAGTCCTACTTATATTCAAGCCAGGTCAACTGAACAAGTTGAATGACTTGTGGAGGATTAATTTATTATATAAGGGAATGGATTAACTAAAATGTTAAGTCCTACTTATATTCAAGTCAGGTCAGCTGAACAAGTTAAATGACGTATCGAGGATTAATTTATACTGGATAGGATGATTATTAGATTATATATATATAAGTATGGTGCCATGATATGAGCTTGAGTCTCAGGATCAGTGGTTAGGGCACGTATATCGCCAGGGATGTGTAGCTAGATATAGTGTAGTTGTGTACCCTGGTAGGTCTAGGTACTCATGCCCACTATATGTGCGTTTTGCATATTGCCTACTATTCAGGTTGAGATAATCCTATAATCTAGTGAGGTTCCTTTAGTGTATGTATATATATATATATATACGGACTACTGGTTATTGTTTGATTGATTAGAATGTATACGTATATCGAATCTCTGCTTGGACTGTAGTAGAGTAGAACTTGTTTGTGGACTTGATCCACCATTATTTTTCAGGTGTTCGTGAGGAGTATAAATTATTCGTACTAAGCAGGGATCAATCTACTTCACTCTTCTGGTTTATCTACATAGGAGTTCCTTTATGATTTAGTTTCCTGATTTAGACAGTTATTGCTGTCATTTGTTTAGGTTGGATTTTCTAGGGGCCCACACAGTATGGATTCTTAGGTTGTATTTTTGGAGATCAGTTGTATCAGAATGTTTTTATTATTAATAAGAATTTATTCTGAGGAGTTATTGGATTGTTATTTTAGTTTTAATATTCGGGCGTGGGCCTGGCCAACCCGCATTCGTAAATCCGGGGGTATCATAGTTGGTATTAGAGCACTCCAGGTTCAAGTGCCCTTAGGAGTGTCTTTCAGTATGTGACTTCCGTGTTGCGTCTCTTAAAACTTAGAGCCCGTATTAGGATTCGTTGTACACTATTTACTGTTCGTTAGGAGGAGCTGATGTCAATTATATTCTGTAGGTATAGAATGGTTGACACTGAGATGAGGATGGGGTCCAAGGCAAAAGTGATAAAGACCCAAAGAAGTAAAGGAGTACGTTATCGATTTCGTTGCCAGAAGGTAGAGTTAGGGATCGATGGTTTAGGTTCATTTGGCATTACTTTAAAAGTATAAACCAAGAAAGGATTTAGGTATACGTGATAGGTTACTGCGTATCGGGGCCAACACGACTTCAGTTGATCTCAAAAAGGAGACAAGCGAGGAGTAAGAGCCGAAGAGGATCCTAATGGAGGAGATTTCTGTGTATCCAATAGAGAGGGTACTAAATCTTGAAGATGGATGATCGCGCGAGGTGATCTGAATTGCTAGTAGTATAGCGAATGTTATTAGTAGAATTGGGGTTGATCAATCTACATATAATTAAGCTTTCTTATCATCTCTAAAAGAGGTATATAAGAAGTATTGTTCAGGAGTTTGGGGATCGAATGTGTTCTTATCAGAATGAAATACATAATTTTTAAATCACATACAAGAGGGTATTGGTATTATGTTGTGACGTTCTAATTCGCTTTATAAAGCCAAGTTAGACAGTTTAGATTCCGTATATAAGGAGGATGAGGGTTAAGCCTATGGTATTTGCTTAGGCAAACATTTGTGCTTTTAAGCTATGATTTAATAGATATGTTTCGAGGTTGGATAATTATCTACGAAATTATAAAAGAAAATTGTGAAACAATCTGGAAAGGTCAAATAATACTTTTTTTTCTAGAAAGAACGATGTCCTAAGTAGGAGAATATTTTGTGCTAGTGTGTTTGTTATACGTGTTTTATTTTCATTGATTATTCCAGTTAATGGTATGTGGTTTAGTTGGGGACACAAGTATGTGATCAGCCAACTATTGTTTTTAATAGTATGGAGTAATAGCGCTATTTACGCTAGATTTGTGAGCATACGGTTGTAGGATATGGTAGATACACATACTTCTAGCCAATCTATTAGACCTGGACATGCGTCATTCTAGTATATTGTTTGGGATGGGATAGTTAAACCATCACTGTGAGTCAAATAATCTAGTATAATTAGTTTGATTTACTTTACTTTAGGTATGGATTCGTGTCATATTACAACGTCATGATAAGGGTGGTTGTTAATATTTTGGGATACGTGAGATGGTGGTAAATAAAGATCATTGTAACGCCACGATGATTTATTCGAGGTGCCAGATTTGCTGAACATCTTCTTGGAAAATTTCAAAAGTTGTTACCAAGTCAGAAGGAGGATTTAGTACTAGTTTAGGTACTTATTAGAATGACACCGATTGAGGATAGTAGACTGAATAAATATTCATCAGTCTATTCTTAATCAAGAATTTTATTCGTGAGGGTGTGTCATTAGGAGAAGTTACCGGTGTTGCATATAGAGGAATAAACTAAGTCTTATTCACTGGCATAAATAATATGAATTTTTTTTTTTTAGGTCACAATTTACAATAATTAGCTATTGCTAGGAAATTGATGACTTATTTGGACCTGTTCTCCACTATAAAAGAAGAGGAGAAGGCCATAGAATCGATCTTCCGTTCTCTCATATCTTTCTCTCACGGCTGCTTTTAGGGTTTTGAAGAAGAACCAAAAGGAGTTTTGGCGGTCCATAGCGATGAAGACCACAACAACACAGATGATATCTTGCGTCATCATGAGTAGCTAATTCCTCTCTTAGGGCACTGATATAACCCGATCCAATTATTATGGTTTGATTGTTTATACTTTGGGAATTTAATAATTTGACGAGCTCCTTTCCAAGTGTTTAGAAAATGGACTTTTTAATGCGAGAGGTCGCTTCGCAAGGTCAAAATATGAATATGGTTTCGGAAGCTTTTCTAGTCAAATTTACATTTATAAAAACCACTATTACAACTAATGAAGTATAGCAAGTAGGGATCGTCCACAGAGATTGTACGTGTTGGAATTTAACTTCGACTCTAGCGTATCAAAAGATTGAAAATGAGAGATTGATTGTTTGATTACTCTAGAAAACAATTAAATTAAAATAAAATTAAAGGAAACTAGTGAGAGATAGGGATTTAAGAGATATGAAGAAAGGTCTTAGGGTGTTTGAATCACCACTAAACTCATGTAATTAACCACTTGCTTTCCATTAATAGGGAATACATTGTTGTGAACAAAATGGGATTACCAATTGCAATATTAAGCATGGACCATCAAATTCATGTATGAATTGTCTACCTAACCAATAAATAAACTAAGTGTAGAACAACTCGTCAAATCTAATCATGACCCATCAAACTAGTCACAATTATAGCACATATCAATCTAGAGAATCATGGAATTTGCAATAATAAGCTATGGAATATCAAATCAAGTATAGATTGTCTACCTACCTACAAGCATGAATTAAATTGTAGAACAACTCATCAAGTATAAGAATAATCCATCAAATTAACTGACAAACCCATTCAATGAAAACCTATGCTTAGCCATCACTAGATCCTTAATTAATTACACCTAGACATGCAACTAACATAGAGAAACTAGTGTAGAGATCAATTCCCAAATAATCACATATAAGACAACATGTAATCAAATAGAGAACCAATAGAAAGAATTAATCCATATGAATCATATAAGAAATAATTCCATGCATCACATACATCAATAAATAAAAATAAAATGGCCAATGAATAAATGACAGATAAATAAAAATAAAATAAAATGATAGATAAATAAAAATAAAATGGCCAATGAATTTAGCTTTTAACATTTAAATGCTCTAATTATTGCGCGAGGGTCAATCAAAGTCTTGAGAACACCCATAAAGTGCTAGTACATGTTTGGAAAAGCAAAATAACACTTGCAGCCTTTAAAAACTTGTTCCAAGCAGCCCCACGTGCCCTCCACGCGCGCCCACGCGCTCCAAAGCTCATCCACGCGCCTACACGTGCAAGAAGACATTGGCACGCGCTGCCATGCGCCATGTGGTGCTGGAACTTGCAGGCGTGTGGTCCACACGTGCCTGATTAAAGCTGCATTCTCTGGCGCGTGCTCCTTACGCGCCAGCTGGCTGAACGCCCGCCATCATTCATAGAGGCGCGCCACACTCAATCATCTCTGCTTCTGATCACTGATCCAAGGGCTAATAATGAGGTTACACTGAGTGCTCCAACACTGTGCCGTACTGGATCTTCCAGCCAAAACTCCAGCACTGCCATTGCTGGCGGTAGTGTTCCGGCCGCTAGAAAAACGCCAAAAATTTCAGAAAATTAATAAAAAATTCCCAGAAAATTAAATTAAGTCCAAAAAAATTCCAGAAAAATTTTGAAAAATTCCAGAAAATTCCTGAAGCCTAATTTAACCCTTTTGGACCTTCTTGAATCTTCATAGCATCCTTTGATGAATATTACATGGCTTTAAAAATATTTACAATTTGAAATACAATGAAAAAAATTAAATTACATCATTGAACTTTCAAATGGCTAAATCAAAGCCTTAATTACATTCATCCAAAAATAAAATTATATTCAAATAACCTATAAGCTTCATCATGGCCCAAACGCATATCAACATATCTAATCACAAATATACATACATCATGATCATATAATAATATATACATATGCATATATAAATTTAGATCCATGAATGATAATTTTCATAAAATCATGATCTCTAGTAATGAATCAAACCATGCTCTGATACCACTGTTGGGAAACGTACAACTTTTAAAAAATTTCTGAGGGATTTTGATTCATAGATCTTGATTCATCACATAGAGACAAGTTTTATGCAAAAATAAAATATGATGTATCATTCAATTAATGAATTGAATACTTACATCAAAGGTTTGAGTAAACCTTATATCTCTCCTCTAAAGTGAATGTTCTCACTTATTGTAGATCCCTTTGCTAGATGCCTTCTCCTTGGATCTCCATTCTTTAGGTAATAGTTTTGCTTTTAGGAATCACCCATAAGCCACCATGAATGACCTTGAAAATCTAGACTTGTGGGAGCCTCCATTAGATAAGAAGGCAAACCCTAAAATCTAGAGAGAGAAAAAATATATTCCTTTTTCTTTTCTTCCAAAAGTCTCTCCTAAAATATACATGAACCCATGTATATATAGGCAACATAAAAATCAGAAAAGGAAACAATAAATCATTCTCAATCTCTAATTCAAATATCTTAAATCTAATAGGATTCTAATATCAAGTTGGGCTGTGAGTGAGAATCCTATTCGGCTTATTATTTTCTTGGCTACAATGAATTAGTAATCGGCCCGGTCCATTGACCCAATTAAATTAATTCATTAATTAATTTCTACTCCACTAAAAGAAATTAATTGAACTCCAATTAAATAATAAATAACCTCTAAGTCAATATTGCACTTTGACCCCTCTATGCATAATTAATTATCGGATAAATAAAGCCATCAATCCGACTACTTAATTAATATATTTATTTTGATACCTTTGATTATCTCTGGCTCGATCACAATAAAATATTTGTTTGACAAAAATAATAATTGAAATAAATAAATATATATTAAATCATTTTGTCTAAAAACACACAAAGGCCTTCGAATTTACTTTGTGATCAACCATAATCAATACAAAATAAATACAAATAGCAATAATGCAAATATTGAAAATATAACCCTCTAACTATTAATTATATAACTAACCAAAGTGTCGGTCTAAGGATCCTGAAGTATCCGTTGAACAAATCAATGTAATTATTAATTAATAAAAGAGTCTATATTTCTCTCATGCTTAAGAGTCAAATGTCATGACAGTGATGGGAGCAATTGCATACGACAACTCTCGCAATATATTTCAACCTAACGCGGATAGAGTTCAAGTCTTAATTAATTATGAGTCCATCCATAATTACCGACTATAAACCATTTATGATTACTATTTATATATTCATGTATTGATCGCCATCACATACATATATAAATATTTTTTGTAATCAAATGGACACTATCAATTCCATAATGAGTCGAAACATAATACATTGAATTTACCAATTGTAAAAGCATAAATATTTCAGAAACCTTAGGAACATATGTCACTATAATCCAAATAGGAATTTACTATGCCAGGATATATAAATCCCAACAAAAACATAATTTACAACTAAAATCTCCAAAAATCACAAAATGTTAGGTTTAGGAAGCAAGCTTAGGGGCTATCTTTAGCCTCAAGAATAGGATCTAGCCACTCATGGTAGTAGCCATGGAACCCTCAAGGGTTATCTTCATTGTTGGTTCCATTTTATTCCTCTTTGCTTTGCTCCTAAAACCCTAGTTCTAAAGAGAGAAACTATTTCTATAATTGGTAAGAATTCTACTAAAGAGCTAAAAAATTGGAACTTTATATAAAATTTGTTCACTTAATTTCAATACAAGCCTCTTTGAGTAGGCAACAAGTCAGAAATAAGGCTTTTGATTGGTAAAAATTCGCAGCTACAAAAGTTGGTAGAGTCTGGACGTGCTCGGGAATTAGACAGCACACTGCCAGCAGTCACTTCGATCGTTCAAACAGGACTTCGATCGATTGAACACTAGCTTCGATCGATCGAAGCTGACGTTGCAAGATACTTTGACACCTGGCAATCTTATCCACTGAGTTGGCACTGCCTTCTTTTAAATCGATTGTAGATATCTTCGATCAATCGGGACTTCCTTTGATCGATCGAAGATCATTCAGTGCAAATTTCTTGACTTCTTCTGGGTCTTTTCCTTAGCTCAAAAATTGAGCTAAAAGGCTCTTTTTATCCTGTTTGAACCTTATTGACCTGAAATAGACAAAAACACAAATAAGTACTAAAACTTGAAAGTAAGATAGATGATTGGACTAAAATACCCTAGCTTAGGTGCTAAAATGCATCACATTTGAGCACTTATCACCCTCACTGGCTCTAAAGACTAAACCGTCCACAATCGCCTCGACCAATACACAATCCCATCACCTACCTGATAACATTTAACAAATAAATTATACTTTCTAATCCACCCTCGTATCATACCTTAAACAATTCTGCTCATCAATACAAGACATCACGTCACAACGCCTCCACTACCATTATGCTCGAATGACAACTTGGAATCATGTCCCGCCAACTCAACAAGCTACCGCCAAGCGATCTCCCCTCAAGCATCCCTAGGATGACACCATCACAACAAGAGAGTATGCCTCACTCTCGATACCACCCACAATAACCACTACTTACCACTATAAAAGAATCTCTATATGGCAATACCGTGCCAACAAATCCCAGAAGGAAAAATGGGCACAAAGACTAGAATGTTTAACACCCAATCGTCTCCTTAAATCCATCTACAACACAATCAATCCCTAACACTAAACCGTTTACTTGAACCACTCCTCCCATGGCAATCTACGAGCCTAATCAGAGAAACCTCACACTCTATATTCAACATCATTACTTTTCCTCTTCACCATTCCTCATAACATCCTTGGCCCCGACAATAGTCAAATGGGGCTACCAACTAAACCTATAGGATCACTCTCATCCCAATCATTCCAATCGATAATCCATCTATTTGGATCCTCAAACAAATAACACTTCAATGACCCCATATTACCTACTTTATCGTGCAACCCTACACTATACAACGAAAACTGACCACTATATCTGACCTCGAGATTCTCTCGACAATTGTGACAACCTATAACCCTGCTCATCTTCTGAGTCATACAATCAACTCACCAAGAGTCAATTAAGCGCAACATACTCCCGTAGCTATCCGAAATGAGAATCACTCCTTGACAAACCAATCTCTAAAATAAACTTTTATAGCCCATAAGCTGAATCACATCAAACCAATGATCACCTAATATTGGCATGACTCCAGTCAGTGCCTATGTCACCCTGGACCTACAAATTCCAACAAGTCCCCTCAACAACCATAACTAACACGCTTCCTTAGACCATACCAGAATAATTAAAATACACGTCTATAACCCATAGACTACACTCCGACTTAAGCAGCCCCTGTCACACCCACCACAAACCAGTTCAAAAAGAACCTCCGCACCAAACCGTGACCCAAGTCACAAACACAAACCCCCTAAGGTCATACCTTTCTCCCATAAAACCCTCACTCCGTACACCTAACCTTTCCGGTCACAAAACTTATGCATTAACATATGAAACTCATATACCATATAGACACCGTGCCATAAAATACGAACCCGCTCTAAAGTCGTGCTCTAAGCACCGCACAAAATGCAACAAAAAGATCAGAATGATTACACACCAAATAGCTCAATCCACGAGCTAGAAATCCATGCCATTCGTTCGATAAGAACCGGCACCCCAAACAACCCTAGAGCAACTGAGCTCCTCGCCTACTCAGGTTAAAACCCACACAACCATCCATGCTCAATCGCATACTCCTATATATGTATGCATATATGTATAATAACCATATCCCATACCATGATACAATCATGTGCCATCATTTAAATTTTTTTTTTTTTTTAAACACCCCATCTTTCATTTTAAAAAAATAATACTTGCATAACTATGCCTAATAACTGTCACAATACCATACGAGACATGCTTGCACCTACTATGCTCACTACTTACCGTTACCACCTAAATCACACTTGTCACCTGTAATGACCCGAAAATTCTATTGAATTCCTCAAATAAATATAAAATTCTCTAAATAAAATAAATAATTCCTCAACGCCAACTCTTCCACCTAAGCCCGCAACTAGCAATCTATGGTACCTGAAACTGGAAGGGGTGAGATGGGGGAAGTCCTAGTAAGAAAAACCATAACAAGAATTTTGAAGGGGTTTCATGAAAATTAGATTCATAAAATAATAGATATGCTTTTAAATAAAAATACGTATATGCAATTTAAGCAAAAGAGTAGTCACAAAATATTTGAGATAAAAAACATCCCAAACGATTCAAGATATAAAAACCCTACACTGCAAAACAATAAAATCATCACTGGACCATCAATTCTTGGCCTCCACTGCAAACTCTCGGCTCTCTGTCTCTATGCCTGTTTCCTCTAATTTTCTGTATTTTTTCTCATTTAAACTTTCTTTCTTTGTAAACTTACCAAAGTCACAAGCCTAATTTGTAGGCAAAACTACCAACACTACAACTGTTCACCACACACATAAATATCAAAAGACAATGTTTTTAAAGTGGACCCGCCACCCATGCTTACTATTTTGGCTGCTCCCTTCCTTATTCCTTCTTATCTTAAACTTACATTACATATATATATATATCCATTATATATACAACAAAACCAACTCAAAACTTATTTCTCTAACTTATCTTTACATTCATCTGATGCATTATGACATAAAAACCCACGTGTACAACGAATTTGGCCAAAAAATCTCATTAGTCGGACCCACCAAATCATTATAACTTTTCCTTCCTCTCACTTCTCAATTCGGCCAAGTAGTCCATTCCATCATATTACATATATATATATATATATATTTATATTTACAAATGTAACATAAAAACCAAATCAAACTTAAATATCTTTTAATGGGACCCATACCAAAACATATTACCAAACTTCTTTCGTTCTTCTTTTTTCTCCACTGTCAGATGCTGCCCTATTTCATCAGACACAAAATATATATAGATATATATATATATATATATATATATATATATATATATATATATATATGCAACAATTCCAAAAACAATACCCAGTAAATATCACAAGTGGGTAAATCTCTAATTTAAATTTGAATACTTAATCTTAGACAACTAAAATCATGAAATAAATATAATTTAAAATCTTAAAATTTCGGATTGTCACATCATCATATCATAATTAATATATTTTTAACTATTTATACATTTCATTGTCAAGGCCATATAACACACATTTTAGCAATTAAACACATAAGCATGTGAACACTTTAGCAAATAAGCATGCCTTTTTAAAACTGTAAACACATAAACAATTAAGTACGTAAACATACTTCTCAGATAACAAGCACTTTAACACATAAGCACATAAACAATGTAATTCACCTTCCACACAACCCTAGGTAGACCTCTACCCATCATCCTACTGGTTTTCGAACTATTGCTCTGATACAAAATTTGTAACGACCCAAACCCAAGGGTCCGAACCTTTAACCGGGTCCTTACTCGAACCCGAGGTCATCTAAGGGCACTATGGTCAATTCCAACGTCGATATAATATACATACCATCTCAAGGCTTATTAAAAAAGAAAAAAAAAAGATCACTTATACAAGAGATGTCAAAATAGTTCACTAACCTGTCCAAACTTATTTCCGGTGACCTGAAAAATGTTAGAAATAATAAGGTGAGCACAAGGCTCAGTAGAGATCGCCTAAGACGTCAACTTTGAACTCCCTTGAGCCACGTATCACATAATAGGATAAAAGATATTGGGGTCATGCATTGGGAGTCCACATAACATCTACACCACAACAAGTATTATCCTCAATCACACAACACAATTCTATAATGTCGTGCATGATATGAAATGTAATGCATCATATCCCATACTTGGTCCATACCAACCACTTTCCACTTTTCAAAAACCGCTAACCGACTTTACTGAGGCAAGATTGATAGTTATCCCCGGTTCCAATTCTAGCAAGGCCTGGCAACCGTTACTGGGCCTAGTATTAACTTTTTCACGCCCTACCCTAGGTCATGCTCCTTTTAGGTCAAGTTAGCCTCGGACTCATGAAATCTGGTTCATTTTAAAAATAAAAATAAAAATACTTCCCATGTTAAGAAAGCTTCTTCCTCTGTGAAGACTTCCCTTTTCAAAACCTTTTCAAACCCTATTTTCCTTGCCATGTCATACAATGTACCATTTCTCATATTTTTACATCAAGCTCATCAATATAGCAATAACAACATCAACATGGCATTTTCCAATTCAATAAACATAAACAAGGCATTCTAAAATAATCAATTATGATCATGACATTTCTGTAAGTAAAACAACAAGCATGCTTTTCATGTAATTCAACCCATCATAACTCATACTAGCAATTCAATTTTTTAACACAACATAGTCCATTTATTCCATATAACATGCTTTAAACATATAATTTCAACACTTCAATAATTATATATATATATATATATATATATATATTGCATAGAAAACAATTATCCATTTTATTCATAAATTCACATTCAACATAAAATAATCAAGATGTTAAGGAATAAATTACTCAACAAAAGACAAAGTTTGAAGGCTTAGGAAAACCCCTACCTTAATTAAGCTAGCCAAACAAGGCCTTAAGCCTCCCCCAAATCCAAAAATCTCCAAACCCTTGCACAATTAGTGTCAAATGAAAGCCCTCTTCATGTTCTTTGACTTTCCCTTCTTGATCATTACCAAAATCATAGCTTAAACCTTCCAAAAGTAGCTTGGAAGTATTGAGTACTATAGACACATATAGATATATGACGAGCCTCTTTCCAAGTGTTTAGAAAACGGACTTTTTAATGCGAGAGGTCACTTTGGAAGGTCAAAATATGAATGTGGTTTCGGAAGCTTTTCATGTGGTTTCGGAAGCTTTTCTAGTCAAATTTACATTTATAAAAACCACTACTACAACTAATGAAGTATAGTGAGTAAGGATCGTCCATAGGGATTATACGTGTTGGAATATAACTTTGACTTTAGTGTATCAAATGATTGCAAAGAGAAAGATTGGTTGATTAAATTAAGGTGCAATGAAAGTAAAATGCAAGTAAAGTAATTAACCACTTGCTTTCCATTAATGGAGAATATATTGTTGTGAACAAAATGCGACTACCAATTGCAATATTAAGCATGGATCATCAAATTCATGTATGAATTGTCTACCTAACCAACAAATAAACTAAGTGTAGAACAACCCATCAAATCTAAGCATGACCCATCAAACTAATCACAATTGTAACACACATCAATCTAGAGAATCATAGAATTTGCAATAATAAGCCATGGAATATCAAATCAAGTATAGATTGTCTACCTACCTATAAGCATGAATTAAATTGTAAAACAACCCATCAAGTATAAGAATAATTCATTAAATTAATTGAGAAACCCATTCAATGAAAACCCATGCTTAGCCATCACTAGATCCTTAATTAATTATACATAGACATGCAATTAACATAGAGAAACTAGTGTAGAGATCAATTCATAAATAATCACACATAAGACAACATGTAATCAAATAGAGAACCAATAGAAAGAATTAATCCATATGAATCATGTAAGAAATAATTCCTAATTTAATCACACATAGACATGTAAATAAACTAGAGAATTAATAGGAAGAATTAAACCATAGAAATCATAGAAATATACCAAGATTCATTAAATTCACAAGGCTAGAACACTAATCACAACAATATATATAAATCCCCAAAAATAGAAATACAAGGGTTTAGATTACATAAGACGTCAGGCTCTTCCAAGCCCTAAGTGTAGATCTAGCGAATCATGGAAGAGGTGGATGTGGTTATGAAACACTCAAGGGTAAGCTCCAAACATGGCTCCATCTTCTTCTTCCTCTTTTTCTTCTTCTTCTTTGAAGTTCTAGAGAGAGAAATAGAGTGGATCTAGAGATGGGTTCTTGAGATAAGCCTCCACTTCCCCCTTTTCTTCTAACCCTAGTCTCTAACTTTTCTAAAGAGAGAAAATAAAATTACGATGTAAAAGTAAAATGATAAAAAGCTCCTTTACAAAAATGGGTCACTTCCCTTTAAATAGAAGGTTCTTTTTTTAGCCACTAAGTCAGAAATATAGCCCCAAAAATATCAAATCCCGTACTATGTGGTAGGTGGAAATCAGCGCGCTCGAGAATTAGACAGCTCACTGCCAGCACATTTTCGATCGATCAGACTTTGTTCGAACGATCCAACTTTTGATTGATCCAACTCTGATCGATTTCACTTTTCTCAGATCTATCAGACTTTTCTCAGATCTATCCAACTCGGCAGTTTTTCAGTATCGGCCTCCTTTTGCTCCAAATCAGCTTCTTTTTGCTCCAAATTCTCACAAAGACTTAGTTTAACTCCAAAAAGGCCTTAAGAAGCCATTTTTAGCTCGTTTTAACTTTATTGACTTAAAAAGGAAAATAACACGAAATTAGTATAAAACGGAAAAATAAGATAGATAAAGGTCCTAGAACACTCAAACTTAAGGGGTTTAAATGCGCATTTTTCAGCGCTCATCAATATAGTGAGAAAAAAAAAAAAAAAAAAAAAAAAAAACTAGAGAAAGAGAGGTTCTGCTAAGAATAAGAAGAAGGAAGAAAATGGTTTGGTCAACTTTTTGACTTGTGGTCCAGGGATTGCCACTTGTCAACAATGTTGTGATTTTACTTTAAGTAAAGTTACCATAATGTCCTCCATCTTCTAACATAATGCCAAGCTTATCCCATAAACATCTTCTTTAATATATAGATACACATACATATATATGCATGCAAAATGACTGCAATGCCCCTCGCATGAAATGAGAAAACCAGAAGGAGTTCCCGAGTCCAAAAATCGTCCCGACTTTTGAAAAAAAAAAATCTAAAAATAATACCGTCACTTCTAATTGACTTACAGTTATAAAAAATATAATTCTAAAATCCTCGGCTCAAAAAATGACCGAAACGGCCCTCCGGACCCTCGTGGCATGCAAAACGAGATAAACGAAAATAAACCTGAAAATTAGAAAAAAAAAATCCTAGAAAATAGAAAGTAGGAAAAATTAGGATCATTACACAAATAAAGAGTATATGACTGAATGGGGGTGTGAGACCCACCACATAATGTCAGAGTAATGTGATGTAGTGAGTAGGTAAGTATTGGTCCCCCCCCCCCCCCCTCCCTTAAAATTATTGTAATGCTTATCTCTACCTAACGTCTCTACATCCATGTTCGATAATTGTATATTTCAAATTTTTATCTAAAGACTTGGACTTTTAGAGTCCCAAAAGCAAGTTTCTTGTTAGAAAAAAATAAATTTTAGGGATATTTATGTATTAGTGGAGTTATCAAGCCTTTATTACTAGTCAGTGGAGTGTGTTGTTTAAACAAAAAATGAAACCAACAAAAAGTTGACATGGACATGGAAAAATATTGTGATATAACCCCAAAATTTGAATAAAAATGGTAGTTAGACCCTGAACTCTTATTATATCTTTATCTTGCCCTTTACTTCATTAAATCTCAGTTTCCCTCAGGTCGTTCCGAGACGTCAACCAATTGAATTCCTCTGTATAGGCCTAAACTGTTCGACTTCCCTATTTACAATCTTGATACTTATGGAATAGAGTCTGCTCATAATCTGTTGGCAGGAATCTGCCCCTAGAGTGTACTGGTGTCTTCCCTTATTATGCGTAACCAACCTGAAGTTATTCCCACTACGCAGAAGCTCCCCCCTTAAGCCTATATACCACTAGTTGCATCTTCTTATCTTCTTAGATATGCATGTAATCAAATAATCTCTCAACTTCTGCCAACCAATCCAAGATATCTTAAATATTAAGATTACCGTTAAAATTGGGGAGATCCATCTTGATACAAAACTCCCTAGAATCAGGATCTCCTTGATCTCGATATCTTCTAGCCCCTTTATTTTTCCTAAGCACATCTTTAGCGTAGTCATCATCTGGCTGCCTACGCGGCGGGATAGGGTTGCGATTCCAAAAGGACGAACCTGATCTTCGTCAACATTCCACACCCTGTTGGAATCACGATTCTAATTTGGACCCAACGTGAGCCCAACAAGGCTTGCTTGAATCTCTTGCAATGGCTGTTGGGTTTTCTGTTGAAAGTCTTGGAATTCGGCCCTCGAAAGAGCCTCTCTGACGATCTTCATCACCAGCGAGGTTGCGTCACTATGTTCATCTTCCATCATACCAGGAGAAAACAAGACTCAAATATCAACTGACGTAATTGGAAGCAATAAATTGGTTCACAAGGAACAATTTACTTTGAATCCACAAAGTAGATATTTTGACTCCACAAAACGAAGAGATAATTCAGAGAAATCTGATATGCTATTGATAATTAAATGTATGATTCTGATATCTGTATTACATATATTTATAACGAAAGAAAACCCTAATCTATAAGGAAGTTAACTGCAACTTGAATCCTTATAACATAAGGAAAACTAATCCTGAAAAGATACTAATACCCGAAAATAAGCCTAAAAATAAAGTTTCTCTAAAAATTCTGAAAAAATAAAGAAAGAAACCTAATAAAATTAAACTACTAAATATAAAATATGAATGCAATCCGTGTACGTTTAGACAATGAACGAAAATCTCAAAATATTCGACAGGCTATTTTCAGACCGAAAAATCCCTTTTGAAGCCCTAAACGTTGGTATTTCGCTAAAAAACACGTTACATCATAGCATAGCAGTGTGTCTACTTCATTGGGCAACTTCCAGTCAAAAAAATATACTGTCGGGTAAAAAATGAACACTTTGGGATCAACTTAGAAAATATGTTTGTATGTCTGTTTGGTCCCCTGGTGATGAGTGCTTAAATGTGACGCATTTTAGCACCTAAGTTAGGGTATTTTAGTCCATTCATCTATCTTACTTTCATGTTTTAGATACTTATTTGTGTTATTGCCTATTTCAGGTGAATAATGTTCAAACAGGCTAACAAGAACCATTTAGACCATTTTTGGAGTTAAGGAGCAAAGTTGGAAAGAAGCCAAAAAATTTGCATCAGGGGAACTTCAATCGATCGAAGGGAAGTCCTAATCGATCAAAATGGTCTACAATCGATCGAAATGAAGGCGGTGCCAGCTCAGCAAAGTGGATAACGCCAAAAGATATTTTTGATGCCACATCAGCTTTGATCGATCTAAGCTAAGTGTTTGATCAATTGAAAGTCTTCGATCGATCGAAATGCCTGCTAGCAGTAAGCTGTCTAATTCCCAAGCGCGCCGATTTCAACGTACCGTGCATAGTTGCAAATTTCCTCTAATCAGAGGCTATTATTCTTATTTGGTCCTTACTCAAAGGAGTGTGCAATTGATTTATTGAGCATCATTGTAGTAGATAGATATTAGAAATTATTATTACAAAATATAGATTAGATAGTTTTTCTATCTAGAATTAGGGTTTTGAAAAAGAAAGCAAGGATGAAGATGATGATGCCAACCTCTAAGCTAGCCCTTAAGGGTTCCATGTCCACTTCAATGAGTAGCTAAATCCTTCTCTTGGGGCTAGACATAGCCCTTAGGCTTGCTTCTCAAACCTAGCTTTTGTGTATTTTTGGGAATTTTAGTTGTAATAGATGTGTTGACCATGAATAAATATAGATCCTATGATTTCTACTTGATTTGTATGGATTAATGCTTTCAATTGATCATTTACCTCTAGTCATATGTCTATGTATTCTAGAATTGATGTTCATGTTTTTATCTCTAGATTTAATGAATTTGGTGCACGTCTATGTGTATTAATGATGTTAATCTAGTGATGGTCAAGGCATGGTGCTTAATGGAACACTTTTGTGATTTATTTGATGGTTCATGCTTGTTTCTTGATGGATTGTATCACATCTCTTGTTTAATTAGTTTAATTTCATGTCTCTAACCTAGTTGTAATGTAGGTGCTTTAATTTCTTAGGTAGGTGAACAATCCATTCTTGTTTCCTAATAATCCATACTTGTGAATGCAAAGAGTGTATATCTCTAGATATTTGTGTGTGCATTAATTGTGGTTTAATTGAATGGAATCTTGGTCCCATTTGATAGGTTGTGTTATTCATTAAAATAGGCTAGACAATCTATACTTATTTGTCATACATGCTTAGTTTCAATTAATGTCACACACACACACAAAGTTACAATTTAAATTTCCTCATTAATGTACAATTGCTAGTGTTTAATAAAGTGAAGCTTAATGGTGACTCTATGCCCGAAGACCTTTCTCCTATATCTTTTCCCTATTTTCTAGATTGCTCTCTTTTTACTGGCATCAATCTTTAATTACATTATAGCTTAAGTAATCATTCACCAACAATCTTTGATCATTTGACCTAGTAATCCGATATTAATTTCCATCAGAAATATACCTCAAACCCCTTGGGATGATCCCTACTCACTCTAGCTATATTTTTAGTTAGAAGTGGTAGTGGCATTTCATAAATTTAAACTTGGCCATACTACACACATTTTCATTGCAATTTGGTGCATCGACACGGCACACACCAAGTTTTGGGGTCGTTGCCGGGGTTTTGGCACCGTTATATTTGGATATTAATTAGGAATTAATACTCTTTTGATCTTGTCTTTATTTTGATTGTATTTTATTTTTAGTTACTTATTGTGTTTGTTCTTGATTGGCTAGGTGAATTGAGCCAAGAGAGTGAAGGAAAGGGAAATTGAAAAACAAGAGAAGTAAAAGAAGCCAATTGAAGCTAAGCAAAAGCATAAAAAGCTCAAAAATAAAATAAAAATTGCAAAGCAAGCATGGCAAAGAAAAAAAAGTTGAAAAATCATTTGAAGTTGCTTAAGGACCTTTTGTGAGCTTTTCTAAACTCAAACTCTAGTTAAATCGTGAGCCCGCATGGAGGCAAGTCTTTATTTTCTTAGATAGATCGTGAGCCCACGTGGAGGCAATTTAATTTTTCTTGCATATTGTTCAATGCATGAGAGTATGGGATCATCGTATATGGAGGATTGTTGATTATTGATTTGTTGCAGAGGCGAAGTGATTGCTACTTGCTCGTTGCTTGTTTTTGTTTTGTTTATGCATGCATAGTCGTAGGTCATTAAATCCTACTCTTGTCCCACTTAATTTGAATCTTGGATCTATTGTTCATAATTCTAAGGGAAGGGGTAATTCTAGTCATTCCATTTCATTAATGGAAGACATCAATGAGGACCATGTGGAGGACCTTGGTCACATAGACTAACAAGGCATCCTTCACCTTAATGTGCATCATGACAATATTCTAGTACCATTAGGCATGCCAAGGCCTTTCATTCCACCATAACAATAAGGCCAAGTTCTATTGGGAATGCCTCGGCCAATTTTTGCTCCACAACCTCCCATTCTTCAAGGCAATCAAGGTGCTTATGTAGCACCACCGGTTGTGAATCGTTCTCTTGCTTTGCGTGACCATTATGTGCCTAATGAATATAATGCACCACTTGCATTCAATTGCCCCCATTTAGAGCACATCATTATGAAATTAAACCGTAAACCATTCAAGTGCTTCCCAATTATCATAGACTTCAAATTAAAGAACCTTACAAGCATTTGGATTAGTTTCTTGAAGTATGTTCCACTATGAAATACACGGACATGTCGAAAGAGGTTTTGAGATTAAAACTTTTTCCTTTTACCCTTAAAGATAAGGCAAAATATTGGTTCAACAATCTTAGGCCTTTTTCGATAACTTCTTAGGCAGAAATGTAACAAGAGTTCTTGAAGAAGTACTATCCAGTTTCAAAGACCAATGCCATGAGAACTTCAATTAGAGAATTTTCTCAAGGGGAAGGGGAATTGTTTCATGAGGCATGGGGGCGCTTTAATGATTTGCTTAGGAAGTGTCCACATTATGACATTCCTAAATGGCAATTGGTGTAATTTTTCTTTGAAAGTTTGTTGGATAATTTCAACGGTATGGTTGATGCATCTATGGGTGGTTTTTATCTTGATAGACATGAGGATGATGTATGGCGTCTTTATGAAAGCATGAGTGAAAATTCAATGCATCGATCCTTGTCTTCTAAAAATGGTAGAATTTAGGTGGAAGGGAGAATGTCAGCTTGTATCAAGTTGACAATTCCAATAACATAGCCGCCGAATTCAAGTCTTTATCTCAAAGGTTTGATCAATTTTTGATCAAGCAAAATTCGGTGAATCAAATGTCTTCCTCCCCTATTCATGTTCATCATCATAATTCTAATGAATCATGCATGACTTGTTCTAATGTCTTACATTTTACTTCCAATTGTCCCTATGGACATGTGCAAAGTGAAAACCATGAACAAGTAAATGCCGTCTCTGTCAACAAAGAGAATAATCCCTATGGCTCACATTACAATCCCATGTAGAGGAACCATCCAAACTTTTCTTAGAAAAGCCAAGGGGAAGGCTCAAACCCTCCCCAAGATGGTTTTCAAGGAAAGTATGTTCCACCTCCAATGCAAAGCCAAGGTTCCCAAGGTTGTAGATCTTCCTTTCAATCATCACATGGAAACCAA
Source organism: Cornus florida (assembly GCF_030987335.1). Taxonomy (NCBI): domain Eukaryota; kingdom Viridiplantae; phylum Streptophyta; class Magnoliopsida; order Cornales; family Cornaceae; genus Cornus; species Cornus florida. Next base: position 38,786,206 of record NW_026775571.1, on the reverse strand, counting down.
TTTTCTAACTCTCATTTTCCTAATCAATCATCTTATTCTCAAAGAAATTCTAGGAGTCCCGCTTTTGAGGAGAAAGTGTTGACTACTTTGGGTAATTTAGAGGCGAACACTCAATTCTTTCATTCCCATTCTCAATCCATTACTAAACTAGAAACCCAAGTCGGGCAAATAGCTAGTACTTTGAATACTAGAGAGAAAGGGAAGATGCCTTTAAATACCCTACCAAAGCAACAATTTGTTAAGGAGACTAACCCCTCATCGGAAGGTCACACAATTGAACATGTCAATGCGGTGACAACCATGAGAAGTGGAAAAATTGTTGACAACCAAGTTGGTGTCCAAAATGAAGTGAGTGAACCGGTGCAACCAAAAGTTGACACCCGTCCCGTTTCCCATTTTATTCCTCCTTCATTGCATGTGCATGAGCTATTTATTGAAAAAGTTTTGAAAGATGATTTAAAAACTTCTTGTGTTGAAAGTGATTTAAAGAAAGATTTTGAAAAAGCTTTTAAGCCTAAGGCTCCATTTCCGAATGCCTTAAAAGGGTCCATTTCTCTTGAAAAGCAAAAGGCCAAAGTGTATGAAATAATTGAAGTGTTTAGGCAAGTGAAGATTAATCTTCCACTCTTGGATGCAATCAAACAAATTCCGGCTTATGCCAAATTCTTGAAAGATCTTTGTACCCAATAGAGGAAGAACAAAAGCCAATCACCAAAGAAAGTGGTTTTGACTGAGCAAGTACGCTCCATTTTGCAATATAACACTCTCCCAAAATTTAAGGACCCCGGTTCACCTACTACTTCTTGCATCATTGGTGACTATGTCATTAATTGGGCTCTTCTAGATTTAGGAGCAAGTGTTAACTTTCTTCAATATTCAGTGTATGTCAAATTGGGCTTAGAAGACTTGAAACTGACGTCGGTAGTTTTATAACTAGCCGACCGATCCATCAAAAAGCCCCGGGGTATTATTGAGGATATCTTGATTAAAATTGATAAATTCTTCTTCTCGGTTGATTTCGTTGACATGGACACAGAACCGGTCCCGAATTCGGAGAGCCAAATTCCAGTTATCCTTGGCCGTCCTTTCTTGGTAACCGCAAATGCCAATATCAATTGTAGGACAAGGATAATGAAAATATCATTTGGGCATATGAAAGTGAAGTTGAATATATTTAATCCAACCCCGAATTCAATAAACAAGCATGAAGAAGTGTGTGTTGTGGAAAAACGTCTTGACAATGAATTTGAAAAGTGGAGTCTTTGCTTGAAATGAAATTTCCAAAAGTTCATCTTCCAAAATGATTTCTAAGAATGTTGTTTTGAAAACAAATGTTGAAAGGGCATGGAAGCCCAAGAGTTGCATTGACAAAGGATAATCAATCTCTTTTGATTAAAATCCAACAAGTTCTTTAGGGAACCATTTGTTGGATAGGATTCAAAATGCTATTCACCCCATCAAGGGGGGGATGCCAAACAAGATTTTTGATCCGGGCTAAAAGAGCCTAACGTCTTGCTAGAGACGCTAAAGACTAGTGCATTTCCTAGGGTTTGACAACCCTATTCCTCCCTCATTTCTGTTTTTACATGTTTCTGCGTCGTCTAGATATGTGTTGCATTGAAAAATCCAGCTTGAGAGCCATTTTCTACATTTTGAGTACTGCCAGGGACATTTCGATCGATCGAACTCAAGCTCAATTGATTGAATTCCCACTTCGATTGATCGAATAACTTGTAATGAAGACCCTTCAGTTTCTATTTCGATCGATCAAAGTCAATTTCAATTAATTGAAATCCATTTTGGATCGATCGAAGTTAAAGGTTCGATTGATCGAAGTTCTTCGATCGATCGAAAATGCGTCATTTGAATTTTTCGGAAATCCCTTTGGCCGGTTCAGCTTCCTAATTTTTCTTTTTCTTTTCTTTTTCTTTTCCTCCCCTCTTTTCCTTATTCTTTTCTTTTTCCTTTTCTTTTTATTTTTCTTTCTTCTTCCCTATCCCTAGCCACCACTATCTCTCTCCTTCACCCAAGTCCGCCTCCCTCCCTCTCAATCCATCTCTCTCTCTAATCTCTCCCTCAATCTCTCATCACCAACACCATCCAACCTCCTCTCATCTCTGGTGAGAACCGAGAAGCTCTTCCCACCACGAACCTCCATTGACGCCGGCGAGTTTTGGCCCAAAGGTGGCCAAAACCAGTTTTCTCTCTCTATTCCATCTCAGCTTCTCTATCTTTCATCACCTTCGGCCGATTTAGGCCAAGGAAGACCCAAATCAAGCTTCAGCGAGTTTTTGAATTTTTTGGCGAGTTTCTCTCCGACGCCGGCAAGGTTGAAAAACCTTCTTTTTCACTCCAAATCGCTCCCTCTACCCTTCTCTTCACTTCTTTGAGTCGGGTATGTCCGATTTTTATTTTTATTTTATTTTTGTTTTCTTTAAATTTTATCTTTAGTTCAATTTTAATTTTATTTAGTTTTGCATTTTAATTGTTAGTTTGTATATACTCTTGTACATATTTATGAAACTTGAAAACAAAATCGAAAAATTAAAAGCAACAAAAACAAATAAAAATAAAAAATGCAAAATCCAAAACAAAATAAATTTTTTGTTGAAAATTGTTGCTAAAAAAATTATAGGAAACAGTTGATTGGACCCGAACTTTTATATTTATTAAATAGTTGCTGGATTGTGGAGAATGTGGTTGATTGTAGTTGATAGAAGGAGAATGGGCAAATAAAATTGGATATGTGGATTAATTGTGGGCGATGTCCCTTATTGAGTTTTGAGATTGATTCTTGATTGTGTTAAATGATACATGGATGTTTATTGTGTTTGAAAATTTTTGAGATGTCCATTTTTAAGGGGAAATCATGCTGGATTTTTTGTAAAATTTCTACACTTTAATTTTCAAATCCAACCAAGGCATGTGTTTGAATTATACATGGATGTTTATTGTGTTTGAAAATTTTTAAGATGTCCATTTTTAAGGGGAAATCATGCCGGATTTTTTGTAAAATTTCTACACTTTAATTTTCAAATCCAAACAAGGCATGTGGTTTAATTTTTGGGACATGAGATAGAATTTGAAAAGAATTTTAAAATTGATCTTGGGTTAAAAAGAAAGAAGGTATTTGATTTGTTTTCTAGATGAAAGGTTGATGTTAACTTTGAAATGGCATTGAAACATTGAATTGTTGTGAGCATAGTTCCTTCTTGTCCCATTTATTTGTCTTGAATATGAAATGCATGGATTTGTTTTAAGTTGTCTCCATTGATTGCAAGCATGACTTGATTTGATTTTGTGCTTTTGATATTGAAAATGCTAAGTCTTGTCTTAATGCATGTAAAATGTTTCAAGTGGACTTCTTTGCAAAAAATTTGATTGGATTGAGTGCATTATTTTGGTAAAATGAGCTTTCATTTTTAAAATGCTTTGTGATCACACTTGTTGGGTTTTAAATGATTTAAAAAGGAAATTTTTAGGCTTTGATTGAAAAATGTGAAGTTGAGTTACATGATTCTTTCCATTGTTGTTCATTGCATGATTCTTGTCATGAAGCTTTTCTACAATGCAATTGAATGTCTTGACTCCAAATCTTCAAAATTTCTAATTTTGCCCAAAAAGTGTTAAAAAATTCAAAGTTGACCAAAATGCCCTTGACTAAGTTAAAATTTGTTCCATTTGATTCTTTTGCATCCATTTGCATGTTTTAAGTGCCTTTGAATTTGTATGTGATCTAATTCTTGATTCTAGCCATGCTAAGGCATCAGTTTGATGTCCCTTGACATTCTTTATCATGATTTTTATTTCCTTGTGCTTATTGACTTTGAAACCTACCAAATGAGGTTTCTAATTAAGTTTGGGGGTGTCTTATGGATTCTTGGAATTTTAAATGTATGATTTGGATGTTGTATCTGTTCTTTGGCCTTAGTTGAGATTTTGAACTGAAATGTGAACCAAGTTAGGACTGAGTTTACTTGATATTGCTGTTTATCTGATTACATGCCATTATCATGATTTCTTATACACTTGTGATCTATTCTTGATGACCGAAATTCTTTCCGGTCCAGATTTTGACTTCCAGAGGGTACGTTTCTTGTATTCTCATATTTATCCATTCTATGCTTCGTTTAAGCATTAGAGGAGGTCACGAGCCATGAGTAATTTTAGGACTTAGATTTTATTGCATTACTATATAGGATATTTCTTTGTTTAGAGTTGTTCTTATTTGTGCATCATTCAGATATATGCCATCTAGTTACATACCATGTCTAGGATTCTTTCTTGAACTTGTTTGTCATAACATGCCTTGGATTACTGTGTTTTGTAACCGTGCATTTCACTTAGTCTTTATTACATGACGCGCTTATTTCTTAAGTCCTAGGTTGACACTTGCCATGCCTATATGCTCCATGTTATCCTGTTGCTCTATTTTGATCTTCATTGTTGCACCTGTAGACATTCTTGCTAGGAATTGATACGATGTCATCCTTGAGTCTACTTGTCATACCATTGCAGTATCTTCTTGAGTTTTAGGTTTATGAATGCAAGTTACATCATTCATGCACATCATAGCCTATGTTTGTCCTGTTGATCATATGTGACTTTTCTACCCTCTATGCTATTATTGCCTAAATAATCTATTTTGTTTAGCTGAGGCATGTAGAATGTTAATTCTGAGGCTTTCTTAATCATTTCTTACACAAGCATGATCCTATTTGTCTATTTGCCATTTCTATCTATTTCAGGCATGCTTTGTGTTTCCTTATCAGTTGTTTACCATATTTTCTACTTGTGCACTGATCTATAATTATTTTTACAGATACAGCATAGAAGAAAGACTCTTGCCAGAAAGAGAGTTCCCAGAGTGCCACAGCCTGCATCTCTAGTTGCAGAGTCTTCCTCTTCATCTTTTTCTTCTTCATCTACCATAGATGTCAAGCATGCCATTATCAGAGAGGTCCCACTTGAGTTTTACGCTAGTAAGACATGGAAGACTGAGTACAGATTTGATACAGCGTTATTTGCTACACTGTACCAGACCAGATAGTCTTATGATGAGTTAGTGAGGCGGGGCATTACTGGCACCTCTGGATGGATTAGGATGACTGACTTCTTCTACACACTACCATTGACGGTTAGGAGATCTATATTTCTCTCCCAGCCATAACTGCTCCCAGTCGATGCCCCCATACTTCTTCACTGGCTGATGATACTCAGGAGTCTCTATTCCTTGACTATCCACCATTTCCCACTGAGTTGACTATGGTAGCCACATTATCTCCACAGGTGGCATATGAGGGGCACACATTTACAGGCTGGGTCAAGATGGATCCTCGGTACTGGTTCTTCGATTCCGTGCTTCTCCTCAATGCCTTCCCTACCGGTTCGTCGTGTCGTCGTCAACCAATGTTTGCGCAAAAGATGGTGTTAGACTATGGTGACTATGGCCAAGTTTTACATTTATAATTTGCCACTACTACCTTTCACTAAAAGTATAGTTAGGGCGAGTAGGGTTCGTCCCAAGGGATTGGTGGGTCATATTACGTTGTGGAATCGAGATTAGGGTTAGTAGGTCGAGTGATCAAAAGATTGGTTGGTGGTTGAATTACATTAAGATGTAATTTAAACTAAAGTAAACAATTAAATGTAATAGGGAGAAGATAAGAGAGAGATCTTGGGGTTTAGAGATCACCACTAAGCATAGTTTTTCTACACCCTTAATGAATGATTAATGAGGAGGAAAACATGTATTGCAACAATAATATGTGTGTGTGGTTGTTTCAACAAGCATGGATGACAAATTAAGCATATATTGTCTAAGCAACATGGTGGATAGCACAATATATCAAACTAAGCCATTAATCATTTCTTTAAGCTTACAATCCAAACACTTCACAAGGTTAGAGACATATGCTACTTTCTTTCATAAGTATGGAACATCAAACAACAAGCATGGATTGTCTTCCTATTTAACATCTAAACTACAACTACACTACAATTAAGCTAATGACAAGAAATTAAACTAATTAAACTAAGGGAAATGCACAATCCATCAAAAAATGAGTATGAAACATGAAATAAACCACAAGACCATTCCATTAAGCACTATGTCTTGACAATCTCTAGATCTATAACATTAATACACATAGACATGCATCAATAACACAAGAAATAGAGACAAACACATGAAGATCTATTCTAGCATACATAGACATATGGATAGAATGAAATGATCAATTGGAAGCATTAAACCACACAAATCATTGAATGAACAAGATCTATATATATATATATAAGTGTCAAAACATGTATCACAATACAAATCCCCTCAAAAATACATAAATCAAGATGTACAAAGCATGCTTAGGGTTAACTCTAGCCCCAAGAGGATGTCTAGCCACTCATAGATGGTGTCCTCCAACCCTCAAGGGCTAACTCCATGGTAGAGATTGCTCCTCTTCTTGGTTGATGGAGGAACTCCAAGCTTGTTTCTATAGCCTTCTCTCTTCTTTTCGTCCTCACTAAGAATATATAAAAATTGTGTCTCTAGTGTATGTATGTGTCTCTCAATATATTGGCTCATATTCCTTATATAGGTAGGTTAAATATCACCCCCAATGAGCTGGGCTCATACACCAATATTCCCCCCAGTGATTGGATATGAGACAACTTTTAATGAGCTGGAAATTAGATTTTCTTACACTTTGGGAAGTTTGATTGATCGAACTTGTGGTGAGATCGATCGAACATGGCTGAGATCTATCGAACTTAAGCTGGATCGATCCTCTATGGCGGCGCCTTTTTGGATAAAGACAAATCTGAGATATTTTGAGGATATTTTTGGGAAAGAGACAAATGTGGTAGGTAGTGGTATAACTGGATAAGATGGAATCTTTTCGATCGATCGGAAAAAAGTTGGATCGATCGAACTTTGTGGGATCTTTGGATAAAGACAAAAGAGCTTGGATCCCTCTTGAAATGCTGCGATTAATGAACTTTCGATTGATCGAATATTTTCTGAGATCGATCGAACTTGCTGAATTTCCACCATTTGCTTTCTTTTGTTCCTACTTTACTCATTTCTTTGATTCATCTCAAGATTGCTTCAATTATGCTCTTATTTAGCTGAGTTAGCTTATTTTGGGGATAAGTACTTGAAAATAGAAATAATACAAAATCAATCTAAAGCGGGAAAATAAGATAGATAAAGATTCTAGAATACCTAAGCTTAAGGAGTTTAAATGCGTACTTTTCAGCGCTCATCACACCCCTAAACTTAAATATTGCTAGTCCCTAGCAATGAAATAGAAAGTAAAGGAATGAAATGAACAATTATACAACTATGAACTAGAAAGCAATAAATGGATAATGCCACTTTCATAGGGAACACGATTATATTTAGCATATGTAACAAGCCTTTTAAACCCCTAGGGTACTCCTAGTGGACGAGTAAAGTCTCGTAGGGTTCTCAGAAATGATACCCACAAACATTAAGCTCAATATCCCAAAAGAGGCACCAATATTACAAATAAGCATTGGGAGAAAACTACATCAAGTATGTGATTTTTCAAACATTTCTAAGCAATCTCCCAAAATTTCAACATCAAGCAAGCAAGTATGGTCCTCCACACATCAAGAAGAGGATCATGAAAATCAAAACAACTCTAAAATCCTTTTTTAGTGGACCGGCATCAAGTATGTTGCTATCTTAGCCAACTAAAGTAATGATCACATCCTTATCCTCAAACTAGCACACAAATCTAGTACCGATCATCAAGACAAAAATTGGACATTTTATTAAAGTTTTATTGTTCTAGGTGCGCTTATTCTTTTCACTAGATTTTTTTTTTTTTTTTTTTTTAGGATCAAAAATGGAAGCATGGTGCAATGTGTTGATCTATTAAGCTTTCTAGCGATTCATAAGGTCGAGCGTTAGGTCAATGACTCCCAAACCAGACTGCTTTAAGGCACTAGGTGTTCAAATACCCCTAAGGACTTACAAGCTCAAATCAACTAGGCTACAAATCGAAACAACCTCCATCTAATCATTTTCCACTTCTCACCTTTTTGGGAGAAGTCCTCACTTTTTTATTGCTTTTGTAACTTTTTTTCTTTTTTTTTTTTTTAAGCATTCAATTATTAACCTAGAGTTTGGGCCCTCCACCTTTCGGTGCGAGAAGTTCAGTGCTTGATGAGGCTAGAATCCCGGCTACTTAGTGAAAAGGGGTTGTTATCCACCTTTATCAAGAATGAAAGCTTTCAATGCACTACTAGCTCAATTGGGATATAACCAATTCAATAATCAACAAAACATATACCCCACAAATGAATGCTAGTGTGCGCCTATGCTAGTGTAGAATCCTAGAGTGAATCTCAAAACAATCACAAAATCAGGATGATGTGGACCACAAATGCAAGCAAGATATCAATCTTTCGAAAAATTTACTCCTAAATGGCATCCACAAGGCATACAACGAGTATTGGAATCTCAAGTCAACCAATTTTTAAATTTAAAGTAATATAGTCCTTAAAAGATCAAGATCATAGCTAGTTATGGACCAATCATAAAAAAAATTCCCAAATACAAGTCATGCTCAAAATTTTGAATTGAAAGCAAATACTGCAATTACCACCATTACCCCCCTAAAAACTTAAATGGCACAATGTCCTCAATGTACAAAAAGAACAAAGGAAAGAGTATACCAGTGCAGCTAAGTAAAGAATGACCGGGACACAAGTATCCAAAGTAGGTGGCATAGCCCCCCCAAACTTGGGATTAACTGTGGTCCTGAAAAGATGGCACTAGGATAAAATTTTATTAGACAACAAAGGGGATAATAACAGTGCACAGTGGACATGCAAGTGTAAATAGGAAAAGAAATTGAAGTAAAGAGAGGAAAAAAGTGGTCCTGAAAAAATCGGGCAGTACTCTCTCTCACTGAAGTCACTAGGATGCACCTGATGGAGTCAATCACAGACAGATATATCAATACTCATATGTGACATCCATAAACAAAGTATACATAAAAGAGAAATAAAGTATAGTACAGTACATCCAGTGTCTAGGCAAACAGACTGGCTGCAAATATATAACAGTAGTAAAAATATGGCAGATATCACAGATATATAATAGGAGAAGAAGATATGGAAATATCAAGTGGAAGAGGAAGGACAGGCAAGGCGTGCTCCGCGGATGTCTCTGGATAGATCACATAATACAGCTATGACATCCGTGCGGAGTGAAGCAATATCAACCCAGATGGAAACCATGCCATCCTCCAGAGTTTAAAGACACTCTTCGAAGCTGGGTATCTGAACTGGAGCCTCAGGTGCTACTGAAGCGGGAGAATGATGATCCTGAGCCTGCTCCTCACCATGAACGGGCGACCTAACTGGAGAGTGATGCTCTGGGTCCTCTGCGAGCTATTCTAAGTCAATATCCATAGGCATGGTAGCCGGATCGACTGGTACATCATCGACTTGATAAGAGCCTGGTAGTTCTTATCTTAATCCTTCTTTTTGAACAAGTAGGCCCCAGACTCAGTATGCTCCCGTGGTTGGAAGAGATAATGCTGGTCTCTCAGAATCTGTGTGATGAGATGGTCGAATGGGAGATACTTAGCCCGTTTGGGCTTGGCCTTGTTAATGTGATCAACATATAGCTTCATCATAGTGCTCCAGATGAGCATAGGAATGGATAGCCAGTGTCTTGTATAGAAGGTGTACAAAGCTGTCAAAAAGTCAACGCGCCTTTGTATCTTGTAGCCAGCCATGAAAGCATTTCAGAATGACACCGAATCAAAGAACCAGAGGTCGTTTGGCAGATAAGTCCGAGTGGCGAAAGTGTAATGACCCGGTCATTTTTCTTCCTTTTCTTTTTCTCGGATTTTTACGGACATTTTTTTTTCCGTTGTCTTTTCCATTTTGTGTTCGGTTTTTCATCACTTTATGTCATCTTGAGTGCTCTGGAATGATTTCCGAGGCTCTTTTCCTTAGATTGACAACTTCCTTTAGGGATTGTGTCATTTCCACTTTTTATTTTTCCAAACACTATTCACTTTTGTCTTTTTCTCGTTTATCATTTTTCCTTGCATAACCTCATTTTTTGTGCTCAGATTTGATTCTGGTTTTGCATACGTCCATAATATTTAAATTCTATGACATCTACATTTTTACTTTTGTATAAATGCATATTAAATGCTTACTTTCTTTGTAAAAGTCATGAAAACAAGACTTTTTGTAATTATCCATAACTTTTGGGGTTTTTGTGTAATTACTGTAAAGTAATTATTTTTCGTCTTAGGGACCATTTTGCAATTTAATTTGGAAGATATTTTAGAAAATGACCTTTTTGTAATTTTTAAAAAAGTGTGACAAGTGTCACACTCTCATTGGTCCACTTGTTAACATTTGTGTGGAAACACTTTGATGCCTTGGATGATGACATGTGGAGGGTGGAGATTCAAGCACTTGTTGGCTTAGGATTGGTGCACTTGTTGGCTTGGATGGTTGACAAGTGTAGGCTTGAGATTAAGCATAGGATGGAGCCTTGGATGAGTGACAAGTGTAGGCTTGGGATTAAGTCTTGCAAATTACTTTTGGGACACTTTGGGATTATGGTTTTAAGGAGGGCTTTTTGTGCAATTGACCATAGTTGTGTGTGTTGACCATGGTGTAGGAACACATAGTGAGTGGAGGATTTCTATTTCCTCCACTCACCCATTTTTCACCTTATGTTATTTCTTTCTCATCACAAACCCTAGCCTCCATGGATAGAGCTTGAAACCCTTGGCCTTGACCTTAATTTTTGATGGCCTTCCACTCACCTTAGACCATGAAGTTTGGAACACTTTTTGTTCCCCTCATCCTCCTTTACATAACCCTTGAAGGGTTTGTCATTTTGTGTTGATTTGCCTTGGATTCTAGAGAGACACTTCTCTAGTGAGGTAGGGGGTGTTATCATTTATCTTCCAAGTGATTTTATTTGTTCCTATAGTGATATCTAAGTTATATGTTTGTCTTGTATCAAAATGAGGAATAAATCATTAATCGTAACTTGTATGTAATTCACTTTAGACTTGATAAATAACAAGACCATGGCTTGATTCATAACTTATGTTAATTTGATATCATTTAGAATTGTTTTAGAATCTAGAGGGATTAATGAATTAATTTAATTAATTTTTATTTATTTGCTCCTATGACTTAAATCAAGTTTTGAAGTGATTTATATAATAACCATGACATGTGCTACAACATATATTAAATTTGGGGCATTTGGATAAGAATTGCAAAATTTATTTAATATTTATCTTTTGTGAAAGTTTAATTCACATGGTGATAGCAAGCATGAAATCATGATGTAATGTGATATTTGGATAGGCCTTGGCATGTTCTCTAACATAGAATAAATTGAGGGCATTTGGAATTGTTTAAAAATCTAAAGGGAATTAATTAATTAGTTTGATTAATTTTGTTTTAAGTGTTTTAATCACTTAACTTGTCATTTGATGTTATATATGTGATGACCATGACATGTCCTTCAATATATATTAAATTGAGGTTATTTGGGGTTAACTTGGAATTTAGATAATTTAACTATTTATGTTTAATTAAATTCTACTTTATTACTCTATGGATTTAATTGCATTTTAGAAGTTGTTTTTATATTCAAATCATGGATTTGGATTTGGTGTATGTTCACTTGATTACTTTTGAGCATTGGATAACATAGTTGTTACTTCTATATTCATGAGAATATGTTTTTCCTTATTGAATATATTGTTGCTATGTGTAAGGAATTGCACACTTTGTATTTGACATCTTTCATGCCATAATAGTTGTAGACTTTGAGTATGTATTGTATAAGTTTCCAAAATTGGATTGTGCTTGGTAAATAGTTGATATCTTGTATATACATGTTGATATATATACGTTATTGCACAATTTGTTGATTTTGGAAACTTGGAGATGTCGTTGTTTGGCTTCGGCTAGGACTTGGTTCTAGTACGGGGGATTGTCCCTCTATATAGTCTAGTGCGCACATAGGGAGGTTACCCATGGGCTAGTAACCCTAAAGTAATCACATTGTCCGTTTGATCCGGCGTGACGTCCAAGTATCCACTTTGGTTTGATTTCGCATTTAAATTCCAAGTTGTTAACTTTGTGAAATTACATCTCATTGTGTTATGTTGAAAGTTCTATTATCACTTGATAGCATGGATTAAATGGTATTGGATTGTAACTTGGTACAAAGATAAACCCATGCATTCCCTACGAGTAAACTTGTTTACTCACCCCTAAGTTGCTGGGTGTTTTTCAGGTAAAAAAGCCATAATGCGGGGTACACAACAATCTTAGACTTGCTAGACTACTTGAAGTATTTTATTTCTATGTTAGAATATACACATGTAAGCATATCTTATTCTATTTTGCTTACTATGTCAAAAACTTGTGTTTATTATTCAAGTCATGTAATGTGCACTTAAGTGCACCTTTTGATACTTATTTTGAATGTGTAATAAGTGGCCAAGAGCCAATTTATATTTAGATTCACCTTTATGCATATTTCATGGAAAATTGCTTTTAAAGGGGACAATTGAGAAACCTAAGGTTTTTAGGTATCATTTTTGCATTCGGAGGTATTTTTAGGTTTTGAGTTTTCATTTGAGGTCTATTTACTTTATTCGAGGTGTGGCCAAGGGCCAAACACCTTTCCAAATTTTGCATATGCTCTTAGTCTCCATATTTTATGTTTTTAGACAAATTCTTGTGAAATGGAGGTTTGGAGGGTCACTTTTTGCATTGAGTGTTTACGGAGGACATGAACCATTGGCGCATGTCTAAATAGATATATTATATTTGCGTGCATGCTCACTTAGGCACAATTCACACCATTTTATGAAATGCACTTCCTTTGGACACTTTTCAATATTTTAATTACAAATCTGATGCAAGGGCATTTTGGGGATTTTACCTTGACAAATAAATTCTGTTTTTAACTCCATCAGATAGAAAATGTGATTTTAGGGGGAGTTTCCTTTTTGTGTTTTTCCGAAAAATGTCATCTTGGCCTCATAAACCGCGCTCCAAGTTCACTTCGCTACTACAAACACTGTTCCTGTAATTTTTGAGGTTCCAGACCACCCCTCTGCCTCAGTTGGTGGGCCCCTGCAATGTTCTAGACGGCACCTGTGAGAATCTTCCATGTTTGGCGGGCCCCTGTAGGTCTTTGGTGGGCGCCCACGAACACTATTCCTGCTCCAGACATTTTTTTTCAACGGGCCATATCTCACTCGTTTTAACTCGGAATTGGTCCGTTCTTGAGTCTAAATTGACCGCGTCAAAATGAGCTTTCCAATGGTACCAATTAGAGCTTCAGATTCCTCTTTTAGCTCAAGATATTCAATTTTTATTAAGGTAGTGTCAGAATTTGGTTCGGAACCGGGATGGGGTT